>NC_086320.1:294534356-295216856 GCF_036172605.1 Pelobates fuscus
CAATCTGGCGAATTTCTATGTTAAAAAATGAAAAATGTAATGTGCTATATTTGACCCTATAACTTTCCAAAACACCATAACACCTAGTAACAGGGGGTACTGTTTTACCGATGTGACATCGCTGTGTAAAAGCAAATCATATTATGACATTCACAGTCAAAATGTCATGCAGGACTAAAAAAAAACCAACAACATTTCTTAACTTCTCCCATTTTTTTATATTTTATTCATAAAATTATGAGCTAAATATTTGATATTAAATAAAAGTCCTATTTCTCCTGAATAAAATTATATCTAATAAGTGTGGGTGCACTTAATATAAAAGAGGTGAATTACGGTTGAAAAGACATTAATAAATATAAATTCCAAGTTCTGTTTAAGTTTTATTTTGATCAAAATATGTACATTTGCCTCAGTTCTTAAGGAGTTAAACACTAGTAAGGGGGTTGGTGATTGTTTTCATTTTATGCTGCTAAATAAACCTTTATTGTTTATTAAGCATAGTTTATGGTCCTATTTGATGTTCAGCTCCAGAAGCGATCCATCAGCCCTGAATTAGGCAACAGATATTTAACCCCAGAGCCAGGATTTGTGGGCTCTGAGTAAGCAGTTCATATTTGGAAGTATAAATCATACTGTACCATTGGAGTTCTCCTTTTTCTTTCCATGTACCCACATTTGGAGACCCACTCGATGGATGGTGGCATGCTACCATAAAGGCGTTGATTACAGAATCAGCAGTTATAGGCTCTGATCCATGTAAGTGGATTTTATCATTTATTATTTCAAACTCTATGTGTATTATCATCTACACTATATATATTTGTTTTTGTTTAGTTCCTGTATGTATTCAATATATACCCGAGACATATACTTTTAATAAGGGTAAGAATAATTGCACTTGCACTTTGTTTAGTGCTCCACTCGATCACCTTTATCACATTTGTTATTATTTTTGGTTTTTTTGGTCAGTGATCCATCAGGTTAAAAAAAAATAATAATAATCTATGTATAAGAAAAAATAAAATCCCTATAAAATGATACCTTGATTGCAATCATTAATAAATTCTGAGGTAACTACCTGTATTCAAATGTCGTTGGGCTTAATTACTACTTTGGTCTCAATTTAATTAGTTTGAATCAAAAATGATTCCATTCTGTTAGAAAAAAAATTCATATGATTTATCTGATGATTTATATGAAGTATTTTCTAAAAGAATTTAATATTTTCTGATTCTTATTTAAACAAATCAAGGCCCTTTCCGGTAAAAAGCTGCCAGAAAAGACGTTTGTGACGTGGGATGTATGGGGACTTAGCTGCCTCTTTAGTCGTTAATAAGTGGTGAGAGGGCTGGAAACCAGTCACTAATAAGAAAATAATGGGAGTCGTTTGCCCTCACTTAGTGACTGGCATTCAGTAGCCTTAGCTGGTAACGTTTGGTTGCTACATGTGAAACGCTGCAGTTTGGAGAAACCCGCTACTCACTAAGTAGGGACAGGCATGGTAAAGAGTAGCGGGTGACCACTACAAACTAGCAACAAGGTGGCAAATGATCCCATATTTTTTGGAACAGATTCACCTATTTGAATAACAGTGTTACACGATATGTTATATCAATATACAGAGTAGCGAGCCTAAATAAAAATAATAAAGACCATAGGGGTATCAAAACTCATCCTACATTCATGTTTGCAAGATTGCACATATTTATACGTTATACATAGAATAACATATTTAAAAAAATGACGTGAATAGTACCGTTACTGCATTCATCTTGCCTTGAAAAAAGTGTACATAAGATGGAAAATATATATTTTTTGTTTATATTTTATTTAGAAAAAATATGTTGCATTTTTCTAAAATAATTTGCAAGCATGTCTAGGTATAGTGATGCATACTGTGCACTTTGTGAGTACATGCTGAATTAACCTACAAACTTCTATTTTGGAAAAATATATGCATTTCCAATAATAATAATAATAATAATAATAATATAAGAAAGAAATGGCACTGTGTATATGAAACAAAAAAACAAATACAGAGGTTGAGTCTTTGTAAACTCAAGTTGGTGGTTGGAAAAAATCCAAAAAGCATGGGTTGAAGTACGTGCTTGAATCAATGCCATTATATGATTCACAAAACACTAAAATCAACTGTCAAAGAGTCACCAATCAGCTGTAAGAGTGATGTGAGAAAAACTCACCTCATAACAATAGGGATTTTGAGTAGGAGATATAGAAGGCATGGCCTGGAATACACACACACCTGTGCTAATAATCAAATATAACATGATAGCCACTCATGTACATAGTAATGCTTTTTTTTTTTTTTTTTATATTCGTTATAATTTCTGCAGTTTTTTCCTCTGGTCTGACTCTTCTCCTGTGTTCACAGATTATGAAGTGTTTAAAGTACACTTTTTAAAATCGAAAAAATAGAAAAAAAAAAGACATGATCCAACAAAGAATTGATGATTTTATTGAAGACCTTATACCCAATACATTATAGTAGATAGTTTTATGCCAATATGTTATCAAGGAGCCATGACCAGATGAACCCTTGTTATGGAACTTAATTGTTTAATATATTTAAAATCTTTAGCTTACTATAGCAAATATTAATACCCCAGCCAAGTGTTACATATTTAGATATCAGTATGGTCAATAAACATATCTTCATGGTGAAACACTGACACAGGTTAATAGGATGCTAAGAATGTATTAAACCTATGTGTAAGGTTAATTGATACAATAAAGCTACAGCTTTATTTAAGAAATCGTCTAGTTTTACAATGACCCATGTAACCCTAGTGCTGTAAAAATTATTGCAACCTGTGTTACCTTGCATTCTGAAATGTTCTCACCATGCACTATAACCACTAATGTGTTTTGCTATCTGTCCAAAGTATTTGTACAATATAAGCACCCATTGGGAAAGATGTATCCAAGTGTTCAAAAACACTATAAGTGGTGCAATCAGAATGTAAACCAATAAAACCAGCAGGTACATTTTATTGATTGCTCTCTCCCTATACATTTTTTACTCCACTCTTTAGAACAGAACATTTTGATACATTTTGTAGGTAACCTTCAGCACTCCAGATGCTGTGGACTATATATTCCATATTGCTGGTAAAGCTTCAAGGGAGATGTAGTCCATTGTATGTGGAGTGCCAAAAGATGACTACCCCTGTTTTAAGCACTGGATCTGGGGCAGAACTCTGCCATGCTGAAGCACTACTGCTTTTCCAGCTCCAATGACTCATTGTTTACTGTGGAACTAAAAATAAAGTTCTCGTTTTTTGCCCACATACACATTACAATAAGCTGTAGTGGTTATATTGTTTGGAGTGTCCCATTAATGAGTTCAAACAGAAACAAATTGGGGGTGGAGCCTGGCAGCCAAGATGGCCAGACATGTTGTCGTATAGCTCTGACACGATCCAGCATAAAGAACCCTAAAAAGCTAAATACCTGCGCTAATTACGGCAACCCAAGCACTGATGACTGACCAACAACGAGTGGGAACACCACGTTTCCTGAAACTCACACCAACGGCAGCGAAGCCGAGCCGTCTGGATATGGGGCCTAGTGGGTGCAGTGACCTGATGCCTGGGGGAAGCGGACGTTATCCCGGCGGGGGGGCCTGCCGCCCGCGACGGACCTCCGGCAACTCCGCAGCCCCCCCTATGGAACGGCGGGGGTTATCCCGGTCCCCAATGGGGAAGCCTTGCTTGCAGACGGGGCATCTACCGATGGATCAGCGACCGCATGGCGCGACTAAGATGGCCGCCGAGCCTGAGAGCGGGGCCCTCTTGGAAAGCCCAGAGACCCTAGCCTGGAGAGCAGACTTTGAAAACAGATTCAACGCGGTGTGCCAAACCTTCTGGGAACGCATCCGTAAAAGGGCCCAAGACATCACTTTGCCTGTAAGCCCAAGGAACCAAGCCCCCACCCGGGTGAGGCAACACCACCCTGAGCCAGATACCCGCACAAAGGGGATGCCCGCTAACCACACATGCAGACCACAGCAACCTCTCAACCCGAAGATATCCCGGGCATGCAACCCATACTACATCCTACACGCTCAGAGGAGACGGCACCCGGGAGTGAGACGTACTCCTGGAAGAAAACGGACAACTGGTCCTACACAGCCTACTGTAACAAAGCTCTACTCATGGTACACGCAAGGAGAGAGGTGCGGCAAGCCCAGCGGAGTGGCGCGAAAGCTTTGCCACACAGTGCCTTACCAAACACTGGCGGAGTCTATCCGACAGCCCTGCTCTCATACAGGCTCAGGCGATCGGCGGACTCAGGTATCAACTACCCGACCGGAATAGGCTGACACATGGCCTCAGAACAGGCTATCGGACACTCTGAATCCCACATGGCAAATTCTCACACGTAATATGTTTGTTCTCCCATGGCTCTTGCTGCCTCTGGTCCACGGTTGGAGCGTTCCCACTGGTTATACCCATGTTGGTTTTAACATGTTCATAAGCTGATGAACATACGTTATAAAAGTTATTGTACCCAGCACATAGGTAGCTCAACAGTATGATATCTAGTGTCTACCTGCCTATTTACATACAGCATAACTCATAGGCTCTTTATCTTTTATTTTCATACTAAAGGTTGTTTAAATATACATTCTGAGGAATAGAGTACTACACAACTAGAAATGTTTAGCATATAGATGGAGAATGACACTACCACCACGCAAACAATGTGTATAAGGTACACAACTTAACACACTGCTGTACGTGTAGCACGCATGGACGCCCATAGCCTGGGTCTCAACCCTACAACACGCAGGCACTACTTCATGCAGGTTACGCCTCACACTTATTTTTCTGGTGTTACTCACATTACTTAGATTGCCAAGACCCACAATCAGATGAGGAAACACATCCCGACTACCATTATATTTAAAAAAATTGTGCTTTGATCAGAATGTCACATATATGTACCATTGTTTAACCATTATGCTTGCATTCGCCGTTGTGGCATTGCAATATGTCTTGTTATTTCCTGCACAACGAAAAATAAAGAAATAAAAAAAAACCAGAAACAAATTGTAGTCATCATCATCATCACTTATATCATCATCACAAAAAAGAAATGCATAAATAAACAAAAGGAAATAATGAAACAGGGCTGGCAAAGGCTTCCAATGGTCAGAACTTTGCTTATGGAAAGGGTTAGTTTGTATTTACTGCCGGTGCCTAGCAAATATTACACCTTCTTCATTTATATTCAGCTGTCGGCATTATGCTACCATAAAAATTTTAATAGCAGAGGTTTTTAGTCCACTGCAACGGCCATTGTATTGGTACTAAAAAAAAAATATATATATATATATATATATATATATTTTAGTATATTTAAATGTACATAGGGACTTTGGATCATGTGCAAGTAACTTGTTTTGGTTTTGTAGTTTGTCTGATTAAATTCATGGCTATTGCTGCATCCCAAGAGTAGTAGGAGTTCAAGCATAGTGCTTATCTCTTTGTGTTTGTCTGATGTCATAGCATCGGGGCCATGACTGTGTTTTACGTGTCAGCTGATTAGAGTAGCCATAATGTCACTGCCTTAGAACTTGCTAACCCTAGCTCAAATTCTCATAGACTATAAGCTTCCTTACCTCTAGTAATCCCTTTCCATAACAATAAAGAGCTGTGGAATATGTTACTGACCCTGTATACATTATTCTAATAATACCACATAAGGGGCCAGTTGGTGAGGTTATTTACTTTCATTCTATTAGACAAGATCTACCCACAGTTTTATGTGATGTGTACTAAAGTTAATCATCTTAAGGTAAATGGCATATTGTGATATCAAAGGTTTGCAGTCTCCAAGCACGTATAGCATATTATAGTTTGATTGATAATAGTTTTTTTTTTTGTAAAGTAAAAGTACTGACAGTAGACTTTTAAGGTGAATCTGGCTGGAAATTATGTAAAGAAGTAATGTCAGGCAACTGTGTCCAGATCACCTTACAGTGATTATACAATTATAACTATATACAAACTATAGAAGGATGGTGTCATTCTGGCATGCATGCAGGTCACAATGACATTGACAACAAGCCTGCAAGACATTTCTGCCAGTATTTCTATCTTCTATATTTCCATTATCAATATCCATTTGTTTCAAGTGTTGAGCCTTACCTCCTGTTATCTCTTCTCATAAAGCACCGCTTTGTCAATTCCTACACAGTCTTCCTGTATCTCTTATGATTCAATTTAAAAGCCAAGTACTTATCTGCAATGATTTCAACAACTGTGCCCCAATCTACACATTCTCACTAATCAGTAAGTACACCATCCCTCCAGGGCTGCATTTACATCACCAGTGCCTAGTAAGCATAGAATTTTCAAGCACCCCCAAATTCCATATCTTCCAAAATTAATTTTTTGGACCATTTAGATATGATAAAATTTTGTATATATACACACACATTTATAGTATGTGTATATGTGCAACAGTGTGTGAATGTCTGAGTGCATGTCTATGTATGTATGTATATTTGTGTTTGTTTGTTTGTACCAGTGTGTGTTTGTAGAGAGTATGTGCTGCAATGTGTGTTTGTGAATGTATGTTTAGCAGCATGTTTAGTAGAGTGTGTAAATGGCTGAGAGCATATCTATGTATGTATGTATTTATTCAGGGCCAGATTAACATAGGGGCTGATGGAGCTGATGAGAGATTAGCATTGGATAGGTGTTTTCTTATACCCACATCCAGTGAAACTACCTCTAGTGTTGTCTGCACCAGATCAGATACATGACACTTGAGAGGTATTACTGTTTTCTGTCGATAAGATTCTGTAGTAAGACCCATTATAATTGTTAGCACCAGGCCCAATGGACTCCTAATTTGGCCCTGTGTGTATTTATAGTTGTGCGCAAATGTTTGCATACCCTGGCAGAAATTGTGAAATTTAGAAAATATGATGGATCATGCAAAAAAGGTTGAATATGAATCCCATAAGTAATAAAATAAATGTGTTTTGCCTGCTCACTCATGTTTTCTTTTAAAATGGTACATAAAATAGCATTTCTCCAAGGGTATGCAAACTTTTGAGCACGACTGTATTGTGTGTGTGCATGTCAGTGTGTGCTTGTGTAGAGTGTGTGCTTTATACAGTGTGTGTAGCAGCATGTGTAGAAGTGTGTGTGTATTTGTGGGTAACAGTGTGGGTAGTAACAGTGTGCAGCAATGTGTGTAGCAGTGTGTAACAATGTGGGGAAGAGTATGTGTAGCACTGTGTGTGTACAGTATGTGAGTGTACCTGTCCTTTATGAGTTTGGCATTTGGCAGGCCCCAGTCCTCTCCTTTCTCCTGGCCAGTATACGGTTGTGCTTAGTCTGAAGTAGTGAGGACTGAATACAGCAATTCCCGAGACCTAGAGCATATGTTCTCATCAGCAGACACCGGGAAGGATGTAAGGAGGGAGCTTTAACAGGCAGAGTAGATGTTTCCATCAGGCATGCACCTGTATGTAGGTGCCTACTCTACCTAATGGAAAATTTTGGTTACAAGAAATGCTCCACTGCAATTTTTTTGGCCACTCCATCTCGATAAACATTCTCCAAGCATCTAATCCTTTGTGCCACCACTAAAAAAAACAGTTCCTTAAAAATCTCCATATCACATATAATATTCTATAGTTCTAAAATGTTACATGTGCCACCTTCTAACCTACATACTGTGTGTCTCATAATGTTTACATATTTATATTCTTTCTAGACTTAACAATGAATTGTTATCATTTGTGTCAATATGCCCTACTTCCCGTAGACCATAAGCTCCTTTGAATGGGGCCTTCACCTCCCCCTGTTTCTGCATACTGAACATGTTATCTCACAATTGCTGGTATGTTTTGTTTATACATTGTTCAATGGTGTGGAATATCTTGGTACTTTTTAATTAATAATATTAATAATGACCTTGAGAAGATGCATTGATACTGTTGCATGTAATATTGTTATACAAGGTTTGTGGAATCACAAGGATCTAAAAACTGCATAGTATCTAAAATAACAAACATTTGTCTTAAGTCATGAGTATTGAAAAAAAAAACATAGTTCAGCTAAATCATTTCAAGGCTAGGGGAAAGCTTAAATGAAAAGTCTAATAATTTGAACTTTAGAGAAAACAACACAACTGGGATTCGTTATAATAAAGTTTAAAGAAGTCTGTAAAATGTTCTAAAAAATGAACCTCTGACCTTAACATCAACGATAATTGTTTAGCAAAAGAAGATATCCAGAAGAAGCTTAAACAAAGGTAAATTAAGCACTTGGCCCTGATAGTATTAATCCATAGCTTTCTAATGAGATCAGCTCAACGGTAGTATGAAAACGCTAATTAAAGCTGAAGGTTTTTTTTTTCTACTTGGCAACTACAGATCTATGAGCTTAACAACCCTGTAAACTATTAAACTATACTATACAAAACAAATCTTCAAGCGTTTTACTGTCGCTTTTAATCAGATGCCTAATTTAACAAATGACAGGTTATGTAAAATTTATTTAAAATGCGTATTTGTGAATAGGTTTTGAACTTGACAGTTTTAAAATAAATAAATTATAAATGGCATGAGACGTGATTTTATGTGGTTATAACACAGCGCGGTAGAATAATTGGCTAAAATGAACATAATAATTTAATTATGGGCAGCTATTTGTAAATTCTTCTTTGGTGTATGTATGGAAAACAAAATTTCTCAGCCTTGCTCTCTGGAGGATATATTACAAAAATCTCCAAATATAGAGTTCATTTTATAAAGAAGGACTAAGTGCCTTGTGAGGCATTGTGTTATTTGATGGAGAATTCCTATGATGAATTACCTTGAACCATGAAAGTCGGACTGAGAATGTGATGTCACACAAAGTAATGATATTCTGCTACTGGAATTATTCCATTACTAAGACCGGTGAGAGCTCTTCAGTTTGTCATTATACGTGGTTTGTGTTGGAGAATTATCTGAGTGGGTTTTGCACAATGACATGAAGTCATTGAGTGATAGGCATCATGAGAAAGTGTATATAGATTTAGAGAAGAACTAGAGCGAGCTTCGCTAAAAAAAAATGTAACTTGGAATTAATTAAAGCACAGTTACAAAATTAAAAATACAAGTACAAAGGTGGCAATGTTAGATTAATTGGCAATTAGCAATCTGCTTCAGCTATACAGATGCTTTGGCAATTGGCACTTTTACATGAGAACATTTTAATTGAACGGTCTGAAAAATAAAGAAAATATTTCTCACATGTGTATACAGCAACACTACCAGGTATAGAGAAGATCATTTAAGATAACGTCATGCAACAATTATTATTAGCATGTATATAGCACTAACATATTTCATAGCACTTTAAAATTACAGAAGGCCCTGCTCAAATGAGCTTACACTCTTTGAGGTACACAGATATATATTGTAAGGTACTATGGCCTAACCGGTGGCGGATCCATTTGGTCCTCCCCCGATGCTCTCCCCTGCAGGGCCGGTGCTACCCAAGTGCCAGCCCTGCTATGTGCCTTCACAGACTTGAGGGGAGATCAGAGATCTCACTCACCGGTCCGCAGGCACTTTGCTGTCAGCCAGCAGGGTAGAGAGAGAGGACCCGGGAGCACAGCCTGCAGCCTAGAGAGTGAACTCTAGCCCAGAAGCTGCAGGCTAGAGTTCATTCTCACCACTAGGACCTCCAGGAATTTTCCACCCGACCATCAGGAATTGGGAAAGATCCCACCTCCCTGAGCAAAGGTAAGAAGGGAGGGGGATATAAAGATAATTTATTTTAATAAAAAAAAACAAAAAAAAACACACACACATACATATACTGCTCAAAAAAATAAAGGGAACACTTAAACAACACAATGTAACTCCAAGTCAATCACACTTCTGTGAAATCAAACTGTCCACTTAGGAACCAACCCGTGGAAATTATAGGCAATTAGCAAGACACCCCGAATAAAGGAGTGGTTCTGCAGGTGGTGACCACAGACCACTTCTCAGTTCCTATGCTTCCTGGATGATGTTCTGGTCACTTTTGAATGCTGGTGGCAGCATGAGACGGAGTCTACAACCCACACAAGTGGCTCAGGTAGTGCAGCTCATCCAGGATGGCACATCAATGCGAGCTGTGGCAAGAAGGTTTGCTGTGTCTGTCAGCATAGTGTCCAGAGCATGGAGGCGCTACCAGGAGACAGGCCAGTACATCAGGAGACGTGGAGGAGGCCGTAGGAGGGCAACAACCCAGTAGCAGGACCGCTACCTCCGCCTTTGTGCAAGGAGGAACAGGAGGAGCACTGCCAGAGCCCTGCAAAATGACCTCCAGCAGGCCACAAATGTGCATGTGTCTGCTCAAATGGTCAGAAACAGACTCCATTAGGGTGATATGAGGGCCCGACATCCACAGGTGGGGGTTGTGCTTACAGCCCGACACCGTGCAGGACGTTTGGCATTTGCCAGAGAACACCAAGATTGGCAAATTCGCCACTGGCGCCCTGTGCTCTTCACAGATGAAAGCATGTTCACACTGAGCACATGTGACAGACGTGACAGAGTCTGGAAATGCTGTGGAGAACGTTCTGCTGCCTGCAACATCCTCCAGCATGACCAGTTTGGCAGTGGGTCAGTAATGGTGTGCGGTGGCATTTCTTTGAGGGGGCCGCACAGCCCTCCATGTGCTCGCCAGAGGTAGCCTGACTGCCATTAGGTACCGAGATGAGATCCTCAGACCCCTTGTGAGACCATATGCTGGTGTGGTTGGCCCTGGGTTCCTCCTAATGCAAGACAATGCTAGACCTTATGTGGCTGGAGTGTGTCAGCAGTTCCTGCAAGACGAAGGCATTGATGCTATGGACTGGCCCGCCCATTCCCCAGACCTGAATCCAATTGAGCACATCTGGGACATCATGTCTCGCTCTATCCACCAACGTCACGTTGCACCACAGACTGTCCAGGAGCTGGCAGATGCTTTAGTCCAGGTCTGGGAGGAGATCCCTCAGGAGACCATCAGCCACCTCAACAGGAGCATGCACAGGTGTTGTAGGGAGGTCATACAGGCACGTGGAGGTCACACACACACTACTGAGCCTCATTTTGACTTGTTTTAAGGACATTACATCAAAGTTGGATCAGCCTGTAGTGTGTTTTTCCACTTTAATTTTGAGTGCGACTCCAGAACCAGACCTCCATGGGTTGAAAAATTTGATTTCCATTTTTTTAATTTTTGTGTGATTTTGTTGTCAGCACATTCAACTATGTAAAGAACAAAGTATTTCAGAAGAATATTTAATTCATTCAGATCTAGGATGTTATTTTGGTGTTCCCTTTATATTTTTGAGCAGTGTGTGTATATATATATATATATATATATATATATATATATATATTTTTTTTTTAAATCTGTCCCCCCAAACCACACACAATAACTTTCCCATTAACACACTGCCCCCCACATATTGCCTGCTTCACACACTGTACCCTTCACACACACAAAAACTGCACCCCTCAGACACACTGCACACCTCACACACACTGCACACATAACATACACAAAATGCACCCCACACACACACTACACCCCCACACACAGTGTATCACACACACACCCACACTGTGCCCCTCCATGCACCTCACACACACACACTGCACCCCTCACACACACACACTGTACCACTCACACACAAACAAACTGCACCCCTTAGACACACTGCACACCTCACGCACACTGCACCCCTCAGGCACACTGCACTCCTAACATACACAACCTGCCCCCCTCACACACACACTGCACCCCTCAGATACACACTGCCCCCTTCCACACATGCACACTGCACACCTCACACACTCTGAACCACACACACCCTGCGTTCCTACATGCACTCTACACACACACACTGCACTACTCATACACTACTGCCCCTATACCCTACTAGAGCCCCTATGCCGGCAGACTTCAGGTAAGTTGTCAAACTGTTCTAAAACGCTTTGACTACTTATTCTGGGAGGGCACCACGGGACTCCTGACACCATACCTACTACTTAGAGGTGTAGTGGTTATTGTGCCTGTATTATTCCTTTAAATAATCTGCCAGTGCCCCTCCCAAGATTACATTCTGGATCCACCCCTAGGCCTAACCAGGATTCAACTGGTTTCCATGTACTAAGGCAGTAACTTTATCAATGTCCTAACCTCTAGGAAGGTGAGGCTTACAAAAATAAGTAATTACTGTTTATGGGTAGATCAAGGCTCTCAAACATACAGCCTTCTGTCTACTTATTCCAACACATTTGTCCCACATAGAGCACTTAGATCAGGGTCCCTTCAATAGCACATCCAATCAGGCCCTTGTCACAGCATTCATTTCCCAGCAGCAGGGGGACTACCTGTCATTCCAGGCACTCCCCATGATGGCACTGCTATGGACAGCTATTCCGTCCATGTGATCGCGAGGTCCTTGCGAAGACCTCTCGATCACATGACCGGAGTTTCTCTGAAACTGCTATGTTTATAAAAAAAAGGGTTAATCCTAGAGGGACCTGGCACCCAGACCACCTCATTAAGCTGAAGTGGTCTGGGTGCCTAGAGTGGTCCTTTAACAATTGGTATCGGTATTTTTTTATGTGGACATCAAATTAAACCACACATCTATAACCCACACATATCTTGTCTTTTCTGCTCCCCCCCAAAGAAGTCTCTGTAAACTCATTCATCCAACTACAACCCACTGCAAGCTGTGACATTACATGTGTGACACTGTCAGATGCCAGAATTAGCATGAAGGAATTTTCCATGGTGTTTGTAAATGACACTGTTCAAATATCACTTAAACTGCTAGAAAATGACAGGATGACTTATTGTTAGATTGCGACAGTATGTATGCCTTCCTTCATTGTATTTGATAAAATGTGCATGCTTTATTTCATTTTCAAAACATCACCAGTAAAATATTTTATAGTTATTGTATTACTTAAGAATTAAAACGTAACAATATGGCTATTAGAAATCAGTTTTTATAAGGGGAAAAAAAAAGAATTTAATAGATACAATCTCCTCTCCTTTGTCTGTAGCACCGGCTGCTATAGCGATTAACAATGTTTCATGTCTGGCTGGCAGACTGCCAGAAGACCCCTGGTGGGTTTATGCTTCTTAACATGTAAATCTCTAGGGGTGCTTTAGAGATAATCCCAAGCATGCTCGGTCTGCTCTTAGAAGCAATGTATGATGCCACATATTAACTTATACTAGGGGATGTTGGACTTTAGATACCCAAGGAAGGAGCATGCACAATGCCACTCCCATTCAGTTTTTCCATTCTTTACACACCAGATTGACAGTAAGCAGGGGAGGGCTGGCAGCCTTAGGCCTGGAGGGCAAATCCAGTCAAAGGGCCCATGGAGGTTTAGGCATTGTAGTGGGGGGATAGGGGGTGAAGTAGGTTGATGACTACAATTTGGGAAAGGGGCTGTGGTGTGGGTGATATGAGTTGCAATTGTGGGAGAGGAGCTGTAGTGGGGATGTTATGGGGCTGAGGAAGGGGGACGGGAGCTAAGAGGGGGGGACAAGGGCTGAGAGGTGGGACAGGGGCTGAGGAAGGGGACAGGCCTGAGGAAAGGGACAGGGGAAGGGGGACAGAGGCTGAGCAAAGGAACAGGGGCTGAGTAAGGGGATAGGGGCTGAGGAAAGGGGATGGGGGCTGAGTAGGGGGCAAGGCTGCCAAAGGGGATAGGTACTGAGGAAGAGGGACAAGGGCTGAGGAAAGGGGACAAGGCTGAGGAAAGGGGACAAGGCTGAGCAAGGGGACAGGGGCTGAGGAAGGGGGACAGGGGCTGAGGAAGGGGGACAGGGACTGAGGAAGGGGGACAGGGACTGAGGAAGGGGATAAAACAAAAAAAAACTAAAGTGTCTTACCTGAGGCCAAGGAGGGATGGGCAGGAGCAGCAGCCAGCATACAGCAGCCATTGAAGTCGGCCTCTACTGTCAGGAGGAGGGGGCGTGACTTCCTCTGCTCTTCTCCCAGACTCCCCAGTGGTCCTGGGAGAAGAGCAGTGAAAGTCATGCCCCCTCCCCCTGACATTTTCAGGAGAGGCCAGCCGACTCCACTGGCTGCAGGCAGAGAGGTAATTTGAAAAATCCGAGTCCCCAGCCAGAGGCAGGGGATTCAGATTATTCCTTTTTTTTTCCTGGGTGCGGGCGGCCCTGGATTTAGGGCAGCCTGGGGGGCAATTGCCTCCCTTCCCCTCATCCAAGCCCGCCCCTGACAGTAAGTGCAACACTCACATCCTCCTGTACACACTCACTATACATACTGTCATGGCTACAAACGGGAGTGCTGAAGAGAAGGGAAATGGCTGGGTTATGGGGAAATATTGGTGAGGAGATGAGTTAGGAGAGTGTGGATAGACGCATTAGAAAGAAAGTGATCCTTAAAGAAACACTCCAAGCACCATAACAACTACAGCTCACTACAGTGGTTATAGTTTTAGGAGTGTTCATTCTAAATAGCAAAACAATTTTTGAATGTTTTGACTTTTTATCTGGGGTACACCAGATGCTGGTCCCTCATCCACTTCTGCAGTTCAGAGTTTAGCTCAGTAACTGAGAATGTCTGCTCTTCCAATGAGAGCACAGCAGGCTCCAGGTAAGAAATAAAATTATCCAAAGGTTATTAATATTATTTATTATTATAGATTAATTATTATAGATTAATTAAAAGATTAAGCGCTAGGGCAGTGATGGCTAACCTTGACACCATAAATTGTTTCTGGACTACATTTCCTATGATGCTCAGCTAGCTTTTAGAGTCTCTGGGGGTGCAGTGTGTGTGAGTGTGTAGTGTGTGTGTGTGGGTGCAGTGTATGAGGATGTGGCATGTGTGTGTGTTTTAAGGGGTGCAGTGTGTGTGTGTGTGCGTGGGTGAGGGGGTGCAGTATGTGTGTGTGACGAGGTGCAGTGTGTGTGTGTGTGTGTGAGAAGGTGCAGTGTGTGTGCATAAATGTGCATAAAATCTATATTGTGGTGTGTCTGATAGGAAGCAAAGTGCATATTTTGTTTTATTATTTAAAAAAATGTTGTCACCCCGTCTTCTTACAGTTGGCCAGGTGGGGACAGGGAACATTGCAAAACCTTGTTGGTCCAGTGGAGGTGCAGGAACTTCAGTCTGCAGCTCCTCTGTCTGCAGGCTGACTTCTCTCCTCTCGCAAGCTGTGTCGGAGCATTGCCATGGTAACATGTGCCAAAACTCCACACAGTCTACTTGCTGGAAGAACAAACTAGCTCCCGTGTCCTACCTTTCTTGCATGAAGTGCCCGGAGGCCGGTGAGTGAGATCTTTGATTTCCCCATCGGCCTTGAAGGCAGGTAGCGAGGTCGGCTTTGCATGGGCCAGCAGGGGAGATGAAAGTATCTCCCCTGTCAGCCTTGGCACATGGGCAATGCGGTGGGGCCCATGTATAAAGACTGCCCTGGAGGGGGTGGACTTTGCAAGCCCTGGTAGTCCACTGGTGGCGTGTGAGCTTTAGCCTGCAGCTTCTCTGGCCGCAGACTTCTCACTTTTCTCTTGTCCTCTCATGAGATCAGAGCTGTGTCAGAGCATTGCCATGGTAACACACGGCCTAGTGGAGCCTCCCGGGTTCTCTTTCCCTCCTTCTCCCCTAACAAAGTGCCTATGATCCTTTGATCTCCCCACTGGCCAGAGAAGGCAAAGAGTAAGTGCATGGGTATTGCGGTGGGTCCCCATGCTCATGGCAACAGCCCACTATACCCATACAGAAAGACTCTATTATCATTTTTTTTTAGTTAAGTTGTGTTTGTGTCTATCATGCCAGAACAGTTTTATCTGAAACAATCTTTGATTGCACCACTGCCATAGCTCCCTATACTATTATATAGTATCACATTTAAGTATCACAAATTATTAAATGTCATTGACAAGTCAAAGTGTACCGGGGTCCGGAGAGACAATATCACTGAAGAAACAAGAAAGAATCCAGTATATGGGTGCCAGCAAAAATATAAAATGTGCTAACCTTAAATTACAAAATCCTAATTGAAAAGCATCTAGTGATGTTTGATTAATGCGCTGCCTATCATGATGACATCAGATACTGCAGAGTACTCTCTCACTGTAATAAAAATTCTATGTATGGATACAGATTGTAGTATCAATTCCTTTGTGCTCATCCATCAAAGCCGGTGACAAAAAGCATAGGCCATTTACTTTTACTGAAAGACAAACATCTAGGGCTTTGGATGTATGTGGTCATCATTTAAACCCAAACATATAAAATCCATAAACACATCATAAATTTGCAAGATGACCGTAGTTCTTCTGTACTAGTGACTCATTGTAGGACCAGCAGATGTAAGGTCTGATAAAGATAGCTCAATTGTAAGCCTTGGTAGAAGGTAGTGCTCCTTAGCTCTTGAATGTTCTACAGATGTTAGTTCAAGTGTTGTCAGAAAGACTGTCCACACAAGCAAGAATTAGGAGAGGAAGGCGGGGGCCTGACTTGCAAGCTAGTCAGACGTATTGTCCTGGAGTTCCTGCCAGAGCATATTTTAAACTTACTAAACCTGCCTAACAACCATGGCAAACAGCTCAAAATCAAGAGCAGAATGCATCTTTGTTGAGGGGGACACTGAGGATCCTGAAATAATTGCTTTTCCAGAGTGTTATACCGTCTGGCCCTGCAGGCCTACAGGGGTTGCGGGCCTGTTGGCTGAGAGAGGCGGACGATTTCTCTCTTAGGACCATGCGCCCTGAACAGCATCCATAACTGCCCCGTTGCCCCCCCTCTGGACCGGTGGGGGATATCCCGGTCCCCATTGAGCACCCTACCTCTGCTGCAGTGGACTACTTACTTTCTACCACTCCTAAAATCGTTTGGCACATCAAAGATGGCCACTGAGCTGAGGCATCCTCCATACCAAGCAAACTAAGAATGCCTTGACTGGTTACAACACTTTGAGGCTAGATTTGACAGGCTGTGTAGGGATTTCTACGCTCGACTGACAAGTACTCCCTGCACCCTTACCTCACCAGCCCGAATCCACCAAAGAAGGAGGCCTACAGCTAAAGCGGGGCCTAATGCACCATGGGGCAAAACCAGGCCGGAACCAGCTGGGCAAGACCCTGACACAATGCCAAGGAAGGTGAAACAGAGACAGAAGCATCGAGCGCTGCCCTGACGACAACAGCCCGGTCCTACTGTAAGCCAATATCCTCCTAGATCACAGTTCCGTAGGGGACATCTCCAAACACAGCGCTCACACCATCAGAAGGCCCATACTCGAAGCACTTACCGAAAGTCAGACAATGAGCTCTGAGATCACGCTTGGTTAATGGTACGGAAAAAGCCTAGTGGGATTGGCATACTGGACTGTTTCGACCTGGGCTTGGCGGGCGGCAGATAAGTGGGACTCCCGTGCATACTCTTATTGGGCCACAGTACACACCATGAAGGGCATAGGTTGAGTCTGGGGATAACACGCCGCAGCTTAGGCAGGGATGCAGGCTATCTGCTTTCTCCCCGTTTGTAACCATGCCCAGTGGCTTTAATGTAAGCTAATTCAAGTTACTCAATTGTTCAATATGTTTATTTTTTTTTACATTCAGTTCATATTGCATATCTCTGGAGAGCTTTATTTGCATACGTAACTTCTTCTTGTTCATTTGTCTTCATGTATGCCTACCTCGATCGCATAGCTCCCTTAGCTTATTGTGCATGCCTGGACAATACTTTAAGCGTTATGAAACCTGTGATAAATAACCTCCTAGATATGTCAGCCTAGCATGACTCCACTCTTATTATTCTACAAAAAAATGTGCAAATTTTCTGCCTAATTGTGTTTTACTTTAATTTCGTGCAGTTAGTGCAGTCAGTCCTCAAACA
Source organism: Pelobates fuscus (assembly GCF_036172605.1). NCBI lineage: Eukaryota > Metazoa > Chordata > Amphibia > Anura > Pelobatidae > Pelobates > Pelobates fuscus. Next base: position 294,552,273 of record NC_086320.1, read on the forward strand.
CAATTCAACCTTATCAGTACCGGCAGTGACTCATTTTCCTCCTGTTTCTCTCTAAATATATATTTTTTTAAGTGCAGTACCTCTGACATTTTATGTTATGCTTGTTTCCGAAATTATTGTATATATTCCTGATAAAATGTCTATATATGCTTGTACAATATCACATGCACTACAAAAATAAAGAATAGTTAAAAAAAAAAAAAAGCACTGTGGCCGTCTGCTATTGGTAGATTGTTGGTGTTTTTCCAATCACAATGATTGGTGTACTACTCAAGCACTAAAGCTTACCGATACCTGTGCAGATCCATACATTATCATTATGAATTGTTCACATGCATTTCTGGCTATGTAGCCCGTGTGGTACTTGAAAATCTCACTAAAAAAGAAACATGAAAAAAAACTATAGATTTCCGTTAGTGTATTAATAAAAATAATAATACAAAATTTGCAAGTATGAAAAAAAAGCAAGTATGACTGTGGAAGATTATTGTTGAGCCAGTTGAGTTAAACATTTTCACTTTTGGTATATTCTCAATTATTTTGACCTACATTATGATAAAAAATTTAGCAAATTCATGAATTGATTTACTAGAGGTCATTTGGTTTACCAACTATCACAATAATGATAAATACAAGTGGCAATGTTAAAGGGACACTATAGGCAGCAAGACAACTTTAGCTCAATAAAGCAATTTGGTGTATAGATCATATCTCTACAGCCTCACTGTTCAATTCTCTGCCATTTAGTTAAATCACTTTTTTATATAGCCATAGTCACTCCTCACTGCACAGCCTTCTTAAACACTTCCTGAAAATGAATCTAGATATTCTATGTTCCTTTGTTGCACAGTCTGTTTAATCTACGTCTTATCTCCTGCTCTGTTCATAGCCTTTTAGACATTGCGTGAGGCTCCTGTGAATGACTAAAGTTAAATTTACAGAACAAGAGATAAAAACCTCTAAAGCAAGATAATATCTGATTGAAAATGAAACCTTTTTTTTTCCATGCAGGTTGTGTGAATCACAGCCAGGGGAGATGTAGCTAGGATTGCATAAAGACTCTATCCATCTGGCATAGAACCCTTTTTCATTCGTTTTTAAACTAATCAATCATCTCAAAACCTAATTGAAAATGATTCAAGAGTACAGTAAATGCACATGTATATTATCTATTTACTAAATGGGCATGTGTAAATTGTACAATGTCAGTCTTGCGACATAGAGTAACCTGAAAAGAAATCACATACAAAGTTGAGGAAGGGATTGTGACTCTTTGCCGAGCCTTAGCAGTAAACACAAAAATATCCTGCACTCAAGCATACAATCCAGGTGCTCCAGACCAAGGGTTGGCAAATCCCAATTTAGCAGATATGAAAAAAGTCAGGTCCAGGCACTTAGGATATTGCAAAGTTTCGGCCTGCACCGAGGCTTTTGTCAACCTTTGTTCCAATAAACCAGCTTTTTGCAATATCCTGAGTGCCTGGACCTGACTCTTCCTATTTGCTAAACCTTTACATTTATATTTTTCTCTAAAAACCTCCTATTCATCAAGTATTAGAAAATGGGACTGTTAAATTTAAAAGGCACACTATAGGGTCAGAAATACAAATGTGTACTCATGAACCTATAGTGTTAAAAACACTATTTAGCTGCCTGGTCCAAGATTCAGGGCCGCCATCAGGGCATGACAACCATAACAGTTGTCATGGGCCCGGCGGCCCTGGGGGGCCCGGCCGCCCGGGCCCCACGTGTGGGGCCCATGGGGTGGCCCACACACTTAGGGCCACCCGATGAGCCCCCTCCTTCAGGGGCCCGGTCAGCGCTATGGCCGTTGTATAGCGCGACCGGGCCCCTTTAAAAAAAAAAAAAAAAGCAGCCGCAAGTGCTGCTGGGAGGAAGTGCTCACTTCCTCCCAGCTCACTCCGCGCGGGAGGAGCGCGCCCGCCCGCCCGCCCAGCCGTAAAGAGGGAGAGCCCGGCATTGAAGAGGGAGCAGCGCCGACTCCCATCATCCCCAGCCACCCTCCTGCAAAGAAAAGGTAAGAGACAGGAGGGTGGCTGGAAAATGAGCTGTATGTATGTATGTATGTATGTGTCTGTCTGTATGCATGTATGTGTCTGTCTGTCTGTCTGTATGTATGCATGTATGTGTATGTATGTGTGTGTGTCTGTATGCATGTATGTGTATGTGTCTGTCTGTATGTATGTATGTCTGTATGCATGTATGTGTATGTGTCTGTCTGTATGTATGTCTGTATGCATGTATGTGTATGTCTGTCTGTGTGTCTGTATGCATGTTTGTGTATGTCTGTCTGTCTGTATGCATGTATGTGTATGTCTGTATGTATGTCTGTGTGTCTGTATGCATGTCTGTGTGTCTGTATGCATGTATGTGTATGTATGTATGTGTGTCTGCATGTCTGTCTGAATGTCTGTATGTCTGTCTGTCTGTCTGTATGTGTATGTCTGTATGCATGTATGTCTATGTATGTATGTCTGTCTGGATGCATGCATGTCTGTCTGTATGTCTATGTCTGTCTGTATGCGTGTATGTCTGTCTGTATGCGTGTATGTCTGTCTGTATGCGTGTATGTCTGTCTGTATGCGTGTATGTCTGTGTGTCTGGATGCATGTATGTATATGTATGTCTGTCTTCATGTCTGTATGCATGTATGTCTATGTATGTATGTCTGTCTGGATGCATGCATGTCTGTCTGTATGTCTCTGTCTGTCTGTATGCGTGTATGTCTGTCTGTATGCATGTATGTCTGTGTGTCTGGATGCATGTATGTGTATGTATGTCTGTCTGTGTATGTATGTCTGTCTGTCTGTATGCATATGTCTGTATGTATGTATGTATGTATGTCTGTCTGGATGCATGTCTGTGTGTATGTCTATGTCTGTCTGACTGCATGCATGTATGTCTACGTATGTATGTCTGTCTATGTATGTTTGTGTATGTCTGTATGCATACATGTATGTCTGTATGCATGTATGTCTGTATGTATGTAATTATATATGTATATATGTATGTTTGTATGTCAGTATGAATGTATGTCTGCATATTATTATGAACGTAGGTCTGTGTGTATGTGTGTATGGATGTCTGTATGTATGTATGTCTGTCAGTATGTCTGTATATATGCATGTATGTCAGTCTGTATGTCTGTATGCCATTATGAATGTATGGATGTCAGTGTCTGTATGTATGAATGTGTGTGTGTGTGTATGTATGTATGTATGTCGGTGTCTGTATGTATGTGTGTCTGTCTGTCACTATGTATGCCTGTGTGTATGTCTCAGTATGTGTGTGTCAGTATGTATGCCTGTATGTCTGTTTCAGTATGTGTGTCTGTTAGTATGTATCAGTGTGTGCGTTTGTGTCTGTGTGTGGACCCAGTGAGCGGTATTTGGAGGCGGGCCCCAGGGGGCCCAGACCCTGAGCTGAGTCAGGGGCCCCAAAATTTCTGGTGGCGGCCCTGCCAAGATTGCTGTACTTTCAGTTGTTATTTTGTTCTAAAACTTGAAATTCACTTTGAATTACTGGCGTCCCCACATATCTTGCCCCCTTAGTCTTCAGTGCACCTCAGTTACTTTTAGTTTAATCCTTCTCAGTCCTGTATTCTATATTCCCATTTATTTAGCCATTTTCCACTCTTTTTTCCAATTTTCATTTAGTGGTGAACCGATGTGAATTAACCACTCATTATAACTAAAATCTACTGAGCTAGTACTCCAACTTTTCTAATTCCAATAGCAAGTCATCAGAGTTCACGATTTAGTAAGTGAACCCCTTTGTTTATCCACAGCATGGTAATACATTCTGGTTTTTGTACATAGGGCATGAACCTCACGAGGCCTGTCTAATCACAGTGCCAGATTATCTCTGCTAAATGTTTTTTTTATTTAGAAAATAAATAAATCCAAATAGGGTTAATACTTTCTTGGAACCAAGATTTATATGATGGATTAAATAGCATAAGAAAATTACAGCCAAAGCAAAATTAGATGAATAAATCTTTACAGAGCTGTAATATTTTCATAAATGGAGCTGACATGAATCAGTAGTCTATGCGGAGACAAAAGGGAATTTAAATTATAAATTTATTTTAGTTTAATAGCTTATATATCATCTGCCTAGATATATATATGTGTAGTTATATGAAAACATAGTTCTGAAGTATTTTTTTTTTTTTAGTCTTTATTTTTCATTCCGCATATTAAAGTGCAAAAATACAAAACATGGTTTTCATACATGTAAGTACAGGGTCTCTGTCTTGTTGACACTAAGTGGTAGGCATGTGGAACTTTTTTATGTTTAAGTTGTAGCATAAGGAACCGTATGTAAGGGCTGTTGCTGTAGCATAAGTTCCCCTCTCGGAGGGTTGAGGGGCTCCTGACGTTGGAGTGTGGTAGAGATCTTTGCTATTGTGGAGAGTGTATCACAGAGAGCCACTAAATCATATTTAAGTAAAGCATATATCTATAAACAAAATCAAACGTTGAGCTACAACTTGTTATAACTGTGCCGTAATGGGTAGCTGCTAGTGAGGAAACCGCGGACTGCAGGTAAAGTGTCCCCTAGCTTGACAGGTATGTCCTGGATAGTCCGCAGACTTCAGGTCTTCTCCCTCGGGGGTGTAGGTCGTCGGGTTGATCTGGGGACAAACTCCAGTACCATTGAGGGATCTAGCCATGATAGTACCGATGCCGTCGCCTGAGTAGAGTCTGCAAGTCCCAGTTTGCGTAGGAGAGTCTCCAACTCTGAGCAGCCTCGGGCTCGATGTGTTGTGCCTTGATGTTGGAAGATGAGCATTCTTAGGGTCCCCCACCGATACTGGATGCCTTTGTCTCGGAGCAGAGGTAATAGCGGCCGCAAAGCCCTGTGCCACTCGATTGTACCTTTAGTGAGGTCTGGGAACATGGACAGCGTGGCTCCTTCTAGGTGTGATGGAGCCTTCTCTGGGGCAGCCGCCATTAAGAGAGTTTTATCCTGTATGGACTGGAAGCGGATTACCAGATCCGTATGAGCGGAGGCCGGTGCTGAGGCTGGCTTTGGTAGTCTGAACATGCTGTCGAGCCGTATTGCCTTGGCCTGTTTGGGTGGCAGCACGGCACCTATCATGCGCCTGACAAAATGAGATAAGTCTGTTAGGCCTTGTATTCTGCGGATTTTGAGGTTATAACGCCTCCGTTGGTCCTGAAAGGTGTCGACCCTGTTGTTGGTGGCTAGTTGTTGTTGTTGGATTACAGCCAGTGTACTCTCCATTGAGTCAATTCTCTGGCCTTGGGAACTCGATGAGGCCTCCAGCAGGGTGATCCTAGATGTGACGCCGTCTATGGCATTTTTAATGCCGGCCATGTCTGCCGCTATATTCTTCTGTAGTTCGGCTAGCATGCCCTTTAGCTGGGTAGCTGTTACCGGATCTCCAGTAGTCGCTTGCTGAGGCTTAGGTCTGGCAACTGGAGCACTCGTTGCCCCCATTCCCATCTTGTACGACTCGTCATTAGAGGAGCATGAAGGCCCCTCATCCTCCAGCGCCATTTTGTTCCACATGTGAGCGTCGCAATATCTCCCCTATATCTTGGCTTAGGGGGCTTTTGTCTGCTCTCAGTTTTTTGTTTTTTTCGCCCCATAGCCTTCTCCTGTATAGGGTGAGGGGTTAGTGAGTTTGGCAGTAGCTTGATTTTCGTTCCTTAATCGCAGTTTTCCTCTCATGAGGCCTAGAGCTCTAGTTGGCACGTCTGCTCAGCTACGATGTTGGCTCTGCCCCCCATTCTGAAGTATTTTGATAGAAATTTAACAAACACTTGAAAGTAAAGGAGACAAGCTTCCTGTTAGAGGTGCTATGTCCCCCATATTTTCTTGGACACAATGGCAGATAGCACATGAAAAGTGCTGTTCTGCAGTATGTAGAATTTACACACAGCAGCATTTCTTATTGACCCTAATTTTACTATTGAAGCATTTGAATTCCATATACTGAAAGACAGAACTTTTTTGTGATATACGTCAACAGTGAAGGCAATATGGTGGGCGCTGCACCAGACTTATTGGGATCTACCCTTTTAACTCCGTGAGATCAAAACCAGCCTCATCTAATCAGTTATTAATAAAAGGGAGAATGGATACTGCAGAGATAATCATGACACATGTTTTTTTCTGACACACAGTTATCAGTAGCCCTTGCAATGTCAACTGATTGTTGTAATAAATAAATAAATACAAAAACTGTGAGGGCGGGGGTGGAGGCTGGCTATGTACCTGCTGCCCCTATGGAGCTGTCCCACTGCCCATCAATATTGATGTGTCAAGAAAAAATGTTGGCACTCAACTCTAATCTTCCTGGTATTGAGGTAACCCACCATTAAAATACTTCTAACGTAATATACTATAAACCAATAATAGAGAGAGACAGGGTCATCGAAGGGACAGCAACCCCTGCATGCACAGCCTAAGTCACTGTGCATCAATCAGAATCTTCCTCGTAAAATCAAACACATTGATAAGAACCTTGATTCCCAAATATAAGAGGGATTTCTTTTATGACAGTAACAAACCATGCAGTTTGGTTTATCTAACAGAATCCTAAGCTATTTTATTATCATAAAAAGCATTGTTTTGGAACTCTGAAACAAAAGGACTGTCTTTTTTTGGACATTTGGAACACTGTTTTTTTTTGTTTTGTTTACTTAGATAGCCAATCTGGTTTTGCATTATTTTCTTTTTGGCATACAATATATATGCTCTACATCTACCTAATCATATTTAACAGTTCTACCCTTAATTGTGGTATCCAATTTACCTTGCTGCTAGCAAAAAAAGGTTTTGTCTATTTTGTGCTTTATTTTCTTCTTCTGTTTTGTGCACATTATCCCACAATATTTAGGGAATCTGTTTGCTATATGTTTTTTAATATTCTTCTGACATAAAAAAAAAAAAACATTTCCGAAAGAATAAACATTAAGATAAATAGTGTACTGACAAGGAGAACCCACAAATCTTTTACAAATATGCTTTTTGTAGTAAATAAGGATTGCACTGTTTGCATCTTAGAATTTCAAATTTTTTTTTTGAAACAACAAAATATAAGAAAAAAATGCCTCTTTTTTGAGTGAGGTATTATCGGCTGATACTGTAATTCCCCAGGGTATTAACAGGAAGATTCCTGAAAGTTATTGTAACCAAACCATTGTCAGGAAGTCTATTCATAGACAGGACTATACATAGGACACAAGGTCACACATTTAAACCGGAAGAAAGGAGATTGTCTAGAGCAAAGGAAAGGGTTTTTACAGTAAGACAAAGAAGATTATTTTTTTACAGTAACATAAATAAGGATGTAGAATTCTCTGCCTGAAGAGGTGGTTTTATTAGAGTTTGTGCAGATGTTTAACAGCAACTGGATGAATACTTCCAAATACATAAACATTCAGGGATATAATTTTTAATTTGTGGGGTAACAGCTTCTTGGGGTGAGATGATTTTTTCCAACTTTGTTGCCAAATTGGAAAGTTCTTCAAACTGGGGTTTTGCCTTCTTTTAGATCAACAGAAAAAACATTTTTTGCATATAACTGATGGTCGATGTATATTGTGTTAATATATATATATATATATATAATCCCGACTATACCTGTATACAATATAAATCTATTGTCTGGTTAAAGGACCACTATAGGCACCCAGACCACTTCAGCTCAATGACGTGGCCTGGGTGCCATGTCCCTCTAGTTTTAACCCTTCAGCTGAAAACATAGTAGTTACAGAGAAACTGCTATGTTTCACTGAGGGTTAATCCAGCCTCTGGTGTCTGTCCCACTGACAGGCGCTAGAGGCGCTTCCGCGATTCTCACTGTGAAAATAACAGGGAGAAGATGCTGGACATCCATAGGAAAGCGCACGTGGCTCTTGCCGAGCATGCACATTTGGAGCTGACGTCGGCAGAGGGAGGAGAGTTCTCCAGCTCCAAGGGAGCCCGGCTCTGGAGAAAGGTAAGTGGCTGAAGGGGCTTTAGGGGTATATGTATGCTCTATTAGTATATTTGTGTATGTGTATATATACCATTCCTGGATACGTAGTAATCAAATAAAGCAAATAACACACATCTTAGGTAGATTATTCCCATATAAAGACAATTCTTAGATAAGGTCCCAATAGGCCACTGTATAGTTATGTATGTAACTAAGCTGTAGACATAACCACATTTTCCTACCTCATTATCATACATATATAATAATTAATAAAAGCACAAATCATTTGCACTTCTATCATCCCATAATAGTATAGTAGTCACGTTACTCCTAACCATGAATATATGTATTTTAATGGAGCTGTTTTGATTTATATTACCTAATTATTGAATAGTTAATTAATATAATCTATTTCTAATACAGAAATAGGATTAATTTATGGCGTGATGCATGTCACAGTCAGTTAGCTGCATCAGAAAGATGCTAAACTCATTTGCTGCTAGTTCTACCCTCACTGTGAAACCTTTAGGAGCAATCAGCTCCAAAAGAGGTGAGTATATGGAGAAGGAAAATGCTTAAAATCCAATTAGAACTTTATAGGATCATTAGAGGTCTATTCTAAGCACCATGGCCACTTAAGTGAACCACTATGCATAGATAACTAATGGCGGCACACCCCTCATTGTGACAAGTCCTCCTTCAGCCCGGCTTTCAGGACATCCCTCTCCCTGCAGAGACAGCAAAAAAGGAGGGTCGGGCTGCATGGGGAATATAACCTCGGATTGGGATCAGAAGTAAGATTTATTTTTTTGCTTTAATTTACTATTTTTAATGAGTTGTTTGCTTTTTACAGGGGAAGGACTATACCAGCAACAGTTACAACATGGTGTCATAAAAACTGTGGACACGCACTGATCCACATATAGAACACGGAAAGCTTAGCCAAAATGAAGTTGGCACAACCTCCATACAGTAATCTGACAGAGAGAAATCCAGGCACACAAGGGCTACTTCAAAGGCTGATTTATTGGAATTAGTGTAACTCAAAAGCAGCAACGTTTTGACATCTATCTATCTATCTTGATAAAGACCTCAGATGGAGTTCGAAATGTTGCAACTTTTGAGTTACACTAAACTCCATTAAATCTGCCTTTGAAGTAACCCCTGAGTGCCCAGATTTCTCTCTTTGTTGGCAACAGTTACTACATCCAAAAACAGTGTTTGATTAAATGAACACACCAATACCCAAATATTTATTTTTTTAGATCACTGTATAGATACCCTTTAATGAAAACATGCATGCATTTATTTATGCATTTTTCTCACTGGAGTTATTTCTAAAAACAGCTTGCAAAAACTGCAGATCTCTTGTCTGCTGACTTTGCAAGCCCTCCTCTTCTAACTCCGCCCAGACTTTCTGTGGCTGTCCATTCACACGCCTAAAATGCAGCCAATTGAGAAGTATTTGCAAGACAAGTGATTTTGGCAATTGACTGGTTCTTGAGTTTAGCTCCACTGAGCTAAGCAACCAGGACGTAAGAGGACTGAATGTCTGGCTGACACTGGTGGTGATAAGGTTAAATTATAAAAATGCCAATTTCCAATTAAATCTGCACTTTTTAAAAAATGATAAAAGACACACTATTCACATACAGTCAGGTTCGACACAATTCTAATCTTTTTGGCTCTATACACCACCACAATGGATTTGAAATGAAATGAACAAGGTGTGCTTTAACTGCAGACTTTCAGCTATAATTTGAGGGTATTTACATCCAAATCAGGTGAATGGTGTAGGAATTACAACAGTTTGTATATGTTCCTCCCACTTTTCAAGGGACCAAAAGTAAAAGTCCCTATTCAGTCGGACACTGAACAGCGTTGAAACAGAAAACAATGTTTTTGTATTTTTCCACTTTTACATATTGTGCCCTGACCATTCATGGACTGAACCGGTGCTATTTGCTACATTTTACACTTTAAAAAAATAAAATAAGAAATAGGGCACCACATGAATAAAGTTTGCCACATATTATAGGTGCTTTTCAATGTTTTATTCAAAGGTGTAATTTCCAGAGAAGTCAATGTATTAACATGATGATAAGCCACCTAGATTATGGACATTTGGTGGTGCTCAAAATACAAAATTTATATGGGTGTCACAATTCTGACATACTCTACGCAGATCAAAAAATGTGTAAGAAAGTTTAGCAAACATTCTCCCATTACAAAATGTGTAGCCAGTTATACCAATGATATATTTATAAGAATTTCTACATCATACCATTTCGTGAACATAGACAGGGCACACAATAATACACTGTTTCTGCCAACTCAAATTGCTGCAGTTTGTGTGGCACTATATTGTAGCCTGGACAACCAAGCTTTAGATAACAACATATTACAATGCACTATTTACTAAGATAAAACATATTTGTAAGTGGAAAGTAACTGAGCCACTATACAAATAATTCTTTATCAATAGCATTACATCACACCAACACTTATCACCTATTGTGCCAAAGTAATAAAATCAATCGACACACTTCATTCTTTGTTGTCTCAGTGACATTTCTTCTACAGTACCACTAGAGTTGGGAAATGTTTAACTGTAAATACACATAGTACATAGATATACGTTTTGTTTTTTATTGTGTATGTGTGAGTGATTGCTAGTGTGTGTGAATTACAAAAAGATAGCACTCGGCGTACAGAATGGTGAAAAGGCAGCTTATTAATTTATTACTATATATCAGGGGTGCCCAAACTGTAGATCCACCTATGTTGTAGAACTACAACTCACATGATGCTTTGCATGACTTTATAATGCTTTAGAATGACAAAGCATCATGGGAACTGTAGTTTTTAAACCATAGGGGGATCTACCTTTTGGGCACACCAGATATAGATAACAAACTTTGTTTAAAAAGAACAAAACTTCAGGACAACATAGAACACATTTAGTAAGGCAGTTGTCAATGTACTGTTTAGTGAATATACCCCACAGTATCAGAATAAAAAGCAGCTGAATATGCACAACGACCAATCTCAATGTCTTAATGACCACCTCATCAAACTCAATGGCTGGTAAAAGTAGCCATAACTACAAAGCCTCATGACTTTACACTGACAGAAATGCCAATCACTTCACAAAGTAAATGTAACTTCAGCAGAAATTATGTACATTCACGCAAAATAAAACTACTGTCCTGTTTACATAAAGGAATACACTTGAACAATCTGAGATACATTTCAAGGACTGGTTATATATTAGAAACTGGTAGTATAGGTTTATCGTGCAGCATTCTCCTTAATGGAGTTATCCTGGAGGGAGAAATAGATACATTGTATTACCCTCCATCTGCTCGGCTGTAGGAGTCTTCTGCCTGTTCACTGATGGTCGCTGAAGCTGACTGCAGTTTCTTCGCCCAAGGGCTACCAAATATTAGTTCCAGATCTCTGGGGAAATTACAGTTAGTGTCCACTGCACAAGACAGTAATTTACAGGTGTCTGGTGTCACTGTCTAAACTCTGGTTTAGTGTGTCTTGCGGCTGCAGCTGCTGGCTTAATGCAAACCAGGACATCTATTAATACAGATACCAGCTGGCCCTTATCCAGCCTGTACAGAATGGGAGTGTAGAAAGCTTCAACTTGGACCAGATGGTGGGGAGGGAGGGCCAACCCTTAAAGCTGTAATATACCCAGGAATGACCCCTGCTTGCTATTAAAGATTTGACATTGAAAATCTTTGAGATCTGCATGCTGTGTGTACTCATAATAATATTACAGGAGTTAGTTCCTTCTTGCTTATAAGCCATGAACAATAGTTTGTAAAATGAAAGCTTTATAAAATGGACAATGTAAGAGAAGGAAACAGTGGGGAAAAATGTCTATCTGTCCAGCAATACTGTAAAGGGTCTAACTAATAAATTAATTTCTTACTTAGAATGCTAGACTTATAACAGCACACTTGTTTTCTAATGCATTGCTTGATAGGAAGGCGAAAATATTTGCATGGTGTGAGATTACGTGAGGCCTGCCCCATTTTAAGTGCAGCCACTGGTTTTAAAACGTTGCCATGTCTTTGACTTAAAAAAAAAAACTTTGGGGGCATAAAATCAATGGGATAGATTAGCAATGAGAAATTGGCGATAACGTGCAGCACTGCAGAATTTGTTGGCGCTTTACAAATATTAATAATTATAATAATGTAACTGTAATTTATTTATCAGCTTTCTGTTTATGTGCTGACTGATGGCATGTGCAATTTTGTTATTCGATGCTCTAACAACACTACCCACAATAAATACATTTTTTATAATGAGGAATGGGTGACAGAGGAGGCAGGGTTCAGATGCAAAATGCTGCCATGCATTAATTAAAATATATGTAAAGTTGGGCATGCAAATTTTTGTATGTAATTAAACGTTAAAGGAGCAACCTTTACAGTACATTTTAGTGGCTGTGGTGTCATGAGTGCGCTGGCACCCTCCTCCCCCCCCTCCCCCCCATTATAAATAAATTGTTGAATATATATATTTATTTATTTTTGACAATCTTTATTTTTCAATTGAACAGCATTTCGTTACAGGACAGCATAGTTTTATCTTCTGAACCTCTAAGTCCGTAGATGCAAGGATTGTACATTAACAACGTATTATATAACAATATAAACTGTGCCACATTTGCCGTTTCACTTTCTCCCTCAACTCGGCATGTTACTTGACCTTAGCGCCTAACGTCAATATCTGATCTTGCTTTATCACCCATGTTACCGAAAGTTAAATTTTTTCGCTAGAGTTCGAAAGGCTGTTATTCTCATTGCGCTTTGTGTGGTTTCCCCTAGCTGTTCGGTGACTAGGTAAGTATTAATGGCGTGTAGTCAGGGGTCAGTGGTGTCCCTGTGTCCGGTCCGGTAGGTCTAGGGCCGATTATCCGTTCCCCTGTGGGGTGCTATTTCTCTGGAGGCCCTTAGTGGACAACTTTCCGTTCGCTGTCGGGTTTTGTGGTCTCATATTGTGTGTCAACGCGGTCGAGAAATCTCGTCTGTCACCCTCGTGTCCACCCCCCCTAGTTGCGTAATGTCAATGCTATCCATGGTCCTAGGGTTCCCTCATCTACGCAGGTGCAGCTGGCAGAGGCCGGGTTCCTCACCGAACGATTTAAGGTTAGTGTCTGGGCAGGGGGTGAGTTGGTTGTGTCTGTGTACTAAGGCCTGCGCTGGGATCGGACGAATGGGTAGGGGTAAGCAAGGTGCTGTGGCCAATAGGTGTGCGTGGGATGAGGTGTCATTCCCCCCCCTTGGTGCCCACCCAGGTCAAGGAGTCCACCTCCATGCACCGCCCACGACCTTCTGCTTCTCAGCACGTCACTTGCCTCTTTCATCCACTTCAGGGCCCGAGGGTGGGTTGGTCTCCCTGTGATCCGTCCATCTAGTGCCTAAGGTCTTATCTCTAGTTCCCTCTTCTGGAGATGAAGTCAATCCACGGTGCCCATGTCTGGAGGCATCGTTCGGTGGTCCCCTTCAGGGTCCCTGTGAGTGTTTCCATCCCGTGGATCTCTTCCACCTTATCCATCCATTGTTGGAGGTCGGGTATCTGCGGAGTGCGCCATCTGGCCGGGATGAGTAATTTAGCTGCGTTTAGTAGGTGTTTCGTGAGTGACCTTTTATATCTCGAAATGGGCATCTCCGTATGGTGGAGGAGCATCTGAAGCGGTTATAGTTGGAGGTCAGTGTCTAGGATTACTGTGATCTGCGTATGGATCTGGGTCCAGTACTGAGTTATTTTCCTACAGGACCACCAAATGTGTAGATCCGACCCAACTGCTTCTCCACACCTCCAACATAGGTCAGTGGCGTCGTGATGCATCTTGTGTAACCGCATAGGGGTTCTATGCCAGTTAGTCAACAATTTGTAGTTGGTCTCTTGGTGTTTGGAACACATCGAGCTTTGGTGCGTGAGTATATGGATTTTCGTCCACTGTTGTTCCGTGAGCACGACTCCCGTGGCTTCCTCCCAGCGAGCCATATATCTCGCAGGTTCTGGGTGGGCCGCCATTTGCAGCAGAGCGTAAAGTGTGGAGACCCCCTTGCTCAGGTGCGTGCGTGCCCTGCAGAGTACTTCGAACTCCGTCAAGCTCCTGTGGAACAGGCGTCTTCCACTATGCGAGGTGTAGCATGTTTTTATTTGAAAATAGCGGAATCTTTCCAGACTCGTTGGAGGTCTTTCTGGTATGAGGTCTGGGAGTTGTTTGAGGGTGTATGCCGCACACCATTGTTGCATGTACGTGAAATCCGTAGCTCCAAACGTCCTGATTTCTTGTGGTTTGAGGCCCCCAGCCACATTGGGATTGTGGGTGATTGGGGTCAGCCGTCCTGGGGTCGTGGTGAGCGAGAGTCTGGTTCGTATGGAGTACCAGGTCTGCAGGGTCGCTCCTATAAGAGGGTGAGTCCACGTCTGTTCGCTCCTCTCGTGTTCATCCAGTTGAATATATTTTTGACTGAGTTGATTTCTTACCATTCTCAACCTCCACTGCTAATGCTGGAGAGTCTTAAGTTCCTAAGCTGGTACTTCTGTTAACTTAGATGTGTAGCCACATATGATGCAGGATGGAACTGCGTGAGATCCATCATGCATAGATTCTGGCCCCTGCTGAAACAGGACGAACAACTGAGGGATTTTCTTCCATCACAAGTATCCCTAGTGGCAAGGAGAGGCATGAACCTTAAAGACTCCCTTGTCCACAGCCACTTCCAGAGGACTACAGCGCCAACACATTGGCTGACCAATAACCTCAAAGGCACCTACAAATGTGGTAGATGCAGAGCCTGTGGCTTTATCAGAAAGGACTCTAAAACATTTACAAACAGCTCCAAAAGTCTGAACTTTGACACCCCCTCTTTCTTCAACTGTAGCACCAAGGGCTTGGTCGATTTGATCACCTGCCAGTGTCCAATGCAGTACGTGGGGAAAACCTTCAGAAGAAGGATTCTAGAACATGTGAATGCAGTAAAAACAACAAGACATATAGAGACACCGGTCTCTAGCCATGTCAAAACTGTACATAGGGGAGATCCCACAGTCCTAAGGTTTCAAGGCATAGAACTCATCAAACAGGACCAAAGGAAAGGTAACTGGGACCAACGCATTAGGAAGAGGGAATGTTTTTGGATTTACTGTTTACAAACCCTGTCGCCAAACGGTTTAAATGAAGGTTTCACCTACTCTCCATTTATTACATGATCTCTAAATATAAACTTTGACAATTGTAAATAGTAATTACTTTTTTCTTTTCCACATTTAGCACTTTCCCTTGATAATTGAGCATATATCCTCTTAACCAACCACCCTCTCATTGCACTACTTAATAAAAATAGTTTGACAGAGTTTACAGTCTATCAATGAGCCCCATTGAACATTTAATAAGTATAAGACAAATAGAACTGTAGACTCGGAGCTAGTCCTCATATAACTTTAACTCTATTGAGTACAGATAGGTCAACTTTCCTTCATATCACATACTTCTCCACACATTATGAGTATACATTAAAACTTACTTCTGGAGAATTATCCCAATATAAGAATATTAATATTGCATACTCAGTGATTGTGAACAATTCCCTAAGTAACACTGATCAACTGGCTCCAATATGGGACAAATATGCCCATCTCAGACTGATAATCCAAATTTCAAATGACTCTACCGTCACTTTAATTCTATGTAACCCCCCTTTTTGGTCCACTATCCAACCATCATGATATGGCAGGGGATAGTCCCTTTCTCAGAAAAGGCAAACATAGATCCACTTCCCTTATGTTAATTGTCAACTTATAATGTTTTCTATTTACCACTTTATCAGAAGTCAGTACGCTATTTGCATATGCTGCAAGAAGTTCCCAAGGGATTCGTCACACCTCCCGGCCAAATCACGGCGGACATAGACAGTTAAACCTGTCAATCACATGACGTTTCCCCCTACTGACTCCTCCTCTATCGCCACCTCCGACCATGTGACACGGTACGTCACAAGTGACGCGGGAACATCCTGATACGTCACCAATGACGATAGAGAAATCCCGCGCCTGATTGGTTAACGGGCATTTAAAAATCCCGTTTTTTCTCGAGGATAATTGCTCAGCCCCTGACGAAGGTGTTACCACACACCGAAACGCGCGTCGGGCGAAAAGCTCGTTGTTTTTCTTCCCTCACTTCACTTATGCACTTAATGCACCGAAGGATACCTATTTGCACCATGGGCTTTTAGACCCATCTCTCATTTTGCAGTGCTACTCCTAGCAAGTATAGGTTAAGGCTGTTAGGCAGGTTACTCTAATACTTAGATTCAGACCTAGCTTAGAACACCCTCGAAGGTGTTTCCAGGAGACTAGGGTCTAGTTCAGAGGTTTCCTTAGCAGGGAGTTTTTCCTCTCCCCTTTACTGTTCAATCCCTCTACTAGCCCAGCACTAACTGGCAATAACTAAGCTGTAGACACAAATAGGATTGTCTGTTGCTTTGGGATAGACAGCAGTTTATCCCACTTTATTTCAGTATCAATCACTGTGTCTTCTGTACCCCCTGCCTGCAGCTATACATTTATAGGGATTTTTTTGAACTACCCACCCCCCTCCAATAGGTATATATAATAGGTATCTTGTATTACCATTTCAAGTACAAGATTGATTCTTTCCTTTTGGGCTTGGGGGGATTTTTATAATATAGTGTCTCTTTGTTACTATTTGAAGATTTAATAAAGATTTACTCCTACTATCAGTGTTACAAAGGGCACTAGCAACGATTATTTAGGCAGCTTATTTTTGCTCCTCTATTACTATTTTTCCAATTCCCCTATATCTACACCATACTCGCTAGGACTTGTAGGCAATTGTTACTTTTACTTTAATTGTCATTTTCTCTCATTGCCAGCCTAGGAACGCCCTTAGGGGATTTTCCTTGTTCTTCTCTCTTTTTTTGGTTCATTGGTACTTCTGTTAACTCTCAACTGCTAGCTTATTGGTTGAGAGTGTCAGCCAATAGAAAGTACCAAGGTACTCCTGGCAACATGACATCTACAATAAGCTGTAGTGGTTATGGTGCTTCAAGCATTCCTGTAAGATACAAAAAGCACAATTAGTATTGGTCCCAGGAGTATCCCTTTAAACACCAAATTTCATTATTTTTTTCAAGTTCACATAAAATGTGCTATGAAAAGTCTCATGCCAGCATGGAGCCCCCTGTTATCAATAAATGAACGGGGCATTCATTTTTGGTAAAGTAACCAGGGCTTGAGTCCTGCAGGAACGCATGGGAGCGGCGTTCCTGCACTTTTATCACAGCAGGAACGCCGTTCCCGTTGCTCCTGCAGGCACTAACCAGGGGGGCAGGGCCGGACTGGGGATACAAAGCAGCCCTGGAAAAAATGTTATGCCAGCCCCATGTCATTGCGACATATATTGCCGTATGTAATATGTAAGGCTATATCTTACCACCCCAGATGACAGATGATTGAGTAATATATATATATATATATAATTTTTTTTTTCTAATATAAAATATTGGTCCTTTCAGAGTAAAACATTTAATTATACAGTAAGCATACTCACATGCAGACACAGACAATCTCAGTGACACACGCAAGCTCATTGATACACAGCCTCATAGACAAACAATCTCACTGATATACATCAGCTCATTGACATAATAACACAAGCTCACTCACTCGCAGGCACACACATGCAAGCAAGCTCACTCACTAGCAGACGCGCACACACACACACACACAGCTTAATCACAGCTTAATCTAGTGGTACTGGTGTCTATAGCACGTCTCTACAGGTTTTCAACGTAAACACTGACTTTTCAGAGAAAAGGCAGTGTTTACATTGCTTCAAATTGACACCGCTAGTGACAGTCACTCGAGGTGCTTCCTGTGTCATTGCACCTACATTCAGGGCCTCCACACTCTGGAGGCGCTGAACGTTCCCCATAGAGATACATTGATTCAATGCATCTCTATGAGGAGATGCTGATTGGTGTAGTGTTTTGCAGCCAATCCTATGGCAAAGCATTGGATTGGCTGAGATCATCAAGCTTGATGATCTTAGCCATAGAGGCAGGGCCAGTCGAGGGGAGACCAGCACGCTACGTGGGGGAAAAAAAGGTGAGCAAAAACATTATTTTTAAAACACACATATACACCATGACAGACAGAAACACACATATACCATGACACACACACACACCATGACACAGACAGAACCACACACACACACCATGACACACACCCCATGACGGGCAGACACACATCCCATGACAGACAGACAGACACACACACCATGACACAGGCAGACACACACACACACCATGACACACACCATGACAGACAGACACACACACCATGACACAGACAGACACACACACCATGACGGACAGACAGAGTCACACACCATGACGGACAGACAGACACACACACACACACACACCATGACGGACAGACAGACACACACACCATGACGGACAGACAGACACACACACACCATGACGGACAGACAGACACATACACACACCATGATGGACAGACAGACACACACACACACCATGATGGACAGACACACACACACCATGACGGACAGACAGACACACACACACACACCACGACGGAC
Source organism: Pelobates fuscus (assembly GCF_036172605.1). Lineage (NCBI taxonomy): Eukaryota > Metazoa > Chordata > Amphibia > Anura > Pelobatidae > Pelobates > Pelobates fuscus. The sequence continues at coordinate 294,570,908 of NC_086320.1, forward strand.
AGACAGACACACACACACACACCATGACGGACAGACAGACACACACACACCATGACGGACAGACACACACACACACACACACCATGACAGACAGACAGACAGACACACACACACCATGATGGACAGGCACACACACACACACACCATGACGGGCAGACACACACACACACCATGACGGACAGACAGACACACACACCATGATGGACAGACAGACAGACACACACACCATGACGGACAGACAGACACACACACACACAATGACGGACAGACATACACACACACATACACACAATGACGGACAGACAGACACACACACACCATGATGGACAGACAGACACACACACACAATGATGGACAGACAGACACACACACACCATGATGGACAGACAGACACACACACACACCATGATGGACAGACACACACACCATGATGGACAGACATACACACACACACCATGACGGACAGACAGACACACACACACACACCATGACGGACAGACAGACACACACACACCATGACGGACATACACACACACACACACACACACCATGACGGACAGACAGACACACACCATGATGGACAGACACACACACACACCATGACGGACACACACACACCATACAGACAGACACACACCATGACAGACAGACACACACACCATACAGACACCATGACAGACAGACAGACCATAACACACATTACTCCTACCTGGCTGCCAGGGGGCCGTGCAGTGCAGACTGCTGACTGTGCTGGCGCCCGCTGGGGGACTTGTGCTGGAGTCTGGCGGCCGCTGGGGGAGGTCTGCTGGTGGGCGCATGTGAAGCTGTGCTGTGCTGGCTCTGCTGTCCCGCCTTCGCGCGCTGCTGAATGAGACCGCGGCCGGAATATGACGTCATATTCCGGCCGCGGTCTCATTAAGCTGCACGCTGGGGAGCAGAGCCAGCACAGCACAGCTTCACATGCGGCCGCCAGCAGACCTCCCCCAGCGGCCGCCAGCAGACCTTCCCCAGCGGCCGCCAGCAGACCCAGGTGTCTGCCCGGCCCCAGATGCCGACGGCCCACCGGGAAATTTCCCGGTATCCCGGTGGGCCAGTCCGGCCCTGCAGGGGGAGGCAAAAAATATGTTCCCCCGTGCCATGAGGGCGAAAGGGGGAGCATGAGGTGGCCTGCTGGCCACCTGATGGACCCCCCCCCAGATGTGGCGAGGGAGCTGTGTTCTCTCTGATCTGCTCCCTCATATGCCGTATGCTGATGCCGGGAGCCGGAATATGACACCATATTCCGGCTCCCGGCATCAGTAGACAGCCTGCGCGGCAAGAGGGAGCAGATCAGAGAGAACACAGCTCCCTCGCCACATATAAAAAGGTAGACAGCCGCCTGCCTCACTGGACCCCAGGGGCAGGTCCACTTCAGCTCTCCAGGTAGGGAGGCTGGGTGGACATTTGTAAAATAATTTGTGTGTTTCTGTAAGTGTATGTGTATGTGTGTAGGTGCAGGGCCGGCTGCATGCAGTCACACACAGACAGCCACACACAAACACACACACACACACACACAGACATAGAATGTGACGGCAGTTAAGAACCATTCGGCCCATCTAGTCTGCCCAGACAGTCACACATAGGCAGTCACACACACACGCACACATGCAGACAGCCACACACACACACAAACACACACAGGCAGACAGCCACACACACAGGCAGGCAGTCACACACAGACAGCTACACACAAACACACAGGCAGACAGCCAAACTCACAGAGGCAGACAGCACCACACACACACACACACACACACACACAAACACACAGACAGTGACACACACACACTGTCAGACAGCCACACACACACACACACAGGCAGATAGCCACACACAGACAGACACACAGACAGTCACACACACAGACAGACAGTCACACACACACACAGTCACACAGTCACACACACAGTCACACACACACACACACACACACACACACACACAGGCAGGCAGACAAACACACAGACACACACACAGGCAGGCAGACAAACACACAGACACACACACAGGCAGACAAACACACAGACAATCACATAGTTACCTCTGTTCCTTGTGGAGGCAGACAGGCAGTGCAGCTCCTGGATTCTGGTTGTTGGGGGAAGCAGGGACTCCTTCCTGCTTCCCCTGCAGCAGTTACCCGACCGCTCAGCCCCCGCCGCAGGTAAGCCCTGCCCCCACCGCACGGTAAGCCCCACCCACTGCTGCAAATTATATAAATATATATTTATTTATTTATTTTTTTATCCCGGCTGGCCATGTGTGAGCTGTGGGCCGCAGGGCGCCCCCTGGTCCATGGCGCCCTGTGCGGCCGCACAGCTCGCACACCTAAGGCCGGCCCTGTGTATGTGTGTGTCTGTGAGTGTATGTGTGTGTTTGTGAGTGTATGTGCACAATAACTAGTTCAGTGTAATAGTTATGGTGCCAGTAGTGCCAGGATCCCATCCCAGAGTAAGTAGTCAAACCGTTTAACCCCTTAAGGACACATGACATGCGTGACATGTCATGATTCCCTTTTATTCCAGAAGTTTGGTCCTTAAGGGGTTAAGAAAAGTTTGACAACTTACCTGGGGTCTCCTGGGATTTAGGGCATAGGAGCAGTGGTATGTGTTAGGGGTGAAGTGTGTGTGAAAGGTGCAGTGTGTGTGTGAGCGGTGAAGTGTGTGTGCGCGAGTGCATGAGGGCGGCATTGTATGTCAGGGTTGCAGTGTGTGTGTTAGGGGGCAGTGTATGTGTTAGAGAGCTGCAGTGTGTGTGTGAGCGGTGCAGTGTGTATGTGAGGGGGCAGTGTGTGTGAGAGTTGCAGTGTGTGTGTGAGGCTTGCAGTGTATGTGTGTTTGGGGCAGTGTGTATGGGGGCACTGTATGTGTGTGTGGGGCAGTGTGTGTATGGGGGCACTGTGTGTGTGTGGCAGTGTGTGTAGGAGGAGCACTGTATGTGTGTGGGCAGTGTGTGTATGGGGGCACTGTATGTATGTGTGGGGCAGTGTGTGTATGGGGGGGTCGTGTGTGTGGGGCAGTGTGTGTGGGGGTGCAGTGTATGTGTGTGTGGGGAAATGTGTCTATGGGGGTGCAGTGTGTGTATGGGGGGCAGTATTTGTGAGGCAGTGTGTGTATGGAGGGGGAAGGAGGGTAGGGAGGCTTTTTAATAATTTATTTTTATTTAATAAAATAAATAAATGTATGTCCCCCCTCCCTTCTTACCTTTACTGGGAGGAGGGGGGACATTTTTGGATCCCTGGTGGTCCGGTGGGGAATCCCTGGTGGTTCAAGTGAACTCTAGCCCGCGCTCCATGCTCGCGAGAGAAGGACCCGGAGAAGGAACAGTCACACACACACAGGCAGGCAGTCACACACACAGTCAAGTACACAGACAGTCATACACACACAGGCAGGCAGTCACACACACAGAGAGTCAAACACACAGTCACACACACAGGCAGACAGTCACACACACAGTCAGTCACACACACAGTCACACACACACACACAGACAGTCACACACACAGACAGTCACACACACAGACAGTCACACACACAGACAGTCACACACACAGACAGTCACACACACAGGCAGACAGTCACACACACAGGCAGACACACACAGGCAGACAGTCACACACACACACACACACACACACAAGCAGACAGTCACACATAGTTACCTCTGTTCCTTGTGGAGGCAGACAGGCAGTGCAGCTCCAGGATTCTGGTTGTTGGGGGGAGCAGGGACTCCTTCCTGCTTCCCCTGCAGCAGTTAGATGGCATTTTAGCTCCGCCCCTGCCGCCCGGTAAGCCCCGCCTCCGCCGCACAGTAAGCTCTGCCCCAGCGCAATTTTTTTTATTTGTATTTTTTTTCATCCCCGGCCGGCCATGTGTGAGCTGTGCGGCCGCAGGGCGCCCACTGCTCCATGGCGCCCTGTGCGGCCGCACAGCTCGCACACCCCTAAGGTCGGCCCTGCACGTTGCTATATTACTGTGTCATGCAGTCTCAAAAGGAGTTGGAAGTTTCCGTCGCCGGTTCTTCCACTAGTGCCACTGGTGGTGGCCAGACCACCCACACATGCCATACTGGATGAAGCATCACAGGAGCAAATGAATTTGGAAGAGTTTCATTCTCTCCTGGATGCTACAATGGCGAAATCAGTGACACAAGCCATTTTTTCGGATATGGGGACCATGTCTGATAATCTATCACATGAGCCCTAATGTCCATCTAGAGACCACCTACTCTCATTTCCTCTAGCCCCCCAGAGAGTAAACCGGTAGCTCCCAGTGGGCGTAAATCCACCAAAATATCCCGTCGAGGTGGACGAGGATGCCTCCAAAATTTGTCAGAAGTACAGGGTACTTCCTGTCACAGAGGATGCAATTGCACCACAACAGAGAGTCATCCACTGGGCAAAAATTGGTGAGAAGTTGGAAGAGGGAAAAAGCCCTAATTGAGTCTTCCGAATCCGAACAAGAGGACTCTTACGACTCAGGCGCATATTTGACAAGGTTGCATGGAACAAACTCAGTGCAGAATGCCCACAGCCTACTCTCCCCGATATGGCATGCACCACGCCAGATGTGGACCCAAAAATCGCCCAATTCTTGGGCAAAACAGGATGGAAGGCCCAAAAAGGCCTGGATTTTTCCTTGTTGAACTGCCAGGATAAAATCCTGGATGTCTTGGGACCAAGCGCAAAAGTACCCCTGCAGACTTGCTAGCCATTAAACATTTGTTTTTCCCAGTTTGAGACAGACCTTGGCAGTCTCGTGGGCCCAGAGGTTCTTCTTATGGCCGACAGCCTTATGGTAAGTTCAATTTCATGCCACTTTTCTTCAATATCAGTGGGGAGCCAATTGAGTCATTTTGTCAATACTTGGTGCAGGTTAACCTCAGATATTTGGGTCCTTCAAAGTGTCCTAGGTTATTCCATAGATTTACATTCTGTTCAGAGGTTTTTACCCAACCACATTGTGTTCTCAGCACACGACCGGCACCTGGTGTCGCAAGAAATACAGTCCCTAGCATCAGTCCCTAGCATCCAAGGGCACCTCAAACCCCAGGTTTCCTGAGCAACCTCTTCCTAGTCCCCAAGAAAGGTGGAGGCGTTCGACCTGTCATCAATCTATGACCTCTAAACACTTTTGTCACATACCACCATTTCAAGATGGATGTATTCACCTTTTGGGAGACTGGATTGTCAAACTCGACCTACAGGATGCTTACCTCACCGTTCCAATGGCTGACGACTCCAAACAATCTTGATGGGAAAAGACCACGTGGCGATTCAAATGCCTTCCATTTGGTCTCTCTTTTGCCCCATGGTGCTTCACAAAACTACTGAAACCAATAGTGGCCCCTCTGCGCAGCAGAGGAGTTCGCCTCATAATATACTTGGATGATATCCTCGTAATGGCACAGGACCCCCACTACTGGTTTCAGTAGTTTTGTTTCCGGACTTTGTCATAGAATCAGATGCAAGTACGCTCAGCATTGGCGCATGCTGCAGGCCTACCTCCACCGGGGGGAAATGGTCCCTGGAAGAACAGGAAATGCATATTGTGACGAAGTGCCCTTCACCACTTTGTCCTGAAGAGGCCTGCTTGCCTGCCTCTTCCCCTGCGACTATGGCCCCGGGGAGATACCCTCTTAAATCAGCATTTGGGCTTATGGACTTTTATTGGACTGTGTATGGCCCTTTAAGAACCGTCGGTGGGCACATTGTGACTTTGGAGAACAATGCCCCTTTAAGACTATGGCCCCTGGAAGATATTGCCTGTTAAAGACTATTTTAGCAGATTGGATTTTAAAAGAATCTTGCTGCCCCTTTAAATTGTATTGGAGCTTTAAGTTCTGCAGCTTTAAATTGGCACTTCGGATGCAGCCGAAGTGGCCGCCATTCGACAAACGAAAACCTGGTGGCGGCCATCTTTGTTCATTAGAACGAGGACAGCGGTATGTGTAGCCAAATCCATGGAACTGAAATCGGCTACACATTTCAACGAACACCGCTGACCCTTACCTTCTCCTGCACTGAGTTTTCAGCCACAGAGACTAAGTCCCGTTCGAAGATTCGAATGCATAATATTTTCAGTGTGAAATTGACCGACCGCACAGCCCAAATCTATGGAACTGTTTTGGGCAGAAAAATGTGCCTGCGGTCGGTCACAAAGGACTTCCGACTAAATTTTGAACTAATGGAAGGATTTGCGTGATTTTTGAGTATGTTCATATTTGTATTTGTATGAGTATGCTGATTAATAATATGCGTTTTTATGAAGATTGGATGTGTGGTTTTAAAGTTATAGTACATGTATAAAAACTGTATTTTTCCTGCTTGTGATAATTATGTTAACCCATTGTGTACCATTATTATATCACAGGCAGAGGGGGAGGATTTTGTGTATAATTGCTGGGAGTGTTTTCTGTAATGTACGTGTGTTATTGGTTGTTCTGTAAAACCCTGTGGGTGGTCCTATGTAGGGAAAACCTGCATAAAAGAAGGCCCTTTGGTGCCAAGTAAATTAGATCCTGTTTGACCCTCAATACGTAGCCTTGTCTCGTTATTGGAGGGAGCTACTATAATCACACTGGGGATTGCTATGCTCTGCAAACTCCCCTGAGTTTGAATCACTTAGCTCTTCTAAGAGCTTGGTCCTGATATGCTCTCCTGGAGGAGAGGTCTTCCCCAGCTCTCCTGGAGGACAGAAGCTGATCCAGGGTGGACAGAAGACGGCGAGGCTCCAGTTAAGCTACGGCGGTTGTGGAGTCTGCGGTGGTTGTGGTGTCCAGTGCGGTGCTTGTGGTCCTCGGCGCAAGCTAGGAAGCATCCATTAACAGAAGGTTCCATTACACATCAATTGCATCGAACTGCTGGCAGGCTCATTCGCTCTATGAAGCATCTTTGGTGTATTAACCAATTGCACGAAGTCAACAATTTTAGCAAACCAAGCAAGAGAGGACCTCTTCAGTACGTGATCTTACATATGCTGATTTGTTTCCAGCCCTTCGACACTCACATCAACCTGTTTCTACGGTTACCTTATCTCGTTGGGTCAAATGGATCATGACGTCGGCTGACATTGACACTTCCACATATGGAGCACACTCTGTTCGAGGCACTATGGCATCTAAAGCCTTCTCCTTAGGTAGCAGACTAGAAGACCTCCTGCGTGCTGCTGATTGGTCCTGAGATTCTACTTTTCGTGAATTCTATTTTCGTACAGTTCCATTTTCTTTCACTGCGGTGTCTGCACAGCTTTGAACGAGCATAATATGAGCCTCCATGTCATTTAATAAAATATTTTCCAGATTTTACTAATTTCATGACGTAAAGTCATGATTTTATGAAGGAAATGGAGGTGAGTATTCACACCTGATACAGGTATTTTACATATATATGTATATATTTTCACAAGAAGTATGCAGTTGTAACAGTTTACCAGGAGTTGGAGCCCAGTTGCAGAAGATGGCACAGGGAGGATGCAAAAACCAGAAGCGCAGTACAGATTAAGAGCAAATTCAAAGGCAAGGTCAGACGAGAAGCAGAAGTCAGGGCTGGCAGCGGAGGTCAGAGTCCAGGAAATCAGTCAGTAACGTAGCAAAGACCCGGCAGGAAAAACCAAAGAGGCAAAATGACCAGATGCTAGGTTTCAGGCAGGGCTGGCTTTAACAGCCTGCTAATTAGATGCAGCTGACCCTAATTGGAAAAGGGCTACAGGTGGATCAGCACTGCTTAATCCAGGCAAGGGGTCAGGAAGCAGAATAATGCAGATAGATACTGAAGCCCCCTTGCTGTCTGCAGGGTTCGGGCTGTCTGTGCCGTGACAGCAGTCTTCATGGTATTGTTGTTGTTCAACGTTAACATCAACAGAAATTAGTCAACTAGGTGAAGAATCAGATATACTGTTATGATAATTGATACATTGTGGATAAGATTTAATATCCAGGAGCATATTTCACCACATATTTCTCTGTCTTTACAGCATCCTAATTGATTTTTACTAGTCCACATCGGTTCACAACATGTTCAATCTGAGGATTGCAAGTTTTTCTTCAAAGTTCCATTGTTGAATCATCCTGGAGTCGCTGTTTTCGCATCTAGTTGGTCGTACATTTCAGTCTTGTTGAGATGTTCGACAGCATCATTAAGAAAGAGGAGTGGCTTAAGGTCACATGGGACATTATAGTGCAAGGAGCATTTCTATTCGTTAAATGTTATATTGTGGTTAACCCTCTAGGATATGTTATAATTTTTTCTTTGAATATTTACAGTATCCTTTCTTTGCTGCTGAGGAATAAAGAAAGAGATAAAGCATAATACTCGCCTCCATGTCCTTAATAAAATCATGACTTTACGTCATGAAATTAGTAAAATCTGGTAATTCTTTTAATTCATGATTTGGCTACATTTAATCTCAAAGTCTAGATTCCAGGTCTGGATCTGACTCTGCCTCTATCCCTGTAAAAGCAACCTCCTGGTCTGGTAGATCGTTCCACTTAAAGAGGAGATGTCACTTTCAATGATTTTTAACATTCCCTAAATAAATGTTCACAAACATATATTTGTGAGCGTGAAGAATAAAATTAAATGTAAAAATCCATTTTAGCATTATCTTAGTCATTGTTATAAGCTCTGTCCTTTGCACTTGGCCGTCAGTATAGTGAAAATGACAAATGAAAAGGACAAATAAAAAAGCATATTTATTTCTCCTGTTCATTTTCAATGTTTGCCCTGTCTGTGACTTCATTGAACTTGAATGTGCCGTAATTTGCTGAATACAGGATGGGCCAAGATTCAGAGTAGGGATTGAAGAGTCAATTACATTTTTAATAATGAATCAATTTCAATGGCATTGCATACAATGAATGCTTAACATATGGAGATTTGTTTGATTTGGTATGAAGGATGACGTCTTTTATGAGCACCATTTGCCGCCTCGCAAAGCTGGGCTGTTTCAATTTCATTTTTCATAACATTACTCATAAAATTAACCCTGACAAGAATAAAGCTTTCCCACATATCCAGTCTGTAGCAAGACTCAGCCGGGCTGGGCAAAACCAAATCACTACAATAACAAAGGCATTTAAAAATGTTACAACAATCACCACTACCACCACATTTTATAATACTTCTTTTTCTACAAAGAGTTTAAAAAGATCAGGGTTCAATTGTGCATAAAATAGCCTTACACTGGCAATTTACAAAACACAAGCAGTGGCACAGAAGCACATTGCAAATGGCTTAATCTGTCTCTCAATAGATGTAAAAAAATCAATCACAAATAAGTAAAACAATCCTAAAGCAGTGACTTAAAGTTGTTTTAAGTGGAACTGGCAATAGTAGCTAGGTAAGAAAAATATTGTAATTTTTTTTTTTTTAGATTCACCGGATGATGAGAGGGCCGACTGTCTTTGTCCTTTTTGACATGTAGCACTATCCTTACAATCCCCCTGCTCTACTAAAGGGTGCTAGTAATGGAGGTGATAATGCTGGTGTAGATGGTGGCAAATGCACAGATTCAGATCCATTGTTACTGCTTCCTACCTTAGTAATTTCTAGTTCTGTTTCTTCCATCAGTAATACAAACTCAGGGCCGGCCTTAGGCCTTTAGGCGCCCTGTGCAAAAAAAAATTCACAGTGCCCCCCTATGTATAAGGATGTAGTGTTTGTATAGGGTTATTTAGGTCAGATTTTTAAAAATGCATGTAGGCCCATGTGCGAATGCTGGTGTCTATTATTTTGCAGTACAGATTAAAGGCAAATCCAAAGGCAGGGTCAGACGAGAAGCAGAAGTCAGGGATGGCAGCGGAGTAACGTAGTCGGTAAAGCAGGCAGAGGTCAGGGTCCAGGAAATCAGTCAGTAGCGAAGCAGAGATCCGGCAGGAAACACCAAACAGGCAAAAACGACCAGATACTAGGTTTCAGGCAGGGCTGGCTTTTGCAGCCTGCTAATTAGATGCAGCTGACCCTAATTGGAAAAGGGCTACAGGTGGATCAGCACTGCTTAATCCAGGCAAGGGCTCAGGAAGCAGAATAAGGAAGACAGATATTGAAGCCCCCATGACAGAGCCCCCCCACAAGGAGCAACCTCAGGGGGTGAACAGACAGGGCTTTATCTACAGGATCCAGTTCAGGCTCAGACAGGGAATCCAGGTCTGTATAGGCATCCGAATCATCAGGATCCAAGAGTGTTGGAACATTTTGCAGGTTGTGATTCTTCGAGAAGGCAGTGGAGGTGAGAAGGGGATGCAGCTATGACCTTAAGAGCCTGTTCAAAGGCATTTAGATCTTCTCTGATGACCACAGTTCCATTGGAGCAATTACACAGCCTGGAGCAGGAAATGTTAGGGGAGACAGAGGCTGGGGATTGGAAGGTAGCCACAGCAACCTCCCTTTGAGGCTCTGGAACAGGAGCAGGGTTGTGATGGTACCATTGGTCTGGTTAGGTGGTCTTTTCGGTCCATTAGCATGGAGAGTTGAACCAAAAAGGGTGATACAGAGCCCCCACATGGCTATGTTTAGGACGAGGAGGACGTATCGCGCAATAGCTGATGTAGTGGCCTTCCTTGCCACAATAGAAGCAAAGGACTTCAACTCTCCTTCTGGCCTTTTAATTTACTGTAAGCATGGTATTTAGTGCTCCAATTTGCATGGGTTCCTCTATATCCATGGTGGGGATAGGGGTATAGGTCTCACCAGCAGGGTGGGAGCATTGATCGGGCAGAGGGTTCGTCTCAAATTGCTTCTGCCTTATTTCTCTGAATCGGCGATCCAGCTGGGTGGCTAGCACCATTAATAGCTGTGAGTTCAAGCACCATTAATAGCTGGGAGTTAACACCCAGCCAGGTCTCTTAAAGGGGCGGCCACGCCTTGCTGTCTGCAGGGCTCAGGCTGTGCTGTGACAGGCAGACACACACACACACACACACACACAGGTACCTTTTTCCATTATGTTTTTGAGAGGGGAGGCTTGCAGTCCCTGTCTAGCAGTTGGGGAAGCAGGAACTCCTTCTTGCTTCCCCCTCAGTGTGCAGTGTTACTGGGCAGCAGGAAGAGGCTGCACTTTGCTTGGCCCCCTCTGACGATTTTACCCCGCCCCAAGCCAATGTAGCTCCGCCTAAGCTGCCAATTTAGTTCCTCCCACCTCCATATTTCTTGCTCTGCCTCTTCACCATCTGCCTCTGCTGCCATGGCACCCTGTGCGTCCGCACAACTCGCACACCCCTAAGGCTAGTACTGTACAGAGACTTTTCGTGTCTTTTCAGATGTGAATTCATACCAGAACTAGTTAGAAGACCCCTTACTCTACCCATACTCATTTCCTTGCTGGGTAATTTGCACTTTTCAAATAACTCTTCTTGGAAACATCTAGAGTGATCCCAAACTTTGCTTAGGGACTTACATCTGCTTCAGTCCTTCACCTTGCAGCTGCTGACAATGCATGTAGATTTGTATCATGGGCAGTGGAAAACTTGTCTCTAAGTTTGGTTGCTTAGAGACAAAGTTTGGTTGCTTAATGCTAAAAACTTGTCTCTAAGTTTGGTTGCACTTGGTTGCTTAATGCTAATAGAAATGTTGATAGGGGTGGTACTGGTGATAGTGGAGTTACTGGTGGTGATGCCGAATTGTAACAATGACAGTGGTTGAGCTACTTGTGGCATTGGAAGCAGCTGATGTTACTGCTATCTCTGTTGGATGAGTTCATTTAAAATCAAATATAAATAGACTTTGACAAGGAAGTGAAGATGCATGAGGCAAATGCTCACTAGCTGGAGAAAATATTGGGCCAATCTAGTTCATCCTGGGCCAGAGGTAAAAATGCTATTTCTGCAATGGTATTATATTTTGTATTCTACTCTACCGCTTCAATATTTAACAGTGTCTCTTAGACTCTTCTGAACTTTCTTTTATTTTCTTCTTGGGGGAGCTAGAAGATGGTATGATGCTCAAACTAGCTATGGAAGAAGGAGCTCCAGTGCCAGTACAAGTGGCAGCAGATGTTATTATGGAGCTTGTGGTTCTGCTGCAACTACAGCTTATTCTGTAATGGTAGAGTCTTTCTAGAGAATTTGAGTCACCAATTACAGCAGAAAAAGACTAAGAGAAAAAAAAACAATCACCTCCTGGGTGGTGAATTGGACATAATGGACATAGAAGTCCCCCTACTCTGAGACTGAATACAAATAATAGTGGTGGTACTTATGGTGATCGTGGTGGCAGCAGTGCCAGAAGAAAGATTGACATAAAAAAAAAATTCAGATTATGCATTCTGATTTAGAACACAACTTCAAGAAGTCCAAATATATGTTTGTGTTGTAAAACACAATTGAGTTGATGCTTGGTGGGTTTACTATTACTGTGCTTGACTTAGAAACACTACACTGCATACATCACACTGCACAGTGCTCAAACATTTCACACAGCACACTCCAGACTAAACACACTCAGAAAAAGAAGTATTTTCCTTCTAAAAAGAGTAAAGAAAATAACGACCAGTGCAGACTTCATTTGTGTACTGCTGCAATCTGTATGACAATTTGCAACGTTGTGGCACTGGATATTTCACTAGAAATCAAATAATCTCTCTTAAAATAAATAGTAATAAAAGCACAAACCAGTAAAATAATCTAAATCAATAAATACAACTTAGGGTAAGTGTGACACTGGCAGTGCCTTGGCACATCAGTAACCTAACCATCACCTCAATAGGATAAATGACACTGATTATCTCCAACATACAGTTGGTGTAAGTGGTTGTGGCTACTGGCTGTACACAGCAGTAACCAAACCAGTCTCATACTAGGATAAATGACCTAGGCTATCTCTCCCCCTCTCAAAGTTGGAGTAAGTGGCACTGGTGCTAGCTATCCAGGCAGAGCAATGACCTGAACCTAACTTGTCTCACACTAAGAATATTGACACAGGCTTTCCCACTCCTACACAGGCAAAACTCAAGGGTTGCTGATCTGACTCGCTCAATCCTCCTGTTATTGGCACCAGGAGTGTTACTCTTTTTTTTCTATTTCTGCAAGAAACAGAATCTTCAATTCAAACGTACATGCTTGTCTACTGAGTGAGTAGCTTGGTTGGGTATATGTCCGTATGACACTTTGAAGCTACGAAAGTCGGACGTTGTGCACATCGGTCTAAATTTGGAGGAATTTCATTTCATTTCAAAATGAATTAACAAATCTAGGAGCAATAAAGATTATTAAAGATAAAAATTTACTCTAATGCTCAATGCCATCATATGCCAAATGTTCTTTATAATTTTCCCCAATTATGCTTTTAAGTACCATTCAATTAAATGTATATGTATATAAGTTCTCTGTTCTGTGAGTTTTTTTTCTAATAATTGTTGAATAACATAGTTGTAGATTGATAGCAATATGGAGTAACATGTTAACAAGCTATTTTTTCTTTTTTAAATTCTTTATTTTTGCAGTGCAGAATTTAACTTACAAGTTTGCAGAGACATTTTACAAGAGTGTATTCGACATTAATAAAGTAAATATGTAACAGTAAATGTTTAGGGTACTGCACTTTTTTTTTCAGGCATAGGGTAAATGAGAAGATAAGCAATATAGAAAAACATGAGGAACATATCTCCATTATTTAAAACAAGAGAGGATGTAACATGTTGTATAGTTATGTTGTGTACAGGAGTTAGGTACCACCGTGTGTTTAGGATCGAATGGGACTCAAGAACTGAGAGTCCAAACCACGGCTTATTTTGTGCTTGAGGAGGTGAACTGCAGGATATGAAATCAAACTCTAGTAATCATATAGTTAATTATATTATGTTGTACATGAAGAGACTAGCCTACTCAGCCGATGCCCTTAGAGGGAGGGATGTCATAGTTGTGCTTTAGTCCATATACGATGTACAGCTGCATTTCAGCCACTGCTCTCGCCAGGACAATGCTTCCTGTAGTCCGAGCAGGTCCCGACCCCATTGCTGTGATTAGTGAGTGTCTTGGGGGAAACCTCGATGTTCGCTGCCATTGGAGGTCATACCGTGATGACATTCCTCTGTCGTTCAGGTGGGTATGCTCCAGTTGGGTTGCCAGGACCGGTCTCCGCTTGCGTGTCCTGCTGCGCCGCCACATGCGGGGTACTTCCAGGCAAGGTCTCACTTTGCTGTGCCGTGGGGCAGTCGGAGCCTGTTGGGCCTCAGCCCGACCCATGGGCAGTCGGGGAAGCACGCGTTTGTTTAGCTTCTCCAGGAATCGCTCCCACAGCTGGTTGAACCTCTGGAGGAGCGGATCCACACTGGAGGACTGCTGTGAGGAGGTCTCAGATGCTGTAGGCCATCTTAAAGGGTAGGGCTCTGCCCCCATAGTCGCCCGTTTCCAAGGTGTGTTGCCGGTAAGGATTCACTTGCACTTCGGTGGGGACCGGGATAACCCCCACCGGTCCAAAGGGGGGGGGGGGAAACAGAGCTCGGGCATATGATTTGTAGCACACCAGGGCAGAGGATCAGCCGCCTACCGCGCCTCCAGTATAGCAACAGGCCGCAGGTACATTTGTCATGATAAATGCCCACAGGGACCAGGCAAAAGTTGGTTAGACGGTTAGTAGAGTGTTCCTTCAGGAGGGAAATATGGTTTGTGCCAAGTTTACACTTAGAAATTCAAGGTTTTAGCTCTATTTCCCTAGGAGCTCTGGTCCAATGCATCCAGCTTGGTCGACTGTCATGCCCCGCCCCCCTGTTAACAAGCTATTTTAAAACATGTATTACCAGTATATTACATAACTGTCTCCTGTGCCTGTATCACATCCTACTTTATGATATTACTTGGGAATGTTGTAGCACTGATGCGTCTATCAAGCCTTGACAGCAAAGTGAGAAGTGTGATAGCTAAAGAAGAAAAATGTAAGCTTGAGAGAACATTTAAATATTATTGACAAGGGAAACAAATAAAAATGCCCCTTTCTGGAATGCCATAATAAAGACATGTGTAGCACAGAACAGGTCATAGAGGACATGAGCAGGCGGTGATCTCTTCCACATTCTGTCCAAAAAAGAGAGATGCTGAATTTTCCCTTTAGAGACCAGGTTTCTCCTATCGTTGGATGTGGAGTTGGGCACCTCTCTTTCATATTAAGCAACAATTGAATAAGAAATGTATAATAAAGTGGGATTGATCATTAGAGGTCTTGGAAGAATAACAACTAATATTGTGTGAAACTTAAATTACAGGTAACAGTTAGTTTGGTTTGTTGGGTAACTACACCAACATAAAATTAATATGTTGACAAGTCATTGCAGTCATTTTGTAGCTGTCAAATTAAAGTTTGATTTCCACATAGATGATCAAACATAAAAATGCAATGATCAACATTTTAGTTTTGCGACTGAATTTTTTTTTGTATATAGTTGTGTATGCATCAATAATTTTTTTTGTTTTTTTTTATGTCTTCATAATGTAATCACTGCCAGATCCATACCTCCCAATATTTCAAAGGAACAAAGAGGAGCACTTTATATTAGGGGTAGGAGTTGGGGTATGGCCAGGGGCAATTGGGAGATATGGCAAGTTTTGAATGAGTGTAAGCCATACATGTAGTGGTAATTTGCCTAAAACAGTGAGATTAAGGGCCAGAGCCTTCTTTTCAAGACTTACCTGTGCCACGTAGGTTAGGGAGAGGTGTGTCCTATTCCATGTCTGGCAGTTAGTGTTAAGTGTTTAGATATTATGTATTGTTACAAAATGTATAGACAGTGGCTATATCGCTACTTTTAAAATGACTTACGTTTTTTGTAATTTATTTATAATGTTTTTCTATTCCACTTTTGTAGCCCTGGTTCTTTAATTTATTTTGTAAATGATGATTATTTTAAAAGGAATTACATAAGAAAATGTAGGAACTACTTTTCCTTATATACAACATGTACATTGACAAAAGTTGATAAAGGGTGGAGCTGTAATCAAGCTCCATGTCCTTTGTCAACTTTGCCATTGGCCGTTAACTTAATGGTATAGATACAATGTCCCTAATCAGTTAAAACATATGTTAAAAACATTCTTCTTTAATGTTTTCATTTACAATTATTACATTATTTTTTCTGCAAAACAGTATATTGGCACATAGACACACACAGACTTATAAAAGACTCTGTACACTGTAATCAATGTGTTTCACATAAACAAACATACTTCGAAATGCATTGATTGCAGTGTATCTTGAGGAACTACAACGTCTGATTTGGGACATTGACTCTATATTCTTAAATATCAGTGAACATGGGAATGGACCATTTAAGTTACGTCCTGCAGGATGATAAAGATGTGTTATATATTGTCGGGCAGTGCATATGGCAAACATGGGAAATATACTTAATTTCAAACAAGGTATGTATGATTTTTCTTCCACATTAGTATTTTCATTTTTGGCATGTTAACTTTATACTCACCTCCTTCCAGCATCATGTCACTTCCGACAGCGTTGCATCATAACTTCTCTTCACTGGCACCATAGAGGAAGATCTGGCAGGACTGATGCAACAGATTGCTAGAAAAGTTTCAATGAGGGCATAGTAGTTTATTTTTGACAGTTGCATGAGAGGAGTCAGGGTGTGGGGATGGAATGCTGTTAACAGTTTAATTGATGGGGAGAGATAAAGTGTCCTGATACAGCAATTAGGTCAGGAGATCTATTTTTTTTTTTTTTTTTTTTTTAATGTTAACCCAGAGTGACAATTCAACCACTGGTTTGGCCTCACAATACTAGGAGATCAAGTTTTACCTGTATCTGCCTGGTCACACATGTCATACCCACTACACACCTTTTAAATTGGGAATTATCAGGAATGTAAAGTTAATTTCAAATGTATGCCTACAGGAGACAAATTGGAAATAAAACTCGGTCAACTATCAGGGTCATTTACTAACGTGCAAATTCAAAGTGAATTTCAAATTTAAGGCTAGAGCAATCAAAATGAAAACTTCTAGTTTATATACTAAATAGTATGTTTAGAAAATTTGGGACAATTCTCACTTTAGTAAAAAAAAAAAAAAATACAAGAATACTGGGCCAAATGGTGTGCAATAACATACAAAGCAGGCCTTGAACGTGAATGGTTTTAACCTAAATTGGACTTTCCATTGAGGTATGAAACACACATAAAATGACATTTCTTTTTCTATTCATACAACATCTGTTACTAAGGTGTGCACAACACAGAGAAGATTGCGAAATCACGGTATTTTGGCTAATTATAATAGAAAAATCACCAAGCTGGAACAGTAAAAAATTCTACATTGTAAAATAACACTGCAAAGCAAATGAGTTGTGCAGTAAAAGTCTTAATTTAGAAAAGTTTTTGCTTACTTAGCACAATGTGTGCCAGGTAACAGAGCACCCACTGCATAGATCTGTTTGAGATTTTAATTATGCCCTTAACAAGCAGTATTGAGAGTGCTTCCTTAATAATCGGTTTTCATGGAATGATTTATATTATAGATTGCTAAAAGTACAAATATATATATAGTAAGCAAATATATTCAGCTTCCTTTGTACACATTTTAACATATTTCACCCTTAGTCCTAATGTAACCCTTGGTATTAACCCCTTAAGGACCAAACTTCTGGAATAAAAGGGAATTGTGACATGTCACACATGTCATGTGTCCTTAAGGGGTTAAAGGCAAGTAAGCTGAAATTAATGCTTATAATCAAATCTTCACTTTTGCAAAATGATGAAAACATGTACGCTCTTAAATTACCAATCTGACATAGTATACAGCAGTAATTAAAAAAAATATATGCATTGAAAAATAAAGCATGAAATTACGTACAGATTAAACATGGTAATAATCAGAAATGAGAAAATCCCAAATTAAGTTGAAGATACATATAACTGAACTTGCTGTTCTTAAAGGGACACTCCAGGCACCCAGACCACTTCTGCTCATTGGAGTGGTCTGGGTGCCAACTCCCACTACTCTTAACCCTGCAAGTGTAATTATTGCAGTTTTTCATAAACTGCAATAATTACCTTGCAGGGTTAACTCCACCTCTAGTGGCTGTCTACTAGACAGCCACTAGAGGTCACTTCCTGGTCCATAGCACAGGAAACCTGGGCTAGAGCGTCGCTGGACGTCCTCACGCTGTGTGAGCACCTCCAGCGTCGCTCAAAGCCCCATAGGAAAGCATTGAAATGATTTTCGAAGCTTTCCTATGGGGAGACGTAATGCGCATGCGCGGCATTGCCGCGCATGCGCATTAGGTCTCCTCGGCCGGTGGGCGGGATCAGTCTCGCCCACCGGCCGACGCAATGGGCAGGAGGAGCGTCGCGGAGGAGGAGACAGCGGCAAGGGACATCGCCGCTGCCTCAGGTAAGTGACTGAAGGGGTTTTCACCCCTTCAATAACTGGGGATTGGGGGGTGGGAGGGAGAGGGACCCTCCAGTGCCAGGAAAACGGATCGTTTTCCTGGCACTGGAGTTTCCCTTTAATAAGACCCATATTTGCAATGATAAATTTGGGCAATTCAGAAGCATGATTTTCAAGGTTGTTCACTTGTTATTCAACAAAATGCCTCCAAACTGATTCCGATAAGCATGCTGCATGCTAGCATTTATGATGCAAGATCATTTGATATATGGGCTGTGATTAACAAATGAAGCACTCTTTAACACTAACAAGACACACAAAGACACACACTCTAATACATGCAGACACATATACACACACTAATGCATACACATGTATAAACACACTCTGATACATGTATACATATACTAACACACTGATACATGCACACACATACAAACACAAACATACTCGTGCACAGAGACACATACTGACACACATGCTGACAGAGTGTATCTGTCAGTGTGTATCAGTATATCTCAGGGTTATTTACCAAACTGAGAATTCAAAGTGAATTTCAAATGTAAGATCAGAGACGATGAACTGAAAGCATAGCTGATTTAGAGAATGTTTCCAATTCGGTTATTTTGACCTTAATACTATGGGTACAAAATAGCTTTAGCTCATGGAAGCCGTTTTGGTGTATAGATCATGCCCGTGCAGCGTCAGAGCTTAATTCTCCACCATTTAGGAATTAAATCAGTTTTGTACTGCCCTAGACACAGGCAGCATGAAAAAATGGTTTTAGTTCTCACTTTAGAAGTTCTTATCTCCTGCTTTGTCAATTGAACTTGAATCACTCAAAGGACTCTCCTGCAGGTTCTAGTAGGTTATTATCAGAGTAGTAAATAGGAAATTCTAAATAAAACACACTGCAAAAAAAAAGGAAGTTTAAAAAAAGATCTCTCTTTACAGGATGTGTTTAGGAAGACTGTATAAGTCACAGGCAAGAACATACCTCCTACTTGAGCTGTTAGAATGCAGGGGTACTATACACCAAAACTGCTTCATTAAGCTAAACCTGTTGTGGTGCCTACAGTATCCCATTACATTTGAAATGCACTTTAAATTCTGACTTTAGTTAACAACCCTGTGCGTGTTAGGCATTATGTATCTATGCATGTGTCTGGCAGTGAATATACTATATGTGTGTACCTGTGAGTGTATATCTGTGCATGTGTTTGGAAATGTATACCTATGTGTATTTCTATATCTGTTGTGCATGACTGTGTGTGTATGGGGGTCCTTGTGTGTGTATGGGGGTGACTGTGTTTTTATGGTGGGTATGGCATGTGGCTGTTTGCATAGGGTTGACTGTGTGTATGGGGGTGACTGTGTATGAGGGTGACTATGTGTATATATTTGTTGTGGACATGAAATATAATCCTAATTTTTAATCAGTAAAATGTCTATTTACTTT
This sequence comes from Pelobates fuscus, assembly GCF_036172605.1. Classification (NCBI taxonomy): domain Eukaryota; kingdom Metazoa; phylum Chordata; class Amphibia; order Anura; family Pelobatidae; genus Pelobates; species Pelobates fuscus. The sequence goes on from NC_086320.1 coordinate 294,590,739, forward strand.
ATATAATTTTTGATCAGCATTTATTATACTTTGTGAGTTGCCTAAAATGGCCGCTAGGGCCAGGGAGTTTCCCTTAGTCATCAAATAACACCCTCACTAACAAGATGGCGCTGGAATCTGGGGGAGACCCGCAAGATGCCAGTGACATCACACCCGGTAGGACGAGCAATGAATCAACCACTTAACCCCTAACCAATTATTGATGTATAAATCAATGTTATCTCTGACAATGCTTATGATGTAATTTTGCTTTATAAGGGGCATGCCACCCCCTCTAATAAACATTCCTCAAGTTTTTCATTAACCTGAAACTTGTGTCCGGTGTGAATTACTTCAGGGAGCGTGCACGCACTGTTTCTTTAATTTGGCCAGGGGCAGATACACAAAATAATCAATTTATTGATTGATTTCCACTTCAATATATTATTATTATTTTACATATTTTTTAATTGTTGCCTCCTGACAGCTTACAGTGTAGCCAAAGAGGTGGGAAATGTGCCCTGTTTGTCCTGAGGTAGTCCTTGGTGGTTCAGTGGCACTACAAAACGTCTCCCTTATTGAATGCTGCAGGACCATGTGAATGTGAGGAAGCATTGGCAGACATCCCAACTTGCAAAACCTCATTTAAGTAAGATGGCTTTGCCAGCTACTGCACCCCCAAGCCTCCTACACACACACACAAACAGCCACCAAACATGTATGAACAAGGACATGATCTTTTATTATGACAGAACACAACTATTTATTTTTACAACATATTGCAACTATTTACACACACTACCAACACAGTGACACATGCACACACGGACATATGCATACACACTTTAACACACAGATACACACACTGTCAGGTACACACACACACTCAGATACACACACTCAGGTACACACACTAGCACATACACACAGATACACACACTGGCACACAGATACATGGGGTAGTGTACATAAAAAAAAGAAAAATCTGTTTTTTAGGTCAGCCATGAAAAGATTAGTGTAACGGTGCTATTTTTGTGCCCATCGCTGTCAGTGTCATTTGTAGGTAGTTATTGATATTAAAACTGAAATAGTTGTGTGTTAGTATGAATTCTATAAACTGGGCAATTATTGCATATTTGTGTATTGGTTTGTTTGGTGAGAGAAATTTAATGCAGGCCTCAATACCATCCTTATGTGAGATGTTACTGTATAAGGATTCCACATCAATTGTTACTAGTATAGTGTTTTCAGGAAGTTCATTTATCTGGTTAAGTTTATTGAGGAAGTCTCTAGTGTCCTGTATAAAGCTCTCAGTCTTAATCACTAGAGGCTTAAGAATGTTTTCTATTAGGCCAGATATTTGTTTAGTGAGTGTTCCCATACCGGTTATAATGGGCCGTCCTGGGTTTCCTGGCTTGTGGATTTTGGGCAGCATGTAGAAGGTTCCCATCTGAGGATTGGAAGGCATAAGATTTTCTAATTCTTGCTGTATGTGTTTTGGAAATGATTTCATAAGTTTTGCGCGTTTGGTGGGGTCCTTGTCCAGTTTTTTGTAGTAGCTTACATTGGACAACTGTCTGTTCCCTTCAGTAATGTAGTCCTGAGTGTTCATGACAACTACTGATCCACCCTTGTCAGCCGGCTTGATGATGTTTTTATTATTCATCAAGTTATCCAAGGCAAAATGGAGATATACTTAGAGCATATGATCATACATTGCATAAGCCTGTCACGACCCCCACTGGGCAGGTCCTACCCTAGCAACCTAATGCCTGCTCTTATGAGATTAACCCACTTACATGGGAAATCCTTCCTCCTAGGGCTCCCTGTAGTGCAAGGTTAAATAGGGCCCTGGAAAGAGGCAAGTGTGATAGGGACTACGTTGTAATTATGGCAGGCTTATGTAATGTATGATCATATACAGTAACTAAATCCCTGTTAGACAATTTACAAACTAGTATTGCCAGTATGTGTTCTGGGACGCAATGTTTGAAATTGGCCACTTCAATTACATAAACAGACAGTATGTTTTCAAGTTAAAATATAAAAAAATGCTTAGTCATATGTAGCCAAGGAACATATCCTCATACAACCTCAGATAAACGTGTTATTTTCCTCTTATCTTGAAAACATCTGCCACTACATACAACTGAAGTGCCATTTAATATTAAGACTTAAGTTTGAGTCGTAAACAAGCTGTAAGAATAAACTGTAAATTGAGTGATATTTCATAGTTACCATTATCATAAACATATCTAAAGAAAGAGTATAATGTTTGCAGTGCAGTGTGATATGCTTGCAGTGATAAAATTGTAAACATATAAGAGTATTAAAAGTTAATTTGGTATTCAGCAATTATGGGGATAAAAACCAAAGGGGAAAAAAAAAAGTTTCCTGTGCTCTTTCCCAAATCACTATGTATATTTAAACAAATGGACGTTTTTAGTTACCTCCAATGGCCATGAGAGGGTATGCCCACCTGCCACGTCAAGGCAGACCTCTTAGGTGGGTTCTAACTCTAACTATTCACCTTGCTTCCTTGAGCGTCTGGAAAAGATATCTCTAATGAGACAAAAAGGGGTGTTTTATTTTAGATACATCCCTACATGCTTATTAACCCTTAATAGGGAACACATGGGATGGGCAGCAGCATTGTAACAAAGCTGTGTGAAACAAGTCCTGCGCTCAAACTCCCATTACTCATGGGTGGCAGCAACGACCATAGTACACATCAGCTCAAATACATACAGTAAAAAAAACAAAGAAAAAAAAGTTACCTGCGCTCTTTCCCAAATCCCTATGTATATTTAACCCCTTAAGGACACGTGACATGTGTGACATGTCATGATTCCCTTTTATTCCAGAAGTTTGGTCCTTAAGGGCAATAGATGTGCAAATGATTGCTACTAAAAACTTGCAGAATAATTGTAATTGGTTAACTCAAGACAAGGTGCTGCAGCAACTAAAGAAAGTTAATATAAACAAAGCTCCAGGGCCTGACGGTATCCATCCACGTGTACTTAAGGAACTAAGTGTAGAAATAAGTGAACCTCTGTTTTTAATCTTTCAAAATTCTTTTCTTTCAGGAAGTGTTTCGGAGGATTGGAGGAAGGCAGATGTTGTTCCTATATTCAAAAAGGGTTCAAAATCCTTGCCTGGAAATTATAGACCTGTGAGCTTAACTTCTGTGGCTGGTAAAATATTTGAAAGGTTATTAAGGGATTATATTCAAGAATTCCTTGAGAAGAACATGGTTATCAGCAAAAATCAGCACGGTTTTATGAAGCACAGGTCGTGTCAAACTAACTTGATTGCATTCTACGAAGAAGCAAGTAGAAGTATAGATCAGGGTGTTGCAGTGGATGTGATCTATTTGGACTTTTCCAAGGCATTTGATACAGTTCCATACAGAAGATTAGTGTTCAAACTCAAGGAAATCGGTCTAGATGAAAATGCTTGTTCTTGGGTAGAACATTGGCTTAAAAACAGAGTACAAAGAGTTGCCGTTAATGGTAAATTTTCAAGCTGGACAGAGGTGGCAAGTGGTGTCCCTCAGGGGTCTGTTCTGGGACCCCTTCTATTTAACATGTTTATAAATGATCTTGAAGACAGCATTGAAAGTCATGTTTCAGTGTTTGCAGATGACACAAAACTTTGTAAAATAATACAATGTGAGCAAGATATTACTTTGCTGCAGATGGATTTAGATAGACTGGAGGACTGGGCACTCAAATGGCAGATTAAATTTAATGTTGAAAAATGCAAAGTTATGCACTTCGGCGTAAAGAATACACAAGCAACGTATACCCTTAATGGAAGCGAATTAGGGATAACAACACACGAAAAGGACTTGGGAATTGTTATAGACAACAAACTATGCAACAATGTGCAATGTCAATCAGCAGTGGCCAAGGCCAGTAGGGTATTGTCATGCATGAAAAAGGGCATTCATTCTCGGGACGAGAATATCATTTTGCCTCTTTATAAATCACTGGTAAGACCACACATTGAATATGCTGTGCAATTTTGGGCACCTGTTCTAAAGAAGGATATTATGGCACTAGAAAAAGTGCAGAGGCTGGCTACAAAATTAATAAAAGGAATGGAACATATCAGCTATGAAGAAAGGTTAACAAATTTAAACCTATTTAGTTTAGAAAAACGTCGCCTGAGAGGGGATATGATAACATTATACAAATATATTCGAGGCCAATACAAACCATTGTGTGGAAATCTATTCACAAACCGGACTTTACATAGGACACGAGGTCATGCGTTTAGACTAGAAGAAAGAAGATTTCGTCTAAGGCAAAGGAAAGGTTTTTTTACTGGAAGAACAATCAGGATGTGGAATTCTCTGCCTGACGAAAGAGTTTTATCAGAGTCCATACAGATGTTCAAACAGCTACTAGATGCATACTTGCAAAAACAGAATATTCAAGGATATAATCTTTCAATGTAGGGTAATAACTGCTTGATCCAAGGATAAATCTGACTGCCATTCTGGGGTCAAGAAGGAATTTTTTCCTAGCTTGTTGCAAAATTGGAAGTGCTTCAAACTGGGGTTTTTTTTTATGCCTTCTTTTGGATCAACAGCAAAAAACATATGTGAGGAAGGCTGAACTTGATGGACGCAAGTCTCTTTTCAGCTATGTAACTATGTAACTATGTAACTATGTAAGGGGTTAAACAAATGGAACACCCCTTTTTGCCAGAAGCTCAAGGAAGCAAGGTGAATGGTTAGAGTTAGGACCCACCTAAGAGGTTTGCCTTGATGTGGCAGGTGGGCATACCCTCTCATGGCCATTGGAGGTAACTGCTACTAATCATGGTTATGTTAACTATTATATGTATAAATATGTCCGAGGAAGGGGCAAGCTACTACTATGTCACTATTATATGCACTTACCAGGAAAATGTATTATTCTTTAATGGTATGAAGTCAGGATATGTTATGCACATTGATATTCTCAGCAGAACTGAGTGGTTTTATTTGAGATATATAGTATAGGTATGGGAATGATTGCATTATTCCCAGTTACAGGGGATATCCTATCATAACCTCTGTTCTGGTGGATTTTCACTGATATACCATATAACATATAAGAGTAGGTATAACTATTTCTTATCTAAAGTAGATTCAGGTGGTTCTGCAGTAAACCATGAATCAGGCATCTATTGGAACATTTGTCCTGTCATTCAGTGGTCAGGTCATTCTGGCATGGTCTTACAGTCTATCCAGACGATCTCTAGTAGTATTTCATGTCAAGGTTATTGTCATGTTTTGCAGATTACAAGGTAACTGTTATCGACTCATTTGGCTCTTCACTAACTCTATCCTAAACTCCTAGGTGGTTTGCCTATCATATACAGGTCTTATACATTCATATACAGGTCTTATCCGCATACATAAGTTCTGTTGACGATGATTTACCATTTTTTATTTGATTCAGACCTCCCTCCTTAATAAAAATCCCTGTTTTGTCGCATTGTGGACCTTTCAGGTACTCTCTTTACCAACAGGCACGAGACTCCCGGGCAGTCTCGTTAGCCTGAATTTTCAATGTGGTTACTGGCTGTTAGGGAACTAGTGGGCCACTTATGAACTTGATCCATGCACTCTCCACCTTAGACTCAATGGTCCAGCGAGGCCTTTACCCATCCTCCACACAAGAGGTTATACGCCCCACGGGCCAAATAATAGCTAGCCGCCTCGCTCGTTGCATAGAAAGGGCCTCACTTGTTACGCCCTTGCTATCTTATTCTTAATGGTCATCGAGAGGCCATGATGTTAGGTGGAAAACATTCCCCTCACACCAACATTTAGATAGAGCCTCTCAAGCCGCTGGCATCTGGTGAGGACGCACCTGTCACCAATTAGTGAATCGTTTCGCCACTTGGCACTAGCTAGCCTGCCAGTAACATCCCTGGTTCTAAATGGCATTGTTGCTGTTTTTCAGTATGTCTCAGGTTCCTGATGTAGGTGACGATTTTTCAGTCCCCAACACCCCAGCCAGGTCCGCTACCCCTACACGCAAGGGCGACACTGGTAGCCTAGCCTCCATCAAGTCATGGACTATCCCCCGCATCACGGCCGAGCTACGCAAGCGCATCATCCCTTTCCCTGCTACATCCAGGAAAATGAAGCTCTTCAGGCTCATGCGGGCCAACACGGTTGATACAAACGTGGGGGAGGGCACAAGTAGCTTTAACGACTCTAACCTCCACACAATGATTGTCTCACTGGTGTCCTCCATGGGGCTAATCAACGATAAGATGGAGAGACTGGAAGCTCATAGTCTTCCCATTATGGCTGCAGGTCCCCTCACGGATGTACTTCTAAACACGGCCCAGTTACAACTGGGTAATAGTGTGCCTGTTGCTTCCAGATCACACATTATCAACCCAGCCCACATGGTACCAGCAAATCTGAAAATGGACATCCTGGAAGGCAAAGACATTAATCTTGTCTCCCTTCTGATTGCCTCCCAGGATGTCGTCGAGAATTGCACTTACGCATATGGGGATATCTTGGTAGTTCTGAAATTAAGAGACCCTAGACTCAGCAAGAAGCTGTCAATCCCAGATTTTGTTATTGTTTTTGGTATCTACAGGGATGTTTTATGTTCAATTCACCCGCATAGAAGGGAAGAGCTGGAACTCTATATGCACAAGCTGGTTGACCTGGGCAACAAATACAATGGTACATCCTTTTATGACTACCACCGGTCATTCTCAGAGTGGGCGTCTGCATCTCTGGCCAAGTGCAACATCAGTACGGATTGGAACCAACTGGACACAGCCGTATCTCCCTTAACGCCCAAGCCACGGCAGACCTCCTCATGTGGAACATGTTTCTCCCGCAGGTTTCAGTACACTCCCTGGCCATTTGGACGGACGCAGCAGCTACCACGGGCTTTGCAGCCATATAGACGAATGGCTCTGGGGTAATTGGCCAGTGGAAGTACAAGAAATAGAAGGGTTCTACAGGAACTCAGCTCTTTTCGATGTGTACCCTATTGTGGCGGCAGCGGTGGGTTGGTGCCATTTGTGGTCAGGCAGAACAGTTCAGTGCCATATTTGCGATTTGCCATATTATTAACAAAGGCAGCTCATCTTCGTTGATGATTATGAGGTTCATTAGGAAACTGAAATTGAAGCGAGACAAATGATCAGCTGCTGAGTATAAAGCTCCTGGGACACGGCAGCACACCGAGTAAAACTGATTGCAGGCTGCTAGCCACGTGACGTATACAACATTGACAAAACTGTCCCTCTCCTCTGACACTTGTAACGCATATGACAGGGCATCTTTCTTATACAGGAAATTCATGGCAGAACATCACCTGGATAGCATGTTTGAAATAACAACATCCCTGGTGGCGTTCGTCACTTTTTGCCACCTCAGGTTAAAGTTATCCCACAACACAAATAAATTATACCTGACCGGCATCCAGCATCATATGTACTCCACATTCCCCAACAACTACAGTTCCTCTCCTCATACCCTATTCGGACCATACTTAAGGGCATATGCAAGGCTAACGGCCACAACAAAGGCTACCAGTCAATAAACAGTTGTTCAAAGATATGTCTGATTTAATAGAATTAGATAAAAGAATCAAGTTGCCATTGTCTGATTTAAGTATTGCAATTTGTAATCTGTTTTAATGTTAATACTATTTAATGCACCACATTAGTCATACACACAGGATCAAGGCCTATAACTGAATTATAAAAATAACTGCGCACAAAGCTACCGCTACAGTATTAGGTAGCATGCACAGCAGTTGCCACAGTACTTGGAGACATTCACAGCACTAGCTACAATGCCAGAATATGCCCACAGTACCAGATTGCACCCACAACACTTCCCGCAATTATAAATGCCAGTAATAATAATAATAAAAATAATAAAAATAAAGGGCCCTGGATGGGTCCCTGTAACAGAGGCCATCTCAGCATCCATTAGAGAGTCTCTTATAAAAAAAAAATAATTTCACCTGTGTGTCTTTTAACCCGTGTTTCGTGTTTCTTATCCCATCTTTTGTATGCCTTACCCTTCTTAGTGTATCTACCCCCCTTACTTTACTTTATCCTCCATTTCCCCTCTGTGTCTTACACCCCCCTGTGGTTCTCTTACTTTCCCCTTTGTGTGTTTTACTTTCTCTCAGCCCGTTTGTGTGTCACTTACTTCCCCCAGCCTGTTTGTGTGTCATTGTCCCCTTCCTCGGTTTCTCTGTGTGTCTCTTGATCTTCTTTGCAGCCCCTCTGTGTTACAGTCCCCTTTTCCAGCTCCTCTGTGTGTGTCATTGTCCCCTTCCTCAGCCCCTCTGTGTGTCCCTGTCCCCTTCCCAGCCCCTCAGTGTGTGTCATTGACCTCTTCCCCAGCCCCTCTGTGTGCCCCTGCCCCCATCCACAGCTCCTCTGTGTGTCATTGTCCTCTACTACAGCCCCTCTGTGTGTTCCTAATCCCTTCCCAGCCCCACAGTGTGTGTCATTGTCCTTTTCCCCAGCCCCTCTTTTATTGTCTTCTTCTCCATTCTCTCTGTGTTTCTGCTCCCCAACCCTAGACTGCTGAATACATGCAGAGACTGATGAATACATACACAAAGACTGCTGAATACTACTGAATACATACACTCACTGCTGAATACACAAACACACACAGCAAGCAACCCTCTCTCATTCATTGGCAACACCAAGGATCCAGTCCCTGCAATAGGTTCAATATGACATTTTTATGGTTATAAGGTTATTAAAGGCTAGGAGAGATACATTTGATAGGACCACCTAGAAATACTACAGGCTTCTCATGACTCACAGCTGCAGTCTAGGAGCAAGACAACAGGTTTCTCACTTCCTGTTTCTCTTCCTTCCCAATATGATGTCACTCCGGCCCCGGCATCACTAAGAGGCGCACGAGGGAGCTGAGCAGGGGGATCAGAGCTCCCTCGCCGCCCGCCTCCACCATTTACCTGCCTGCCTGATCGCCCGCGTCTGCTGAACTAGTCCACCTGTGCCTGCCGAGTCAGCCCCACTGGACCCAATGGGAGAACATTACACTCCAGCAACTTAAAAAGTGAGTTATAAATGTTTTGTGTGTGTTTGTGTGAGTTAGTGTGTCTGTTAGTGAGAGTGTGTGTGTGTCTGTTAGTGAGAGTGTATATGTATCTGTCACTGAAAGTGTATGTGTGTCTGTTAGCGAGAGTGTGTGTGTGTCTGTTAGCGAGAGTGTGTGTGTCTGTCAGTGAGAGTGTATATGTGTTTGTCACTGAGAGTGTATGTGTGTTTGTCAGTGAGTGTGTATGTGTGTTTGTCAGCTTATGTTTGCACGTTTCAGCGTGTCTGTCAGTGTGTGTATGCGTGTTTCCCACCATCCCTCACTTACCTGATCTGTAGGCTATCTCTGCAGTCTGGGAGTTGATGGCTGCACTTTGTGCTGCTCCCCCTGCTGATTCAGACAGGAGAGAGAAGCAGAGATAAGATGGGGGGGGCTTGTTTGATGACCCATTACCTCCTGCAGTGAATGTGGGATGGACGGATGATGTCCATCTTGGAACATAAGCAGCTGTTGGCAGCTGAAAACAGAGCACTTAAGATGGCTGCAGACAGATATGACAATAACACATTTGAAAAAATGTTTTTTCAGCTGTTCTCAGTTGTACTCATCATAACACTGATTGTTATTTAGATTGAAGCAAAACATGTTTTTTTGTGATAGATATCCCACAGCCCTTCACAACCAATTTTAGTTTCCTATAAGATACACATAACATTTATTTTGAACATGTATTGCAAGATTAACATGCAAGATTAGCAATTAAAGGTTAAAGAGCAATGTCCTGTATAGACTGTATATCAGATATACCTGTAAAAAAAACAAAAACGGGGTTTCTAGCATTGTTAACTAAAAATATATACAGATTATACAATGTATGTGATCTAAAACAGGTAAAGTGGCCAAATACAATGCCAATTTGAATTATTTATATTCAATATGTTAGTATTTCTGAAAATAAATATTTCCAATAACAGCTAAATGGAAAATTAAGTTTTGATTATATAAGCAATAAGTCACAGCAAAATGGTTAGCTGCCCAGAGCAGTTGTATGCAGGCCATATAGCTTGAGTAGAGTGAGATTCCTCAGCAAGACTGGCATGCAGGAGGGTTAAAGGGACACTCTACTACCCAAATACAAAAAAATAAATAAATCACTATTTAGTATATAAACCTAAATTAAAACAATTTTAATTGGGGGCATATCTAAAACAGCTTGCAAAAACTGCATATAACAAAACGACCTCACACGACTATACCACTTCTACAAAAACCGACAACCGATACCATTCGCAGATCTTCCGCAAACCACACCATTCCGCACCTTTGACATGTTCCGCCACCTACAACTTAGAAGCTTCCTAGAAACACCAACAATCGCACAGGCCGGCACAAAACCACTCACGCCCTTTGAAAAACACTGCCTACAAAACCCAACGCATAAGGGACAAATCTCCCAGCTATACACCCACATAATCCAAAACGTTAAGGACGGTGCACTCACATACGTGTCGGCTTGGGAGAGGGATATAGGGCAGGCCGAGGACCCATCAGACTGGGCAGACATATGGGAGGCCACGGCCTCCATATCCATATGTGTAAATCACAAGGAACAAGCGTACAAGACGTTATTGAGGTGGTACGTCACCCCTCTAAAACTTAAACAGATGGGCAGGTCAAATACTGACCTATGCTGGAAAGGCTGTGGACACAGAGGCACTTACATACACATGTGGTGGGATTGCGTCCACACCACACAAGTATGGAACCAAATAGAAATGATGGTTTCACAGATTCTACACACTGACATCCCACACGACCCATGGATATGGCTCCTATCCAAGCCCATGGCCAACACACCAAGATCCCACAACAAACGGATAGCCAAAATCGCGCTCGCCACCAGAAGAGCCATCGCTGAAAAATGGGGTAGCCCAGACACACCCACACTGGACACAGTGAAGAGAAAAATCAAGGACACAATTAAAATGGACGAATTGTCCGCACTGATCCACGACACAACTAAACATTTCAAAAAAATTTGGGACCCGTGGTTCTATGCATTCCCATTAACAACCTAGCCACCAGTCAGCACCAACATAACACAACACCTCAAAAACACAATAACCACACACACCCAAAGACCATAACCCTAACCCTCCCAACCCCCCTCCCCCCTGAATCTGAAGACCATCCACATACCCCCCCTAACCCTCCCCACACCCCCCCACTGTCCAAGCCGCTGCGCGGACCAAAACCAAACGCCAACCCAAGGATAAAGGTCCCACATAACCAGGAGACAGCACCACACTGGACACCTAGGGCACACACGAACACCTACCAATGCTCAATTAAACACCAACGCACCTGAGATACGCACTCCACACCACAATGCAAACAACACTGAAAGGTCATCCAAACTGCACCCGAACCGACGTCATATGACAGACACTGAACTGCATAGAACACGAAGAACGTCTGACACAGACCAGAACGACACGGACAAACACCCACCCAGACCCCCCCTCACACTAGGGGAGCCCGAACCCCAACGAACCGACCCGACTACCTCAGTAGGCAAACACGAGGGGCATAACAGAACCCCCAAGAAACCATAACATAAAGTGAAGCCTCTCCTCTGCCGCAAACCAGCAGCAGGACAGGGCATCCTCTCCCATACCCCTCAGTCTCAAATACGCTACCCAGACCACCAGAACAAGTGGCATCACATGAGACTTGAATAGTAACTTGAATATTAACAATATTGCCGGCAACGAACGAAACTAAGCTACTGTTCATATGTATAAACCAACGAAATGCCTATATGTAAACGTATTGTATATCTTTTCTCTTATTTATCCAATCGCTTACCCCCCCGCTTCCATTCTGTACCCCTGAAACCCCATCGAAACACACAAAGCTGCTCAAAATGTACACTGAAATGATATATAGGTTTGCACTGTTTGCATACTGTAAAAAACACTCGTTTGATCTGTAAAATGTGTATTTTAAAACCTGAACTCCCATTTTCTTTTCTGTACCCCCACCCCATAAAACAAAAAATCTTTCAAAATAAAGAATTTATAAAAAAAAAAAAAAAACTGCATATCACTTGTGTAGAAGAAAAGTCTTTGTAAGACAGGTGTTCTGTGCAATTGCTTGCCTCTTAAAGAAACACTATACGTATTATACGTAAACACAATGCGTATTCCTGACCCTATAGTGTTAAAAACACTATCTAGCCAACCCCTTGCTCCCCTAGACATAGTAAATCTTACTTTTATTCCAGCCTGCTGGTGCTGGCTTTCTCCCTGATCTGCCTATTTGGCTGATATCATCAGACATCCCATAGAAAAAGATTGTATTGGCTGAGATTGTCAATTATGATGATCTCAGCCAAAGAGCCAAAGAGGTGGCAGAGCGGAACAGAGCCCTGGCCAATCAGCATCTCCTCATTGAATCAATGCATCTCTATGAGGAAAGTTTAGTGTCTCCATGCATAGGCAGGAGAAACTGAATGTCTGTGCAACACTGCCCCTGGAAGCACCTCTACCCACATGTGTCCCTCACTTGTGTTCCACCTGCTCTGTTTTCTGTGACTTTCCAATTTACTTCCTTATTTATTTCCTCGTTCCCTCTCCTGTGTCCCTGCCTTTCTTCTTCTTCCTTTGTTTCTCCCTGAATTATCACCAATTATTATTGCACCACATTTCCATCGCTTTCTCCCCATATTTCTGTCCCATATGTCTTCGGCCCATAAAGAGGGGGTACCGAACAAAGGTTGTGGTCGTAATATATGTCTTACATGTAATTTCATCTGCGTTCAGAGCTCCACATTTAGTCCCTTCAACAACTCCGATGTCACTTTTTCAATTCTATCCGAAATCACTTGTAACACCTCATTTGCAGTGTATCTACTAACTTGCCCGTGGTGTGGGCGTCAATATGTGGGCCAAACCACAAGACCCCTCAAATGTAGATTTCGTGAGCATAGAACAGCCATCATCCGTAATGATACCAGGTCTGCAGTAGCCCGTCATTTTTCAATCTTTCATGACAAGAATCCATCGGGTATACAGCTCATGGGGATAGCTCAGATTCCCCCCTACCAAGATGAGGCAAGGAGGAAAAGAGAACTGATTAAGTCAGAGTCAGTCTGGATCTTTAAGCTCAACACCATGACACCAAACGGTTTAAATGAAGAGCTGGAACTCTTCTGATTTGTTCAGTTTTCAATTTTCTCTTGTGCCTTAAGGGGGATCTGTATCGATATCAGGTTGTGGGTGTTCTTTACTTTTGAGTTTTTTCGGGGCCTATCATATTCCCATCTATCTCATCACTATATAGATATGTTTTGTGTCACTGGCAGTGACGCTCTAAAATCATTTATGCTTTTTCTCTATTATCTTTTTGTATTATGGGGATTAGGTACGCTATTCTGCTTGAGTTGTGCTCATGTCCATGTCCAGAGGGTACAATCATTCCCTTATTTACAATGTTAAAGTGTATCATTCTTAGACTATATATCATAGGGCTATTTTTTCGTTTTAAATTATAATCTGTAAAAATTAAGCCTGCCCCTTTAAATAGTGATGTGTTCGATCATTTATGCACATGTATATATATTGTGTGTGTTTTTGTTTAATATCCTGTGTATTTACTTTTATATATTTTCTAGCCTAACTGTCATTTAATATCAATTTATGTCTGAGTAAAGTGTATTTTCACCTCTCATTCACATCTATTATTAGTATTCTGTGTTATTATGTTAAGTTTATTTTGATTAATTGTTTGAGTGCAAGGGGTTTTTCTTCCCTCACCTGTCTAATTACTCCACTACCTTGGAGGTATTTAAATCAAGTTCTCTTGCAGCTATTCAGTCTTGAGAAAGTCCCGTGGGCGGGACGAAACGCGTAGACGTGACTGCATGTGTGGCTGGTCCCGCTTGATCTTTTTCGGCTGCCTCTTATTGTTTATTTATTTGTTTTCTATTTTTAACTTTCAAGTTTTGTGCCTCTTACCACATATTATTTTTCGTTGAGGTGAGTGAGGGGTGTTGTGCCTATAGACTCCTGACACTGGGAAGCTGAGGACTGGCGGCTATACAGTCAAGGCTGCTCCATCTCAATTATACCGCGGTCTTTTGAGAAGATACCGACCGCGGTATATATCTCCTAACTGTGAGTGATTTACCAGCTGTCTCTGTGGGTGGTCTGCCACAACTTTCATCGCGGTCTTTTTTGAAGATCCCGACCGCGGTGCATATCATCGTTCCTCGACGGACCCCTTTTGAAGTGGGTCGGATGCCGGCGGCATAGAACTCCCTCCCAAAACCCCCCCCTGTTTTTTGGTTTTTTTTTCTTCCATTACCTCGGTGGGGGGCCCACACCGAGGCAGGTACTTTTATTATTGTTTATTGACTTTTTATATATTTTCTATATATTTATCATTCCTTTATTGTTTATAGATACATTTTTTGTGGTTGCTTTTTTATGTTATTATTTGATCTTTTTGGCAACTGTTTTGATACTTTATTTTACACTTTGTACCCACAATATAGAGTTAGGTGATAAATTATTTACATTCCACTCTGTATTGTATTATATATTCAAAAGAGAGAGTTGATTGGTACATTGTTTATTATAGTGGATCCGTGCACACATTGTGATTTTTTATTTATTTAATGTTTCCCTTGATTTTTTAAATAAAAATATTTATTGTATAGGAGTTATATCTCAATAAATACAATAGTCATATTTTTCTAAACATCTATTCTTGAGCGCACATACTTTTTTATATTCTTTTGAGCTACCACTCAATTTCAGACGCTTGTGAATGTATGTAGCTGCCAACCCCTAATATTTGTTGTTTAATACACCTTGTATCCATTTTCCCATATGTCTTCCCCTCCCTTTTCCTGCCTCTCTCTAGCTCCAACCTTTGTTATGTCTTCTCTGTACCTTTAAGGTAAAGTTGTTTTTTCAGGTTTAGGCTTTGGGTACTTAAGTTAGGGACTCAGGAATGAGGTTGTTTAGATTTTGGGAGAGCTTACATTTAGGGTTGGAGGATGTTTAGGATACAGGCTAGTCGAGTTTGAAGGGTTATTTGAGAGTACTCACCCATACTCAACCTCCAATGAATGGTAGCTGTTATACAGTGTTCATATCTCAATGCTCTCTCTCCTTCTCCTGGAAGGCATTTCCTGTGTGAGAGGCTGTTAGTGGGAAGATGCGATATGATCTCTTCCACTTCCTGTCCAGCCCAGGGGCGTATTTGCCGCGAGGCAAACAAGGCATTTGCCTTGGGCGGCATTTTCCAGGGGGCGGCAAAAAAAGCCGCCCCCAAACGCCCAGGGCAAATGCCTTGTTAGCCTTGCGGCTAACAGACATCCTGGGCTGGTTCCTGGGCGGGCGGGCGGCTGGCGAGGGAGCACTTCCTCTGAGCTGTCTGCTCAGCTCCCTCGCGCGCCGCAGAGTGAGGCTGGGAGCCGGAATATGACGTCATATTCCGGCTCCGCCTCCCAGCCTCACTCTGCGGCGCGCGAGGGAGCTGAGCAGACAGCTCAGAGGAAGTGCTCCCTCGCCAGCCGCCCGCCCAGCAACCAGCCCGACCGGCAGCCCCACTAGACCCCAGGGAGAGGGAGAACCCCCCCAGCATTCCCAAAGGTAAGGAGGCTGGGGGGGTAAATTTAAAAAAAAAATGAGTTAATGTGAGTGAGTGTGTCTGTTAGTGTGTGTGTGTGTGTGTGTGTCTGTTAGTGTGTGTGAGTGTGTCTGACTGTGTGTGTCTGTTAGTGTGTGTGAGTGTGTCTGTTAGTGTGTGTGTGTGTGTGTGTCAGTGAGTGTGAGAGTGTGTGTGAGTGTGTCTGACTGTGTGTGTCTGTTAGTGTGTGTGAGTGTGTCTGTTTGTCTGTTAGAGTGTGTGTGTGAGAGTGTGTCTGTTAGAGTGTGTGTGTGTGTCTGACTGTGTGTGTCTGTTAGTGTGTGTATGTCAGTGTGTGTGAGTGTGTCTGTTAGTGAGTGTGTGAGTGTGTCTGTTAGCAGCTAACAGACACACTCACACACTCACTAACAGACACTCACACACACTGACATACACACACTAACAGACACACACACTAACAGACACACTCACTAACAGACACACTCACACACAGACACACTCACACACAGACACACTCACACACAGACACACTCACACACAGACACACTCACACACAGACACACTCATACACTCACACACACACACTGACAGATACGCATCCATTAGCTAACAGTTAGCTAATGGATGCGTATCTGTCAGTGTGTGTGTATTTAGAAGGCAGGGGAAGGGTTGGGTGGGGGTGGCGGGGGAAGGGTTGGGTGGGGGTGGCGGGGGGGGGGGTGGGGGTAAGGCGGGCGCCTGAGTTTTGTCCTGCCTAGGGCAGCACAAAACCAGGATACACCCCTGGTCCAGCCTCACACACAGACACCCTCTATAACTGTTCCTGCAGCTCTGCTATCAAGCATAAGAGGTTGACTGGACTACAGAGGACACTGGTCAATGCTTCTTGTACTGGTCTCCCCTCACCACCAGCCCACCTAAGCTCCATAAATGCACATTATAGGTGCTGTTGTAGGCAAGTACCTCCTCTGCCTAATGGGAAATCTGGCCCTGACACACATGTGTCAGCAGAGAGGCCTGTTCCAGAAAAGAGCAAAGCCAGGACTCCCATATGATCTTGCCTTTTCATACTGTAACAATGGCCACTGCAGGCTGTGTGTTAAGGTGATGGGGCACGCTATGCCACTGGAAACCTCACAACTACCAATATGTTATCTGTACAGTCAGTATAAATACTTAAAAAAAAAAAAAAAAAAAAAAGACTACATTATACCCATATTATGGGTATTCTCAGACCCCCAAGATCACTGGATGGCTTCTGGTATAACAGTGTTGCTATATGGCTGATTATTTCACATAGTGGATTCTCTATGGTGTTTTCTGTGATAAATTTTATACTGGGTTTGATGTGCATTGATATTCTTTGTTGTTGTTTTTGTTTTTACATTTAAAGATTGTTTTCCTTCTCATTTAAATAGATTGTTCACTTCAGCTGTGAATTCTGCAAATCAACGTTGCTTCCATTTTGGCTAAGCTTGGCCTTAAATTTAAATTTCACCTTGAATTAATTTAGACTTACCGACCATTCTTACTTCTCTACAGTCACTAAGTGACTAAGACTTTTTTATAACATCATACACAGCATGATGACTCTGCACCAGCCCATTGCCTCTCAAAGAGAAGCAAAGGATACCATTCGTCTCTACTAGAAGCACTGAATTGGACAAGAATCCTCATTAAAGGGATTCTTTATTGACAGGAAAACAAACCTGTTTTCCCGGCATTGTAGAATCCCACAGTGCCCCCCATCCCACGCTGCTGAAGGAGTAAAAGTCCCTCGGCGCTGGGTTAGGCTCAGCCCACACTCATCCCTCAGCCGGCGGGGGAGATCTAATGCGTCTATTTGGATTCCGAAGTCCCTCTAGTGGCTGTCTAGTAGACAGCCACTAGAGGAGGAGTTAACCATGTAAGGTAATTATTGCACTATAGGGTTAAGGGACATGGGACATTGTGTTTAATAAGCTGAAGTGGTCTGGGTGCCTACAATAATTACTTCACCGGTAGCGGAGTGGCTACCAAGAGGAGACTGTCTTATTGCTGCTATAAAAGTAAGTTTTTTCATGTTTTTTCATTTTCTTTTTTTTTTATTAAACAGAGATGAAAAGGGTTGCAGCAGTCTGAACACTAACAGGAACACTATATAATTAAAAATAGATATTTTTTATTTTTAGCATTAGCATCTTCCTCTAATGCACGCACTGGCACAGATATTCAATCTTTCTTTTTTCGTTCCTAGAATGTTTCATCAGCATCTTTATTGCAGAACCATGTCCCCATTGTTTCAATACATTTACTCAATTCACTACATGCTCATTAGATCACGTGCAATATTACAAGCTTTTATTGGCATAGTTGTAGTAGTTGCAGACTTTCTTTTTTTATTCCATTGTATAATGGGTAGAATAAATCATAAATATTTTTTTCTTTTTAAAGTCATTTTTCACCTGATTAAAAAAAGGGACACTCCATTATTACCATGTTTTTTAATGCATTATAGTAGAAATGATAAATATGTGGCAAATACAGAAATGCATGTTTTAAGGCTGTGTGTGGGACAGCTACTGTTAAACATATACAGCCTGTTGCAATAAATCACACGGCTGAGCCAGCTTCACTAGTGTAAACTGCACCCAATGACTCTTGAAGTCATTGGTCTATGAAAGTGCAATGATACTACGCTATCCCGACTGATCTTTTTTGGCTAAGTAGATCACATATCATGGTAGCGCTGAGTTATCATAAATAAGGGAAGATAACTAAGTATGCATATATAAATGTTAGTTTTGTATTTCTTTTTTTTAAATACAGAGGCAATTTTCCTTCAATGTCAAATGTTAGATGCTATGTGTAGGGCAGTAATGATTTTTTTCATTAAATATTTTAATTTACTTTACTCCATAACACCAACCTTTTTTCCTCTCCTATCAATTTTGCAGTATTTCCCTTTTTACTCTAAAAACATGTATTTTCGGAGGATGCTGTCTTTCAGCTGTTAGCTTTCTGTTGTATAAAAAAATAAAAACCCAACAACTTAATTTAATTGCAGTATTGAGTAAGTGAGTGTAATGAGTAACTCCCTGGTCTTGTCAGATCCCTGCGAAAGATTGGGAAAATGTAGAAAAGGCAAAACTTTAAAACGTGATACTTTTTTTTTAAATTATTCGATTTGTATGCATTTTTTCTTTTAAATAAAAATCTATATATTAAACTAAAATGGAATTTGTCATCCCCACCCTAGATAGGCCCTTATATTGTAATTGTTTAGGAAACTGTTTCAGTTAGGTGTACTTGGCAAGAGATTAATTGTTGGTGAGCATAGAATCTAAGCCAATCAGTACGTACCTTTTTTATGAATGGAGAGTTACTCATTGGCTTAGAGTGTGAACTAATTACTGTAAGCCAATAAGCGACTCCCCAGATTAGAGAAACCAGAATGGTGCTGGGGCTGGGGACCCCCAGCAATTTTTGGTCTTAAATTGCTCATGAATGGTTTAACCCATTTGGGTAAGAAAGGGACCTTCTGGCACCATAACAACTTAAGTGTGGTGAAGTTGTTATGGTGCCGATTGTGTTTCTTTTAACTATTTTAAGCAACACTGTTCCGACAACTGGAATCGTAAACCTCATAGCAAGCGCTCACTTCAGCTGTATGGATTTAATGATTCAGAGCAAACCACACAGGTCATTAGGTGTGTATAAATAGGTAAAGGGTGGAAGATAAATACTGCAAATTACAAATTACATAAGGAGTAGGCAAGCAAATATGGGTGGGAGATACTGATAGTGCAAAACAAAAGGTTAACTGAATATGTACAAGGTTGAATTTGCATTTATTGCATTGCTGTAGGAGTTACATAGAGGTGTTGTTAGACATAGTTCAGTATTCAGGATGAACCCCTTCAGTGCCGTGTACTTTTAAATATAAAAGAGGCACAAGACTATATGAAATAGAATGCAAACAGCTTTTAGTGATTATAGATTGACATTCTGGAATAAACAAATGTAAATGATGTCATTTACATAAATGTCAAATTCATTTATTAGCACATTCACTAAATAAATATCACCCCTTCACTACCAAACGCTTTTAGTTTGGAAAAAAAAATATCCAACAAATACTTCCCGAGGGTCCTTATTTAGGAGGAACAGTCCCTATTTTGTTCCTCTGTCCCTCGTTTCTGTTCTAATGTCACTTTTTTTTTCTAGGAGCTCCATATTATGTGTCTGCGTGTATAAAAGAGCACTACATCAATAAACCTCCCAATAATGTGTCTGAACCATAATAAATGTGTTTAGAAAAAGTCCATGTAAATACGACACATTGGCCTTGATTTTATTTGTTTGGATCTGCATCTGATTTATCTACAGAAGGCACCAAATTTACGTAGATGCTTACTTTTTAACAGATATGCCACCATTCAGGTATGGCGAATGTAGCCATTGGGGAGCTATAAAACATATCTTGTACCATGCTCTTGTATTCCTGGATCATAGGACCCCCAAGGGCAGCTGTTAACTGTTGCTGCCAGAAGGCAAATAGTTAACTCCAAATCCCGAAAGCAACTGGCCATTGGGCGGTTCAGTTGCTAAACTAAATGGTGGCTCAGATTTGGGGGAGGGTGGGGGTCAGACTTGCTGACTGGGCCAAATTTGGCTAAATCACAATTCTGCTGAAAACAAATAATATATCTGATGCTACTCATAGACAACAAATAGAGTGCTGGGAGGGTGCAACCATGTCATTCTATAAAAGTGTGGATTTCTCTTGGTCTGGAGACTTTTAAAACATACCTCTCCGCATCCCGAGAAGGCCAGCCCATTTCAGTGCTCTCTGCAAGGTCATAGAGCCCTGAGTTATAACAAAACAAAAATACATGTTTTCACTCAAACTGTATTACGGTGCGAGTATCAAGGTTCCCCACCTATGCTGAACCTCAAATTATTCCCCCCCAAAAAAGACTGATACTGCACTCCAATATTAGATGCTCAAAAGGATTTTTAATTCATATTATTCACCAGAAAAATAAAATCACTTCTACATAAGAGGTATCTACCACATCTCTCCACCCCATAAAGGGAAATGCAAAAGAATAATAATAAAAAAAAAACTCTACTCCTTTTTCAAGTTGATTTACCCAGAAGTTTATACAACATCCTTAAGTGCTGTGAACTATCCACAAATCTTTATAATTGACAGAAAAATGACAACTCAAAAAATATTAGAGGGATGTATAAGCATGTAACCCTCTCTACACACCTTCTGCTTACCAAAAAGAAAAAAATGAAAAATGAAAAAATGAACAAACAGGCCAAAAAATAAAAAAAGGATAAATAACTGAAAAATCGCTGGTTACCCCAATTTGTTTGCTAAATGTATGCCTTATCCCCTGCGTTAGAAAACGGTTTTGTTTTATTGGATGACCTTAATAAAACCAGATTTACAGTAAAAGTGCTGGTTACAGGTTTCAACAAGATGCTGGAGTTGTCCTGTTGTTGTAGGTTGATGCAGGTTGATTTCGGGAGGTCAGGTCACCGCTAAGCGAGTGGCTTGACCTCTAGAGCACTGATTGTAGTGTGAGTGTCCTGGTGTCCCCAAAAACAGGCACCAAGGAACAAAGTCAGGATGACATATAAAGTACATACCAAAAGAGTCTTATGGCTTGAATGCGGTGTGTATTTGTGATTAGCTATATATATATATATATTTGTGTACGGGGTAATTCAAGGACGTACAATTAAAGGTATATGGTTCGATAAGGACCAAAGTCGGTTGAGGTGTGCCGAAACCGACGAGAGGTCAGGCCTGCAAAAGAGGGCCCACCTGGTATTTTGATGTAAATAATAAAGGGTGAGGTGGGAGGGGAACTTCAAAACGGCGACGATAGGTGAGCTGGGATTTGCTGGGATTTAAATAGGAAAATAAACCCCTCCCACAAATTCAGGCATTTTGCCTTCCACTTGTGTACGGGGTAATTCAAGGACGTACAATTAAAGGTATATGGTTCGATAAGGACCAAAGTCGGTTGAGGTGTGCCGAAACCGACGAGAGGTCAGGCCTGCAAAAGAGGGCAAAAATATAAGACAAGATTAAGTTCACAATTAGTAATCATTTAGTCATATTATCGAAAGACCGTCTGTTTCCTGGGTTAGGAATGTTCCTATTGTATGCCAACTTCCCATATTTTACTTATGTGTGTCGTAACACGCCTATTAGAGGCTGCTGTTGTATAGACATGGGATGCGTGGCCCGAGTAGGAGGATTAAGGCCTGGTGGAGTATTTAAAGTAACAAATATCACAGTTATTAAAGATAGTAAGGGATAGGTCGGGACCTGGCTAACCTGATCTAGTATAAATTTTGAACCGGGCACAATTTAAATTGCCTGACTGATGAGTTCAGGTATGAAGAGTAGATATGTAACAATTGTTGATTTCCTGAATTCTTGGTGCACGGGTAAAGGTCAAATGTTCCCGACAGTAAAATACTTCTTTTGGACTCAAGAAATCGTAGAGAGCCAAGTAAGCTGCTGACTTAAATTAGTAGTTTATAAACGGGAGGCTTAATGTTAATTTGAAAATTCCACCATAGATTGTACTGTTGATAGGACGTGACTTGGATGATTTGTTTGGAGTATTGATCTCTGACACCTGTCAGCGCTTTTACTGACTAAGAAAGAAAATGGGAGCTGTTGGGAATTTGACTACAAGTAATGTTAAATTCCTGTAGGTATAGTTTCAATAGTATTGTAGGCTGGTTTCAAAGAGATGTGGCAAAAATTGTGCAAGCAACCATTATAACTGTAACACATTTATTATCTTAATCATATACCATACTTACCCATCGTAAGCCGAAGAGTATGTTAGAATTAGTATTCGTAGACAAAACTCACCTGCGTACAAACTCTAATCTAAGGCATGATTAGATCTTATAGACCTGCAGAGCATCTCTGGACTGTACGGTCTTTAAGCTCGACCTACAACGTTTAAGCAAGGTCGGACTTCAGGACTATAGGAGTGGCTAGGGCGGGGGACTTGAGAAGATAGTACATTACCTAGAGATATTTCTAGTAGCATGCTGTGAGGAGGGAAGAAACATATATATGTTTTAACTATGCAAACTTCGATGCCTATTGAATATCCCGTATAGTAGAGCTTCTTGCGAACGAGTACTGATAGGTGAAGATAAGGACTATGCCGTGATAGGCGAGGCCCTACCATTCGCCCTGTGTCTGGGAGAGGCCCTACCCTTGATTTGGCTTACGTGGACTTGTATCTACTACGCATGGCGAGTTGTTAAACTGTTGGTGGCGGTAAAAGAGAGACTATACTTGTGGTCGTGATATGTGAGGCCTATCCAAGACCTTGCGAGGTACCAACTCAGAGTTGGATCGCCGGTAGGAACCTCCGTGTTGAGGTGAGTAGATGACCTCATGCAAAATTATTTGACTAAGTTCAGAACTTCTAACCCTTGGCAGGCTTGTTTCTTGTGGACGAGCGTTAACCTAACCTGTGAGTAACTGGATAGAAGCACTGTGAAAAGGACTGTAAAAAGGCACCCGACGAACAAGCTGTTGTGATGTGAACCGAAAAATAGAATGAAATGCCGTGATACATAGTAGGGAGAAAGTGTGCACTTAAGATAGGAAGCTGAAAAGGAGCTTTGATTGTGGTTTAAGCTTAAAGATGATACGTGATTGTATAATAAATACCCTATAATCATACTTGATAGGCTTGGGAATGTAAATGTCTGTATTATACAATGCCTATGGTGTAACAGTAACAGATAGCATGACCGAAGTTAAATCTGATGGACCTCTTGAACTTAAATAACATAGTGAAATGTATGCAATATTAAATAACATGATGAATGAATTGAATGCGCCTGGAGAACCCTGCAAATGTCAAGCGAGCAGAGACAAGTCTCTATTAGTTGTTAAGGATTTGAATGTTATTTGTTCGTTCGTAACGACTGACGAATGACGTCTCGATATTCGATATGAACGAGTGGAAATTCTGTTTACCCTGTTTTTATTAGATAGCTAATGTTTAACCTGCATAGCTGGTAAAATTGACGTGGAGGTTATAATTAAGCGATAGTATGAGTCAACGTAAGTAATTTAGAACTCAATATACTGTAAAGCCCCTAATGGGTTGCAAAGTAACAATAGTATATCTGTAATGCATAAACTGTAAGCAGTCATTATATGTACTCAAGTGTCTTGAGGACCTGACGATGGTCCAATGCAAGTCCTAAACCTGTACGATGTGTAACATAAAGGCAGCATGAGGCCCAATATACGTGTTTAACTGAGAATATATGTAATAAAAATGCCTGAAACAAATTGTTGGAGGAAACCGCAGATCTTGGTTTCTACTAGATTGATATGCACCTAGTGTATGTGGTATAATGGGATCACAAGTGAGTGACACATTAGGGAAATATATATAACTTGGGTATCCTTGTACTGCTATATCTAATTATCTAGTAGACCCTTAGTCCATAAGTGATTGACGTATTGAAAGCATGGATTAGCCTTGTATGACAGTTCTGGCATACTGTTTGTAATACTGTAAGGGTAAATGAGCTCCCAAATGAAACTAAGCTATAACGAGGCGGGGAATAAACCGCTAGGAGACCTGATCTGATCACCGGATCTGAAACCTAGTGGTTATGTGTGACAGAGTACTGTAGGATGCCGTCCCCCAACTGTGTGTGTGTGTTTGAGTGCTGGCTGACTAGCTAGTGCCAAAATGCGGCGAAACGATTACTCTTGATTGGTGACAGGTGAGGCCCTGCTATTTGCCAAGCGGCTTGAGAGGCTCTATCTATGCGTTGGCGTGAGGGGATAACGTGGCCACTGAGCGTTGTGGCGGGGTGTCGGCCTCTCGGTGACCGTTAAACATAAGATAGAATGGGAGTGACAGGTGAGGCCCTTTCTATGCCACAATGCGAGGCGACTAACTATGATTTGGCCCGAGGGGCGTAGTACCTCCGAGTATGAGGATGGGTGTTGGCCTCGCGGGACCACTAACCTGAGGCGAAGAAGCCTGGAGGAATAATAACTAGTGGACACCTAGGAACCTGACAGCCAGCCACTGCTGACTAAGAGGGAAGGTTAGTTAGTGAGAAAGAGGACATACCATGGAACGAAACGTGGGTGGTAATGAGTTAGGATCGCAAGGCCGACCGAACTGGAGTGCCCTTGAGCACGTCGGGGTCCAGGATGGTCGGTATGTATGAACTAGAATGCATGTATGTACGGCCCTCGGGGCGCCAGATTTTTTTTTTTTTTTTTTTTTTTCTGTATAGAAGCGGATCTTGTACATAGTACTGTTGCAACGTGTACTCGCCTACGCCGAGGCTTGTTCATCAGAACTGCAGATAACGTGAGTGTGAGCTTAATGCACTTTGTTTAGAAACATATGTGCTTGTCTGTGCAGAGGTGTACAGGTCAAGGTAATCAGGCTATGATCGGTCTTAAATGCGAAGTCTGAATCTTTATATGGGTTTAGTAATGAAATGTGCAGGCGTAATTGTCAAGTATGTATAGCTGTGTTTATTCAAAGCGTCTGCTGAAGACTGTAAGATGTGCATAACAGTCTGCGTTATACTGAGGTGTAATATATCGTGCTGTCGCCAGGCTAGCACAGAAGCACTAATAGTCTTCCTATACCACATGTTTACTTTGCATTAGATTAGACAAAATGTAATAATCCTCCCACTGACTGTGTTTAGCAAGGTAAAATATTTATTGATGGTAAACACGCTAGGAAATGCAGTGTGTAGGCATTATGGATAACAGAAAAGTGTATGCCTCTAAGTTAAGGCACAGTAATATATATTGTAGCAATCAGACAACTAAGTAAGCAGCATTAAACCACCGTAACAGCGTATATATATTGATTTTAAGAAAGTAAATATTGTTTTACTGGATATACAATGAATACCCAGGTTGCCCAGTCTGTTTTACCTGCAGCCAGGAGGTTGCCCACAGTGTCAGTTAAAAGTGCCCGGAAGTGTAGCCGTTGCCACGCGGAAGTTGTTGGTTGCTATGCGGAAGTAGCATGCGTTAGTTACGGACTGGCTTCCATAGCTCAGCACGTTGGAACGCATATGCGTTCCACTTTGCCCAACAAGCTTCAGGGTTCAGATTTGAGACGCATGATGCGGCTAGCGATTAGCAAACATGACACCGCAAACGAGAGAGGGAGAGACAGGGAGAAACAGTAGGATTGACATTTAAGAATTAATTGTTTAGGAACCTGGGTAAATGTTCAAGGTTTACAGATTAACCTTCTGTAGATTAAATAAATACAATACACCCAGCACATTGTGTATGTGGTGCTCGATACATATCCATACTGTGTAAACAAACATGTCATGACGAGCTCGCACTGACCCGTAGTACTGATTTACAACTGACTGTGGAAACACAGCTGGCAGATCAGCCAGAAAACGCAATTCACCTGTATGATCACCTCAGCTGTTGTAAGCTAGCAGACCTTGTGGTGTTAGTTTTGTGTGAACGTGGCTTGCAACGAAATGCCATTCGTATGGTTGAATGAATGTAAGATTCTAGGTAGCCGGATGACTAAATGTACGAAAATTTGAACAAATGGTATGGTTTTGTCTGTATGAAATATGTAGGATTTGAATTGAGAAGGTTTCGAACGGCGAGAATAGCCCAATCGCGGCCATTCTCGCCGGTTACCTGGTGTTCGCATGTTTGGCGGTTCGTGTTCGTCGGTTTGAGTTGCGAGCGTCTGAGCGAAACGGAGGCTGGCGGGAAAGCCGCAAGGAATGACGGGACCGGAAGCGTGCTGTAGAGGACCGGAAGTAGTGCTGACGAGAGGGAGGCGAGCAGGCCAGAACTTCAAAACGGCGACGATAGGTGAGCTGGGATTTGCTGGGATTTAAATAGGAAAATAAACCCCTCCCACAAATTCAGGCATTTTGCCTTCCACATATATACACACACAAAAAACAAGTAAAAAGTAGGCGCTCGTAATAAAATAGTCTTGAATATAACTAACAAATGTTATATATTATGAAGCTGCACCAAAAACAAGTGTAAAGCTCCTCCAAACACTCTTGTGAATATACTAAAATAATAAGGTGCGCTGTGTCTTTAAGACCCAATATTACAAAGTGCAACAAGTGCAAAAATATATAGTAAAGTGCCGAGTGATATAAAGTGCACTTAAATGTGTAATATTAATATAAAATATTATAAGAAGATAATCCAAAATATTTATTGCCCAGCACAGCACTTTCGTTACGCACCTTACGTCACGCATTTGTGGAAGTTTTTTGTGGATACAGACGGTAGTAACGGCGGCGAACAAATAGAGGGAACAGTCGACACCCTTAAGCTGCATATTACCGAACACTTTGATACCTGATACTAAGTGTGGAGGAAGGTGACATATCTGTGCTGTGCAATAAATATTTTGGATTATCTTTGTCTGTGCAGTCCTATATTTGAAGAAGCTGTTTAAGCTAGAGCAGGTTCATTCTGCTCTACTTTTGTGAGTGCAATATTCGGCATTTATAATTCATATTTTTTAATAAGGTTTTACACTATTGGTTTTTTTTGTGTCTCTTTTCTTTCATGTATATTTTCATTCGAGAGGACATATGTATGTATAATATTTTATATTAATATTACACATTTAAGTGCACTTTATATCACTCAGCACTTTACTATATATTTTTGCACTTGTTGCACTTTGTAATATTGGGTCTTAAAGACACAGCGCACCTTATTATTTTAGTATATATATATATATATATATATATATATATATTTATATATATATATATATGACTGTGCATTTATATTTGTGTATGAGTTCATGTGCATGTATGTATATGTGTTTATGTGTATGTATATGTGTTTATGTGTATGTGTTTATGCGTTTGGATATACATATTTATGTGTGTATGTATAAAGTGTACCATCTTCTGCACTGTCTACTTGTTTTTTTTTCTGCCTCTCCCCCCTCGCTCTGCTCTTCAGAAAGATATTTATGACCCTCTGCAAGAATGGTGTCTATTTTCTAACAAACCTGTGTCTTATCTGCACTTATGTCACTTTAACCCCTGTATCACAACTCAAGTTTGAATTCTTTGTGTCATCTTGCTCAGAAATGCTTCAGACTTGAGAAAGGGAGGTTCTCCCGAAAGCTTGTCATTACAAAATTATGTTTGTTTAATAAAAAAGGTATTACAAGATATGAATGTTATCTATTTTTTACAACTACACACATATTATATATATATATATATATATATATAAACAGAAAAAATACCTGCACTCCTAGACTTTCCAAATGAAGATTCTTTATTCCAGAGAATTAAATCGACGTTTCAGCTCCATTGCAGAGCTTTCATCAGGACATTAACAACACTTAAAACATGAAAAGACTTATATAGGGAGCTAAAATTAAGGTAAGTACTCACTTTTACAGCTGAGGCCTATTCCCCGATCCCGCCCGATGCGCTCAGGTTGCATGTTCGTTTACTTCCGGGTATGGACACGTGATCGGTTGCTGCAAGGATTCCGATTGGTCAGGCACATCACGTTTCTAGGGTAACCATGGGCGCATTACCTCATTGGCTAATCCCCTGTGTACTGGTGCCGTCAGGGCTCAAGAATCATCATAGCCTCGGATCTCATGCTGTTTGTTGTCATGACAACCCGAACGCAACCGGGCTATTGTCTGAGGAAAAAGCATCAGAGAAGTAGTTAAAGTGGAGGAGGACCTCAATGCTATACTACTTGACATAAAAAAATCAGTTTAATATTAATATAAAGTGAACATTAAAGTGCCAAAAAATGTAAATTCGTTATAAGGAGCCATTTGTTATGTGCTCATTCATGGTGAGTGAATAAAAATTAAAAGACTTAAGAGCT
The DNA here is from genome assembly GCF_036172605.1 of Pelobates fuscus. Classification (NCBI taxonomy): domain Eukaryota; kingdom Metazoa; phylum Chordata; class Amphibia; order Anura; family Pelobatidae; genus Pelobates; species Pelobates fuscus. The sequence goes on from NC_086320.1 coordinate 294,619,358, forward strand.
GCTAATTGCTAGCAAACATATAAATAAAGTGCTTCAAATTTATTACATTCATTACTAACCTGTGTCTTTTAAATATACAATTAATGTTGTTGTAAAATATTTGTGCAAACAAAGATTTTTTTTCAAAAAAGTACAAGTGCCAAAAATGATTTGTAATTGTCAACCAATAGGACCCCCAACTCGGTCCCATTTTAAGGACTTAGTGTCTAAGGCATCTTACTCCTCCAAAATTTAACGTTACTTTTCTCCAAAAATCCTGTAACTTTGAGCCTTCCTTATAACAATAAATAAAAAAGCATTCTATTAATATTAAAATCCTTAATTGACAGTACTGATAACTAAATCCTAACTTTGTGGTATAAGAAGAGTTACATAATCATCTTGTCATCACAACACATATCACGTAATTTCTACAGAAAAGCTGTAAAGGAACATTTTTCGTTAAGGCCCTTAGGTGCCAAAGTGTTAAATTGTGTAATCCAATATGTCTCCCGTTGCAATAAGAGTCTGCCTCTGTCACCTCCTCGGACTGAGACGGGAACATGTTCAATTGCCACACATCTTAAGGAAGATAATTGATGTTGGCACTCCAAGAAATGTCGGACCACAGGTTTGTCCGACTTGCCATCACGATAGGCAAGCCGGATACTAGATCTATGGCCTCTAATTCTCTCACAGAGTGCCGTCTCTGTTTTGCCTATATAGTTGAGGCCACATGGGCATGTCAACTTATAGATCACGTGATCCGTCCTACAATGGATTCAATGTCGTATTTTATAAATTTTGCCTGTATATGAGTGACTAAAGGTTTTAGAAGGGATGATGTGCCCACATGTGACACATCCCAAACACCTAACGCACCCAAAATTCTTATTCTCTTTCATTGTAGGATTATAACAATGTTGTGGGTCGGTTTTAACCAAAAGGTCACAGGTTCTTGTTTTGTCGGTAGCAAAACAGTGTTTTTGGCGGAGATCTTCTGAGAGAGTAGAATCAACTTCTAATATGTTCAAATTACGTCGAATGGATGATGTCAGTTCCGCAGTTGCAGTATTAACCCCTTAAGGACACATGACATGTGTGACATGTCATGATTCCCTTTTATTCCAGAAGTTTGGTCCTTAAGGGGTTAAAGTGCATCGGAAAAATAGGTCTGGTGTTTACCATTTTCTCAGTCTGGGACGTTGGTATAGAGAACGTTGTTCTTGCTTTGGATTCAGCTTCATCTAAGATGTCTGTAGAGATTGGATGGCAGTACTATATAAATGCTCTCTAGATCTTATGCTGATAACGATACAGGATGTTAAGGAAGATCTGGTGGAAATCCGTAAGAAAATACAATCCGTTGAAACAGAATATGCATTACAACTTAACACACAGGAGGGCAATAACACGGTATTAAAACTAAGTGAGGAAATCCTCAAATATAAGAACCAGCTGATCAAGTTTAAGCGACAGAAAATGGAGAGGGTACAATTGGACTACCAAGAGTTTTCAGTATACCGATGGTTATCGGGTGAACATAAAGGGAAACAGAGGAGATTCCGTAGGAAGATAGTGAAACCTAACATCTCCACTATCGATGTAACATCAGGTGAATCTGCATCAGAGGGAGAGAGTAGCCAAATGGGACCTACTGTACATTTTTTAGACAGAGAAGGGGAAGTAAGTGTGGAGAAACAACCGAGAACCGTAACACGAAGCAAATGCAAACACGTAAAAGGACAAATACAAGACATGGATGTAAGGGACTTCCCCACTAGTCTAAAAGGGAAACCGCAAGGGAATTATCACCTTTGGAAGTTAATATCTTGAGTAAAGGCCTTTTATTTATACCCACTACTCCCCCTAATCATTTCCAATGGGATATAGAGTTATTTAAATTTGTCCGTACAGTCAGATTAAAAGATTTTTTTCAGAAATCAAAATCTCTTCTTACACCTCCATCTACTACCGGAACACGCTACAAATTTAAAATCCCCAGTTCTTTTGAAACCCCCTCCACCCAAGTGGCGATTAAATCCTTTTTGTCAACGGTTCAAAATGACACTGACGCTATATTGAAGAAACATAGACCAACACACTCCAATCTCTCAAGAAAAGAACATGAGTTAATAAGAAATCTTGCTACTGATCCAACAATTGTGATTCGACCGGCGGATAAAGGAGGCGGGATAGTAATTTTAAATTACTCTGAATACACTGAGGAGATTAAACGACAACTAAAGGATTCTAACACCTATAAGCGATTGGATAGTGATCATACAAATCTGATTGCTAACAGAATCAGTGAGTCACTACACTATGGTTTACAAGCAGGACATATTGATCTGGAATTGTTCCAGTACCTGCAAAAGAAACATCCCCGAACTCCGGTAATTTATACATTACCAAAAATACATAAAAATCTGAAAACACCGCCCGGCCGCCCAATAGTCTCAGCAGTCCAGGGTCTGTTGGAACCTATAGCCAAGTATCTTGACTACATTTTCAAAGACCCTGTAACATCTTTGAGTACCTGTATCAGGGATACTCATGATTTGTTACAACAACTCAAACAAGTTGGAGAATTTGATGGGGTCCTTATTACAATGGATGTGGGGAGTCTATACACAATTATCCCACATGAGGATGGTGTACAAGCCATGCGGAGTCTCCTCACCCATTCACCAAGCTATCATGGTCCGTCTATTGAGTTTGTTCTGGAACTTTTAAACATTGCTTTAAAAAACAACTACTTTCGCTTCGAATCACAGTGGTACTTAAAGATAGCGGGAACATTAATGGGGCAGCGATGGCCCCCATGTATGCCAACGCATATATGTATGAATATGAGATGAAACATATCCTACAACAATATGGTCATCCAATCGTTAAATATTTTAGGTTCATCGATATTTTGGTTTTATGGCGAGGCGCCAAAGACGAAGCAGTACAATTTGTACAAAACCTTAACGACGTCACCTACCTACACCGGTAAGATTAACTGCTAATATTGACGAAAAAAGTGTCCAATTTTTGGATGTGGAAATTATGAATATCAACAACAACTTGGAGTTCAAACTTTTCACTAAACCCACTGACCGCAATACTATACTGCGGTTTGAGAGTGCCCACCCGAGACACCTCAAAGAATCATTGCCCTACACACAATTTTTAAGGGTATTACGAAATAATTCTCAAAGTCATCAAAGTGATCTACAATTGAAAGATATGTATAAGAAATTTCAAGCAAGAGGATATCCAAGTAGCATATTAGATGAAGCTGAATCCAAAGCAAGAACAACGTTCTCTATAGCAACGTCCCAGACTGAGAAAATGGTAAACACCAGACCTATTTTTCCGATGCACTTTAATACTGCAACTGCGGAACTGACATCATCCATTCAACGTAATTGGAACATATTAGAAGTTGATTCTACTCTCTCCGAAGATCTCCACCTAAAACCACTGTTTTGCTACCGACGAAACAAGAACCTGTGTGACCTTTTGGTTAAAACCGACCCACAACATTGTTATAATCCTACAATGAAAGAATAAGAATTTTGGTTGCGTTAGGTGTTTGGGATGTGTCACATGTGGGCACATCATCCCTTCTAAAACCTTTAGTCACCCATATACAGGCAAAATTTATAAAATACGACATCGAATCCATTGTAGGACGGATCACGTGATCTATAAGTTGACATGCCCATGTGGCCTCAACTATATAGGCAAAACAGGCACTCTGTGAGAGAATTAGAGGCCATATATCTAGTATCCGGCTTGCCTATCGTGATGGCAAGTCGGACAAACCTGTGGTCCGACATTTCTTGGAGTGCCAACATCAATTATCTTCCTTAAGATGTGTGGCAATTGAACATGTTCCCGTCTCAGTCCGAGGAGGTGACAGAGGCAGACTCTTATTGCAACGGGAGACATATTGGAAGGCTCAAAGTTACAGGATTTTTGGAGAAAAGTAATGTTAAATTTTGTAGGAGTAAGATGCCTCAGACACTAAGTCCTTAAAATGGGACCGAGTTGGGGGTCCTATTGGTTGACAATTAAAAATAATTTTTGGCACTTGCACTTTTTAAAAAAAAAATCTTTGTTGTTTGCACAAATATTTTACAACAACATTAATTGTATATTTAAAAGACACAGGTTAGTAATGAATGTGGAAGCACTTTATTTATATGTTTGCTAGCAATTAGCAGCTCTTAAGTCTTTTAATTTTTATTCACTCACCATGAATGAGCACATAACAAATGGCTCCTTATAACGAATTTACATTTTTTGGCACTTTAATGTTCACTTTATATTAATATTAAACTGATTTTTTTATGTCAAGTAGTATAGCATTGAGGTCCTCCTCCACTTTAACTACTTTTCTGATGCTTTTTCCTCAGACAATAGCCCGGTTGCGTTCGGGTTGTCATGACAACAAACAGCATGAGATCCGAGGCTATGATGATTCTTGAGCCCTGACGGCACCAGTACACGGGGGATTAGCCAATGAGGTGATGCGCCCATGGTTACCCTAGAAACGTGGTGTGCCTGACCAATCGGAATCCTTGCAGCAACTGATCACGTGTCCATACCCGGAAGTAAACGAACATGCAACCTGAGCGCATCGGGTGGGATCGGGGAATAGGCTTCAGCTGTAAAAGTGAGTACTTAATTTTAGCTCCCTATATAAGTCTTTTCATGTTTTAAGTGTTGTTAATGTCCTGATGAAAGCTCTGCAATGGAGCTGAAATGACGATTTAATTCTCTGGAATAAAGAATCTTCATTTGGAAAGCCTAGGAGTGCAGGTATTTTTTCTGTTTATATGTTCAAGCTACCAGAGCACCAGGTATTGAATGGATTGTTGGAGTGCAAGAGCTTTTTGTACATATATATATATATATATAATAATTAAAATAGGAGTGTGCCTTTATACAAGACAGTGGGATGTGTTATCATATTTGTGATATAAGTATATGAAACTTTTATTTGAACATTTATTTTCATATAATACTTGTTAATTGTGGCAATCCAGGCAATTTCTTGATTAAGTTTTATTCTCAGCTACCATAATAGCTCTAATGCAGTAAGATACTACAATCATGCAATCCACTGTGTTAAGTTCTGTTTGAGTTTCATATTTTATTTCAAATATCATTTTTCAAAATTTTTTTTTTTACATTTTATATTATGTCGGTACTCTGACATACAAACTGTTTTACTTTTTAGCACATAAATTGATACTGTAAACTTTCGTAAGTAATTCAATGAACAAGAAACCTGCAATTTGTAATCATTTTCAGGAATTTGTGTGTGAGCGGAAATGTAAGTCTTGTTGATTGACAGGTCCATTTTAGAAACTGATCTTGCAAAGAATGAAAAAAAGCTAAAGTTACATTTACACTGTCATCATATTTGGGGTAAGCCAAAAGCTAGTAACATTAGGACTCCCCCTTGTGGATGTAGGTAAATTAGCCATTTTTTCCCCCTTTTTGCATTTCTTTTATATTTCAAACCAATTTCCCACTAAAGATTAATTAAGCATCATGGTAAATGTGATCTCTGTTATTAATTATTATCTATAGCAGTGCAGATGTTTGTGGATCATTTTCTCAGTATGCTAAACCAGCAAATGCCACACAAATCTTTTAAAAAAAAAAAGCAGTTGCTAACCATGGCACTGCAGATGTTTGTGAACCATATTTTCAAGAACATCGCCAGACTATGGGCTGACTGAGCATTATGTGATTGTTTTGTACAAACATTCTGAGGATATTCAGAATATGTAATACCCACCCTAAAACTGTCTGATTGCTTATGCTTGTACAATGTGCCACAACAATCTGTGTTTGTTAGCCTGCATGAAATATGAATATATGAAAGTGTTGCTCTGTAGTATGTAGAATGCAGAAGGTGTATAAGATGAATTATTATATAATAATTATATTATAATCAAAATATATATATACAGGTGATACTAGAAAAATTAGAATATTGTGCAAAAGTTAATTTTATTTCAGTAATGCAACGTAAAAGGGGAAACTAATTTATGAGATAGACGCATTACATGCAAAGCAAGATAGTTCAAGCCGTGATTTGTCATAAGTGCGATGATTATGGCTTACATCTCATGAAAACCCCAAATCCACAATCTCAGTAAATTAGCATATTTCATGCAATCAATAAAACAAGGAGTGTACATAGAACAATATCGAACCTCTTAAAAGTATAAGCATGCATATGGACTCAGTACTTGGTTTGGGCCCCTTTTGCAGCAATTACTGCCTCAATGTGGCACTGCTGAGGTGTTATGGAAGACCAGGATGCTTCAATAGTGGCCTTCAGCTCTTCTGCATTGTTCGACCTCATGTCTCTATGGATTTCTCTATGGGGTTCAGGTCAGGCGAGTTTGCTGGCCAATCAAGCACAGTAATCCCACGGTCATTGAACCAGACTTTGGTGCTTTTGGCAGTGTGAAAGGGTGCCAAGTCCTGCTGGAAAATGAAGTCAGCATCCCCATAAAGCTGGTCTGTGGAAGGATGCATGAAGTGCTCCAAAATCTCCTGGTAGACGGCTGCGTTGACCCTGGAGTTAATGAAGCACAGTGGACCAACACCAGCAGATGACATGGCTCCCCAAATCAACACAGACTGTGGAAACTTAACACTGGACTTCAAGCATCTTGCAGTGTGTGCCTCTCCATTCTTCCTCCAGGCTCTGGGTTCTTGGTTTCCAAATGAGATGCAAAAGTTGCTTTCATCAGAAAAGAGGACTTTGGACCACTGAGCAACAGACCAGGTCTGTTTTTCTTTATCCCAGGTAAGACACTTCTGATGTTGTTTGTTGTTCAGGAGCGGCTTGACAAGAGGAATACGACATCTGAAGCCCATGTCCAGGGTCCGTCTGTGTGTGGTGGCTCTTGATGCACTGACTACAGCCTCAGTCCACTCCTTGTGAAAGTCCCCAACACTTTTGAATGGCCTTTTCCTGACAATCCTCTCCAGACTGCGGTCATCCCTGCTGCTTGTGCACCTTTTTCTTCCACACTTTTTCCTTTCCACATAACTTTCTACTAATGTGCTTTGATACAGCACTTTGGGAACATCCAACTTCCTTCGCAATTACCTTTTGAGGCTTTCCCTCCTTATGGAGGGTGTCAATGATGGTTTTCTGCACAACTGTCAGGTCAGCAGTCTTCCCCATGATTGTGATTCCTACTGAACCAGACTGAGAGACCATTTAAAGGCTCAGAAACCCTTTGCAGGTGTTATGGCTTACTTTGCTGATTACAGTGGGACACTGTGAGCCTAGAATATTGCACCTTTTCACAATATTCTAATTTACTGAGATTGTGGATTTGGGGTTTTCATGAGCTGTAAGCCATAATCATCGCACTTATGACAAATCACGGCTTGAACTATCTTGCTTTGCATGTATCTATCTCATATATTAGTTTCCCCTTTTACATTGCATTACTGAAATAAATGAACTTTTGCACAATATTGAAAAGCAGAAAAGCTTATGGTGCACCATTCTGAAAAAAAAGTTTTTGGGAAAGACTATAAAGATTTGAGCATGCAAAAAAAAAAAAAAATACAGCATATTAATGAGATCAAAATCTACCAAATGCAATAAAGTTGTATTAGTGCACAAAGTGCCCTTTTAGGTCTTTACGGTACGCTTTCCTTCTAAAATACCAGCTTGCAGTATTAGTTCAAGTATTTGCTGCCTGGAAACAGGTAAAGATGGGGCTTTTATCAGGCATACGTCCGTAAGCAGGTACATAGCATGGCCAAGGAAAATCCAGCTCTGTTTATGATGTAAACACACAAACTAAAATCATTCAAATATGGACCTTCAATAATAATAGAATCCTAGGGTAACAAGTCAAGTTGCACTAAATCATGTTACACAGTATTGCGCAAACGATGTATGTACCATTGCACAGGGAGTGAAGAAATAATACCAAGAAGTATAATGGGGACTTAACAACGGAATGGGCATAAAGTGCAAGGGTGATCCCTGAGCTCCCTCCGGGTTAATTCAGGGTTCACGCCACCCACACATTTACCAAACAAGTCACTCATCATATGAAATGGGGAAAGAAGTGAGGGGAGCTGTCGTATCTACACACTTGGTTGTATTGAGCCATATCCTAACACATTTGGAATGTTTAAATGGAGGGTTCTCTGGCGGGTAAGAAAGGAACATGTATACATTAGTTAAGATGTCAGGGCACCTGCACATGGGTTAAGGGCAGATAAGGTAGATATCCAAATGGTTGTAGGATCCTAAGACACTAGTTATAAGAGAGCTGATTTGAGTATTCGTCATGGCCAGCAGTATCCAAACCTGATTGACACCAAGAGACAGGCACTTAATCATTTTCATGCCAATTCTGATATTGTCTTTAAGCTCTCTGACAAAGGTGATTCACCGGTGCTCATGAATAAGACTGATTGCATAGAGGAAGTGAAAAGACAGGTCAGTATTTCCAACACATAAGCTGTGCAGTAGGGATCCTTCTTTTCAATTAAATAAGGATATCAAAGTCCTTCTTGAAGTGGCCTTTGAACATACATTGATTGGTAATGATTTTAACTTTCCTATTAATATTTGATGCAGTGATACAGATCTTTTAAGTAGTAGAGAAGAGTTTAATAAAGACACGTATGAGGCTCACAGCAGCTAGAAATGAATCAGCAACGCAGTGCTTATCTGTGCTATTGGACAGGATTTTACAAGCATTTCTCAAGAAATAAAAATATTTCATTTTAAATAGGATTAAAGGACCACTATAGGCACCCAGACCACTTCAGCTTAATAAAGTGGTCTGGGTGCCAGGTCCAGCGAGGTTTAACCCTTTTTTCTATAAACATAGCAGTTTCAGAGAAACTGCTATGTTTATAATAGGGTTAATCCAGCCTCTAGTGGCTGTCTCATTGACAGCCGCTAGAGGCGCTTCCGCGCTTCTCACTGTGATTTTCACAGTGAGAAGACGCCAGCGTCCATAGGAAAGCATTGATAATGCTTTCCTATGGACTGGCTGAATGCGCGGGCGGCTCCTGCCATGCATGCGCATTCAGCCGATGACGTCGCTATGGAGGAGGAGAGGAAGAGGAGAGTTCCCTGCCCGGCGCTGGAGAAAGAGGTAAGTTTAACCCCTTCCTCTCCATCCAGCCTGGCGAGAGGGGGACCCTGAGGGTGGGGGCACCCTCAGGGCACTACAGTGCCAGGAAAACTAGTATATTTTCCTGGCACTATAGTGGTCCTTTAAAGTCATGTGTTAAATAATTGTGGAGATCAGGGCCGGTGCAAGGATTTTTGCCGCCCTAGGAAAAGAAAAATTTGCCACCCCCCATCCCCCATGTGACATCTCAATGCCCCACCCATATGATCTGCCATATGAACTAACGCCAGTGCTGCACACAGTGTATGTTTACATTAAAAAGCCTGCAGGGACAGGCTATAGACACCAGAACCACTTCATTAAGCTGCAGTGGTTCTGGGGACTATAGTGTCCCTTTAATGTGAGGTAAATTAGAGATTAGTGTCACAATATACTAGATTGCCTACTTACAACCAGATGAGGATGGTGATTGGCTCTGGCTGCAGTTTGGTTTCACTGGTCTGGTGTAGAACAGGATCTCTGGAGGCTGTTTGTAACTGTGGTCACAAAATTCAATGTTCTGGGAGAACGGGAAGCAGCTCCATTTTTTGGGGCCCCTTACACAGCTCAAGGTCTGGGCCCCAGGGTCTGACGGTGAGTATGCCCATAAGGCCCAGCCATAAGTCAACCTATATGTTCCACCCATGAGTTCACTCACAGGGAGTGGAGTGTGTAGGGAATGTGTTATGCATTATTGTAGAGGATCTAATGTGTGTGCTTATGGAATGTAGTGTATAGGGATACCAGTTTGTGTAGGTGTGTATAAGGGATGTATTGTGTGTTTCTGGTTGTGTGTAAAGGATGCATTGTGTAAATCTGTGTTTGTATGCATAACGGATGCAATGTGTGTGTCTGTAAGTGTGTGCATTAAGTGTGTGTAAGAAATGCATTGTGTTTCTGTGTGTATGAAAGAGAAGCAGTGTGTGTGTTTGCATGTGTGTGTAAGGGATGCATTGTGTGTTTCTGTGTATGTGTGCAAAGGATGCATTGTCTTTGTGTGTAAGGATTGCATTGTGTGTGTGTAATGGATGCATTGTGTGTTTCTCTGTGTGTAAGGGAAGCATGTTGTGTTTTTGTGTATGTATAGGGATGCATTGTGTGTGTGTGTGCGCGTAGTGTGAAAGAGCTCCCTGTCCTGCCACCTGTCCTATAGAGCTCTCCCTTCTGTCCCTTAGAGCTCTCCCCTGCCCCTTAGTGGTCTCTCCTCACCCCCACCCTCCCCTAGCAGTCTCTTCTCACACCCACCCATCCCACCCTCCCTGTGTTCTCCTCACCTCCCCTTCTCATCAACCCCTTTCCCGTGTTCATCTCTCCTCACCCCCCTCCCTGTGTTCTTCTTACTCCCCCACCCTCCTCCCTGCCTTCTTCTTACTCCCCCCTGCCTGTGTTCTTCTTACTCCCTCCTCCCCGCTTCTTCTTACTCCCCCACCCCCTGTTTTCTTCTTACTCCCCCTCCCCCTGTTTTCTTCTTACTCCCCCTCCCCCTGTTTTCTTCTTACTCCCCCTCCCCCTGTTTTCTTCTTACTCCCCCTCCCCCTCCCCCCTCCCCCCTTTTTCTTACTACCCCTCCCCCCTGTTTTCTTCTTAATCTCCTCCCCCCCTTCATCTTACTCCCCCTCTTCTTCTTACTCCCCTCCCTGTGTTCTCCTCACCTCCCTCCCGGTCCGCGGTACAAGTTTCTGTTTCCTGTACCTGGCCAGACTAACAGGAAGTGCACACTGAGTGTGCACTTCCTATCAGTCCAGCCAGAACCGCAGATGGAGAGGAGCTCGGCCATGCTACAGGGAAGGGGAGGTGAGGAGAGAGGCAGTGCTGCAGCCGTCTGAGGCTCTCTATAGAGCGCTCAGGTGACTGCAGCATTTAAAGGGCTGGCGATGGGGGCCCTCTCCTATATGGCGCCCTAGGAGATGAAGGGACCTGACCTGTTTGCATGTGTGTAATATACGGGGGGAGGGATTGGGGCCGGGGAAGATTCATTAAAAAAAAGTAAAAGTCAGAGACTACTATATGTCTGATTTTGGTTCTGCAATGTATCTACTTAAAGTGACACTCTAGACACCCAGACCACTTTAGCTCATTGTAGTGGTCTGGGTACAGTGTCCCTATTACACTCAGTGCTGCAATGTAAAACATTGGAGTTTTAGAGAAGCTGCAATTTTTACATTGCAGCACAAAGACAGCCTTTAGTGGCCGACAGCCGACAGCCACTAGAGGCGCTTCCTGAATGTTACCGGACTTTTGGTTCGGTAACTGACGCTCAACGTCCTCATGCTCTGCATAAGGACATCCAGCCTCAGCTATGTTACCATAGTAAAGCACTGATACAATGCTTTCCTATGGGGAGGGACTAATGTGCATACAGCATTTGCTGCGCATGCGCAGTAACGCCCCTTTGTCGCGTAACGTCGGATGAGGCGGAGCCGTAACTCAGTGCCGAGGAACATCGGAATGTTGGAATCATGTAAGTAAATAAAGGGTTTTTAACCCTTCTGGGTAAGACAACCTTTTTATGGAGTACCTTTCATAATACAACTATTAGAACTAATTCAGATATAGTTATTCATTCCAGAACATTTAATATGCCTGCATTCAAAAATGATTGACTACATTCCACAGCTGTGTAAGGGGGGAGGGGACATAACCACATTTCTCAAGAAGAAGAAACAATGGATCCATTCTCTTAATGTACTGTGACATCTACATGGTTTATAGACGATTAAAAATAAATATAAGTCTGTGGTGTCTTATGATTTCGTGATTTTTGATATCTCGTCATAGGTTCATGGAGTATCAAACATTGTCTTTTGTTTATAATGACATAGTGTTCTCTAATCTCCAGACTAGTCGAATTACATCAAAGGTATGCTATGCTTATTTGTCCTTCAATACTTATTGCAGGATGAGCTTGAGTTTTTGATTGAATTTGCTTTGTGTTGTCAAAAGTCTCCATAATATCTGTTTTAAAGTCTGACTTTATATGCCCTTTTATGTTTATAGCTAATATTTCCTTTTTATTCTAACACATATACCTTAGAATAAATGTTTTCATTATGATATTGTTTTGGTTTAACTTAGGTTTTCATTATGATTTTAGTTTTGTTTATAGTGATCACATAGCAAGCTACCGGTTAAGGCATAATGTGGTGTGCCCAACAGAGCAAGCATGCTTTGGGGGTAAAATGGTCCTGCGGTAGGCAGCTGCTTTTTAAAGGTAAATGGGCTTGGGGCAATTAGCTAAAAAAAAAAATAGCTACCGTCTCTTCCCACACTTTATGTCCTTGGGTCACAGGATCATAGGTAAGTCAAGGCCTTAATTTAATATTGTTGGAGAAACTTTCCACATGATTTAATATTTTTGGATAAACTTTGAAAATTATTTTTTCAACATATGACAATATAAAAAAATATCATAAAAAAACAGCAATGCATTTTTACTCTGTTATGTTGATAACAACGCCACGGCACATGATGCATGGAAAAGGTAAGGACCAATAAACGCCCACTCAATTTTGTTTTTGAGCAACCACTACCCCACGAGCATTCATGATTCGGTCCAAGTATAGTGTAGATCCCACTCATTTTACTCACATATCAAGCATATACAGTAAGGAACAAGGAACATGCTTTTGGGAACTCTCAGTTTTACTTTTTTATATTGTATTGCTTTGTTGGAGCACATCAATATTTAATTTTGCTCTTTTGGTTTTATTCTCTTGTCATTTCTGCAAAATGCCCCTGTGTAATTAATGATCATATTTGTTTCTGTGACTTTACTGGCCTTCTACAGCATCTATCTCTACCTTGACCTTTTATAATCTTAATCCATACTGACATCTTTTCTGTTCTTTTTCATAAGTCAAAAAAAAAAAAAAAAATATATATATATATATATATATATATATATATATATATATTTTTTTTTTAGAAAATATCTTGAAAGTTTTTAACCTGTTTAAGCAGTGGTACTGTCACGTCTAAACATTTGTTATGAAGGAACACAACTGCAGATTTCTTATAGTTTGAATATTTATTATAAAAAGTAAAAGGTATTGACTTTAATTCCAATTTACAGGTACTGTAGCTTTAAGTAATAAACGATAACTGAAGTCCACAATTATAGGCACTGTAGCTTTAAGTAGTAAACGATAACTGAAGTCCACAATTATAGGCACTGTAGCTTTAAGTAGTAAACGATAACTGAAGTCCACAATTATAGGCACTGTAGCTTTAAGTAGTAAACGATAACTGAAGTCCACAATTATAGGCACTGTAGCTTAAGTAGTAAACGATGACTGAATCAGAAAGAGTCCTTTAGTAGTATTAATTAATTAGGTGATAAGAAGTTACAATAGCTGTTCCATAGACTTTAACTGAAGTAAGACAGATGCAGCTAACTGAGACAAAGTATGAGTTGAAGTTAGCTGTAACGGGTTTGTTTTAACGAAGGACTTTGGAGACAGGAAATAACAGCTTTGAGATGCAACGCTTATCACAGAGGTTTTACTTAGCTTCCGGCACATAGAACACTGGTTCCCGAGTTCTCCTCAGAGGCGGTTTATCCTGAATGGTGAGAGTTCAGCTTTAGTCGTGGATGAGGAAAGGTGAAGGGAACTTGAAGTCTTCCAGTCCGGTCCGGTAACAGAGGCTTTCACAACGATGTTGCAGCCGGTTCGTGAGTACGGAACGTAGTTCATTAATCCAGCGTCGATCAGCTGGTGCGGTCGGATTAAATAGGGAGACCGTGTCATAAAGAGGTGTGGCTAAGCTCCGTGGAACCAGGAAGTAAGAGGATACCATAATTAAGGCATGACAGGTACTACTACTATATTGAACATAATTTGTCCATGGTGTCCACTCTCACTGCCTTTGGAGACAAGTGGCAATTTGATTTAAAAATTATCATTCTAATAGTCCAATGCTTAGACTGAGATGATGAAATCTTTTCAATTGTATCCACTGGGCCAGCACTATCATTAGGTGAATAAGAATAGGGTACTGGCTCATGGGGGTGATGTGAGCAAGTCAGAGGGATCAAAGGATCTCCCCCAACAGCTCAGCATTATTGTTAAAGACACAGGCACAGCACTTCCTATCTCCCAGAAGCCTTTTGACAAATCATGGCATGACCTGAATATATTATTACATATTTGGGTTCAAGAAGAGTGGAGACAGGAGCATCATAACACTGAAGTCACCCGCACTGCAGCCCATGAGATCCCACCTCTAGGGAAGTGGCCTACTAACAGCAAAACAATAGACTGTCTTCCAATTGTGTAGAATAGAGGTTATGTACAATGTATAGGGAGCATATAATCTGAAACAGGTTGTATGTTATGTGGGAGGGGACTTATAATGTCAAAAGAGGACCGTTCAATATGAATACAGGGATCATAAAGTGTGTAATCTGGCTGGGATGGAGGGCTGTAATGTGATGGGGAAAGTAAAGAGGCAGAGAAGTGGGGAGTGCAGGGTAGCAGGGAGTAAGGAGTGTTAGGTGGTGGATGGCCTGTAAGGTGGCACGGAGGGTAGCTTCCCAATTGTGAAAAAGGGAAGGCATGTGTTGTTAATGTAGGACCTATAATCTGTATGGGAGCATATAATGTAAATTGGGGAGTATGTAATGTGGAAGGGGGTTGTAATGTTTAAAGAGGCTTTTTCATTTTCATAAAGGGGCAATAATATAGGGGATATGTGATGGTGCAGGCAGGGCCGGATTAAGAGCACACTGGGCCTGGTGCTGACAATTATGATGGGCCTAATTACGGAATCTTATTGACCAAAAACACTAAAACAGTCATACCTCCCAAGCGTCATGTATCTGATAGAGATGGTGCTGGAGGGAAACTCATAGGATGCGGCTATAAGAAAACACATACTCTATTCGATTCTCTCTCTAATTTTTGCTTTTATCTTTCAAGTAAATCCATAACCCCTAACAGCAGTGTCCAGTGAAGCAGAAAGTCAATGGGCGGGGTAAAAGGTGGGCCACTGGTGCGAATCACGTGACCAGACCTGCCAAAAGGGGAGAACATGCCCAAAAAGGGGGCATGTCTGTCCAAAGAATTTGAAGGACAGCCTGGCATGAATGCATGTCAGGCTGCCCGCCAATCCTGCAGGCTGTCCAACTAAGGGCATACTATGCAGACAGCACCCTAAGCTTGACATAAATGCGTCTAATGTTGAGCTCACTCTAAGGACTGTCCCCTAGCACTCACATGTCCACTGTTCTCATTATTGTCTTATTAGCAGGCAGAAGTCCCTGGTATATAGTCTGAGACAGAGAAAAGGTGTATGTAGTGAGTGTAGAAGAAAGGGGACATGCCACAGTGTTAGAGAGACCAACGTCTGCATTACCTAAACTAATTTTATTGTCAGCCAGTCCACACAAGTTTTGTTCCCATACATCCCTCTTAAGCTTTCAAACTTAAAGGAACACTATAGTCACCATAACAACTACAGCTTATTGTATTTGTTCTGGTAAGTAGAATCATTCCATTCAGGCCTTTTGCAGTAAACTCTGTCTTTTCAGAGAAAATAACTCCACTGGCCACTCCTTAGATGGCTGCTAGAGGTGCTTCCTGGGGCAGTACTGCCTAGTGTGCAGCACTGCCATTCATTGTCTCCACCCTCTGCATGCAGACACTGAACTTTCCTCATACAGATGCATTGATTCAATTTATCTTTATGCAGAGATGCTGATTGGAATTGTGCTGGCTCTGCACCTGATCTGCCTAGTTGACAGTCTCAGCCAATCCTATGTAGAAGTATTGTAATTTTCTCAGACCACCACTTCTGATGATGTCAGCAGACAGTCAGTTCAGAGGCAGAGCCAGCAGCTGCAGACTTGAATACAAGTTATACTTTACTATACTTAGGGAGGCAAGAAGGGGCCAACGTGGTGGTTTTAACATAATAGGTTCAGAAATACATGATTGTGTTCCTGACCCTATAGTGCTCCTTTAAGCAAGAGTATGTGAAGAGTAGTTAGGGTTGCCACCTTTCTTGGAAAAAAATACCAGTCTTAATAATTTGTTTAATCACAAGGAGTGACATCAGAGAAAATTCTGTAAAATCACCTACAAACTACTCACATTATGATTCTGCTGTATAGATGGATTGCTCCCAGTGTCTCAGTCTCGCAAGTCACCCAGTGTCTCAGTGTCCCTATGTATAACAGTGTCAGTGTCCCCATGTCGCCCAGTCCCCTAGTCTCTCATAGTCCCCATTTCTCCCAGTGTCCCAATGTCTCAGTGTGTCCCCATGTCACTAGGATACTGGGGACACTGAGAGACATGGGGACACTGAGAGACATGGGGACACTGAGAGACATGGGGACACTGAGAGACCCGGGGACACAGAGACATGGGGACACTGAAACATTTAGGGAAACTGGGAGAAATGGGGACACTGAGACACTAGGGACACAGACACTGGGAGACATGGGGACACTGAAACATTTGGGGACACTAAGACACTAGGGACACAGAGACATGGGACCACAGACACTGGGAGACTAGGGGACACTGGGAGACTAGGGGACACTGGGAGACTAGGGGACACTGGGAGACTAGGAGACACTGGGAGACTAGGAGACATGGGGACACTGGGACATATAGGGACACTGGGAGACATGGGGACACTAGGCACACTGAGACACTAGGAACACAGACACTGGGAGACATGGGGACATTGAAACATTTAGGGACACTAGGGACAAAGTGACATAGGGACACTGGGAGACTATGGGACACTAGGAGACTAGGGGGACACTGGCTGGGAGACAGACACTTGGGGACACTGGGAGACATGGGGACAGTTGTGGACATAGACATGGGGACACTGGGACATAAAGGGACACTGGGACACATGGGGACACTAGGCACACTGAGAGACATGGGACACTGGATGGGGGACATGGGGACACTGGGAGAAATGGGGACATAGTGTCTCCGTGTCCCAATGTCTCAGTGTCTCCCAATGTCCCTATGTTTCACAGCATCCCCATGTGTCCCCTAGTGTCTCAGTGTCCCCATGTTTTCCAGTGTCCCCAAGTGTCTCAGTGTTTCCAGGTCTCCCAGTGTCTGTGTCCCCATGTGTCCTAGTGTCAGTGCCCCCTAGTGTCTGTGTTCCCATTTGTCCCCTAGTGTCTGTGTCTCAGTGTCCATATATGTCCCCTAGTGTCTCAGTATCCCATAGTGTCCCCATGTGTCCCTGCTGCCTTTCCCCCCATCCCTCTCTTACCTGAGCTGTAGAGCTGCTGTCTGGACTCTGCTGTGTTGCTGCTCCCTCACGGATCAGTAAGTAGTAGAGAGAGGCAGGGATATGCTGTAACTTCCTATCCCTGCCTCTCTCCACACACAGTGACCCCTACTGGCCGGTGCTGGTATTGCAGAGTAATCCCCATTTATTCTGAGAAAAATACCTGCATTTGTATTGCCGGTATTACTGCAATACTGGCACGGCCAGGCAGCCTCAAATACCAGTCAGGTGGCAAACCAGTAAAATACCAGTCAGGTGGTAAACCTAAGAGTAGTGTGTGTAAAAAAAAAAAAAAAAAAAAAAAATATTTTTTTTTTTTTTTTTTTTTTTTTAAATGGGCCTATTCCATGGGCCTGGGCCTGGAGCTGCAGCTCCATCAGCCCCTATGTTAATCCGGCCCTGGGTGCAGGGAGGGGAGGCATGTCACTTGTTGGTAGGAGTGTAAGATTGTAGGGAGTGAGGAGCTGTACGATAGTAGGGAAGAGGTGCGAGTAAGGAGGCAGGGAAGGTGGCTTCCCAATTGTGAAGAGGGAAGGTGATATATTGTTGATGCTGGGTCTGTAATGCGGATGGGTGGTATATCACATACAAAGGGGAAATGTAATGTGGAAGGAGGGTTATAATGTTGAAAGAGGATGTAATGTGTATACAGCAGCAATAAGGCAGAGGGTGTGTAATTTGGCAAGAAGAAGGGGGTATGTAATGTGGTGGTAGAGAATAAAGTGGTGTGGGAAGTGCAAGGTGTTGATGAGGGAAGTGTGTATTGTGGCAGGCAGTGGAAGCGTGTAATGTAGCAAGCATGGGGTGTGAAATGTGGAGAGAGATGTTAAATGTGTGGGAAGGTGATGCAGAGAGAAACATGCTGCCTAATGTGAAGGGCAGATGTTTACTAGTGGAGCGGGGTGAAGGAGATGTCCATGCAGAGAGGGGAAGATGATTCATGGCTAAAATTAGAGATAGGCAGGGGTAAAATATTTAAGAATAAGAATTAGTGGGTGTATAGGATTCTGTTGGGGATTTAAACTTTTTTTGTGTGAGATTTCACCTTGGAGTTGTGCAGGGGAGGGCTGGCAGCCTTAGGCCTGGGGGGCAAAACCAGTCAAGTGGCCCATTGCGCCACCAAATCAGTTCACCATCCATGCCCACCTTTTTCTGGTTTTATAACGGATATTGATGTTATGCTAATCAGTAGCTCTTTGCCATACCCGCTCCTTCACGGCTCTGACTTTCAATGTTGTCAGAGCATAGGCTGAGAATCTCTGAGCCTGTGCTCTGAATCACTAACTGAGCGCCGGAACCACGAGGGAGAGGATATGATCTGACTGCACCTACTGCTGGTGCGCACCAGTGGACCACCAGCGAATCGTTTAAATTAAATATGCTGGTGTACCCAACTTGTGAGCTGTGTTGGCCGCCGGGCGCCTCTGTTGTCATGGCACCCTGCGTGACCGCACAGCTTGCCCACCCCAACGGCTGGCCCTGCTGACACACACTGATGTTACTACATCCCTCAATATTAATACAGAGATGAGAGTAAACAATAAACTGTGGAAACAGAGCTGATCCCCCCCAAATTTATAAAGGTTTGCTTATTCAAGATTAAATCATGCCTCCTCCTCTCTCCCCCATGCGCTGCTCTGTAGGCTGGGAGGAAGTGAAGAGTAATCACAGTCTCCCAGCACAACGCCACCTGTGGCTGCATGGGGAACAGCTGTTTAATGTAATGCTTGCAGGACGGCCAGCTGCCGCAGAACCTCTTTGTTTCCGTCTCTGCAAAGGGCTCCAGGCACTGCTTGTTGTGAGTGTGAGCCACTGTAAATTAGGGGCAGAGGGCACTTGCACTGCGGTCAAGACAGGTCTGGGCAGGAGGAGAGTGCAGTGCAATCAGTGCACTCCCCTCCTGTGGGTCACCAGTAGACTGGTGCACCTGCCCAGGATCAGAGCCGGTGCAAGGATTTTTGCCGCCCTAGACAAAATATAAATTTGCCGCCCCCCCCCCCCCCCATGTGACATCACAATGCCCCACCCATATGATCTGCCATATGAACTAACGCCAGTGCTGCACACAGTGTGTGTTTACATTAAAAAGCCTGCAGGGACCAGCTATAGACACCAGAACCACTTCATTAAGCTATAGTGTCCCTTTAATGTGAGGTAAATTATAGATTAGTGTCACTAATAATATACTAGATTGCCTACTTACAATTAGATGAGGATGATGATGGGCTGCAGTTTGGCTCCACTGGTCTGGTGTAGAACAGAACCTCTGGAGGCTGTTTGCAACTGTGGTCACAAAATTCAACGTTCTGGGAGAATTGGAAGCAGCTCCATTTTTTGGGGGCCTCTTACACAGCTCAAGGTCTGGGCCCCAGTGCCTGACGGTGAGTATGCCCATAAGGCCCACTCATAAGTTCACTTATATGTTCCACCCACCCATGAGCTCGCTCACAGGGAGTGGAGTGTGTAGGGGATGTGTTATGTGTTATCTAATATGTGTGCTTATGGTATGTAGTGTATAGGGATACCAGTTTGTGCAGGTGATGCAGTGTGTTTGTGTGTAGTGGAAGCAGTGTGTATTTGTGTATAAGGGATGTATTATGTGTTTCTGGTTGTGTGTGAGGGATGCATTGTGTGAATCTGTGTTTGTATGCATAAGGGATGCAAGGTGTGTGTCTGTATGTGTGTGCATTGAGTGTAAGAGATGCATTGTGTTTCTGTGTGTATGTAAGAAAAACAGTGTGTTTGCATGTGTGTGTAAGGGTTTGCATTGTATGTTTCTGTGTATGTGTGCAAATGATGCATTGTCTTTGTGTGTAAGGGTTGCATTGTGTGTGTGTGTAATGGATGCATTGTGTGTAAGGGAAGCATGTTCAGTTTCTGTGTATGTATAGGGATGCATTGTGTGTTTCTGTGTATGTATAGGGATGCATTGTGTGTGTGTGTGTGTGCGCGCGTAGTGTTAAAGAGCTCCCTGTCTTGCCCCCTGTCCTATAGAGCTGTCCCTTAGAGCTCTCCCCTGCCCCTTCGTGGTCTCTCCTCTCCCCCACCCTCCCCTAGCGGTCTCTTCTCACACTCACCCACCCTCCCTGTGCTCTTCTCATCCCCCCTCCACCCTCCCTGTGTTCTTCTCACTCCTCCCTCTGTGTGTTCTCACCCCCCCTGTGTTCTTCTTACTCCCCCCCTTGTTCTTCTTACCCCTTCTTCTTATTACTCCCCCCTTCTTCTTCTTACCCCCTCCTTCTTCTTCTTACCCCCTCCTTCTTCTTCTTACCCCCTCCTTCTTCCTCTTACCCCCTCCTTCTTCTTCTTACCCCCTCCTTCTTCTTCTTACCCCCTCCTTCTTCTTCTTACCCCCTCCTTCTTCTTACCCCCTCCTTCTTCTTACCCCCTCCTTCTTCTTCTTACCCCCCCCTTCTTCTTCTTACCCCCCTTCTTCTTCTTACCCCCCTTCTTCTTCTTACCCCCCTTCTTCTTCTTACCCCCCTTCTTCTTCTTACCCCCCTTCTTCTTCTTACCCCCCTTCTTCTTCTTACCCCCCTTCTTCTTCTTACCCCCCTTCTTCTTCTTACCCCCCTTCTTCTTCTTACCCCCCTTCTTCTTCTTACCCCCCTTCTTCTTCTTACCCCCTTCTTCTTCTTCTTACCCCCTTCTTCTTCTTCTTACCCCCTTCTTCTTCTTCTTACCCCCTTCTTCTTCTTCTTACCCCCTTCTTCTTCTTCTTACCCCCTTCTTCTTCTTCTTACCCCCTTCTTCTTCTTCTTACCCCCTTCTTCTTCTTCTTACCCCCTTCTTCTTCTTCTTACCCCCTTCTTCTTCTTCTTACCCCCTTCTTCTTCGTACCCCCTTCTTCTTCTTCTTCTTACCCCCTTCTTCTTCTTCTTACCCCCTTCTTCTTCTTCTTACCCCCTTCTTCTTCTTCTTACCCCCTTCTTCTTCTTCTTACCCCCCTTCTTCTTCTTACCCCCCTTCTTCTTCTTCTTACCCCCCTTCTTCTTCTTCTTACCCCCCTTCTTCTTCTTACCCCCCTTCTTCTTCTTACCCCCCTTCTTCTTCTTACCCCCCTTCTTCTTCTTACCCCCCTTCTTCTTCTTACGGCTGCAGCTGCTTTTGCCTCCCTCCCTTCTTACCCCCTTCTTCTTCTTCTTACCCCCTTCTTCTTCTTACCCCCTTCTTCTTACCCCCCTTCTTCTTCTTACCCCCCTTCTTCTTCTTACCCCCCTTCTTCTTCTTACCCCCCTTCTTCTTCTTACCCCCCTTCTTCTTCTTACCCCCCTTCTTCTTCTTACGGCTGCAGCTGCTTTTGCCTCCCTCCCCTCCCCTGTAGGTGGCCGAGCTGCACTCCGGTCCCCGTTCCTGGCCGGGGGGAGAGTAAAAAGTGGGGAAGGGGGGGGAGAGTAAAACGAGGGGAAGGGGTGGGGAGAGTAAAAAGAGGTGAAGGGGGGAGAGTAAAAAGAGGGGAAGGGGGGGGAGAGTAAAAAGAGGGGAAGGGGGGGAGAGTAAAAAGAGGGGAAGGGGGGGAGAGTAAAAAGAGGGGAAGGGGGGGAGAGTAAAAAGAGGGGAAGGGGGGGGGGGAGTAAAAAGAGGGGAAGGGGGGGAGTAAAAAGAGGGGAAGGGGGGAGCGTGCGCATTCAGCCGAATGGGAGGAGAGGAGGAGGATCGGAGGCGGAGAGCTCCCCGCCCGGCGCTGAAGAAAGGTAAGTTTTAACCCCTTTCCTCTCCCCAGAGCCCGGCGGCGGCGGGGCGGGGGGGATCCCTGAGGGTGGAGGACACCCTCAGGGCACTATAGTGCCAGGAAAACGAGTATGTTTTCCTGGCACTATAGTGGTCCTTTAATGAAGCAGTTTTGATGTATAGATCATGTTGCTGCAGTCTAACAGCTCAACTCCATGTTAAATAGGAATTAAATCACTTTACTAATTCTGCCCTTGCCTGTGACTTACACATCCTTAATTAATACTTCCTGTTAAGAGAGATCTACTTTTTAAAGATCTTTTGTTGCACAGTGTGTTCAATTATCAGACCAGGAGATAAAACTTCTAAATTAAGTAAGGTATGAGTCCATTTTGTTCATGAAATCTGTATTGGTCACAGAGGTGTGGCTAGGGCTGCATAAACAAAAACAAAAGCGATTTAACATCTAAATGGCAGATAATTGAGCAGTGAGAATGCAGTGGTATGATCTAAATGTCAAAACTGCTTTATTTAGCTAAAGTTGTTTTGATGCCTATAGTATTCATTTAAGTAGGTAAAGTCAAACAGATTAAAAGCAATGTTTATGGAGAGGTACAGAATCAAATAGTGGAGGAGACTAGTTCCCAACCATATGAAAACTTCACCAGTCACCAAATAGTGGTGAATAACCCTGTTAGGGTATTAACCCAAGAATAGTGAGTAAACCCATGAGGTGAGTTAACATTATGAGTGGAGTTAAAATGGAAGTTTGCCTAGGGTTGCAAAAATCCTTGCACAAAACTTGTTAAAATATTTATATACAGTGGGACCTCAGTTTACGAATTTAATGCATTCTCCGGGACGTTTCTTATTGCGGAAAATTTGTAAACCGAAATGTGGTTTCCCATAGGAATGCATTGAAAACCAATTGATCCATTCTGGAGGTCAGAAAAAAGTCAAAATGAGCTGGCATGGAAACCAACCCACAATGCAGAACACACAATAAAAGACATGCAAACGATGAAGCTCAGCTCCCTACCTTTCCACAGCTTGAGAAATGCACCAAAAAGTCCCAAAACAACTGCAAACAATTTCCAGCATGGCTCCAAAACTCAATGCAAAAGCCACTCCAACACCTCCACACTCGACGCCACGTGTTACCCACAGGCTCCAGCATGCAGGGGGTGGTGCTACAAACCTCCCAGGTGCAATGCATCCTAGGAAAATTGCTTTGTATTGAGAACATTTTTTGTAAACCGAGGCATTATTTTCAATGGGTTTTCATTTGTAAACCAAAAATTATGTTAACAGACTCGTTTGTAAACTGAGGTCCCACTGTATTCCCCTCTCTGCTTTAAAATAGAGAAGTTGCTCATTTTCATGTTATGCATATTTATAATTAAATCTGAAAAAAAAAAAAAACTGCTGCTGTAGCAAGTTTTCATTAAGGCAAAAGTTAGATCAAATTCACATGGTGATATATAATGTGCATAAAATATGTATAAAATTTTT
This sequence comes from Pelobates fuscus, assembly GCF_036172605.1. Lineage (NCBI taxonomy): Eukaryota > Metazoa > Chordata > Amphibia > Anura > Pelobatidae > Pelobates > Pelobates fuscus. The sequence continues at coordinate 294,642,955 of NC_086320.1, forward strand.
TAAGAACTTTATCCTTCAATAAATACTCCAGGCTAAAATAGTGTGGATTTTGTATGTGTCTATAAAAGCAGTAAAATTTTAGCACTACAATTCATATGTCTTAGGGCCAACCAGAGATTTTATAAAAGAAGAGACGATTAGAGCAGGTGAACATGTGCAAGTTGCTTTTCAATAAATTAAATTATATCCATTACATATACATTTTGCAAGCTGAAGCCAAAAATATTTGTCAACCTCCTAGTGTTAAGTAGAATTTTTGCTCTGTATTTTCAAATTAAAATGTATTAGAAGTTATAGACGTTTCATAGTTACGTACCTGAAATTAGACGGGCGAACATTAAGTTCTGCCTTTCTCACATCTGTTTTTGCTTTTGATCTTAACTTGCTGTTGATCATAACTTGAAGATGACTGCATAAAAAAAGTATTTTTTTCTTTTTTTAAATCACTAATGAAGAAAATCTTTAAAAGCAAGATAAAAATTGGAGGGATTGGGGGGGCGAGCTAACAGGGGAACAGAGTGGACACACTTCTCTGTGCTCTGTTCCTACACCATAGAAAAACGGGTTTTATGGTGGAAATTGGGCTTGGAATTGGTCACACACCCCACACCCATTATTGAAGAAAAACTAAAAAAATCGAAGCTGACAAAAGGCCTTCCAGCAGGTACATAGGAGATCTGTTCCTGAGCTACCAACAGGCCACGTGGAGCATGATGGCGTTGGCAGACGACATTTCCTCATACTCCTCAAAGGAATTTGCTATTGACCTGGGTGATGGGGCATCATTTAAACCAAAACCGCAGCACAAAACCGACACTAAGAAATTAGGGGACCAAGTAACAGCGTACCTGCTCCAATGAATGCTGGCTGATATACCCAAGAACATTGCAGTCAATATTGCCTACTCCAAGGGCGGCGTCAAAAACGCCACCTCTACGATCACGCAGCTGGAGGCTTCCTCAAGCACCCATGATATGAGATTAACAGTGGTGGAACAACAGGTGGCAGACTTCCAGTGCCAGCAACTTGCTACCTCCAACAGGTTAGACACACTAGAGGACCAGCAACAAAGGTAAAAACCTCAAGGTCCAGGGTGTCCCCAAGTCAGTGGTCCTCGTTGACTTACCCCATTTTCATCAGACGCCTATTTGCAACCCTGCTGCCGGCTAAACGGGCAAAACCCCTTAAAGGAACACTATAGTCACCTAAATTACTTTAGCTAAATAAAGCAGTTTTAGTGTATAGATCATTCCCCTGCAATTTCACTGCTCAATTCACTGTCATTTAGGAGTTAGATCACTTCTGTTTATGCAGCCCTAGCCACAGCTCCCCTGGCTATGATTGACAGAGCCTGCATGAAAAAATAAAACTGTTTCACTTTAAAACAGATGTAATTTACCTTAAATAATTGTATCTCAATCTCTAAATTGAACTTTAATCACATACAGGAGGCTCTTGCAGGGTCTAGCAAGCTATTAACATAGCAGGGGATAAGAAAATCTTGATTAAACAGAACTTGCAATAAAGAAAGCCTAAATAGGGCTCTCTTTACAGGAAGTGTGTATGGAAGGCTGTGCAAGTCACATGCAGGGAGGTGTGACTAGGGTTCATAAACAAAGGGATTTAACTCCTAAATGGCAGAGGATTTAGCAGTGAGGCTGCAGGGGCATGTTCTATACACAAGCACTGCTTCATTAAGCTAAAGTTGTTCAGGTGACTATAGTGTCCCTTTAAGTTATATGGCATGTTCCGGCTTCTAAAGGCACCGGTATCAGCTTTAGCAGACCTAATCATCCGCTTCCAAGCACTCCAGGATAAGGCCCTGTTACCCAAATGAAACAAAAAAATAAGAAAAAGATTATCCGCTCCTATAGATCACTGGAAACACATACATATAAAGATATATACATACATAAATACAACAGGATTGTTAGTAGCAGGCCCGGACTGGCCATCGGGCACACCGGGCAAATGCCCGGTGGGCCGCGGTGGCCAGGGGCCAAGGCCGGCAGGGGAAGGTCCCATGATCTCCCCTGCCGGTCTATGCAGGGCCGGCACTATCTGAGATGTATCATATAGTACTTTCTTCTAGAATAATAGTAGATATTCTACTTACATTTTTAAGAGCATGAACCTGCTCTAGTGTAGTGGAGCATTGGTGGTACAATCCCCACCTGGGATGTTCAGGACCGGAAGTTTAGTAAAGTTCAGGAAACCAAAGGAATTTAAAGTAAATACCAAATAAATTCAAAATAATTAATTTTACAAGGATAAACTTTATTAAACAAACAAAAAGCTATATATCATAAAATATAATCCAAAGTGGGTTAAAAGCACACTTAACGCGTTTCACGATGAGGTTTCATGAGAAGTGTGACTTAGCTTTGAAACAAGTTAGTTGATATACATAAAATCTTAATAGTCTTAATATTAACAGATGCTAACAAAACATTCTGGTTTCCTAGAATACTTCCGGTATTCATATGTCAAATGTAGGGTGGTGACATGCTATATCAGGTCTGTGGTTCGTTCTTCTAGCAGACCATATGAAGGTACAATACAAGTGTCCACCCATCTGATTATAAGGGAAATTATTTGCAACAGCTGTCATTACTCTGTAGCGTGGGTGGCGACAGTGGGTCATCGCTCATGTCGGGAAGAAGCTAACGGCAACATATTCAGTGCACATGCGTGGCAAAGTTAATCTTGTGTATGGGTCGAAGTCTTAATACTCTTTAATGATATTGGGTAGAAGAAGACATGTTGACCTCATTGATAATGGCATACGAAAAAATACATGGAATTTAAATAGCATATATCAAAATACATATTAGACAATTAAAAAAATGTTGATACATTAAACATCAAAAGAACAATAACAATAGTACCAAAGGAAGTGGTGCAATAAGAAACATATGTATGTATATGTATATGTATATACTGTCTCACCAAGAGGCCTTAATGAAATGATATCGTATCATTCATTTATTTGATTTAATGCTTGCAACAGAAATGTATATTATGTAAATAAGTTTTGTAACAATGTTTGAAAATGTTAATTAGGTTTAGATTTAATGGATACCCTTATGTTATAGGAACTATAGAAACATAGGTTCTCCATGGCAATAATTTTAAGATAACTTTTGGGGGCTAATATGTAAACTAATGTATACTAATTTAGTACCATATAGAATATTACCCTAAGTATGGAAAGGGAAACTGGGTTCCACTGTAGTCTAATTAGGCGCCCTAGGACCATAGAATAATGTAATATAGCTAAATCAGGGGACTTTTTGTTTTTCAGGTGCATTGGAATCTTTTTTCAATACGGCAGAATTTGAAGCTAAAGGAGTAAATCTCCAAGCTGAAGTGCGATAGGATTAGGATAATCCCACACCTCTATATGCTATGTTAGCACCAAGAGATACATTCCCCAAGTTATAAATTAAAAAGCTTTAATAGGCTTTAATCTGCTATTTACCGACCCTAATGGATCCTAGGATCTAATATCTGCCTTTAACTAATTGTCGACATTTCTTTCATTTTTTCATTTTTTAAGAGTTAATTGAATATAGTTCAATTCATTTCTCATTTCACTTTCAGCTTTTTCACGATCGGGCACTGTTATTGTTCATTTGTGTTGTCACAGCGGTTCCATGGCAACGGCTACACACGTTGCTATGACAGCGATGTAAACGTTGCGTTATTACGCATGGACCGGGGGTTAACGTAAGGTCACAGGGCAGTGCGCGCATGCGCGGTGTTCAGCGATGAACGCCGGCGAGTAAGCACATCACCTGGGGTAAGTTATTCTAATTAATGTAATGTCCTATATATTTGAGATGTTTTTTATGTAATGTTTGTATCACGTGATCTTGAGGAAGGTCCCTGTGTGGACCGAAACGTCGATCTTCTTTTTTCTACCTTCGATGGAATAAACACCATTTGAATTCATAAGCCCGTGAGTGCAGCTTGCTTTACTTTATTTAACTACAATTTAACTCCCTGAAAGTCTGGCACCCGGCAGGCCTCTTAAGGCACAACTTTATACTTTGAGCGTGAGTGCTGAGAACTGTTGTATTTTTATATATATATATATATATATATATTTGTAGTCGGGGCAATATTGACAATGACATTGACATTATCCGAGTAGCACCTAACCGTGTGACCGGACCAATGTGGTCCCCAGGCAATGGCCGACGCCACGATTGGGTACAGTTCAAATAAAGCTGAGGTCTCTGTGAATTTGGGTAGTGATTTGACCTTGGTCGCCCATGGTCCCCAAAGCCATAGATCTCCCCAGATGGCTGCAAAACCTGTGTTTGCTGCAGCATCTGTCCACAGTGTAGGTGAAGTGTCAGAATGGGGTGGTATAAACATGGCTCGCCCGTTCCAAGAGGTGAGAAAAACTCCCCACATACGTAAATCAGAGGTTCCGTGGTCGTCTAATGTGATACTTGAAGTGTTTGAGGTGAATTTTGGAAATAGGGATAGTAGATGTGAAATAAAAGATCTGCCCTGGGGAATGATCCTCATTGCAAAGTTGAGCGATCCTAGCAGTGATTGCAGTTCTTTCCTGGTGCAACACCCTTGCCGTAGGTAGTGTTCGATGCTTGCCAGGGTACGCTCAATTTTGTCATGAGGGAGGCTAGCCTGCATGTGTACAGTGTCTAGGTGTATCCCCAAACATTGCATGTTGGTGTCGGGCCCCAATGTCTTGTGTGGGGAGACTGGGATAGTGAGGGATTCAAACAAAGCCAACATGTGTTTCAAACTACTTGGGGGGAGTGTGTTGTTCTCAATCGCCGTTACGACGTTCCATGCCGTCCCGCATTAAATGGGCTTTAAATGGGCTTTAAAGCGACGGCATGGAACGCCCTAACGGCTTTGAGCCCCAGGAGATGAGTTGTACTCACCTCCGCCGCGATCCTCTTCTGGGGGGCTGCCTGACAGCCCAGACAGCCCCCCTCCGGCAAATGAGGCCCCCGGGGGCCATGTGATCGCTCTCAAAGAGCGATCACATGGCCCCCTATAGCTGGCTATGGATCTGCCAGCAGGGGGACTGTCTGAAATATCAGACAGTCCCCTTGCTGGTGGGAAAGAAAAAAAAAATAAAATAAACAAGTGTAAAAATAAATTAAATATATTTAATTTATATGTAACGTGTTACAAAGTGTATTTTAATACTAATATAAGTATATATATTAATATTAAAATACACTTAGAATGACGTTACATATATATAATATGTATATATATATTATATATACTAGATGTACACATATATATATTATATATAAATACGTATAATTAAAATAATAAATAAATAAAATAATAAAATAAATAAATAAAATATTGAAACAAAATTTAATATAAATTATATATGCATATGTAATTTCATTCTAACTGTATTTTGTTATTAATATATATATATATATATCGGTAACAAAATACACTTAGAATGACATTCTATATATATCTATCTATGTATAAAATACAAATAACCGCAAATATATATATATATAGATACATATAATTACATAAAAGATTACATTAGTATACACGTAGAATTTAAATACCTATAAATGCATATATAGTAAAATTCTACGTGTATATTTAAATAATATTTTAACGTAATTATGTGATTTGATTAATTAAAATTTGATTGACATGCCTGACAACACAGGGAGAAAGTGCACAGAATTTAATTTGCAAGCACTATATTTGACCCTGTAACTCTCCAAGACACCATAAAACCTATACATAGGGGGTACTGTTTTACTCGGGAGACTTCGCTGAACTCAAATATTAGTGTTTCAAACTGTTAAATTGTATTACAACAATGATATTTTAAGTAAAAGTGACGTTTTTCACATTTTTTACAAACGAACGGCACTTTTATGGTCTATATTATTGTTGTAATATGTTTTACGGTTTTAAAACACTAATATTTGTGTTTAGTGAAGTCTCCCGAGAATAACAGTACCCCCCATGTACAGGTTTTATGGTGTTTTGGAAAGTTAGAGAGTCACATATAAGGCTTGCATTTTTTTCACATTGAAATTTGCCAGATTGGTTATGTTGCCTTTGAGAGCTTATGGTAGCCCAGGAATGAGAATTACCCCCATGATGGCATACCATTTGCAAAAGTAGACAACCTAAGGTATTGCAAGTGGGGTATGTCAAGTCTTTCTTAGTAGCCACTTAGTCACAAACACTGGCCAAATATTTGTTTTTTGCTTTTTTCACACAAAAACAAATATGAACGCTAACTTTGGCCAGTGTTTGTGACTAAGTGGCTACTAAAAAGACTAAACATACCCCACTTTCAATACCTTGGCTTGTCTACTTTTTCAAATGCTATGCCATTATGGGGGTAATTCTCATTCCTGGGCTACCACACCCAGAGCCGGCGCCACCTGTAAGGCGACCTAGGCAGCCGCCTAGGGCGCAACTTACCAGGGGGCGCCGGATCCCTGCACCCGGTGTCGCTCCTCATGCTGCGCCGCCTGAGCGCTCTTGCAAGCCTCAGGCGGCGCAGCACTGCAGCATGGAGGGCGGCCGGGTTTGAGTGACCGGCAGGAGGGAAGCGCACAGCGCTCCCTCCTGTCGGTCTCTCCATGTAGCGTGGCCGGGCGGCGCGGAACGCGGGACAGGAACCTTTGTTTCCTGTACCCGGCCGCCGGCGGAATGACAGGAAGTGCTCACTCAGTGAGCGCGTCCCTTCAGTCCGCCGGCGGCCGGGTACAGGAAACAAAGGTTCCTGTTCTGCGTTCCGCGCCGCCCGGCCACGCTACAAAGGCAGGAGGGGAGGGTAAGGACCACTAGGGGTGGGAGGGAAGGGGGGGGGAGGACCACTAGGGGTGGGAGGGAAGGGGGGGGACCACTAGGGGTGGGAGGGAAGGGGGGGAAGGACCACTAGGGGTGGGAGGGGTGAAAAGGACCACTAGGGCTGGGAGGGAGGGGGAAAAAGGACCGGTGGGGGTGGGGGATAAGGACCACTAGGGGTGGGAGGGAGGGGGGGAAAAGGACCACTAGGGGTGAGAGGGAGGGGTGAAAAGGACCACTAGGGGTGGGAGGGGGGGAAAGGACCACTAGGGGTGGGAGGGAGGGGGGGAAAGGACCTCTAGAGGTGGGAGGGAGGGGGGATAAGGACCACTAGGGGTGGGGGGGGATAAGGACCACTAGGGGTGGGGGGGGATAAGGACCACTAGGGGTGGGGGGGAGGGGTGAAAAGGACCACTAGGGCTGGGAGGGAGGGGGAAAAAGGACCGGTGGGGGTGGGGGATAAGGACCACTAGGGGTGGGAGGGAGGGGGGGAAAAGGACCACTAGGGGTGGGAGGGAGGGGTGAAAAGGACCACTAGGGGTGGGAGGGGGGGAAAGGACCACTAGGGGTGGGAGGGAGGGGGGGAAAGGACCTCTAGAGGTGGGAGGGAGGGGGGATAAGGACCACTAGGGTGGGGGGGGATAAGGACCACTAGGGGTGGGTGGGGGGATAAGGACCACTAGGGGTGGGGGGGAGGGGGGGAAAGGACCACTAGGGGTGGGGGGGAGGGGGGGAAAAGGACCACTAGGGGTGGGAGGGGGGGAAAGGACCACTAGGGGTGGGAGGGAGGGGGGGGAAAGGACCTCTAGAGGTGGGAGGGAGGGGGGATAAGGACCACTAGGGGTGGGGGGGGATAAGGACCACTAGGGGTGGGGGGGGATAAGGACCACTAGGGGTGGGGGGAGGGGGGGAAAAGGACCACTAGGGGTGGGGGGAGGGGGGGGAAAGGACCACTAGGGGTGGGGGGAGGGGGGGGAAAGGACCACTAGGGGTGGGAGGGAGGGGGGGGAAAAGGACCACTAGGGGTGGGAGGGAGGGGTGAAAAGGACCACTAGGGGTGGGAGGGAGGGGGATAAGGACCACTAGGGGGGAGAGAGGGGGTATAACGACCACTAGGGGAGGAGGGGAGATAAGGACCACTAGGGGGGAGAGAGGGGGTATAAGGACCACTAGGGGAGGAGGGGAGATAAGGACCACTAGGGGAGGAGGGGGGATAAGGACCACTAAAGGGGGGCGGGGTAAGGACCACTAGGGGAGGGGGGAGGAAGGTAAGGACCACTAGGGGAGGGGGAGGGGGGAGGAAGGTAAGGACCACTAGGGGAGGGGAAGGTAAGGACCACTAGGGGAGGGGGGGAGGAAGGACCACTAGGGGATGGGGGAGGAAGGACCATTAGGGGAGGGGAAGGTAAGGACCACTAGGGGAGGAGGGAGTAAGGACCACTAGGGGAGGGGAAGGTAAGGACCACTAGGGGAGGGGAGGGGAGGGGGGGGAAGGACTACTAGGGGAGGGGAGGGGGGGTAAGTACCACAAGGGGAGCGGAGGGGGGAGTAAGGACCACTAGGGGAGGGGGTGAAGGAACACAGGGGGAACGGGGGTGGGGAGGTAAGGACCACTGAGGGAGGAGGAGGGGAGGTCCACTAGGGGTTTGGGAGAGGGAGGACCACTAAGGGGTTTGGGAGAGGGAGGACCACTAAGGGGGGGAGCTGGGAGTGAGAAGACCACCAAGGGAGAACTGCAGAGAGACAGGGGGCCAAGGGAGAGCACTAAGGGACAGAAGGGGAGAACATGGAGGGACAGAAGGGAAGGGGAAATCAATAATTGACCGGAGGGGAGAGCACTATGAATTTTAAAAATAAATAAATAAAGCGCTGCTCCCCTCTCAGTCCTTATCCTACCCCACAAACCCTCTCTTTTACACTACACACATACACAATGCATCCCCCCTACATACACACACACACACACACACACACAGAAACATACAATGCATTCCTACTCACACACAGACACACCCGAAACACACAATGCATCCCTTACGTTCACACAAACACTCATTCTCTTAGACACAGCAACTACATTACATACACAGAAACAAACTTTGCACCCCTTACACACACACACAGAAACATACAATGCATTCCCTATACGCAAACACACACTGCATCCCCTATAAACACACTACATCCCTTACACAAATTGCACGCATAAAACATTCCCAACTCGTGGATGGGCCATGTAGGTGGATTTATGGGTGGGCATTGTAGGCATACTCACGGTCAAGCTCTGGGGGCCCAGACCTTGAGCTGTGTAAGGGGCCCTAAAAAATGGAGCTGCTTCCTGTTCGTTAATTGTTGTGAGCACTGTTAAAAACGGTCTCCAGAGAGCCTCTTCTACACCAGACCTGTGGAGCCAGACTGAGCCCATCATCAGCCTCTTGTCCTCATCTGGTGGTAAGTAGGCAATCCAATATATTATTAGTGGCACTAATTTCTAATTGACCTCACATTAAATGGATACTATAGTCACCAGAAGCACTACAGCATAATATAGTGGTTCTGGTGTCTATAACCTGTGCCTGTAGGCTTTTTAATGTAAACACACTGTCTTTTCAGATAAAAGACACTTTGTGAAGACTGGCGTTGGCCCATATGGCATAGCATATGGGCGGGGCATTGTGATGTCACATGGGGGTGAGGGGGGGGGGGGGGCGGCAACATTTTTTTTGCCTAGGGCGGCAAAAATCCTTGCACCGGCCCTGACCACACCGTCTCAAAGGTAACATTACTAATCTGGAAATTTCAATTTAAAAATGGAATGTTCTATATTTGACCCTGTAACTTTCCAAAACAACATAAAACCTGTTAATGGGGGCTACTGTTGTACTCGTGAGACATCGCTGATTACAAATATGTGCATTTTTTTAATGTGTTATGACATTCACAGTTAAAATGTCAGACGGAAATGCAAATTTAAAAAAAAATCTTATTTTCTCACATTTTTTTTAATTTTATTCATGATAAATTATGTTCCATATATGAATAGTTAATGATGGATTAAAGCCCTGTTTCTCCTGAACAAAATGATATATAATAAGTGTGGGTGCATATAATTTGAAAGAGGGGAACTACGGGTGAACAGACATATAGCACAAATTCCAGTTTTTGTTTACGTTTTGTTTTGATCAGAACGTGCACTATTGACTCCGTCCTGAAGGGGTTAAGTAATAACCAACACAAAGCCTCTGCAAATGTGTCAAAAATACGTGGGCTGCGTTTGGAGCCAAAAGTGAGACGGGTGAAGAAATAATATAACCCTTGCCATTTTATGCCGTGAAGGTGCCAAAGTGAAGGGGGCATGGGAAGTAACTTGAAGGCATTTACTACATCCGTTTTACTTAACCATGCCCCTGTGCCTGCTTTAATGATAGCACCTATGGCATGGTCGATAGTGGTGTAATGTAGTGTAATGAAAATTCTTCAGAAGGTATGAGTGAATTTAGGCTGGGGACCGTGGAGGAATGTGGTGCAGATAAATCAATGATCAGTCTAGGTTTAAGTGAGTTTTTCCCTGTGACAATCCCAATGGGATTGGTTCTCCAAGATGTGAAGGGTGGTGAAAGAAATGGGCCCAGCAAGAACCCTTGGTTCACCTCGGTCATGATGAGTTTGTGTACCAACTGTGGGTCATCTAATGTGGATAGTAGGTTGTCACATTCCAGTGTGCCTGTAGGTAAATGTATCAACCCGGTGTGAAATCCCTCAGTCAGTCCTGTTATTAGATAGTCCCTGAAATGTCGTGACGGGTGTAGTTGTAGAAAAGTGGTGAATAAGCTGAGGTTCACGCACGTGAGATATGGTTTAGGGAATTCTTTACTTGGGCACATTGTCTTGGAATGGGCCCTGAAACAGTGTGAACATACATGCATTAACCTGCAAGAGCTAAAACCACAATTGCCTGCGTTAAAATTATTGCAAACTTGGGATTTGCCTAAAAAGACAATATCCCTGCCCAGTTTGTCTTTTAAACCTCTAGTAGGTCTTTGGAGGTTAGAAACCGGTTGGTTTTGTTCAATTTCAGCTGAATTCAGGCAGAAATTGGTGCTATGTGTTGCTGATAAACACGATGCACAAGTAGGGGGGTCTGAGGCCTGCAAAGTGCCTGCAGAATAGCTCTGTGTGCAATTTATTCCAATTTATGCTCAAATTGAACTGAGCCAGAGCCGCAGCCACCTTTGCAGAGAAGGAACGGTGATAATCGTAAAAGGCGGTACCACCGTATTTGTGCCCCAGATCCACCATCTTGTGCATGTATGCATCCAACTCTGCTCTTTTCCCGGGGTAAACTGAGCAGTATACATCTCTATAAATCCCAAACCCCAGTACGAATTCAGGGATGGTCAATTTTTTATTCAGTCAGGGGTCTCTAGCCCTTAGTACTACAGAAATATCCCCATATGCAAAGGTCCTGTTCTCTAGGACATCCTGGGAGGCAATGAGCAATGAGACCAGGTTAACGTCCTTGTCTTCCAGAATGTCCTTTTTAAGGTGAGATGGGACCATATGCGAGGGATCAATTGATTCTATAACTGCAGTAGATTCAAAGGTATTACCGGGCATAGTATTAGTGAGAGGATGACTGATGACCGTAGTATTGGTACTGGACTGACTAGCACCACTGGCCTCCAATTTGTCCAGCCTGTCACTTATTGTGCCAATGGATGCCATTAGAGAAGTCATCATGGCATGGAAAGCTGGTAATTGAGTCCCACTAGGGCCTTCCCCAGCCTCGGAGTTGTCGGTGGTAGTATTCAGTAATCTAAACAACTCCGCCTTCCTAGCCGTAGCTGGGAAAGGGATGCAGCGTCTTCTGAGTTCTGCTGTGAGACGTGGGATGGTCCATGATCTAAGGGATGCAGGGCTATTCACATTTGTACCAGGAACAGGGGTAGTAGGCCTAGCGGGTGTGCTAGGTAGTGAAAGTTCCTCAGGGATATCAGGAGTTAGTGACTTAAGTGAAATTATAAAAGTGGTATAATCAGTCGTATGTAATGAATTTTTTGGGTGGGTACTGGTGGGATAGCTAAATACCAAGCAGTGAAACAATTATGTTTTGAACGTGACAGATGAGTCCCTGCTAGTTGCCAAGCGACATGAGAGGCACTATCTATGCGTGGGCCCGAGGGGAAGTTTGAGGCCACCGAACGTTGTGGCGGGGTGTTGGCCCCTTGGTGTCAATTAAAGCATAAGAAAGAATGGGAGTGACAGGTGAGGCCCTCTCTTTGCAATGGTGCGAGGCGACTAGCTATGATTTGGCCCGAGGGGTGTAGTACCTCTGAGTATGAGGATGGGGATGTTGGCCTCGCGGGACCACTAGCCTATGGATTAAGACCAGAAGAATTTCCTAATTGGGCCATGTAACCTAGGACCAGTACCCCTTAAAACATAGAAAGTAATGGGTTCTGGAGTGGTACCTGATATGTGAGTCAGGCCGAGCTGTCAATGAAGAGGTAGACGGTGACTGTAATAGTATCGAGTTGTTGACCTGTGGGCATAAAATCATATATAAATTTATGAATGTTAGGTAGTAGTTTGGCCAGATCGTGGGCCCTAAAACCAGAACCTACCCGACACTCTGCAGAGGGGATTTAACCGAGAAAAGGTGACGGCTTCCGTGCTTGTAAAAGCTACCGTCCAATGAATAATAACAACCTAGAAGAGTAAATTACACACTTAACTAATTTCACATATATTGTTGGCCTTCACATGAATCATAATTAAATTCCAACCAACCTAGAAAGTAAATATAATTGATACGGGTGTCAGAAATCACAAATCTTAGTACGAATCCCTGGTAAGAAACCTGTGGGAAAAGGTCAGGAAAATCAGGACACCAATCCAGGTTTAAACATTTATATATGTTTTAGTAGAATTTATAAGTGACTGTAATAACGTTTGTGACCAGTATGGGCAAAATTCCCCTGGAGTACTGGTTGAAATTTCGTGAGTAGTTGTAATGAAACGAATGAACTAGATAGAGTATTGATACATACGAATGGATACATCTTAATTGTAACTTGAACCGAAAGGAAATGTTATGTATATAACCGAATGATAGCGTTCGTTAGTTTAAGTAATATGAAACATCTGCTAGTGGCTAAGGGAATTTAGCCGAACGCTGGTTGAAACGAACAGGGCTCCGCCGTGTAAAGCTGGGAAGTTTGCAGCGGTTGCTTTAGGGCGGGCCTAACTTACATTTTTTCCGCGGCGGCAAAGTAACGAACGGGCTGTGCGGACGCCGGTGAAGGGAAGGAGAGCCAGGGGAGCACCGGACCAGGAGACCACAAGGAAACAGGTAAGAAAACAATCCAAAATGGCAGTCTGAACCGGAAGTAAACGTTTCAGACTCGCCAGACCAGCAATGGTAAGGTGGGAGTGGATTGGCAGCCCTTTTAAAGGGAATTCAAGCCCCTCCCACAACTACAGGCCAAGCCTTCAAATATAAGGTAAAAAGGTCTTAGTGCAGATCTATAAATGTATATAAAAACAAATGGCTTAAGAGAGATATAACAAATGATAAGCGATTAATACGTGTATAAATAAGTGTGAGGACACTAAATGATTCTTATAGCCTTTCTGTATATTATGGCAGTGTTCTCCTATTCTGATTTTAAGTGGTCTAGTTGTTCTACCACTATATTGGAGGCCACACGGGCATTCTAACAGGTATATTGTGTTTTTAGTATTTCACGTAATAACATTTTATATTTTATTTACTTTTTTTTTATTATTTGATCTAAAACTTGAAGTGATTTATCCATTTTCTGTGTTCTTTTACAAGCTACACAGCAGTTATATCTATAGAAGCTTTTATTGTCATTAAAAAAAATAAAAATTGAGTTATACATTTAGTATGTGTATAATTTTTTGTTAATTTCATTTTCAGATTTGGTGCTCCCCTAAAAATAACTTTAGGGTTTTCTGGAATAATTTTACTTAAAATATTATCTTATTGTAAAATGTGCCAATGTTTTCTGAGAATTCATTTGATATATACATGTTTATTATTTTAATCCAGCACTATTGGTAGATTAAAGGTGTTACCATCTTTTTTATTTAAATGTTATGGTTTAAAAATATTTTCTCTTTCTTTCTTATTAGTTTCTTCTATAATCGAGTTTAGGCTATCTGGATTATATCCTTTTTGTATAAATTCCTCTTTTATATTAAGTGCTTGTTTTTGGAAGGTGGACAATTCCAAACAATGTCTCCTCTTCACCTTAAGATTTGGCTTTTGGGAATGCTCTCAAGCCATGGTTTATTGTGGCAGCTTTTCACGTCTATAAAGTTATTAGTATGTACTTTTTAAAATGGGTCTTAGTCTGGATATTATCATCTTTTATATATATCTAAAAAGGTAATTTCACTATTACTTAAATTAGCTATGAGAATAATGTCATTAATATTATTGTTAAGTGAGCTGTAAAATCCTGTGCTTTTGAAACAGGCCATTCCATATAAAAAGGAGATTGTCAATGAATCTAAAATAAGACACCAGGCTATCCACCCAGCCATGCCCACTCCAGACAGACATATCTTCCCATTCTGCCATAAAGAGATTGGCATAGCTGGGTGCAAATCTGTTTCTGGTATTCTGTAGGTAAAATATTCTCCAAACCAAAAATAATTATTTTTAAAAATAAGTTCCATGACCTCTATTTTAAAGTCTATTTGTATTTGGTGTATGTCATTATGTCTCTCTAAAATATTTTTTACAGCGGTACAGCCTTTGTCATGTGGAATGATGGTATGAAGTGACTGTACGTCACATGTAATAAGACAATAGTTTTTATTCCATCTTATATTATTTAATTTATTGATAAGGTCTAGTGTGTCTTTCAGATATGATCTAACTTTTTTGACATAAGGTTGTAGCATGATGTCTACATACTCCGAGAGTTTAGATAGAATAGACCCAATACCGGAGACAATTGGTTTTATTTATAAATGTTTTGGTCTCCCGGGAGGATTGTTAATGTCTTTTATCCCTAAAATAACAACTCATCCAATATGGAGACACAAAATATTTTTGGGAAAGAAACTGTTGAAAAATTTGAAATTGAAACCAAAAGAATAACAATTTATAAATGAAACAGAGACAAATATGATTACGCTCACAACCAGGTACGATCCTACAATACCAAAAACCACACAACAGAAAATACTCAAAAGAGTGGAAAAAAATGTCCAAACCACCAATAGATACAATCATAGAAATACATATAATGCAAGAAATACACCTCCACACATGTTTCACCGCAAATGTGTACCGAGCCAAAACTTTCAATATAGAAAAGATCGATACACGATACACAAATCAAAAACACTATTCACCAAAGACGCTCACCACGTAGACACTACTCACTAAATAACAAGTACATCACCAAGTCTCCTAAGTAGTGATGTCCCGAACAGTTCACCAGGAACTGTTTGCCAGCGAACATAGCGTGTTCGTGGCGAACGCGGCGGGCAAACATATGCGATGTTCGGTCCGCAACCTATTCGTCATCATTGAGTAAACTTTGACCCTGTACCTCACAGTCAGCAGACACATTCCAGCCAATCAGCAGTAGACCCTCCCTCCCAGACCCTCCCACCTCCATGACGAATAGGGGGCGGACCGAACATCGCATATGTTCCCGGCGAACTGTTCGGGACATCACTACTCCTAAGTATTTGGATAATAGGAAAACCTCCTATGAAAGACAAAGAAAGGATGTATTCACGAATGACAAAACACATTTCACTACACACGAAACAATTAGATCAAATAGATCACATAACAATGCAAACCCAAGAATAACAGAAAAAGTCAGTTGCCACTCAAAAGAAGCCCACTCACCTCTTGTAGTAAGACTAAAAACATATCGGCATACTTGCAGTCTCTTCTAAACTAAGAGAAATCAATGAAAACAAATATGAATAAAAGGGATAAAAGAAACAAATGGGATAAAAGAAAGGAGGGAACACACAGTAGAACACACAGCAGACAACATAAAGAGAAACCCAGAACTTTAGATGATCCTATTAGAAATAATAAATATCATGTATTGTCGTTTTCAGAACAGTTTGACAAGACCTCTTTTTTAGAGATCTTGTCAAACAGAGAGAGACAACTAGATCATCTATCCCTCACTCCAATAAAGAGCAAGAAAAATTATTTTTGAGGTAGATCGGGAAGAAGAAATCAAAAAAGAAAGAATAGAGAGGTTCTAAATAATACTGAAAATACTAACCAAGGAAATACAGGAATTTAATTTATCAAAAAGGATTTTAAGGAAAACAGAATTGAATGTTTTAAGAAAAGGGCTAAAATTTCTCCCCACTTTTAATGCTTTTTTAGCATTCATTAACATTAATAAGTTTATGAGAAATGCCACTATAAAAATGCAATTTTATGAGTAAAAATAATGAAAATATGAAAGAAATCAATCATAATACTGAAGAAGAATTAAATGTAAAAATAAGTTTAAAAAAAAAAATAAATCTACTTTTTATCCAACCCATTTTAAATCCAATGCTTTGGAAATTTTTGAGAAAAAAGTCCTTAAAGATATAGACACCTTAAACAGAAGAAAACTCCATAAAAACTATAATTTTAACAGAAAACAAAGAGAAGCCATAAAAACTATGAAGCTATAATAATCAAGCCAGCTGATAAAGGCAGAGGTTTGGTTGTTTTATCTAAAGAATTTTATGAGAATAAAGCACATAATGTAACAATACCAAAACCTACAAAAAAATTAGATAAAGACCCCATCTCTAATATTAAAATTAAATTAACTAAGCTTATCAATAATCGAAAACAAGCAAATATTTTAGACCAACAGGAATTTAATTATCTTAATGTTCTATATCCCAAAACACCAGTAATTTATTTTTTTTACCAAAAATACACAAAGACATTAACAATCCTCCTGGGAGACCAATAGTCTCTGGTATTGGGTCTATTCTATCTAATCTCTCAGTGTAGACAGTGAGCTGCATTTTCCACATCACCAACATAAAGAAAAGGAAAACAAAAGAAACAAGGTGGCAACATTTTGACTAAAGCAGTAGCTTTTATCAAAGCCAATATCACTCAGTGGTATGTGTGTGTGTGTGTATGTATGTATATATATATAATGAACTAAAACAGGAAGTGATAAAGATAAAATTCAGTCAATAAAATCACATGAGAATACCACTTGATCAAACTTTTTTATTCCTAACCCTATTGTGTTAACACCACCATCTAGCCCCCCTGGGCCCCTCATGCCTCCATAAACATAGCAACATTTTACTGTATTCAAGCCAGAAGCTGTAACTCTGCATGCTGTTTGCCTAAAAAAAAAAAACAAGCAGTCTGCTGACATCATCAGAAGTGGTAGCCTGATCCAATCACAGTGCTTCCCCATAGGATTGGCTGAGACTGACAAAGAGGCAGATCAGGGGCAGAGCCAGCACGATTCAAACACAGCACTGGCCAATCAGCATCTCCTCATAGAGATGTACTGAATCAATGAATCTCTATGAGGAAAGTTCAGTGTCTGCACGCAGAGGGAGGAGACACTGAATGCTTGGATGCATTTTAGACAGCTATGACCCAGGAAGGAGCTCTAACAGCTACCTGAGGAGTGGCCAGTGAAGTTATCACTAGGCTGTAATGTAAACACTGCATTTTCTCTGAAAATACATTGTTTACAGCAAAAAGCCTGAAGGTAATGATTCTACTCACCAGAACAAATTCAATAAGCTGTAGTTGTTCTGGTGACTATAGTGTCCCTTTAAGTGATATTGTCACGTATTCATCCGCTTATAAAAATGTGGTTAATGACATTTACTGTCCACACAGGAAAAGTTGTGCCGAGCAGCAACCAAATCCACAGAAGGGTTAATGCTGAGCAGCCATTATGCAAATGGTAATCTGGTAACTGCTTTGGGGTCAAAGGCCAGTTACAGCCTATCAGATCTAGAGGAGGGGTATTTAGGCCCAGTTCTCATCCTGCTCAGTGCCCTGTTGTGGTTTCCCTTGTGGTTGTCCGAGTGCGCGTTATTGATTCTGGTAATTCTGGTTATTTGACTTTGGCATTGTTTTTGACTTGCCTGTTTTCTGGCATCCCTGACTCTTGGCTTTTCCTTATCGTTGTGTCTCTTTCTGTTTCCCTTGACCTCGGCTATTCCTGACTATTCTTTGGTACGTTAGTTCGGCCATTCTAAGGTCCGGTATACGTTACCTATCAGTCCTCTGTGTTATACAATTCTACGTGCTGGATCATTCTGTAATCCTGACAGATATATATGAAGACCTTCATCCCTTATACAATAATTCTTAATACCAGTGCTCCAACATATAAAACAGGATAATATGTAACAAAACATTGTTGCCTAGAACAAAAAAATACAAGCATGGCACTTACATTTAAATAGATACTCTCAAAAAGAGTAATGAGCATAATTTTTTAAAATGCCAAAAGGGACTTCATTATTTTTCTATATAACATTTTTATTTCTATTAGTATTTTTAAAATGCACTTTGCATATTCAAATAAGATGTAGCTAAAATGAAAATTCTCTCTTTTTGTTCTTAAAAGGCATACAATCACATCTTCTTATTACATCAAGATATCGAATAATATACACTGAACAAAATTAGAAACGCAACGCTTCTGTTTTTGCCCCTGTTTTTCATGAGCTGAACTCAAAGATCTAAGACTTTTTCTATGTACACAAAAGGCCTATTTCTCTCAAATATTGTTCACAAATCTGTCTAACTCTGTGTTAGTGAGCACTTCTTTGCTGAGATAATCCATCCACCTCACAGGTGTGGCATATCAAGATGCTGATTAGACAGCATGATTATTGCACAGGTGTGCCTTAGGCTGGCCACAATAAAATGACACTATAATTGGCTCAGTGGGCACGTCTGTTATCCATAACTGTACCTGAGGTTATGGGAAGGGACAGCCCTACCCATCCACTTTCCACGGATTGCTGTTCCAACCCACGGTTGACAAGTGCCATATACTACCATGCTGTGACAAGAAACACAGACAAACAAATATAAATAAGAAACAAACAAAGGAAGGGAGGGCAGGAAGCTGTCACCAACTGATAATTAAGATGGCTGCTATCCTGTAAGCTGCCTACCTATTTAAGTTAACCCGCCCCATTGCGCCTTAATACTCCTTCTACCATTCAAAGACCTCCTTACCATTCTCTCTATACTCTCCCCCTCACACTCAAATGTCAGTGTTCTGTCTAGGCCTGGTCTGACTCCTCAGGGTCTTGTTATTCTTTTCTTTGACAATTCTAAACTTGGTTTTATCCCTAACACAAAAATAGAATGAGCATGCTTTTTAGCATTTTTTCCCATTTTGTTGTGTTCTCCTTGAAGATAATTATTTTGTTTATGGGGACTTTTATAATCTAATTGGATAAAACTGTGCAGTTTTTTTTTACTGCTTTGTTGTCTCTATTGGTTACTTCTTCTTACTTCTTCTAGTGGTGACAGCCATTAAATATTGATAAATAAGTGACCAATAGACGGAAAAAGGAGGAGCACTAGAAAAAAAAAAATATATTCATTACATATTTAATAAATATATATATATATATATATATATATATATATATATATTTTACTACTATTACTAATCTTTTACCCTCTTTTACGCACTTGGTCTGTGAACCAAATCAGTGTAGTGCAAAGTATATACATAATATTTGTATTTTGCAGTACTCTAATTGGCCCAATTTTGGGCCGCTTGGGTTTGTCTGTATGTTTTTTCTGAAATATTTGCCAAACCTCCTCCTATTCCCATTATATTGTGTTTTAATTGTGTGTGTTTGTATTAATGTAATGCTGTCAATGCCTTTAAACCAGAAGAACTGATTTGGGGTTTATGAAGAGACTGTACAATATAGTATAACTGTGCATGACATGGATACATAATTAATTTAACTTCTTGTAGTACATTGCCATTTCAAATGGGAATACAAATGTTAGTTCAGAAAGTTCTAAGAAACTTGAAATCTGCCAATTCCTTGATTTGTCCTCTAGATAGCTAATTATAAACCTGTTTCTGTGCATCTTAATAAATGCTTACTTGACCACATTTTTGATCAATGGACATTGTTAATGCTGTGTTCTTTTTCACAAATCATTACTTAAGAGCATTATTTTTCTTCTATGCAGCCCTCATTAAGGTTTGATTTTTATTGTATTGGGGCTTACACAACTTTAATACAATTGTAAGCATGATATTCAACATTCTTTTTGTGGGGGACAAAAAACATTATTTTTTCCCTAATAAGATGATTATTATTATTATTATTATTATTATTATTATTATTATTATTATTAGCCCATTGCCTGACATTAAAATGGCTGTATAATTGCCATTTAACACAAACAGCCACATACACTTACACACACAATCATCTACTCCTATCACTTGTTTGTATGTAATGTTTGTGTTTGATTGCAGGTGTCTTTGGATGTAATGTTGGCTTTTAAATGTGGATGTACATGTGTGTGTAATATTGATGTTTGGGGGAAGGGCTGTGTTTGTATATAATTTTGGAGTTTGGTGGCAGGGTGTGTTTGTATGTGATATTTGTGTTAGATTGCAGGAGTGTGTCTGTATGTTGTGCTGGTCATTGATTGCTTGGCTGTATGCACATATACTGCCACATACATACTTACACAGATATACATAAAAATGAACACACAGAAAAATATAAATACGCTGACTCATACACACGAATTCATATTGACACTGGCACACGCGCACACACACACACACACACACACACACACACTAACACATACACACAGGTTTCAATCATATGTATCGGATCGATCGCAATATGTGTCCATTTATGACAGCGATTCCCTCCCTCTCCCAGTCACGTGTGGTGTTCCCCAAAGTTCCATACTTGGTCCCTTACTATTCACACTATTCATAAACGATCTGCCTGTCTGCAAAGCCTCAAATGTACAAATTTATGCAGACAACACAGTAAACTAAGCAAGCAAACATGATCTACATCAGCTTGAGGCTGTGTTCCAAGACCAGTTTACAGAGGTAGAAAAGTGGATCACAAAAAACAAACTCTTCCTAAACACTGACAAAACTGTCACAATGATATTTGGAACAGTACCTAAATTAAACAAATTACAAAATTCCCACCTATCCATCAAAACTAAATTAAATAACACACTGACTGCAGTCCATTCCTTCAAATACTTAGGCATGTTCCCGGACTCCAATCTATCTTTTGGCCTCCACATAGAAAAATTCTTATCAAAACTGTATCCAAAACTAGGTGCCCTGTACATTAACAAATACTGCTCAAGGCCCACAGTTAAGGAAAAGATTGTACATCAAATGCTAATGCCAGTCATTGATTATTAAATGAAGTGTGTGCACCAGCATCGAAAACCCACCTTAATAAACGTACTACATTGTATAACTCATTCTGCTGCTTTGTGCTACAATGTTATTACATGACCCATCATTGTGACATGTTAAAAGAGCTTAACTGTCTATAGCTGGATTCCAGATGCACCCTTCATCTTTTCAGCCTTGTGCATATTTCTGGAAAGCTTCCACCCTGCCTTAGCAGAATGCTCTCCCTAGCTGTTGCCACCTCCTATAACCAGCACTTTATTTAGCCTACTGCAATACAAAAATAAAGTGGCTCGCTCCTCATTTTCCTACAGAGCACCGCAATTATGGAACGACCTCCCGCACACTTTCAAATCTTCCCCCAGCCTAAAATCCTTTAACCCCTTAAGGACACAACTTCTGGAATAAAAGGGAATCATGACGGAATATATCCGTCATCTGTCCTTAAGGGGTTAAGAGATCCCTCTCTACATATCTCAAAACAGAAAGCACCTGTAATGGTTGATTATATATTTCTATAAATATTGGCTGTGTCTATGCACTCAAGTTTAACTGAATCAAAATAGCCGGATGCAAGTCCCAGAGGCATGGACTTGCATATAAAACATATGAAATAGGGTTGCACTCACGATCTTCTTGTAGTATAACTCGTTTTATTAGTGTACGGTCCGGGATGATCAACGTTTCAGTCCCCTGCCGGGATTTTCATCAGGATCCTGATAAAAATCTTGGCAGGGGAATGAAACGCCGACCACGCTGGACCTTTGATTAATAAAGAGTTATATTACAAGAAGATCGTAAGTGCTGCCCTATTTCCTATGTTTTATATTTTATATAGATAGAGAGAGAAAGATAACACAAAGCTCTATAGGTATTTATGAGTTGGTCTGTCTTTTTATATTTATTTATAATAAACATATGACCCTATATGATACACTAATGTGGTGTTTGTGTGTATGTGATGTGGTATGTAAGTTCTAGTGTCTGAATGCTGTATTTGTAGTGTAACTTAGGTTGAGTACTTCTTGGGCAGGCATTGTAGGCTTGTGTTGAGTTATGCAAATTACATCACTAAGCGTCAGCACGCCTACTAAGGTGTTTTATTACTGATTCTCATAGAGAATCACTGGATCATGGAGCTTGGTGGACATTCCAGCTGACATACAGGAAGCAGGGAGAAAACAAAGGGGAAATTATATGCAATCAGAGGAGGAGCGGAAAATCTGATCAAATTAAAGATTTCAAGAGGTACTTCTAAAGTTCATTTTCACACTATTTAGGGAAGAAAGCATTTAGTGACAGAAGGTTTACTGTTTGGGAGGAAGTCATGGATATGCATTTTTTTTTACCTATACAGTTCTTTAAAATTAACCTGAGAAATGCTCAGAAGCTAAAGGAGAAACTAAATTAATTGTTTTCATATAACATATAACAATATGGACAACACCCATGTTTTAATATCTATGATCACCTGCATCTGGCTTTCATTTAATGCTTATTCTATATTGATAAAATGTACAATGTGTAATCGTATACACCATTTGGAGAGATTTACTGTATGTTTTGTGTATAATTCATTGAAAATGTGTCCTTGACAACTGAGCACAAAACTTAAGGTGACATCTGACATATGGACAGTAATGTTTCAAAGTTACCTCTTTCTTGTACAGTAGTTGATAAGCATTCTTATGACTTTCTGCATTGCTTCATTGAATTTCTTTTCTACTCTCAACTTATTTGATATATAAACATCTAGGATGCTATCTTCTGTAATATCTGCCAGTGCTATTTGATTAATATTGCACTCTATTTTCAAATTATTTGTTTATCTATGTGCATTGGTTTATGGTTTTTTTTTTTTATATATAAAATTGCATATGGCACTGCTTTTTCTTCTTCTCCATTTTAGCTAGTCATAGATCAACTACCTGCAATATCAAGTGCAGATCATTGTGTTACCAGCAAAAAAGTCACATCTTCCTGTCCAAGTTATCATTTCTATATAAAATGAACTTTATGTCTGACAATGTGCAATCAATTCACCTTGTTCTTTTTTTTTTCCCCCACTGTAAATGTTGTTTGAATTTTCGCAAAAAAAGTTACAACATTCAGTACATATACATTACTTCGAATTTCACAGTCTCAGAAATAACATACAGGGGTAAATGAAAAAGGAGAAACATGAGACAATAAAGGTCTCTGAAACAGTAGGGTGAGGAGAATGGACTGGATCCTCCAAGGCGCCAGTAAAGAATCCTCTTTGTCCTCCCTTTGGATTTGTGCTTTTGGAGCAAAGAAACATCATACCTTGGGAAAACAGTGTAGCGTGGTAGTAGTTTTTAATACATGGAACAGTTAAACCCCTCCACCCTGGATTGGTACAATGTGCACTTAAAGACTGGTTTTCATAGCATCAATTAACTCATTAAGCCCGGTTTGGATTGAGGACAGAATCTTGACATTCACCTTGCACAACATTGTGCAGAAGAAATATACATTTTTTGTCAGAATGTTAATTCTGACCATCGCAATTCTACCCATCCAGGATAACTCTAACTTCCTCCACCTGAGCTTTTGTTTCTAAATACTTTTTCATTTAGCCTCTATATTAAGAGAAACTAAAGTGGCAGGTGTTTTAGGATGCTTCATTTCTAAATATACTAAGTAGGCAGTTCGCCAATCATAAGGGAAGGAACATTTGAGTCTGTTTGTGACTGCTGCTGGTATACTTACAGAAACTGCCAGGGATTTGGAAATGTTGACTTTGTGATATGAGATTGCACTAAACTCGGATAGCATGTTTTGTAGGTTGGGAAAAAATAAAAAATGAAAGTGGATCAGTTAAAGAGACCACAACGTCATCCCCAAAAATACATCGTTTACATGTGCAAGAGGAGGAAAAAGGGTAGCCCTGAATATTTGGGCTATCCCATATGGCGATGGCCAGGGGTTCTAAAGATAGATCATATAATAATGGAGACAGAGACACCCTTGCCTCAATTCATTTGAAATGTAACATTTAGGAAGCCTGAGGCGAGTATTGAGGACAAGGGGTTAATGTGAAGGATTTTGATAGGTGAAAGGAAGGACGGAGTGAGTACAAATCTTCCCAGGGCTTTAAACAATTCCTGCCAGTGCACCCTGTCAAATGCTTTTTCAGCAATCAATGAAATTACCAAACAGGGTGTGTAGGTAGAGTGCAAATGATAGAGATCAATGACATTTTTCTTGTATTGTGAAACGGCTCATGGGATGACACAAAGCCTACCTGGTCATTGAAACCTACCCAAACCCTTGTGTAAATCTTAGCATCAACATTTAAAAGAGAGATTGGGAAGACATTCTGGCAAGCAGTCGTCTTTTCCCTGGGTTTTGGGAGGATAACAATATGGGCATGAGTGAAATCTTCTGGGATTGTGGTTGAGGAGAGGAGGGGAATACAACAGCTAGTCAGCCATGGAGTGAGGTAATGGTTGAAGCAAGAATAGTAAATCCCTGAAAACTCATCTTGGCCTGGGCTTCTATGTTTTGGTAGGCCCAATATCACTTTAGATACCATGGCCCTCCAGAGTGTTGTTAAGTTGTAAGTGAGCATGTGTTAAGGGAGTTCAAGAATGTATTGATCAAATTATGGATCGGCTGTTTCGTGTTCAGGTCCTTGTGTAAATTGTAGACTAAAAGTTGGCAAACTCTTCTGCTGTCATGAGTTGGTTGAGAAAGTTGAGATAGGCTTTGGTAGAGGATACCCTGTGACTCTAGGGCTTCCTAACCAGCTAGGAACACAACTTGTTGGTTTGAGAGTAGTAATTCTGCTTGAGTTTGTAAAGATATAGCTCAGTTTTACAGTGTTGTGTTCTCCAATCCTTTTCCAAAATCACTTCATTCCCAAAATGGAATTTGTTTAACCTCCAGCCCCCTTTACATTTTAAATAATAGTTATAATCGAGCTTTAGCGTGACTGGGGCATGGTCTGACCAAGATAGCCGATAGAACATTTGGTCACTTGTTGTAAGGTACCACAAAGTAAACGATCTTCAAGTAGCTGCAATACCTGGATGAATTTAAGGTGTAATTTCTAGGGCTGAGCTGTTTACTCCTTCATGCATCCAACACCCCATAGGAATGCCATAAATTTATGAGTTGTGTAACTTGGGCACATAGTCTATTGCGATAAGTCTGCTTATAGGGAACCGAGGTGTCCATTAAAGGATCCACTGGGACAATAAAATCCCCACATATTACCAGTTTATTCTGGTCTTGGTTAAGTATTTAATGGAAAATGGTATGTGAAAATGAAACTTGTCCCTTATTTGTGGCATACACATTCACAAAGGTGTAAGCTACATTGTTAATTAAACAGGAAAGAAGTAGGAATCTGCCCCCCATCAGAGCTTTTCATGGAAACTGAAAGACTAAACTCTTATGGATTTGGATGGAGACACACCCTGTTTTGGTAGGGGACACAGCGCGATAACCAATAGGGAATGCTGAAGTTTGAGTGTTTAGGTTTGGCTACGTGTGTCTCCAGCACACATCTCATTTGTGCTCTTGCTGACTTTCCTAAAAAAAAGGTGTCTTTTCAGTGGGGTATTTAAATATCTAGTGTTTAGCACCATATGGAAAACAAAGATAAGCTAATGAATACCTTCACCCTTCACTTGCTAAGTTTTCTACTCAAGGTTTTAAACAGATTAAGGATGGCCCAATGAGGTATTTCAGACTGAATATAAAAATAAAAATAGCATACCTATGTACAAGATGAAAACACAAATGATCAAAGAACTGGTTGTGGATCACTAGAGGCCAAGGCGGCCAGCAATTGTTCCACCAGGAAGTAGAGATGGGAGGAATAAGCTCAAAGTACTGTGGAATTTAACATCTGATCAAGATTATCCATGTGTCTCAGGGTTTTATATAAAATAATAATGACAAACAGCGATCACCCAAGTTTACTGGCTAAATATTTAGACAGTTTTAACCCCTTAAGGACACATGACATGTGTGACATGTCATGATTCCCTTTTATTCCAGAAGTTTGGTCCTTAAGGGGTTAAATACATTTTTTTCCTTTTCTTTTTCTCCCATTTTACAACTTCTTGAGTGATTGGTACCAATATATTTTCCAACATAAACATGAACATGACAATTTCATCAAACTATTGTCTTACCCATCTGTATGATAGTTGACAATCTTTGGAATATTAACTGGGCAATCCAACTACAGTAAGGGATAAAATATTTGATCCCCTGCTGATTTTGAACGTTTGTCCACTGGCAAAGAAATGATCAGTCTTTAATTTTAATGGTAGGTGTTTTTAACAGTGAGAGACAGAATAACAAAAACAATTCTAGAAAAAGGTATGCCAAAAAAGTTGTAAATTGATTTGCATGTCAATGAATGCAATAAGTATACGTATCCCCTATCAATCAGCAAGATTTCTGGCTCCCAGGTGTCTTTTATACAGGTAACAACCTGAGATTAGGGGCACTCTCTTAAAGGGAGTGCTCCTAATCTCAGCTCATTACCTGTATAAAATAAATCTGTCCATACAATCAATCAATCAATCAATCAGATTCTACCATGGCCAAGACCAAAGAGCTGTCCAAGGATGTCAGGGGCAAGATTGTAGACCTATACAAGGTTGGAATGGGCTACAAAACCATAGCCAAGCAGCTTGGTGAGAAGGTCACAATAGTTGGTGCGATTATTTGCAAATGGAAGGAACACAAAATAACTGTCAGTCTCTCTTGGTTTGGTGCTCCATGCAAGATCACACCTTGTGGAGTTTCAATGAACATGAGAACAGTGAGGAATCAGCCCAGAACTACACAGGAGTATCTTGTTAATGATCTCAAGGCAGCTGGGACCATAGTCACCAAGAAAACAATTGGTATCACACTACGCTGTGAGGGACTGAAATCCTGCAGTGCCCGCACAGTCCCCCTGCTCAAGAAAGCATATGTACAGGCCCGTCTGAAGTTTGCCAATGAACATCTGAATAATTCAGATGAGAACTGGGTAAAAGTGTTGTGGTCAGATGAGACCAAAATTAAGCTCTTTGGCATCAACTCAACTCGCGTTGGAGGAGGAGGAATGCTGCCTATGACCCCAATAACACCATCCCCACCGTCAAACATGGTGGTGGAAACATTGTGCTTTGGGGTGTGTTTCTGTTAAGGAGACAGGAAAACTGCACCTCATCAAAGGGACGATGGAGCCATGTACCGTCAAATCTTGGGTGAGAACCTCCGTTCCTCAGCCAGGGCATTGAAAATGGGTTGTGGATGGGTATTCCAGTATGACAATGACCCAAAACACACAGCCAATGCAACAGAGGAGTGGCTCAAGAAGAAGCACATTATGGTCCTGGAGTGGCCTTGCCAGTTAATCCCACAGAAAATCTGTGGAGGGAGCTGAAGGTTCGAGTTGCCAAACGTCAGCCTCGAAAGCTTAAAGACTTGGAGAGGATCTGCAAAGAGGAGTGGGATAAAATCCCTCCTGAGATGTGTGCAAACCTGGTGGCCAAATACAAGAAACATCTGACATCTGTGATTGCAAACAAGGGTTTTGCCCCCAAGTAATAAGTCGAAGGGGTCAAATACTTATTTCACTCATTGACATGCAAATCAACTTATAACTTTTTTTACATGCGTTTTTCCGTTTTTTTTGTTTTTGTTATTCTGTCTCTCACTGTTAAAATACACCTACCATTAAAATGATAGACTGATCATCTCTTTGTCAGTGGGAAAATGTTCAAAATCAGCATGGGATCAAACACTTTTTTCCCTCACTGTACATGATGCACATGACATCTTTAGGACCATATGGATTTTTCAAATGAAGC
This sequence comes from Pelobates fuscus, assembly GCF_036172605.1. Lineage (NCBI taxonomy): Eukaryota > Metazoa > Chordata > Amphibia > Anura > Pelobatidae > Pelobates > Pelobates fuscus. The sequence goes on from NC_086320.1 coordinate 294,671,081, forward strand.
AGTCTAGGCCTACAGGTGAGTAAGCGAGCCTTAGAGAACAGTTATCCATCCTGAGGCGTGTTGGCTATTGAGGCAATGTCATTTCGGGAAATAATTAATTTGACAGGACAGCCCCATTTGTATGGTATGCTCTGTCCTCTTAGCACTGCCTTGACATCTGAGAATTCTCTTCGTAACTGAATTGTGAAGAGGGATAGATACGCAAACATTTTAGAGTTTATTGGTGAGGGTTATTTCCTGGATGTATAACCTTTCTAACTACAGTATTCTTTGCTTTATAGACATGCTCCCTTGTGATCATGGGGGTAACTTCGGGCTGTTTAGAGGATTATGATAAGTGGTAGGTGGAATCCTCCAATATGCCCCTAATCCAAAGAACATTGTGGAGGGACCTGTCTTCTAGGTCTGTAAGCTTTAGTTTGAGCCTTTTGACTTCACTCAACAGTTCTTGATGCTTGTCAGCTAAATTGTTGTGGTGAGCCATTCATTTTATCCAATTGACCCTCTAGGCAGTTTGTCCTGGCACCCAGTTCAAGCATCTCTTTTATCAGGTAGTCGTCCAGGCCTTTGGTGTTCCTCTTAATAAACTGCCTGGGATACCAGGTCAGCAGCAGTGGGGAGACCTGGTGAAGATGGTCTCAAAGAACCACTGGCAGCATCAGTCTGCTCTATCTGCCAATTTAGTGTAAGGCTCTGCAAATGAGAGTTTTGTTTGGCATGATATATTGTCCTCAGGAATCAATGTTTGGGTTGGTTTAGCATTGGCATGTGACCTTGATATTGTTTCTGATGTCAAGAAGTGGTAAATATTGTTTTGTGTTTTATAACCCTATGAGACATGGAGCAGCACTAGCTCATGTTCGATCTCCTCTGAGTTGTGGCTCTGCCCTTATTTACCTCGTCTTTTTATTACTTTTGCCACCTAGTTCTTTTTTTCTCCAAGTTGATCTGTCTGGTCTATCTATCAAATTATCTTGTCTCTATGTCAATTCTCCTATTTATGGAAATCTGAATTTATAGAAAAAAGTATAGAAAAAAAATAGAACCCAAAATGTAATCCAAAAAGTACATTTAGTTATCCTAATACAAAAAGAGAAGTCCTGCGCTTAAGCAGCAAGGACTACAACACACATCAGCCCCAATATATAGTAAAAACCAAAGAAAAGAAAAGGTTACTTGCGCTTTCTCCTTAATCCCTATGTATATTTAGACAAATGGAGGTCATTTAGTTGTAACCAGGCTGTGTGATACAAAGTAAATACAAATACAAAAAGAGAAGTCCTGCGCTTAAGCAGCAAGGACTACAACACACATCAGCCCCAATATATAGTAAAAACCAAAGAAAAGAAAATGTTACTTGCGCTTTCTCCTTAATCCCTATGTATATTTAGACAAATGGAGGTCATTTAGTTGCTCCAATGGCCATTGGAGGGATGCCCGCCTGCCAACGTCAAGGCAGACCCCCCTAAGCGGGTCCTAACACTGACCCTTCAGCCTGCTTCCTTGAGCTTCTGGCAAAGATATCTCTAATGAGACAGAAAGGGGTATTTTTTATATACACCCCTTTACTTATTAACCCTTAATAGGGAACACATGGGATGGGTAGCAGCATTGTAACCAGGCTGTGTGATACAAAGTAAATACAAATACAAAAAGAGAAGTCCTGCGCTTAAGCAGCAAGGACTACAACACACATCAGCCCCAATATATAGTAAAAACCAAAGAAAATGTTACTTGCGCTTTCTCCTTAATCCCTATGTATATTTAGACAAATGGAGGTCATTTAGTTGCTCCAATGGCCATTGGAGGGATGCCCGCCTGCCAACGTCAAGGCAGACCCCCCTAAGCGGGTCCTAACACTGACCCTTCAGCCTGCTTCCTTGATAATGAGATTAGAGATATCTTTGCCAGAAGCTCAAGGAAGCAGGCTGAAGGGTCAGTGTTAGGACCCGCTTAGGGGGGGTCTGCCTTGACGTTGGCAGGCGGGCATCCCTCCAATGGCCATTGGAGCAACTAAATGACCTCCATTTGTCTAAATATACATAGGGATTAAGGAGAAAGCGCAAGTAACATTTTCTTTTCTTTGGTTTTTACTATATATTGGGGCTGATGTGTGTTGTAGTCCTTGCTGCTTAAGCGCAGGACTTCTCTTTTTGTATTTGTATTTACTTTGTATCACACAGCCTGGTTACAACTAAATGACCTCCATTTGTCTAAATATACATAGGGATTAAGGAGAAAGCACAAGTAACCTTTTCTTTGGTTTTTACTATATATTGGGGCTGATGTGTGTTGTAGTCCCTGCTGCTTAAGCGCAGGACTTCTCTTTTTGTATTTGTATTTACTTTGTATCACACAGCCTGGTTACAATGCTGCTACCCATCCCATGTGTTCCCTATTAAGGGTTAATAAGTAAAGGGGTGTATATAAAAAATACCCCTTTCTGTCTCATTAGAGATATCTTTGCCAGAAGCTCAAGGAAGCAGGCTGAAGGGTCAGTGTTAGGACCCGCTTAGGGGGGTCTGCCTTGACGTTGGCAGGCGGGCATCCCTCCAATGGCCATTGGAGCAACTAAATGACCTCCATTTGTCTAAATATACATAGGGATTAAAGAGAAAGCGCAAGTAACATTTTATTTTCTTTGGTTTTTACTATATATTGGGGCTGATGTGTGTTGTAGTCCTTGCTGCTTAAGCGCAGGACTTCTCTTTTTGTATTTGTATTTACTTTGTATCACACAGCCTGGTTACAATGGTGCTACCCATCCCATGTGTTCCCTATTAAGGGTTAATAAGTAAAGGGGTGTATATAAAAAATACCCCTTTCTGTCTCATTAGAGATATCTTTGCCAGAAGCTCAAGGAAGCAGGCTGAAGGGTCAGTGTTAGGACCCGCTTAGGGGGGTCTGCCTTGACGTTGGCAGGCGGGCATCCCTCCAATGGCCATTGGAGCAACTAAATGACCTCCATTTGTCTAAATATACATAGGGATTAAGGAGAAAGCGCAAGTAACATTTTCTTTTCTTTCATTTAGTTATCCTGTAAATGCAATTTGAGGTCGGAGGAATCATCTAAGCAGCATAACCAGTACAATTCAGTGACCGTTTGGTTCCATCCCCCATTTATTTTGTCAAACTTTTTAAGAGGAGCTCCACCTTCTAGTGACATGATGATGTAGAATTTACACTTCCCTATTATCAATATCAATTCCACCTAAACTGGATTGAAATTATAGGCAAAGAGCACTGGTGTGGGTTAGCTATGTAGTTAATTGTGTGCTGGCTACAGTATTTCTTTATTTAATTCAAGACTCAGGATCAGAAATTGCATTTCAAAGAAAACCTTCCTCATGTCTTGCTATTTTAGAGCCATTTTGGATTACTTTAAATGGGTTCCATTTTGGATCTAATTTGGACCAATTCATATTTTCTTTTAACACATTTCAAAGGACATTAAAGTTGGTGAATAATCTTTTAAACTTTGTCTACAAGAGTCTACTGAATAATCTATTATTAATGTATGACTGTTTGAATATATTGTCTTCTTGTTCATCTTTGTTTTACCTTGTCTTTTTCTTGGTATGTCTGTCTACGCTATTCTTAGCAGATATTTTTCCTTTTTAGAGTACAGCTAAATTTTTCATTAGCTTGGGCAATTCATTGTCTTGCTTTGTGTGTATTGATTACACTGTGTCAAATACATTACTGTCCTTAAATCTTGATTCATTCTTGGTTTTTAGCCCAGAATCCTGAGCCATATTATAAGCAATCAGATGGAGATACATGCTGGCATATAAATCAAATCAAAGATTATACATCTACCTTTCTTTAAATGTAATATTGTATTCATCTTTACAAGATTCAATCCAAAGATAGGGCACAATGAATAAAACACTTTTATTATAAATCACTATCCTGTCTAAGTAAACTATGGTTTTGCATACACTAGCAAATGTTAGGTAACAGTGACTTATAAAATGTGACTTTTCTAAAAAATACAAATAAAATAAAAAAAATTACAAAAATAAATCTCCACTGACAAGTAGCGATGTATGGCGAATAGTTCCTGGCAAACATAGCGTGTTCGCGTTCGCCACGGCGGGCGAACACATGCGCGGTTCGATCCGCCCCCTATTCGTCATCATTGACTAAACTTTGACCCTGTGCCTCACAGTCAGCAGACACATTCCAGCCAATCATCAGCAGACCCTCCCTTCCAGACCCTCCCATCTCCTGTACAGCATCCATTTTAGATTCATTCTGAAGCTGCATTCTTAGATAGAGGAGGGAAAGTGTAGCTGCTGCTCATTTGATAGGGAAATGTTTAGCTAGGCTAGTGTATTCAGTGTCCACTACAATCCTGAAGGACTCATCTGATCTCTGCAGTAAGGACAGCACCCCAAAAAGCCCTTTTTATGGCTAGAATATCAGTCTGCTTTTTTTTTTTGTGTGTGTGTAATCTAAATGCAGTCGCCTGCCTGCCAGCTTCTGTGTCAGGCTCACAGTGGATACTGTGCCCACTTGCCCAGTGCCACCACTCATATCTGGTGTCACAATAGGTTGCATTTAAAAAAAAATGTTTTTGACTGTTATAGATTGAATAGCAGTTAGTTGTCTGCAAGCGTCTGTGTGTCAGGCCAACAGCGTGTACTCTGCCAGTGCACAGTGCCACTCATATCTGGTGGCACAATAGCGTGCATTTAAAAACAAAAACATTTTTTTGACTGTTATAGATTGAATAGCAGTTAGTTGTCTGCAAGCGTCTGTGTGTCAGGCCAACAGCGTGTACTCTGCCAGTGCACAGTGCCACTCATATCTGGTGGCACAATAGCGTGCATTTAAAAACCCAAAAACTTTTTTTTCACTGTAATAGATTGAATAGCAGTTAGTTGTCTGCAAGCGTCTGTGTGTCAGGCCAACAGCGTGTACTCTGCCAACCTCTGCCAGTGCACAGTGCCACTCATATCTGGTGTCACAACAGCGTGCATTTAAAACCAAAATACTTTTTTCACTGTTATAGATTGAATAGCAGTTAGTTGTCTTCAAGCGGGTGTGTCAGGCCTACAGCGTGTACTCTGCCAACCTCTGCAAGTGCACAGTGCCACTCATATCTGGTGTCACAATAGCATGCATTTAAAACCAAAAAACTTTTTTCACTGTTATAGATTGAATAGCAGTTAGTTGTCTTCAAGCGGGTGTCAGGCCTACAGCGTGTACACTGCCAACCTCTGCAAGCAGTGGCGTACACACACTCCATGGGGCCCCGGTGCGAAACTGATCTGTGGGCCCCCCCTACCCTGACCCACTCCCCCCTGACTGTGCCCCCCCGACACATACATACAGACACAAACACATACACACACCCCCGACAGACACATACATACATACACACATGCAGACACATACATACAGAGACACACACGCAGACACATACATACAGAGACAGACACAGACACATACAGAGACACACACACATACAGAGACACAGACACACACAGACATACATACAGATGCACACATACAGAGACACAGACACACAATCATACACACACACAGAGACACAAACATAGAAACATAGAAACATAGAAACATAGAATGTGACGGCAGATAAGAACCATTCGGCCCATCTAGTCTGCCCAGTTTTCTAAATACTTTCATTAGTCCCTGGCCTTATCTTATAGTTAGGATAGCATTATGCCTATCCCACGCATGCTTAAACTCCTTTACTGTGTTAACCTCTACCACTTCAGCTGGAAGGCTATTCCATGCATCCACTACCCTCTCAGTAAAGTAATACTTCCTGATATTATTTTTAAACCTTTGTCCCTCTAATTTAAGACTATGTCCTCTTGTTGTGGTAGTTTTTCTTCTTTTAAATATAGTCTCCTCCTTTACTGTGTTGATTCCCTTTATGTATTTAAATGTTTCTATCATATCCCCCCTGTCTCGTCTTTCCTCCATGCTATACATGTTAAGATCCTTTAACCTTTCCTGGTAAGTTTTATCCTGCAATCCATGAACCAGTTTAGTAGCCCTTCTTTGAACTCTCTCTACGGTATCAATATCCTTCTGAAGATAGGGTCTCCAGTACTGTGTACAGTACTCCAAGTGAGGTCTCACCAGTGTTCTGTACAATGGCATGAGCACTTCCCTCTTTCTACTGCTAATACCTCTCCCTATACAACCAAGCATTCTGCTAGCATTTCCTGCTGCTCTATTACATTGTCTGCCTACCTTTAAGTCATCAGAAATAATCACCCCTAAATCCCTTTCCTCAGATGTTGAGCTTAGGACTCTATCAAATATTCTGTACTCTGCCCTTGGGTTTTTACGTCCAAGATGCATTATCTTGCACTTATCCACATTAAATATCAGTTGCCACAACTCTGACCATTTTTCTAGTTTACCTAAATCATTTTCCATTTGGCTTATCCCTCCTGGAACATCAACCCTGTTACATATCTTAGTATCATCCGCAAAAAGACACACCTTACCATCAAGACCTTCTGCAATATCACTAATAAAAATATTAAAGAGAATGGGTCCAAGTACAGATCCCTGAGGCAGTGGCGGATCCAGGGGGGGGGCAACGGGGCAATTGCCCCCCCCGAGATTCTCCCCTGCCGGCTAATGCAGGGCTGACATTGCCCAAGTGCCAGCCCTGCATTGTGCCTGCAAACCGGGGAGGGAGATCAGTGATCTCCCTCCCCGGTCCGCAGGCACATTACTGACAGCCGACCGGAAGGGGAGGGAGAGAGGACCCGGGAGCTGTTACCAGCAGCTCCTCCGGGTCCTCCTCTCGCGAGATTTGGAGCGTTGCCGCGGTTACCACGGCAACGCTCCAAATCTCGCGAGAGTGAACTCTAGCCCTGGAGCGCGGGCTAGAGTTCACTCCTACCACTGGGACCACCAATGAACCCCACTGGACCACTAGGGAACGAAAGATGTCCCCCCTCCTCCCAGTAAAGGTAAGAAGGGAGGGGGGACATAAAGTATATATTAATTTTTAATTAAATGTAAAAAAAACAAAAACCACACACATTAAAAAAAAAGCCCCCCCCCCCCCCATCCTTCTTCTACACACACATTGCCCCTGCCCCCATACACACACACACACACATTGCCCCTGCCCCCCATACACACACACACACACACACACATTGCCCCTGCCCCCCATACACACACACACACACACACATTGCCCCTGCCCCCCATACACACACACACACACATTGCCCCTGCCCCATACACACACACACACCCACATTGCCCCTGCCCCCCATACACACACACACACACACACATTGCCCCTGCCCCATACACACACACACCCACATTGCCCCTGCCCCCCATACACACACACACACATTGCCCCTGCCCCCCATACACACACACACACACACACACACACACACATTGCCCCTGTCCCCCATACACACACACATTGCCCCTGCCCCCCATACACACACACACACACATTGCCCCTGCCCCCCATACACACACACACACACACACACATTGCCCCTGCCCCCCATACACACACACACACACACACACACATTGCCCCTGCCCCCCATACACACACACACACACATTGCCCCTGCCCCATACACACACACACACCCACATTGCCCCTGCCCCCCATACACACACACACACACACACACATTGCCCCTGCCCCATACACACACACACCCACATTGCCCCTGCCCCCCATACACACACACACACATTGCCCCTGCCCCCCATACACACACACACACACACACACACACATTGCCCCTGTCCCCCATACACACACACATTGCCCCTGTCCCCATACACACACACATTGCCCCTGCCCCCCATACACACACACACAGCCCCTGCCCCCCATACACACACACACACATTGCCCCTGCCCCCCATACACACACACACACATTGCCCCTGCCCCCCATACACACACACACACACACATTGCCCCTGCCCCATACACACACACACCCACATTGCCCCTGCCCCCCATACACACACACACACACACATTGCCCCTGCCCCCCATACACACACACACACACACATTGCCCGTGTCCCCCATACACACACACATTGCCCCTGTCCCCCATACACACACACATTGCCCCTGCCCCCCATACACACACACACAGCCCCTGCCCCCCATACACACACACACACATTGCCCCTGCCCCCCATACACACACACACACACATTGCCCCTGCCCCCATACACACACACACATTGCCCCTGCCCCCCATACACACACACACATTGCCCCTGCCCCCCATACACACACACACATTGCCCCTGCCCCCCATACACACACACACACACACACACATTGCCCCTGCCCCCCATACACACACACACATTGCCCCTGCCCCCCATACACACACACACATTGCCCCTGCCCCCCATACACACACACACATTGCCCCTGCCCCCCATATACACACATTGCCCCTGCCCCCCATATACACACATTGCCCCTGCCCCCATACACACACATTGCCCCTGCCCCCCATACACACACACATTGCCCCTGCCCCCCATACACACACACATTGCCCCTGCCTCCCATACACACACACATTGCCCCTGCCCCCCATATATACACATTGCCCCTGCCTCCCATACACACACACATTGCCCCTGCCCCCCATATACACACACATTGCCCCTGCCCCCCATACACACACACACATTGCCCCTGCCCCCCATAAACACACTGCCCCCCATACACACACTGCCCCCCATAAACACACTGCCCCCACACACATACATTGTCACACACACACACTGCACCCCTGACATATACTGCCGCCCTCACGTACACACTGCAACCTTCACACACACACTGCTAATACACTGTCCCCCACACACACACACACTGCACCACTCACACATTGCACCACTCACACATACCACTGCTCCTCTGCCCTACTACAGCCCCATTTCCCAGAGGACCTCAGGTAAGTTGTCAAACAGTTCTTAAACAGTTTGACTACTTACTCTGGGAGGGGGTCTTGGCATTATTGGCACTATAACCACTACACTGAGCTGTAGTGGTTATTGTGTCTGCATTATTTATTTAAATAATCTACAAGTGCCCCTCCCGAGATCAGGCTCTGGATCCGCCACTGCCCTGAGGTACCCCACTGGTGACAAGCCCAAGCTTCGAATATACTCCATTGACTACAACCCTCTGTTGCCTGTCACTCAGCCACTGCCTTACCCATTCAACAATATTGGAATCCAAACTCAAAGATTGTAGTTTGTTGATAAGCCTTCTATGTGCAACAGTGTCAAAAGCCTTACTGAAATCGAGGTAAGCAATGTCTACTGCACCACCCTGATCTATAATTTTAGTTACCCAATCAAAAAAATCAATAAGATTAGTTTGGCATGATCTCCCTGAAGTAAACCCATGTTGTCTCTGATCTTGAAATCCATGTGTTTTTAGATGTTCAACAATCCTATCCTTTAACATGGTTTCCATCACTTTCCCCACTACTGAAGTTAGGCTTACTGGCCTATAGTTGCCCGACTCCTCCCTATTACCTTTCTTGTGAATGGGCACAACATTCGCTAACTTCCAATCTTCTGGGACTACTCCTGTTATCAATGATTGGTTAAATAAATCTGATAATGGTTTTGCTAGTACACCACTAAGCTCTTTTAATAGCTTTGGGTGTATTCCATCAGGTCCCATTGACTTATTTGTCTTTACTTTTGACAGTTGAAATAGAACCTCTTCCTCTGTAAACTCACGTGTAATAAATGACTCATTTATCCTTTTTCTTAACTGAGGTCCCTTTCCTTCATTTTCATCTGTAAATACCGAACAAAAATATTCATTGAGGCAGTCAGCTAGACCTTTATCCTCATCTACATACCTTCCTTCTTTTGTTTTTAATCTAACTAATCCTTGTTTTACTTTTCTTTTCTCATTTATGTATCTAAAAAAGGTTTTGTCCCCCTTTTTTACTGACTGTGCTATTTTCTCTTCTGTGTGTGATTTGGAAGCTCTTATAACTTGCTTAGCCTCTTTCTGCCTAATCTTATAGGTCATTCTGTCTTCCTCACTCTGGGTTTTTTTATAATTACTAAATGCTAACTTTTTGTTTTTTACTATTTTGGCTACATCTGTGGAGTACCACAGTGGTTTCTTGAATTTTTTGCTTTTACTGACAAGCCTAATGCAATTTTCTGTTGCCTTCAGTAGTGCAACTTTTAAATAATCCCATTTCTTTTGGACTCCATTTAAATTGCTCCAGTCTGATAATGACTCCTTTACACATATTCTAATTTTAGAAAAATCTGGTTTTCTAAAGTCTAAAACTTTTGTTTTTGTGTGGTGTGACTCAGTCACTGTTCTTATATTAAACCACACTGACTGATGATCACTGGATCCTAAACTTTCACCTACAGTAATATCTGATACCAAATCTCCATTTGTTAACACTAAATCTAGTATGGCCTCTTTACGAGTTGGCTCCTCAACGACTTGTTTTAGAGACAATCCCAGTAGGGAGTTTAGAATATGTGTGCTCCTGGCACAAGTAGCTATTTTTGTTTTCCAATTTACATCAGGAAGATTAAAGTCACCCATGATGATAACTTCCCCCTTCATTGTCATTTTGGCTATTTCTTTAACTAGTAGATTATCTAACTCTTCAATTTGTCCTGGGGGCCTATAAATCACACCTACACGAGTTACTGTGTGATTACCAAATTCTAACGTAACCCAAACTGACTCTATGTTCGCCTCACTAACCTTTATTAGGCTAGATTTTATGCTATTCTTTACATACAGGGCCACCCCTCCCCCTTTCTTGCCTTCCCTGTCTTTTCTATATAAAGAGTACCCTGGTATTGCTATGTCCCAGTCATTTTTCTCATTATACCATGTCTCAGTAACAGCGACTAAATCTACACTATCAGTTGCCATTATTGCCACAAGTTCATGGATCTTATTCCCTAAACTGCGAGCATTTGTAGACATGACTCTAAGCTTATCATTTTTTAACACACTTGCTACAGGCACCTTCTGTCCTTGTTTTGGGGGACAATTGGATTGATGTTTTATCACCTATTTGCCCCCCCCTCCTAGTTTAAATACATCCTAGCAAAACCTCTGAACTGCTCACTGAGAACATTTGTTCCCTTTTGAGAAAGATGCAAACCATCTTTTTTGTACAGTTTATTTCCATTCCAAACAGAGCTACCATGAGCAATAAAGCCAAATCCTTGCTCCCGACACCATTCACCAAGCCACAAGTTAAAGTCCCTAATACGCATCCGCCTGTCATTCTGAGTGTTATGCACAGGCAGAACTTCAGAGAATGACAATGTGGAAGCAACCTGCCGTATATCATTGGCAAAAACACTAAAAACTTCCTTAACCTCTGAAACCTCATTGCAAGCCAAGTCATTTGTCCCTAAATGGACAAGTACATCCAATTCCCCTTCCTGCTTTGCTTGCTTAACAATATTACAGATACGTCTCCTGTCTCTGTGAGCAGTAGCTCCGGGAAGACACCTCACAAGACCACCATTGTCCATCTCCACACCTCTTATGATGGAATCCCCCACCAACAACTGCTTTCTATTAGGCCTCACCATAGTCTTCAAGCCTCTCTGCACAACACCACTAGCCTCAGTGCCTCTCTTCACAACACCACTAGCCTCAGTGCCTCTCTGCACAACACCACTAGCCTCAGTGCCTCTCTGCACAACACCACTAGCCTCAGTGCCTCTCTGCACAACACCACTAGCCTCAGTGCCTCTCTGCACAACACCACTAGCCTCAGTGCCTCTCTGCACAACACCACTAGCCTCAGTGCCTCTCTGCACAACACCACTAGCCTCAGTGCCTCTCTGCACAACACCACTAGCCTCAGTGCCTCTCTGCACAACACCACTAGCCTCAGTGCCTCTCTGCACAACACCACTAGCCTCAGTGCCTCTCTGCACAACACCACTAGCCTCAGTGCCTCTCTGCACAACACCACTAGCCTCAGTGCCTCTCTGCACAACACCACTAGCCTCAGTGCCTCTCTGCACAACACCACTAGCCTCAGTGAACCTCTGCACAACACCACTAGCCTCAGTGAACCTCTGCACAACACCACTAGCCTCAGTGCCTCTCTGCACAACACCACTAGCCTCAGTGCCTCTCTGCACAACACCACTAGCCTCAGTGCCTCTCTGCACAACACCACTAGCCTCAGTGCATCTCTGCACAACACCACTTGCCTCAGTGCCTCTCTGCACAACACCACTAGCCTCAGTGCCTCTCTCCACGACACCACTACACTCTGAAAGTGCAGAAAATGAATTATGTAGAGCAACAGACTGTGCAATATGCCTTTTATCCACAACTCCAAGTCTACCAGATCCTACAGTAATCCATCTGCCATTCCTAGTATGTCTCTGCGGCAGTGGCTTTGCAGCAGTTCCAGCCTGAGTTTGTTTACCAGATAATTTACAAATCTCAGACTTCAAAAATACAATCTCCTGCCGTAAGATAGAGAACTGTCTACAGATTAGACAACAACCAAACCTCCAAAAAGTGGAACGTGAAACAAATGCAAAGCAACTATTACACTGAACTAAGTCTGCCATTCCAATGAGGTGAACATACATACACAGACATACGTACAGATACACACAGAGACAAAGACACAGACATACATACACACAGAGACACAGACAGACACACACATACAAAGACATACATACGGATACACACACACAGACATACATACGGATACACACACACAGAGACAGACACACATACATACAGAGACAGACACATACACACATACAGAGACACAGACACACACATACATACACACATACAGAGACACAGACATACACACATACAGAGACACAGACACACACATACATACACACATACAGAGACACAGACACACACACATACAGAGACACAGACACACACACACACACAGACACAGAGACACAAATACACAAAATGTTTCCTACCATGTGTGACTTTCCCTGGCGTCCAGTGGTGGCTCAGCCTGATGGGAGTCAGAGTTCCCACTCTGACTCCCTCCTCCTTTCGGTTTCCTCCCGCACGGGCTCTCAGTATGCTGGGAGGAGTGACGTGCGGTCACTTCCTCCCAGCCGTGATGATGTAATCACAGGGGGCCCGGTCGCGCTCTTGAAGTGCCCAGCGCAGACCGGGCCCCCTTACAATCCATGTCCATCGGGTGGCCCTGACATCATGGGCCACCCGATGAACCCCTTAACATGCGGCCCCAGCGGTTTGCCGCACGGGCCGGGGCCGCAAAGCGTGGCAGCTGCTACCCGGTCGCGGGGGTCCGCAGGGCGGCCGGGCCCCCTGGAGTGCCGGGCCCTGTCACAGCTGCGACCCCTGCGACCGCGGTACGTACGCCACTGTCTGCAAGTGCACATTGCCACTCATATCTGGTGTCACAATAGCGTGCATTTAAAACCAAAACTTTTTTCACTGTTATAGATTGAATAGCAGTTACCGTATATACTCGAGTATAAGCCGACCCGAATATAAGCCGAGGCCCCTAATTTTACCCCAAAAAACTGGGAAAACGTATTGACTCGAGTATAAGACTAGGGTGGGAAATGCAGCAGCTACTGGTAAATTTCTAAATAAAATTAGATCCTAAAAAAATTATATTAATTGAATATTTATTTACAGTGTGTGTATGTAATGAGTGCAGTGTGCGGATGAGTGCAGTGTGCGGATGAGTGCAGTGCGTGTATGAGTGCAGTGCGTGTATGAGTGCAGTGCGTGAGGGCAGTGTGTGTGTGTATGAGTGCAGTGTGTGTGTGCAGTGCGTGTATGAGTGCAGTGCGTGTATGAGTGCAGTGCGTGTATGAGTGCAGTGCGTGTATGAATGCAGTGTGTGTGTATGAGTGCAGTGTGTGTATATATTAATTGAATATTTATTTTCAGTGTGTGTATATAATGAATGCAGTGTGTGTGTATGAGTGTAGTGCGTGTATGAGTGTAGTGCGTGTATGAGTGTAGTGCGTGTATGAGTGTAGTGTGTATGAGTGTAGTGTGCATGAGTGTAGTGTGCGTATGAGTGCAGTGTGCGTATGAGTGCAGTGTGTGTGTGCGTATGAGTGCAGTGTGTGTGTGTATATGAGTGCAGTGTGTGTGTGTGTGTGTATGAGTGCAGTGTGTGTGTGTGTATGAGTGCAGTGTGAGTGCAGTGTGTGTGTATGAGTGCAGTGTGTGTGCGTATATATTAATTGAATATTTATTTCCAGTGTGTGTATATAATGAATGCAGTGTGTGTGTATGAGTGCAGTGTGTGTATGAGTGCAGTGTGTGTGTATGAGTGCAGTGTGTGTGTATGAGTGCAGTGTGTGTTTGTGTATGTGTTGGTGGGGGTGGGCATTTGATATATTATTAATTATTATTATTTTTTAGTTTTTTATATTATTATTTTTTTATTATTATTATTTAATTATTATTAATTTTTTTTTTAATTATCTTTTTTTTTTTCGTCCCCCCTCCCTGCTTGCTAGCTGGCCAGGGAGGGGGGCTCCTTCCCTGGTGGTCCAGTGTCATTGGCAGTTCAGTGGGGGGAAGGGGGGGCTGGCAGAGCTGTACTTACCTTTCCTGCAGCTCCTGTCAGCTCTCTCCTCCTCCGCGCGGTCTGTGCAGCTCCCTCTGTCAGCTCCCAGTGTAAGTCTCGCGAGAGCCGCGGCTCTCGCGAGACTTACACTGGGAGCTGACCGAGGTGCTGAACGGACGGCGCGGAGGAGGAGAGAGCTGACAGGAGCTGCAGGAAAGGTAAGTACAGCTCTGCCAGCCCCCCTCTCCCCCCAGTCTGTATTATGGCAATGCAAATTGCCATAATACAGACTCTGACTCGAGTATCAGCCGAGTTGGGGTTTTTCAGCACAAAAAATGCTTAAACTCGAGTATATACGGTAGTTGTCTTCAAGCGGGTGTCAGGCCTACAGCCTGTACTCTGCCAACCTCTGCAAGTGCACATTGCCACTCATATCTGGTGTCACAATAGTGTGCATTTAAAACCCAAAAACGTTTTTCACTGTTATAGATTGAATAGCAGTTACTTGTCTAAAAGCGGGTGTGTCAGGCCTACAGCGTGTACTCTGCCAACCTCTGCAAGTGCACATTGCCACTCATATATGGTGTCACAATAGCGTGCATTTAAAACCAAAACACTTTTTTCACTGTTATAGATTGAATAGCAGTTAGTTGTCTTCAAGCGGGTGTGTCAGGCCTATAGCGTGTACTCTGCCAACCTCTGCAAGTGCACATTGGCACTCATATCTGGTGTCACAATAGCGTGCATTTAAAACCAAAAAACTTTTTTCACTGTTATAGATTGAATAGCAATTACTTGTCTTCAAGCGGGTGTGTCAGGCCTACAGCGTGTACTCTGCCAACCTCTGCAAGTGCACATTGCCACTCATATCTGGTGTCACAATAGCGTGCATTTAAAACCAAAAAACTTTTTTCACTGTTATAGATTGAATAGCAGTTACTTGTCTGCAAGTGGGTGCCAGGCCTACAGCGTGTACTCTGCCAACCTCTGCAAGTGGACATTGCCACTCATATCTGGTGTCACAATAGCGTGCATTTAAAACCAAAACACTTTTTCCACTGTTATAGATTGAATAGCAGTTAGTTGTCTTCAAGCGGGTGTCAGGCCTACAGCGTGTACTCTGCCAACCTCTGCAATTGCACATTGCCACTCATATCTGGTGTCACAATAGCGTGCATTTAAAACCCAAAAACCTTTTTCACTGTTATAGATTGAATAGCAGTTACTTGCCTTCAAGCGGTGTGTCAGGCCTACAGCGTGTGCTCTACCAACCTCTGCAAGTGCACATTTCCACTCATATCTGGTGTCACAATAGCGTGCATTTAAAACCCAAAAACCTTTTTCACTGTTATAGATTGAATAGCAGTTAGTTGTCTTCAAGCGGGTGTGTCAGGCCTACAGCGTGTACTCTGCCAACCTCTGCCAGTGCACATTGCCACTCATATCTGGTCTCACAGTAGCTTGCACGCATAGTACCACTAATCCATAAAAAAAATGACAGGCAGAGGCAGGCCACCCCGCAGGGGCCGTCGTGGTCGTGGTGCTGTGATTCCCTTTTGCCCTAGAATAATGCCCAATTTTCAGAGGCCATGTACCCTGAACTTGAAAAGTTCTGAGGACATAGTTGACTGGCTAACACAGGACACCCAATCTTCCACAGCTTCCGCTCGGAACCTTGACGCACCATCCTCCTCCAGCTTAACTTCAGGCACCTCTCAAGATACCACTCACCCGTCTGCCGCCACCACCAACACTAGCACCACAGCCGCTTCACTTTATCTGTCAGAGGAGTTATTTACACATCCGTTTGAAGAAATGAGTGATGCGCAACCATTATTGCCAGAGGATGTAGATAGTCAGGCAGCATTACACACATGGACGTACGGTGTGATGATGATGACGTTGTACCCGCTGCTGCTTCCTTTGCTGAGTTGTCAGATACAAGTGAAGCGGTTGATGATGACAATGCGTCCATGGATGTCACGTGGGTGCCCGCTCAGCAAGAAGAAGAACAGGGAGAAAGTTCAGATGGGGAGACAGAGAGGAGGAGGAGACGAGTTGGAAGCAGGGGGAGGTCATCTCAAGGAGCTAGTGGCACAGTCAGACAGCATGCATCGGCACCCGGGGTCAGCCCGACAGCACGCCAATCAACGCATGCTGTGTCCACCACCAGAATGCCGTCATTGCAGAGCTCAGCAGTGTGGCATTTTTTTTTGTGTCTGCTTCTGACAACAGCGATGCCATTTGCAACCTGTGCCAAAAGAAACTGAGTCGTGGGAAGTCCAACACCCACCTAGGTACAACTGCTTTGCGTAGGCACATGATCGCACATCACAAACACCTATGGGATCAACACATGAGTACAAGCAGCACACAAACTCAAAGCCGCCATCCTCCTCCTGGTCCAGCATCTTCAGCCACGTCAACCACTGCTGTCCTCCTTGCCCCCTCTCAACCATCCGCCACTCCGTCTCTCGCCTTGAGCAGTTCCCGCTCATCTGCCCACAGTCAGGTGTCTGTCAAGGACATGTTTGAGCATAAGAAGCCAATGTCAGAAAGTCACCGCCTTGCCCAGTGTCTGACAGCTGGCTTGTCTGAACTATTAGCCCGCCAGCTTTTACCATACAAGCTGGTGGAGTCTGAGGCGTTCAAAAAATTTGTGGCTATTGGGACACCGCAGTGGAAGGTACCCGGACGAAATTTCTTTTCACAAAAGGCAATCCCCAACCTGTACTCGATTGTGCAAAAGGAAGTAATGGCATGTCTGGCACACAGTGTTGGGGCAAGGGTCCATCTGACCACTGATACCTGGTCTGCAAAGCATGGTCACGGCAGGTATATCACCTACACTGCACATTGGGTAAACCTGCTGCCGGATGCCAAGCATGGAATGGTGACACCGCCACGGCTTGCAGGCAGGCCTGCTGCCACCTCCTCTACTCCTCCTACTTCATCCTCTTCCATAACCTCCTCGGCTGAGTCCTCTTCTGCTGCTGCGTCTTGCTCCACATCAACGGCACCCCCCAGCTCTCCAGGTACTATTCCACATCCCGGATACGGCAGTGTCACGCGGTCTTTTCAGGCGTTCCTACATGGCCATGGCGCACTTTGCAGATATCCAGCGGTGAAACAACATGCCAGTGAGGCGCTTGATTTACGACAGCCCGACACGTTGGAATTCAACACTCCTAATGTTCGACCGCCTGCTCCAACAAGAAAAAGCCGTTGAATTCCAAATGAATATTTGTATGACCGCGAAGCTAGGACAGCCTCTGGGGAGCTGGTAATTGTTTTACCATGTTACTGGACGCTCATGCGCAATGCCTGTAGGCTCATGCGTCCTTTTGAGGAGGTGACAAACCTAGTCAGTCGCACCGAAGGCACCATCAGCGACATCATACCATTTGTTTTCTTCCTGGAGCGTGCCCTGCGAAGAGTGCTGGATCAGGCCGTAGATGAGCGTGAAGAGGAAGAGGAAGAGTTGTGGTCACCATCACCACCAGAAACAGCCTTATCAGCATCGCTTGCTGGACCTGCGGCAACGCTGGAAGAGGATTGTGAGGAAGAGGAGTCAGAGGAGGAATGTGGCTTTGAGGAGGAAGAGGAAGACCAACCACAATAGGCATCCCAGGGTGCTCGTTGTCAACTATCTGGTACCCGTGGTGTTGTACGTGGCTGGGGGGGAAGAACATACCTTCATTGGTATCACTGAGGAGGAGGAACGGGAAATGAGTAGCTCGGCATCCAACCTTGTGCAAATGGGGTCTTTCATGCTGTCGTGCCTGTTGAGGGACCCTCATATAAAAAGGCTGAAGGAGAACGACCTTTACTGGGTGTCCACGCTACTAGACCCCCGGTATAAGCAGAAAGTGGCTGAAATGTTACCGAATTACAACAAGTCGGAAAGGATGCAGCATTTGCTAAATAAATTAAAAAGTATGCATTACACAGTGTATAAGGGTGATGTCACAGCACAACAGGAATCTAACAGGGGAACAGGTGAAAGTAATCCTCCTCCTCCCATGACCACGCCAGCAAGGACAGGACACTTTAAAGACGTGTTGTTGATGGAGGACATGCGGAGCTTTTTAAGTCCTATGCATCGCCACAGCAATTCGGGATCCACCCTCATAGAACGACTCGACCGACAGGTAGCAGACTACCTAGCCTTAACTGCAGATATCGACACTCTGAGGAGCGATGAACCCCTTGACTACTGGGTGTGCAGGCTTGACCTGTGGCCTGAGCTATCCCAATTTGCGATAGAACTGTCAGAAAGGACCTTCAGTGCAGCAGGAGGTATTGTCACTGAGAAGAGAAGTCGCCTAGGTCAAAAAAGTCTAGATTACCTCACCTTTATTAAGATGAATGAGGGATGGATCCCGAAGGGACTGACAGTGGGCGATACATTCAACTAAAAAAGGCCTGATGAGATGAGCTGCCTTGGGCTAAAAATGGTGACCCTATGTAGGAGGAACAGTCCCTATTCTGCTTTGTGTCAGTGTGTATCAGGGTCACTGAGGACAGGTGGCAATCCATATCTGCCAAGTGACCCTATGTAGGGGGAACAGTCCCTATTCTGCTCTGTCTCAGTGTGTATCATGGATCCTTAGGATAGGTGTCAATCCATATCTGCCAAGTGACCCTATGTAGGAGGAACAGTTCCTATTCTGCTCTGTGCCAGTGTGTATCAGGGTCCGTGAGGACAGGTGTCAATCCATATCTGCCAAGTGACCCTATGTAGGGGGGACAGTCCCTATTCTGCTCTGTGTCAGTGTGTATCAGGCTCCCTGAGGACAGGTGTCAATCCATATCTGCCAAGTGACCCTATGTAGGAGGGTCAGTCCCTATTCTGCTCTGTCAGTGTGTATCAGGGTCCCTGAGGACATGTGTCAATCCATATCTGCCAAGTGACCCTATGTAGGAGGAACAGTCCCTATTCTGCTCTGTGTCAGTGTGTATCAGGGTCCCTGAGGACAGGTGTCAATCCATATCTGCCAAGTGACCCTATGTAGGAGGAACAGTCCCTATTCTGCTCTGTGTCAGTGTGTATCAGGGTCCCTGAGGACAGGTGTCAATCCATATCTGCCAAGTGACCCTATGTAGAGGAAACAGTCCCTATTCTGCTCTGTGTCAGAGTGTATCAGGGTCCCTGAGGACAGGTGTCAATCCATATCTGCCAAGTGACCATTTGTAGGGGGAACAGTCCCTATTCTGCTCTGTGTCAGTGTGTATCAGGGATCCTTAGGTTAGGTGTCAATCCATATCTGGCAAGTGACCCTATGTAGGGGGAACAGTCCCTATTCTGCTCTGTGTCAGTGTGTATCAGGGTCCCTGAGGACAGGTGTCAATCCATATCTGCCAAGTGACCCTATGTAGGGGGAACATTCCCTATTCTGCTCTGTGTCAGTGTGTATCAGGGTCTCTGAGGACAGGTGTCAATCCATATGTCAAGGTGTCAAAAAAAACATAACTGAAAATGTTATGTTCGCGACATCACTACTGACAAGCAATATCTGGAAATTATTATTATTTTATTATTGATATATCACAAGCAAATTCCGTAGTGCTGTACAATGGGGACATGATTTATAATTAATCAAAGTTCTACTTTAAAGGTGGAATCATTTTTTTGCTGTTGTTTTTAGGCCAAATTGGAGCAAACTTACTAGAAGATGGGGGGACAGTTTCATAAAGAAAAAGTCAACTATTTTTCAAAGCAATGGGACATTGGGGGAATAATACTACCTTGGAGCTATAATACAGGGAATGTAAATCCTCATATTTATTGTCAGTTTTTTTTATTAGCTTTAATGGGATTATATTATGACCGTCAAATAATGACATATTTCTAAATAAGTTGGTTGGCGAATACATTTAAACTGTATATATATTTGACATAATGCCATCATTAATTGACAATGCATGTCCGTGTTAGTTAGGATTGTGAGTGATATACTTCTGGACAATTCCTCCCCACAGAATGAGTGAGGAATGAAGTGGAAGCACCACCACAGCCATGTACAATATATTTATAAATAGTTGGAACTGGGCCTGGGTCTATGCTCAAAATTTCCAGCTGCTTAGTCTGTCGATGGTCAGATTCTAAAATCAAGTTAGCCAAAATGTCCAACTCAATTGAGTTTAGTTGATTTTTTTTCCCTTGCTCTTTCAGTTGGTATTAAATTAAGGAAATAATTTGTCAACTTACCAAAATTCTCTTTTTCGGGAACATGAACCTGCATATTTGTAGATCACCACTATTTTAGATGTGTTTGTTGTGAGATGCAAATGGATGTTTGTTAATTATTAGATCAGTAAACATGTTGGGCTTTCAAAAATCATATCAAAGGATTTGCGTCATGCAAATGTGGTGACCATATTCAAAAGAAATCACAAGCTCTGCCCAGAATTTGGAAACCTGCAAATGTACCATCTGTGGTTAATTGAAGTGTAATGCATGAATAATAATCATGAATTAATTTTAGCAACACAGTCATTAGTAGGAATAATCATGGAGGACATATCATGTCAAACAAATAGTAATTGCATTCTGCGAAGAACTCTGCACTAGTACAGGTCAAATTGTTGCAGCTTATGTGATCTACTTGACTTTTACTAAAGCATTTGACATGGTTCTACATATGTTACTGTACAAATTACAAGCAAAAACATAGATAAAAATTCTCGTTTTCAGAGTGACATTTGGCTTAAGGGAAAACTAACGATAAAAATAAACACGTTCATTTTTAACATTTGAATGTTTCGGAATGTGTTTAGAATATTTTGTTTAAAAAAACTAAATATGTAAAAAAGATCACTAGAAACCGTTTCCTCTCTGCAGCTGCTCTGTCATTGAAACACATCAGTTAGGTAGACTTTTGTTAGTTCTTCTCATAAGGAATCATCACACTCCTTCCAGTTAGATGCTTCATGTAGAAGAGCTTTGAATCCAGCGTTTCTATGTGGGAAGTATTGGACGCATTTGGCATCATCATGCTGTGTGTGATGATGTCAAACATTTAAAAACCTTGAAAATCAAATTTTTTCTCTGAGGAAGACCTTCTAGTGGCTCTAAGTCTGAAAATGTTAGAACATATGTAGTAGGAACTAGCACGTGCCACTAGTATATCAGTACCAGTTACAAAAAAAACTGGGAAACTTCACTCAAGCCCTCCTTGTTATAAATGTTATTATTATTATCCTTATTATAAACTTTAAGCCCCATTTATTGTACTACTTTCACACAACAAGAGTCCCTTTCAAGCTATGGCAGGGCTGGACTGGGAACAGAAAGTAGCCCTAAAACAAAATTCCAGCCCAATAATGCGTCGCCCCAGCATGGTATGCAGATATACAGGGAGTGCAGAATTATTAGGCAAGTTGTATTTTTGAGGATTAATTTTATTATTGAACAACAACCATGTTCTCAATGAACCCAAAAAACTCATTAATATCAAAGCTGAATATTTTTGGAAGTAGTTTTTAGTTTGTTTTTAGTTTTAGCTATTTTAGGGGGATATCTGTGTGTGCAGGTGACTATTACTGTGCATAATTATTAGGCAACTTAACAAAAAACAAATATATACCCATTTCAATTATTTATTTTTACCAGTGAAACCAATATAACATCTCAACATTCACAAATATACATTTCTGACATTCAAAAACAAAACAAAAACAAATCAGTGACCACCTTTCTTTGCAAGGACACTCAAAAGCCTGCCATCCATGGATTCTGTCAGTGTTTTGATCTGTTCACCATCAACATTGCGTGCAGAAGCAACCACAGCCTCCCAGACACTGTTCAGAGAGGTGTACTGTTTTCCCTCCTTGTAAATCTCACATTTGATAATGGACCACAGGTTCTCAATGGGGTTCAGATCAGGTGAACAAGGAGGCCATGTCATTAGATTTTCTTCTTTTATACCCTTTCTTGCCAGCCACGCTGTGGAGTACTTGGACGCGTGTGATGGAGCATTGTCCTGCATGAAAATCATGTTTTTCTTGAAGGATGCAGACTTCTTCCTGTACCACTGCTTGAAGAAGGTGTCTTCCAGAAACTGGCAGTAGGACTGGGAGTTGAGCTTGACTCCATCCTCAACCCGAAAAGGCCCCACAAGCTCATCTTTGATGATACCAGCCCAAACCAGTACTCCACCTCCACCTTGCTGGCGTCTGAGTCGGACTGGAGCTCTCTGCCCTTTACCAATCCAGCCACGGGCCCATCCATCTGGCCCATCAAGACTCACTCTCATTTCATCAGTCCATAAAACCTTAGAAAAATCAGTCTTGAGATATTTCTTGGCCCAGTCTTGATGTTTCAGCTTGTGTGTCTTGTTCAGTGGTGGTCGTCTTTCAGCCTTTCTTACCTTGGCCATGTCTCTGAGTATTGCACACCTTGTGCTTTTGGGCACTCCAGTGATGTTGCAGCTCTGAAATATGGCCAAACTGGTGGCAAGTGGCATCTTGGCAGCTGCACGCTTGACTTTTCTCAGTTCATGGGCAGTTATTTTGCGCCTTGGTTTCTCCACACGCTTCTTGCGACCCTGTTGACTATTTTGAATGAAACGCTTGATTGTTCGATGATCACGCTTCAGAAGCTTTGCAATTTTAAGAGTGCTGCATCCCTCTGCAAGATATCTCACTATTTTTGACTTTTCTGAGCCTGTCAAGTCCTTCTTTTGACCCATTATGCCAAAGGAAAGGAAGTTGCCTAATAATTATGCACACCTGATATAGGGTGTTGATGTCATTAGACCACACCCCTTCTCATTACAGAGATGCACATCACCTAATATGCTTAATTGGTAGTAGGCTTTCGAGCCTGTATAGCTTGGAGTAAGACAACATGCATAAAGAGGATGATGTGGTCAAAATACTCATTTGCCTAATAATTCTGCACTCCCTGTAGAGGCAGAAAAGATAACTTAAAATTAACAACTAAAACCCATTACTATAGCATAAAAAAAGCAGTCATAGGGCATCAAAATAAGCCAAGGAGCGGATTTATTTTAAGCATTATCATATAATCAATGTATCAGTTCTACCTTGACATGGTACTACCTTGACATAGTAAGAAAATATTTGTAATTAAATGGTGAATGTATGCTTTGACACAACTGTAAAAAGTGACATTATCTTGTTTATTTTAAAGTCCTATGAGTGTGCTCTTGACTTTGGTCGAAAACATCAAACTTAATGGTCTCAGCCAATCCAATGCTTTCCCATAGGAAAGCATTGAGAGACTATTGCTCATATGTGGCAAAACGCTGCTCTGTATCAATCAGCATCTCTTCATAAAGATGCATTAAACCAATGCATCTCTATTGGAAGCATTTACCACCTCCATGCAGAGTGTGGAGACGCTCAACTGCGTCTCAATCCAACACCCACCCGCATGTATCTAATTTTATCCGCAGTCCATTCATGTGTCCCATTCTACCCCCCAGCTCTTCAATTTGTCTCATTCCCCCTTATCCCCTCCATATATCTTATTGTACCTTTACTCTATAACTTTTGAAAACACCATAAAACCTGTACATGAGGGGTACTGTTATACTTGGGAGACTTCGCTGAACACAAGTATTAGTGTTTTAAAACAGTAATATGTATCACAACAATGATATCGTGTGTGAAAAATGCAAAGATATTTAACTTTCACTGATGATATCATTGTTGTAATACATTTTACTGTTTTGAAACACTAATATTTTATTCAGCCAAGTCTTCCGAGTAAAACAGTACCCCCATGTAAAGGTTTTATGGTGTCTTGGAAAGTTACAGTGTTAAATATAGTGCTAGGAAATTAAATTCCCTGGACATTTGGCCTGGGTTGTCAGGCAGGTCCCACAAATTGTAATTAATAAAATTAAAGTTGATTTGGTGGCTATAATGTCCCTTTAAGTCTGAACATTTCAGGAAAGAATATTCAAACTGAAAACCTAACTGCAGAAAACAAACTTGAAGAATGTTTAAATTTTTTGAGGGATATGGATACACAAGGGCAATTGCCACTCAAGTAGCAAATGTGATTCAGTACAGATAGGTTCTACGATTTAGGATGAGGAATAACATGAAACATTTGCTGTGTTAAGGCAATCATTAAACAATAAAGACTTTACAGACATAGATAAAATCATATAACAAC
Organism: Pelobates fuscus; assembly: GCF_036172605.1. NCBI lineage: Eukaryota > Metazoa > Chordata > Amphibia > Anura > Pelobatidae > Pelobates > Pelobates fuscus. The sequence continues at coordinate 294,695,823 of NC_086320.1, forward strand.
ACTGTGCAATCCCATTTAATAGCTACAAAAGCCAGCAAGGTAGTGTCATATGTATTGCAAGCTATTCTATTTTACAATGAAAATTTTATTTTGCCTCAACATAAACCAAGGCACTACCTTGACTATGCAAAGCAATTCTGGGCACCGGCTTCATAATTGTATCTTTTATTGTATCTCTTGTATCTTCTATTTCTCTATTTCTGATTTATTTTTCTGTTGCTTCATTTTGACTTTCACTTTGAGTATATAAGGGTTGTTGTCATTAGCTTGGTTGCTTCATCTAAGTGTTGCTTCTAAGTGTGTGTGGTTGGAGATATTCTGGAGATAAACTGGAGGTAATCTGAGTTATTCAGGAGGATAAATAAACAGTTAAAATTCATTTGATTAAAATTATTTACCTCATTGGAATGGCAGACTTAGTTCAGTATAATAGTTACTATGCATTTGTTTCACGTTCCACTTTTTGGAGGTTTGGTTGTTGTCTAATCTGTAGACCGTTCTCTATCTTGCGGCAGGAGATTGTATTTTTGAAGTCTGAGATTTGTAAATTACCTGGTAAACAAACTCAGGCTGGAACAGCTGCAAAGCCACTGCCGCAGAGACATAATAGGAATGGCAGATGGATCACTGTAGGATCTGGTAGACTTAGAGTTGTGGATAAAAGGCATATTGCACAGTCTGTTGCTCTACATTATTCATTTTCTGCACTTTCAGAGTGTAATGGTGTTATGGAGAGAGGCACTGCGGGTAGTGGTGTTGTGGAGAGAGGCACTGCGGGTAGTGGTGTTGTGGAGAGAGGCACTGAGGGTAGTGGTGGTGTGGAGAGAGGCACTGAGGCTAATGGTGTTGTGGAGAGAAGAACTGAGGCTAGTGGTGATGTGGAGAGAGGCACTGAGGCTAGTGGTGTTGTGGAGAGAGGCACTGAGGCAAGTGGTGTTGTGGAGAGAGGCACTGAGGCTAGTGGTGTTGTGGAGAGAGGAACTGAGGCTAGTGGTGATGTGGAGAGAGGCACTGAGGCTAGTGGTGTTGTGGAGAAAGGCACTGAGGGTAGTGGTGTTGTGGAGAGAGGCACTGAGGCTAGTGGTGTTGTGGAGAGAGGAACTGAGGCTAGTGGTGATGTGAAGAGAGGCACTGAGGCTAGTGGTGTTGTGGAGAGAGGAACTGAGTCTAGTGGTGTTGTGGAGAGAGGCACTGAGGCTAGTGGTGTTGTGGAGAGAGGAACTGAGGCTAGTGGTGTTGTGAAGAGAGGCACTGAGGCTAGTGGTGTTCTGGAGAGAGGCTTGGAGACTATGGTGAGGCCTAATAGAAAGCAGTTGTTGTTGTTAGTGGATTCCATCATGAGAGGTGTGGAGATGGACAATGGTGGTCTTGTGAAGTGTCATCCCGGAGCTACTGTTCACAGAGACAGGAGACGTAACTGTAATATTGTTAAGCGAGCAAAGCAGGAAGGGGAATTGGATGTACTTGTCCATCTAGGGACAAATGACTTGGCTTGCAATGAGGTTTCAGAGGTTAAGGAAGTTTTTAGTGTTTTTGCCAATGATATACGGCAAGTTGCTTCCACGCATAACACTCAGAACGACAGGCGGATGCGTATTAGGGACTTTAACTTGTGGCTTGGTGAATGGTGTCGGGAGCAAGGATTTGGCTTTATTTCTCATGGTAGCTCTGTTTGGAATGGAAATAAACTGTACAAAAAAGATGGTTTGCATCTTTCTCAAAAGGGAACAAATGTTCTCAGTGAGCAGTTCAGAGGTTTTGCTAAGATGTATTTAAACTAGGAGGGGGGGGCAAAAGGGTGATAAAACATCAATCCAATTGTTCCCCAAAACAAGGACAGAAGGTGACTGTAGCAAGTGTGTTAAACAATGATAAGCTGATAGAGTCATGTCTACAAATGCTCGCAGTTTAGCGAATAAGATCCATGAACTTGTGGCAATAATGGCAACTGATAGTGTAGATTTAGTCGCTGTTACTGAGACATGGTATAATGAGAAAAATGACTGGAACATAGTAATACCAGGGTACTCTTTATATAGAAAAGACAGGGAAGGCAGGAAGGGGGGAGGGGTGGCCCTGTATGTGAAGGATAGCATAAAATCTAGCCTAATAAAAGTTAGTGAGGTGAACATAGAGTCCGTTTGGGTTATGTTAGAATTTGGTAATCACACAGTAATTCGTGTAGGTGTGATTTATAGGCCCCCAGGACAAATTGAAGACTTAGATAATCTACTAGTTGAGGAAATAGCTAAAATAACAATGAAGGGGGAAGTTATCATCATGGGTGACTTTAATCTTCCTGATGTGAATTGGAAAACAAAAATAGCTGCTTGTGCCAGGAGCACACATATTCTAAACTCCCTACTGGGATCATCTCTAAAACAAGTCGTTGAGGAGCCAACTCGTAAAGAGGCCATACTACATTTAGTTTTAACAAATGGAGATTTGGTATCCGATATTACTGTAGGTGAAAATGTAGGATCCAGTGAACATCAATCAGTGTGGTTTAATATAAGAACAGTGACTGAGTCACACCACACAAAAACAAAGGTTTTGGACTTTAGAAAAACAGACTTTTCTAAAATTAGAATATGTGTAAAGGAGTCATTATCAGACTGGAGCAATTTAAATGGCGTCCAAGAGAAATGGGATTATTTAAAAGTTGCACTACTGAAGGCAACAGAAAATTGCATTAAGCTTGTCAGTAAAAGCAAAAGATTCAAGAAACCACTGTGGTACTCCGCAGATGTGGCCAAAATAGTAAAAAATAAAAAGTTAGCATTTAGTAATTATAAAAAAAAAACAGAGTGAGGAAGACAGAATGGTCTATAAGATTAGGCAGAAAGAGGCTAAGCAAGTTATAAGAGCTTCCAAATCACACACAGAAGAGAAACTAGCACAGTCAGTAAAAAAGGGGGACAAAACTTTTTTTAGATACATAAATGAGAAAAGAAAAGTAAAACAAGGATTAGTTAGATTAAAAACAAAAGAAGGAAGATATGTAGAAGAGGATAAAGCTCTAGCTGACTGCCTCAATGAATATTTTTGTTCGGTATTTACAGATGAAAATGAAGGAGAGGGACCTCAGTTAAGAAAAAGGATAAATGAGTTATTTATTACTAGTGATGTACCGAACTGTCCACCGGCGAACAGTTCCCGGCGAACTTAGCGTGTTCGCGTTCGCCGCGGCGGGCGGACACATGCGCAGTTCGATCCGCCCCCTATTCATTGGGGAAACTTTGACCCTGTGCCTCTCGGTCAGCAGACACATTCCAGCCAATCAGCAGCACTCCCTCCCTTCCACACCCTCCAACCTCCCTCCCAGCATCCATTTTCGATTCATTCTGAAGCTGCATGCTTAGTGAGAGGAGGGAAAGTTTAGCTGCTGCTGATTAGATAGGGAAATTGATAGCTAGGCTAGGGTATTCAGTGTCCACTACAATCCTGAAGGACTCATCTGATCTCTGCTGTAAGGACAGCACCCCAAAAAGCCCTTTTTAGGGCTATAACATCATGCTGCTTTTTTTTTTTTTGTGTAATGTAATTGCAGGTGCCTGCCTGCCAGCTTCTGTGTGAGGTTCACATTGGATACTGTGCCCACTTGCCCAGTGCCACCACTCATATCTGTTTTAACAATAGGTTAAGCTTTACATTTAAAAGAAATAATTTTTTTTCACTGTAATAGAAGAGCAGTTGCCTGCCTGCCAGCTTCTGTGTCAGGTTGGATGCCTTGCCCATTTGCACAGTCAGTGCCACCACTCATATCTGTTTTAACAATAGGTTAAGCTTTACATTTAAAAGAAATAATGTTTTTTCACCGTAATAGAAGAGCAGTTGCCTGCCTGCCAGCTTCTGTGTCAGGTTGGATGCCTTGCCCATTTGCACAGTCAGTGCCACCACTCATATCTGTTTTAACAATAGGTTAAGCTTTACATTTAAAAGAAATAATTTTTTTTCACTGTAATAGAAGAGCAGTTAGTTGTCTGCAAGCATCTGGGTGTCAGGCCTACTTCAGCGTGTGCTCTGCAGACCTGTGCCAGCGTGCTTTGACAGTTGCCAATCATATCTGGTGTCTCTATAGCGTGCTTTTACAAAGAAAAAAGGTTTCTAGTGTAAGCTAATAGCAGCCAGTCAGTGTCCTTCAAGCGGCTCTGTCAGTCCTTCCTTCAGCGTGTGCTCTGCAGAACTGTTCCAGTGCACATTGCCAATCATATCTGGTGTCTCTATAGCGTGCTTTTAAAACCAAATTTTTTTTTTCACTGTTATAGATTGAATAGCAGTTACTTGTCTTCAAACGGGTGTGTCAGGCCTACAGTGTGTGCTCTGCAGAACTGTTCAAGTGCACATTGCCAATCATATCTGGTGTCTCTATAGCGTGCTTTTAAAAACAATTTTTTTTTTCACTGTTATAGATTCAATAGCAGTTACTTGTCTTCAAGCGGGTGTGTCAGGCCTACAGTGTGTGCTCTGCAGAACTGTTCAAGTGCACATTGCCAATCATATCTGGTGTCTCTATAGCGTGCTTTTAAAAACAAATTTTTTTTTTCACTGTTATAGATTGAATAGCAGTTACTTGTCTTCAAGCGGGTGTGTCAGGCCTACAGTGTGTGCTCTGCAGAACTGTTCAAGTGCACATTGCCAATCATATCTGGTGTCTCTATAGCGTGCTTTTAAAACCAAAATTTTTTTTTCACTGTTATAGATTGAATAGCAGTTACTTGTCTTCAAGCGGGTGTGTCAGGCCTACAGTGTGTGCTCTGCAGAACTGTTCAAGTGCACATTGCCAATCATATCTGGTGTCTCTATAGCGTGCTTTTAAAAACAATTTTTTTTTTCACTGTTATAGATTGAATAGCAGTTACTTGTCTTCAAGCGGGTGTGTCAGGCCTACAGTGTGTGCTCTGCAGAACTGTTCAAGTGCACATTGCCAATCATATCTGGTGTCTCTATAGCGTGCTTTTAAAAACAATTTTTTTTTTTCACTGTTATAGATTGAATAGCAGTTACTTGTCTTCAAACGGGTGTGTCAGGCCTACAGTGTGTGCTCTGCAGAACTGTTCAAGTGCACATTGCCAATCATATCTGGTGTCTCTATAGCGTGCTTTTAAAAACAATTTTTTTTTTCACTGTTATAGATTGAATAGCAGTTACTTGTCTTCAAGCGGGTGTGTCAGGCCTACAGTGTGTGCTCTGCAGAACTGTTCAAGTGCACATTGCCAATCATATCTGGTGTCTCTATAGCGTGCTTTTACAAAGAAAAAAGGTTTCTAGTGTAAGCTAATAGCAGCCAGTCAGTGTCCTTCAAGCGGCTCTGTCAGTCCTTCCTCCACCGTGTGCTCTGCAGAACTGTTCCAGTGCACATTGCCAATCATATCTGGTGTCTCTATAGCGTGCTTTTAAAACCAAAATTTTTTTTTCACTGTTATAGATTGAATAGCAGTTACTTGTCTTCAAGCGGGTGTGTCAGGCCTACAGTGTGTGCTCTGCAGAACTGTTCCAGTGCACATTGCCAATCATATCTGGTGTCTCTATAGCGTGCTTTTAAAAACAATTTTTTTTTCACTGTTATAGATTGAATAGCAGTTACTTGTCTTCAAGCGGGTGTGTCAGGCCTACAGTGTGTGCTCTAGAGAACTGTTCAAGTGCACATTGCCAATCATATCTGGTGTCTCTATAGCGTGCTTTTACAAAGAAAAAAGGTTTCTAGTGTAAGCTAATAGCAGCCAGTCAGTGTCCTTCAAGCGGCTCTGTCAGTCCTTCCTTCACCGTGTGCTCTGCAGAACTGTTCCAGTGCACATTGCCAATCATATCTGGTGTCTCTATAGCGTGCTTTTAAAACCAAAATTTTTTTTTCACTGTTATAGATTGAATAGCAGTTACTTGTCTTCAAGCGGGTGTGTCAGGCCTACAGTGTGTGCTCTGCAGAACTGTTCAAGTGCACATTGCCAATCATATCTGGTGTCTCTATAGCGTGCTTTTAAAAACACATTTTTTTTTTCACTGTTATAGATTGAATAGCAGTTACTTGTCTTCAAGCGGGTGTGTCAGGCCTACAGTGTGTGCTCTGCAGAACTGTTACAGTTCACATTGCCAATCATATCTGGTCTCACAGTAGCTTGCACGCATAGTACCACTAATCCCCAAAAAAATGACAGGCAGAGGCAGGCCACCCCGCAGGGGCCGTCGTGGTCGTGGTGCTGTGATTCCCTTTTGCCCTAGAATAATGCCCAGTTTTCAGAAGCCACGTACCCTGAACTTGAAAAGTTCTGAGGACATAGTTGACTGGCTAACACAGGACACCCAATCTTGTACAGCCTCCGCTCGGAACCTTGATGCACCATCCTCCTCCAGCTTAGCTTCAGGCACCTCTCAAGATACCACTCACCCGCCTGCCGCCACCACCAAAACTAGCACCACAGCCGCTTTACTTGGTATGTCAGAGGAGTTATTCACACACCCGTTTGAAGAAATGAGTGATGCGCAACCATTATTGCTAGAGGATGTAGATAACAGGGATATGTCTCAGGCAGGCAGCATTAAACACATGGAGGTACGGTGTGATGATGATGATGTTGTACCCGCTGCTGCTTCCTTTTCTGAGTTGTCAGATACAAGCGAAGCGGTTGATGATGACGATGCGTCCATGGATGTCACGTGGGTGCCCGCTCGGCAAGAAGAAGAACAGGGCGAAAGTTCAGATGGGGAGACAGAGAGGAGGAGGAGACGAGTTGGAAGCAGGGGGGGGTCGTCGCAAGGAGCTATTGGCACAGTCAGACAGCATGCATTGGCACCCGGGGTCAGCCCGACAGCACGCCAATCAACGCATGCTGTGTCCACCACCAGAATGCCGTCATTGCAGAGCTCAGCAGTGTGGCATTTTTTTTGTGTGTCTGCCTCGGACAACAGCGATGCCATTTGCAACCTGTGCCAAAGGAAACTGAGTCATGGAAGGTCCAACACCCACCTAGGTACAACTGCTTTGCGTAGGCACATGATCTCACATCACAAACGCCTATGGGATCAACACATGAGTACAAGCAGCACGCCTACTCTAAGTCGCCATCCTCCTCCTGGTCTAGCATCTTCAGCCACGTCAACCACTGCTGTCCTTCTTGCCCCCTCTCAACCATCCGCCACTCCGTCTCCCGCCTTGAGCAGTTCCCGCTCATCTGCCCACAGTCTGCCCACAGTCATGTGTCTGTCAAGGACATGTTTGAGCGTAAGAAGCCAATGTCACCAAGTCACCCCCTTGCCCAGCGTCTGACAGCTGGCTTGTCCGAACTATTAGCCTGCCAGCTTTTACCATACAATCTGGTTGAGTCTGAGGCGTTTTTTCTTTTCACAAAAGGCAATCCCCAACTTGCACTAGATTGTGCAAAAGGAAGTCATGGCATGTCTGGCACACAGTGTTGGGGCAAGGGTCCATCTGACCACTGATACCTGGTCTGCAAAGCATGGTCAGGGCAGGTATATCACCTACACTGCGCATTGGGTAAACCTGCTGACGGCTGACAAGCAAGGAATGCGTGGCATTGCAGAGGAGTTGGTGACACCGCCACGAATTGCAGGCAGTCCTGCTGCCACCTCCTCTACTCCTCCTACTCCATCCTCTTCCATAACCTCCTCGGCTGAGTCCTCTTGTGCTGCTGCGTCTTGCTCCACATCAACGGCACCCCCCCAGCTCCCCAGGTACTATTCCACATCCCGGATACGGCAGTGTCACGCCGTCTTGGGTTTGACTTGCTTGAAAGCAGAGAGTCACACCGGACAAGCACTCCTGTCCGCCCTGAATGCACAGGTGGAAAAGTGGCTGACTCCGCATAAACTGGATATCGGCAAAGTGGTGTGTGACAACAGAAAAAATTTGATAGCGGCATTGAAGTTGGGCAAGTTGACACATGTGCCGTGCATGGCACATGTGTGTAATCTGATCGTACAACGCTTTGTGCATAAGTACACAGGCTTACAGGACGTCCTGAAGCAGGCCAGGAAGGTGTGTGGCCATTTCAGGCGTTCCTACACGGTCATGGCTCACTTTGCCGATATCCAGCGGCGAAACAACATGCCAGTGAGGCGCTTGATTTGCGACAGCCCTACACATTGGAATTCAACACTCCTAATGTTCGACTGCCTGCTCCAACAAGAAAAAGCTGTTAATGAATATTTGTATGACCGGGGTGCTAGGACAGCCTCTGGGGAGCTGGGAATTTTTTTGCCACGTTACTGGACGCTCATGCGCAATGCCTGTAGGCTCATGCGTCCTTTTGAGGAGGTGACAAACCTAGTCAGTCGCAACGAAGGCACCATCAGCGACATCATACCATTTGTTTTCTTCCTGGAGCGTGCCCTGCGAAGAGTGCTGGATCAGGCTGTAGATGAGCGTGAAGAGGAAGAGGAAGAGTTGTGGTCACCATCACCACCAGAAACAGCCTTATCAGCATCACTTGCTGGACCTGCGGCAACGCTGGAAGAGGATTGTAAGGAAGAGGAGTCAGAGGAGGATTGTAGCTTTGAGGAGGAGGAGGAGGAGCAAGACCAAACACAACAGGCATCCCAGGGTGCTCGTTGTCACCTATCTGGTACCCGTGGTGTTGTACGTGGCTGGGGGGAAGAACATACCTTCAATGACATCAGTGAGGAGGAGGAACGGGAAATGAGTAGCTCGGCATCCAACCTTGTGCAAATGGGGTCTTTCATGCTGTCCTGCCTGTTGAGGGACCCTCGTATAAAAAGGCTGAAGGAGAACGACTTGTACTGGGTGTCCACGCTACTAGACCCCCGGTATAAGCAGAAAGTGGCGGAAATGTTACCGAATTACAACAAGTCGGAAAGGATGCAGCATTTGCAAAATAAATTAAAAAGTATGCTTTACACAGCGTATAAGGGTGATGTCACAGCACAACGGGAATCTAACAGGGGGAGAGGTGGAAGTCATCCTCCTCCTCCTCCTCCCACGACCACGCCGGCAAGGACAGGACGCTTTAAAGACGTGTTGTTGATGGAGGACATGCGGACCTTTTTAAGTCCTATGCATCGCCCTTCGGGATCCACCCTCAGAGAGCGACTCGACCGACAGGTAGCAGACTACCTCGCCTTAACTGCAGATATCGACACTCTGAGGAGCGATGAACCCCTTGACTACTGGGTGTGCAGGCTTGACCTGTGGCCTGAGCTATCCCAATTTGCGATAGAACTTCTGGCCTGCCCCGCTTCAAGTGTCCTGTCAGAAAGGACCTTCAGTGCAGCAGGAGGTATTGTCACTGAGAAGAGAAGTCGCCTAGGTCAAAAAAGTCTAGATTACCTCACCTTTATTAAGATGAATGAGGGATGGATCCCGAAGGGACTGACACTGGGCGATACATTCGATTAAAAAAGGCATGATGAGATGAGCTGCCTTGGGCTAAAAATGGTCCACACGCTGCTGTATTTTAGTTCTGAATGACGTTTGACTTGCGTGACTTATCCGCCACCAACTAGGGTTCAAGCCGCCATGTTTTAGGGCACTTTCTGCCTTTGAAACAAACATCAATTTTTCTGGCCGCTGCTACAGCAGCGGCTGCAACAATACCAAATTTTTCAGGCATGTGTACATGCCTAATTTTTAGGCCCACTGGTGCAGCACTGTGGCTTCAAAAACCAAACCCCAAAAAAATCCTCCAAGATGGCACCAATATACCAGTGGTCTAAGCATCTTCCCACCTTGGCCTAAAAAGGGGAGGTGATTCAACAATTAAAAATCTCTGCCATTTACACGTCCACTGATAGGAGACGCGGAAGGTATTAAACTGATATGAACAATACTATACTCACCGCTCCTATCTGGTGGCACATTAGCTTGCCCGCGCAGTGCCCCAAATTTCAAGTAAGAGGACCGACCAAGCATCTTCTTCCATCTCCCTGTTACATAAATCAATGCCATATCCATAGAAATTGTAGAGAATATCCAGGATAGTTTTACAGGGCCAAATCATGTCGCCTGTTGAAAGAGGTGACCTTGCTCGGGTCCCAGGTGTGCGGTTCCTAAAATGGCTGCCATATACATGTCCTCTGATAGGAGACGCGGAAGGTATTAAACTGATATGAACAATACTAAACTCACCACTCCTATCTGGTGGCACATTAGCTTGCCCGCGCAGTGCCCCAAATTTCAAGTAAGAGGACCGACCAAGCATCTTCTTCCATTTCCCTGTTACATAAATCAATGCCATATCCATAGAAATTGTAGAGAATATCCAGGATAGTTTTACAGGGCCAAATCATGTCGCCTGTTGAAAGAGGTGACCTTGCTCGGGTCCCAGGTGTGCGGTTCCTAAAATGGCTGCCATATACATGTCCTCTGATAGGAGACGCGGAAGGTATTAAACTGATATGAACAATACTAAACTCACCACTCCTATCTGGTGGCACATTAGCTTGCCCGCGCAGTGCCCCAAATTTCAAGTAAGAGGACCGACCAAGCATCTTCTTCCATCTCCCTGTTACATAAATCAATGCCATATCCATAGAAATTGTAGAGAATATTCAGGATAGTTTTACAGGGCCAAATCATGTCGCCTGTTGAAAGAGGTGACCTTGCTCGGGTCCCAGGTGTGCGGTTCCTAAAATGGCTGCCATATACACGTCCACTGATAGGAGACGCGGAAGGTATTAAACTGATATGAACATTTACTAAACTCACCACTCCGAGTGCTGTTATTTATTTAATTTTTTTGTGGTGAGGCTTTACAGGACAGAGTGCTTCTCCACGGGACATGTTAACTCACGGGCAGCTGGCTCATCAAGGAACCAGAGCAGCTTGAACGAGGTGACCTTGCTCGGGTCCCAAGTGTGCGGTTCCTAAAATGGCTGCCATATACACGTTCACTGATAGGAGACGCGGAAGGCATTAAACTGATATGAACAATACTCCACTCCTATCAGTAGGTCCGTCCCATTGTGATTTATGCCCCCCACCCACCGCGCAGGGATGGGGGCCGGGGGGGAGGAAAGTAGGCCCCCCATTGTGATTTATGGCCCCCACCCACCGCGCAGGGGTTGGGGAGGACAGTAGCTCCCCCCAGTGTGTATCATGGGCTTTGAGGACAGGTGTCAATCCATACCTGCCAAGTGACCCTATGTAGGGGTAACAGTCCCTATTCTGCTCTGTGTCAGTGTGTATCATGGTCTCTGTGGACGGGGAACAGTCTCTATTCTGCTCTGTGTCAGTGTGTATCATGGTCTCTGTGGACGGGGAACAGTCTCTATTCTGCTCTGTGTCAGTGTGTATCATGGACTCTGTGGACGGGGAACAGTCTCTATTCTGCTCTGTGTCAGTGTTTATCATGGTCTCTGTGGACGGGGAACAGTCTCTATTCTGCTCTGTGTCAGTGTGTATCATGGTCTCTGTGGACAGGGAACAGTCTCTATTCTGCTCTGTGTCAGTGTGTATCAGGGGTTTTGAGGACAGGTGTCAATCCATATCTGCCAAGTGACCCTATGTAGGGGGAACAGTCCCTATTCTGCTCTGTGTCAGTGTGTATCAGGGGTTTTGAGGACAGGTGTCAATCCATATCTGCCAAGTGACCCTATGTAGGGGGAACAGTCCCTATTCTGCTCTGTGTCAGTGTGTATCAGGGGTTTTGAGGACAGGTGTCAATCCATATCTGCCAAGTGACCCTATGTAGGAGGAACAGTCCCTATTCTGCTCTGTGTCAGTGTGTATCAGGGGTTTTGAGGACAGGTGTCAATCCATATCTGCCAAGTGACCCTATGTAGGGGGAACAGTCCCTATTCTGCTCTGTGTCAGTGTGTATCAGGGGTTTTGAGGACAGGTGTCAATCCATATCTGCCAAGTGACCCTATGTAGGGGGAACAGTCTCTATTCTGCTCTGTGTCAGTGTGTATCAGGGATCATTAGGGTAGGTGTCAATCCATATGTGCCAAGTGACCCTATGTAGGGGGAACAGTCCCTATTCTGCTCTGTGTCAGTGTGTATCAGGGATTTGACTATCTTTATTCAGATTCAAAAATTACAATTCCAGGAAAAAATTAACAAACATTTACAAGAACATGTTATGCACATCATAGAAACAATGTAAACCTCTTTAAAGCCACAAACTTAAGACAAAAAATACGTACACACAATGTGTAAGGGTTTGAAAGAATATTCTGAATCCTTACATGTTTACTTTATCGTTTGTTTGATTTTTGTGAACCATATATAAACTACAAGCAGCGTGAAAACTATAAAAACTCAAGTGGCCATGCTGATCAAATTAAATAGTATGCTTTACACAGCGTATAAGGATGATGTCACAGCACAACGGGAATGTAACAGGGGAAGAGGTGAAAGTCATCCTCCCCCTCCCACGACCCCGCCATATCTGCCAAGTGACCCTATGTAGGGGTAACAGTCTCTATTCTGCTCTGTGTCAGTGTGTATCATGGTCTCTGAGGACGGGGAACAATCTCTATTCTGCTCTGTGTCAGTGTGTATCAGGGCAGGGCTTTGAGGACAGGTGTCAATGTTAGGTGATTTCTGCCCTTTATGGATTAAAAGCAGACTCTGCATCAACTGTGCAATTTTCCATGGGAGTTTTGCCATGGATCCCCCTCCGGCATGCCACAGTCCAGGTGTTAGTCCCCTTGAAACAACTTTTCCATCACTTTTGTGGCCAGAAAGAGTCCCTGTTGGTTTTAAAATTCGCCTGCCCATTGAAGTCAATGGCGGTTCGCGCGGTTCGCCGGTTCGCGAACATTTGTGGAAGTTCGCGTTCGCCGTTCGCGAACCGAAAATTTCGGGTTCGCGACAACACCATTTATTACACGTGAGTTTACAGAGGAAGAGGTTCTATTTCAACTGTCAAAAGTAAAGACAAATAAGTCAATGGGACCTGATGGAATACACCCAAAGCTATTAAAAGAGCTTAGTGGTGTACTAGCAAAACCATTAACAGATTTATTTAACCAATCATTGATAACAGGAGTAGTCCCAGAAGATTGGAAGTTAGCGAATGTTGTGCCCATTCACAAGAAAGGGAGGAGTCGGGCAACTATAGGCCAGTAAGCCTTACTTCAGTAGTGGGGAAAGTGATGGAAACCATGTTAAAGGATCGGATTGTTGAACATCTAAAAACACATGGATTTCAAGATCAGAGACAACATGGGTTTACTTCAGGGAGATCATGCCAAACTAATCTTATTGATTTTTTTGATTGGGTAACTAAAATTATAGATCAGGGTGGTGCAGTAGACATTGCTTACCTAGATTTCAGTAAGGCTTTTGACACTGTTGCACATAGAAGGCTTATCAATAAACTGCAATATTTAAGTTTGGATTCCAATATTGTTGAATGGGTGAGGCAGTGGCTGAGTGGCAGGCAACAGAGGGTTGTAGTCAATGGAGTATATTCGAAGCTTGGGCTTGTCACCAGTGGGGTACCTCAGGGATCTGTACTTGGAGCCATTCTCTTTAATATTTTTATTAGTGATATTGCAGAAGGTCTTGATGGTAAGGTATGTCTTATTTGTTGATGATACTAAGATATGTAACAGGGATAAGCCAAATGGCTAATGATTTAGGTAAAGGTGATTTAGGTGATTTAGGTAAACTAGAAAAATGGTCAGAGTTGTGGCAACTGACATTTAATGTGGATAAGTGCAAGATAATGCATCTTGGACGTAAAAACCCAAGGGCAGAGTACAGAATATTTGATAGAGTCCTAAGCTCAACATCTGAGGAAAGGGATTTTGGGGTGATTATTTCTGATGACTTAAAGGTAGGCAGACAATGTAATAGAGCAGCAGGAAATGCTAGCAGAATGCTTGTTTGTATAGGGAGAGGTATTAGCAGTATAAAGAGGGAAGTGCTCATGCCATTGTACAGAACACTGGTGAGACCTCACTTGGAGTATTGTACGCAGTACTGGAGACCGTATCTTCAGAAGGATATTGATACCTTAGAGAGAGTTCAGAGAAGGGCTACTAAACTGGTTCATGGATTGCAGGATAAAACGTACCAGGAAAGGTTAAAGGATCTTAAAATGTATAGCTTGGAGGAAAGACGAGACGGGGGGATATGATAGAAACATTTAAATACATAAAGGGAATCAACACAGTAAAGGAGGAGACTATATTTAAAAGAAGAAAAACTACCACAACAAGAGGACATAGTCTTAAATTAGAGGGACAAAGGTTTAAAAATAATATCAGGAAGTATTACTGTACTGAGAGGGTAGTGGATGCATGGAATAGCCTTCCAGCTGAAGTGGTAGAGGTTAACACAGTAAAGGAGTTTAAGCATGCGTGGGATAGGCATAAGGCTATCCTAACTATAAGATAAGGCCAGAGACTAATGAAAGTATTTAGAAAATTGGGCAGACTAGATGGGCCGAATGGTTCTTATCTGCCGTCACATTCTATGTTTCTATGTTTCTGTGTTTCATTTCATATACTTTTATTTCTGATTTTGGTGTATCTGACCTCGACTTGCCTTAAGTACTCTATATTGGCACTTGCGTTTACTTGTTCCATTAAATACTCTGTTTTCAGGATCCACTGACCTCAGCTTGTCCCTGTTTATACTATACACCTACCTATTGCCTGGTAGCTGTTACCATCTTCTAAGAGGTGTCTGTGTTTTATTACATCAACCGTTCTCTGGTCTGGCAATAATGCTTCTATTTTATCTTCTGTGTTTATACACTGACAGGGTTATTCACTAAAGTGAGAGTTCTAAGTGAATTTCATATTTAAGGTCAAAACAGCCGATCTATAAAAAATCTCTAAGTCAGCTATGCTAACCCTGTCTGATTCAGGTTTGTTGGTACTAAGATTTAGCTTTGTTGGTACTAATAATATCTTTAAAGAAAAATGGTCTGGATGCTTTTTTGCCATCACACAATATCCAAGTCTGTAGCTGTCAATATGCATGGAATTAGAAGCCTTCTAATCAAAACAAAAATCTGATCTTTACATTCCTGTTAAAAATTATGTTTTCATCTTTTGTTCAATATCTGAGACAGATGTGTATAAAAGATTGCATGCATGGACTTGGGCATTTTTGTTTTGCCTGTAAGCCTGTATAATAATATAATTCTGTAAACTTCAAGCCAATGGTTCTTTATCCATGGATCCGTACACAAAACTGAGTATCCATGGTATAATGAATTTTGATTGGTTGGGGTTGGAAAAAGCACAATGCACTTGTCAGATCCCAGGCAACTGTCCACAACAATTAACTTTAATGTAGTGGCTCTGACATTGGAAAGGGTTTAATACAGGTTTTTTTTCCACAATGTATTTAGTATATATTATATTATATTATATTAAAGTGTAGTATGATATTAAAATTAAAAAAAATAGTTTGCCAAATAAATATGACGTACATAATTTTGGTTACTTTCAAAATAGATTAAAAATCACTGTTTTAGAGCAATAAACATGACACTTATTTGTGATCATCAAACCACCACCATTAGTTTCACAGTAGAAACATATCAGTATCTTCCCTTTACCCTTTAGGAAAATGAAGTGTATATAAAAGTTCTATTTATCTTGGTAAAATAGGAATGTGCTCTATCCAATGAAACACACATTACTATCCACTACAGAGGTTTTGTGGTTAATCTAAGCATGCCATTAGGCAGCTAGTATTGCTATGAGATGATAAAACTTGTCATAAAATAAGCTCTCCTTTTAAATAGAAGCTGGTCAAAAATATGTTTTGGTTTTCTACTTCATATTTCACTATCATAGTTTGAGAGATGTTTGTGTTTTTTTCTGTTTTTGCTTTGCAAACATTATTGGGTCTATATGCCATCTAGTATTAGTGTACATCCAAACACAGAAAGGCTGTAGTAAGTTTTTTTCTGAGTGCAACCACATTATACACTGATAGCAAGAGATAATAGTACAGATTAAACAGTTTTATTTATTTCGACAATGGAGTTAGCAGTTTGTAAGTTGGTGACTAATAGTAACTGGCTGAATGTGCGAGTGTGGTGGGGGGCCCTTAAAGCAATCAAGACCCTTCTCTATAGTGACTATGTCCTAAGGAGAGCATTAACTGATTGCTGTCTGGCACATTCATACAGTTCACTAGTAATGGGAGCATGGTGTCAGTATATTTTCACTGACAGACATTTTGTGTTAGGATAGAAATTAAAAATGTACACTGTAAGTCACCACTTGTGACTCCATTTTGTAACAAATATGCAAAATGTGACTCCATTTTGTAACAAAAATGCAAAATGTGACTCCATTTTGTAACAAAAATGCAAATTGCCGAGGGACCGCAGTGCTGGATTCAGGTAAGTGTCTGAAGGGGTTTTAATCCCTTCAGCGACCTGGGATGGAGGCGGGAGAGAGGGGGGCACTGCAGGATTCTACAGTGCCAGGAAAACGGCTTTGTTTTCCTGGCACTAGAGAATCCCTTTAACCCCTTAAGGACACATGACGTGTGTGACACGTCATTATTCCATTTTATTCCAGAAGTTTGGTCCTTAAGGGGTTAAAAATAGTGTGTAACTCTTTAAGTCAATCAAGGGAAACAGTGCTAATATATCACATTTTTGATATAATAAAAGATATTTAATTATTTTTGATAATTTTTTTAAAATATTATTTTTCATATTTATCACCCCATAAATATCATCACAACGGGATTGGAGGTAAAATGGAGGCACATGGATTGGAGAGAGAACACTAGGGGGTGCCATGTGTGGCCAAACACGTGACTGTGTTGACATGTCAAACAACTATAATATGCATTTGGTAACAAACACAAAGCAGGCCCTTATAATTCTTTAAATCAAGGATTACCTTTGTGGGAGGCTTAATTGTTATTATCTGCTCTGTTATAAGCCAGTATTATTATAGTACATTTGTATATATTTCTATATAATGGTAGCAAAGCATTAAATATGCAGCAAATACCATCCAAATCAATGAATCGAGAAAATAAAGCATATGCTGTCTCTATCAATATACATCAGAGTTTTACAATTCCATGCTGGAGAGACCGTCTCTCATTTGCATTTCTCCAATCCCCAAGTGAAAATTGCAGCCTCCAGCTGTTTTTTGGAAACTAAAAACACAATAAAGCTCAAAATGTTAATGTATAGAAATAGAAATGAGCAGCCACTGGCAGTTTCCCAGAGCTATTCAGAGTAGCTAGCCAGCATTTAATGACTAAAGTAGTCACTTTATCTGCATCTTTTAAGTCCAAAGTCTGCAAAATAAAAAATAGTCTTCATTCCAAAACGAAATTTGACTCTCACATCCTCACTGCCCAGCTCTAGAAGTGGTTCCAGATGGACTGGCTGAACCTCCATTATCAAAAGAATCTTGCCCCTGAATATTGCCTGTGAAACAACTGCTAGAGATCACAGCTATCTTATATTCCAAGAGTATTACTCCTTCTTCCAATGCCTGGAATGGTTCCTATTTGGTTAAACACCCATTCCTCTTTCAATATTATAGATATTGTCTATATTTTCTGTATTTAGCCAACATAATACTCTAATTTAAGGTGCATCAGTATCTCTATAGGAAGGCCCAAATCATCCACTGTCTGTTGAAACCACTTCAGAACGTTCAGCTGAGGATTACTTAACTCTCATTTGGTCCTGGGCATTATAACTTTTGAAGATGCAAGGGTTCTTAGATAGCTGACATATTCTTTTGCTGACAGACTGTATGTAGATAAAGTAAAAAAAGGTCATATTAGTTATAAAAAATATGCAAAACACCACACGTGTACAAGCTGACACTAATTAATATCAGCTGTATATGTTCTTACACAGTGCTGGGTGTCTGCTTCTAGCAGATAATCATGTAAAAATACAGAAGAAGTGAATAATTGTGCAAACGGTAAAACAATTTAATATTAACAGAATTAATTAAGATAAATTAAACAATTATATTGGCACAACCTATTTGCTAGTCAACTTAGTAGTGCTGAATGGAATATTTCCCAGATAGCTGTATTCAGTCGTAATAACTTGGCTTCTAACTCAGAGGTTGTGGTAGGGGGCATAAAGAGTAGATGAGATTATGCTTAACTCAATGCATTTTATCTTAACTGACCTCCTCGGCACCTTATGTCCTGAGGAAGTCTGATAAGATGAATTGCATTGAGCTGAGCATATCTTTATTGAGAGAGAGGGTAAACTCTCCTTGGAAAACCATAAATATAAAATTATGACTTATGAGCCATAAAGGAAAATTAACTTTACTTTCACAATATGATAAGAACAAATTACCACCATGTGTGGAGAGGAAGACATTTATATCTACACAATTAATTAATTAATTATGTCAGTACTTGTCCTGAACCAAGAAAGTTGAGCTAACCTAGGAGTAATACTACCAAAAATGGATCATGAAATAAAAAAAAAATTCTGGACTATGAAAAATATAGAAGACAGGTAAGACATGAATTACTATTTTTTTGGCATTTCCAACCTCTCCATAATACTTAAGTTATCAGCTGAAAGGGTAGAAAGGGACATATTTATTTAGGATGAGACATATTTATTTAGGAGGGACATATTTATTTAGGATGAGAGATTTATTTAGGATGGACCACCTGGATTATATCTTTAACTATTTGAGACAATTTGTTGGGCATCTCTTATCATATTTAGGAGAGGAAATAGATGTGGGTGAATTTTAGCATTAGACACCTATTGATTAGGCACTACATAACTCTATGGTTTTTGGGACTGATCATTATCTAGTCAAGTTATTACTGGACTAGGGGCTTATCGACCCTTAGACCATCATTATATCACCCTCCAGTCTACTAATAGGGGCTCTGGGTCATTGCCCCGGCCCTTAACTTGTTGATTATTACAACCCACCACACATTGGATGACGGACGATGTTGTGAGCATTAGCTAGGTCCCACCATGTATTTATATAATCACAAAGTTATAGAGGCTGAAATAAAGACGTGCCCCGACCAAAAAACCCAATATGAATCGCTTTCCAATTTTGCCACAATGAAGGAAAAAATTCCCCAAATGGCAGTCAAATCTCACCCTGGATAAAGAAGCTGTTTACCACAAGGGTAAAACATTATACCCCACATATGAGAAATTATATTTTAGAATATTATGTTATTGCAAGAATGTATGACTTCCTCCACTCCTCTGTACATGGGGTGGAGTAAAAGGGGAGCATTTGCCATATCTCCCTGGTTAATATTAAATACCAAGGACCCCTCTTCTAGAAACAAAAAAACCCAAAGAAAATAACACTGTGGAGATTGTTCAATTAAACTGGTGGCATTGTGACCACAACCAGCTAAGATGTCTTATTGCGTGTTGCTATAATTAACCATATGCAATGTTTGTAGAATCTCAGGACCTATGCTGAAAGTATCCAAGCACTGAAAGTAATGAGTTACACTAGGACAGGGGTAGGCAACCTTCGGCACCCCAGATGTTATAGACTACATCTCCCATGGAGCTTTGCCAGCATTAAGTCTATAGAAGCATTATTGGAGATCCAAACCATCAGCGATGTCAAAGGGCTAAGGTAACATCCCAAGGACGTACTTGAAAACCAGAGTAATCAGAATGTACCTTTCCTGGTTAAATACTTTGTTATTATTGTTATTATTATTATTACTGCTGTGACTAGGAAATTATCCTGCAAACTGTGATAGCAAACACCAGAAGTTTTTTTTTTTTTTGCACTTAGCGTAACTCCTCTTATTTGCCACGCAGGTTTATATGAGAACAAGAAAATCAAAACCCTTTGTCTCTAAAAAAAAAAAAAAGGACAAAAGATTGTATTTTAGAGTTATATGCTTTTTTCCATCACTAGCCGTCTCTCAGCTAATCTGCGGAGAGTTGTGCTGACAGCATTAGTGTATTGCCGATGGAATTGAACACAGTGAATAAGCTCGTAAGAGGCATGCTTTCACTCTAAAATGATATGAGATCTAATTAAGATCTCATAAATTGCACACAGGCAAAAGTCTATGTGCAACTGTCAATAACTGTATTTGCTCTAAAAGGACTTCATCATAAACAATCCTGTAAATGAAAACATCCCCTTCAGGCTTTTTTATAAAACTAATCTTTACACTAAGGCGGGGAAATCACAACTATATAGATTAAAGTAAATAAATACAAAATAATAGATCACACTTGTGAACTGATAGCTGCCATAACAGACATGAGTAGAAGTCCATTTATGGGCAGATGGTTGGATGTATATCAGCCCACTTCCATCTGTTTTTAAAACTCTCAACAAAAAGTAGACTAACATAAGTTAATATGCTTTAATCTTGTTTGAGGTTTTATATTTACTGTTTTGCTAACATATTAACTAAACTAAACTAAAACTAAAATAATAACAGACAATTTTAGTATTATGTACAGCGGTATCGTTTAGTAGGTACAAAAGCACATGCACTAGTTTACAAAAAAATGTAAAATAGTTTCAACATCATAATCTACATTTTCATCAGTGCTTATAAAACCAGACACATGTACGTTACGTTATACCAGTGGTTCTTAACCCACGAGTAAGACTTAAACTTAAGTCCCCGTGCTAAAAGTAGGTACCTTTGATTGGAAAGGGAAAATCCCATTAATCCATGCCCCATTAAACTACTAATAATAACCTTTTTATTGCAGCACCCCTGCTATTCTCAATTCTACTGATACCCCAGAACAATGGAAACAGTCTTGTGATAGTTATTTTTGTATTTATTATTTTAAAATGAAGGGCTCTCGGTCTAATTTTCCAATTCAAGACTGGATATCTGAGCTAATTCCATGCACATCATTTATGTTCTTGTAAAAAAAAAACTGTATTAAACAGTTTCATTTACTCATAATACTCACACACAAAAAAAAAGCCATAATGACATACGTAACAGTAACACACGGTCATACAACGTACAGAGTTGCATCAAATGTTTAAAAAACTGGTTCTAACCATGGATAGAATTTGGATTACTATTACCCGATAGTTATTATTGACTATATATTCTCATATCAGTCTTTAGGAATGAAAGTACTTTTATAAGTTTGTTTCCATTATCTAGCCATCTGTTATGCATCAGAAACATAAGAATATTTGACTTTTATATATCTTATAAACACTATTATATGTGTCATTTCAGTGCATTCCCTGTGGTACAGAGATATTGATGTGAACGATTTCGAGCACTATTGTATTGTACAATCCGAAAAGGTTACATCTTATGGGAGGATGCATGATTTGCAGCGATAAAATACCAATGAGCTAGTCTTTTTGTTTTTTTGCAATTTTGTGAAATACTTAGTTACAATTGAACAAAATGTTTACTATTATAAATGCTATTTATGTGTTCCATAACATACTCTGTTAAATTTGCATTAAAGTTCATTATTGATGTTAAGTTATTTATTGATGGCAAATTTATCCACAGGCCAGGCACGTGAATCAGCAAATGGGAATAGGTTGATTTATAAGCAGCACAAACAAAAGTATAAATTAGCTTATTTGTTTCAGACACAAATACTATTTAAGATTAGGTGAAATTTACCAATTCAGATACACTGTGGTCACATGCAAGGCAGTGGAGGATTGTCCATAGGGGCACTTGGATACCACCGTTTTTTGTGGGGAAAATATTTATTTGCAATAGTTTAGAAATACTAAAATTCTTATTCTGGAGTGGAAGGCGGTAAGACAAAAAATATGGGGAAAACGTATAAAGCCACATAAGGCTTTTCTGACACAGAAGTTTTAATAACTCTTACTGCACACAACCACCATCTTCTTTAACGTTCTCAATCACACAGCTAAGACCTGAGACACTCATGATGTAGCTAGTTGAAAAGTTGTGAAGCTTCAAACTGCAGGACTGGTACTGTGACTATGAGGACTATTCCGATTCTGATTTAAATCTGTTTTAATCCTTTTAATGTTTTTTTTAGAAACTGCAATGTTTACATTGCAGGGTTAAGTACACATCTCGTGACAATCAAACTGACCGCTACTAGAGGTGCTTCAACTGTACTAACCGAGTAAAATTGGGTCACGTCACCAGAAGCCCATGGTAAAGTAGTTAATACAAGCACATTAAGTCCCCAATGATCCTCTAGGACACAACTAGGTAGTCCCTAAATCCTGGACTGGTAGGGGGTACTTGAGGACTGGATTGGGAACCCCCGTTCTAGGAGGAACATTGGATTAAACTATCATAAAATAGTCCTTGCCTCTTAGATAACGTTGTAGGGAGGTAAGCAGCAGTGAGCATTGGCTCTGGAAGGAGGTCAGTAAATCATTTATATTTATTTAATCTTGATTGCAAATGGGGGATTTTTTTTTTTTAATCTAACTAATACATGGACATATAGTGGTAGGAATACAGTCTTTATTGCAGCACTAATGCTGCTTGTTAACTTGAGGATTTCTTAACAAAAAAGGTTTTGTAATTTTTTTAATTTAGAAAGATTCTGTAACTTTGCTATAGTTATATAGCTTTTTTATTTTTGCAATTCAGTTTTTATATCACTACGATTAGAAGTTCAGTAAATAATCCACTCAGTGTACATCTTACTGTGGATTATATTGACATGCTCTGTAACGACTGAATCATTTCCTGAAACTTAAATAAAAATGATGACATTTCATGCTCCCCAACATTTGAACATTTACAGCAGAACCGAGTACATTTTAGCTTTATCTAATCAATGTGCCTCCTTTTCTTTAAAACTCAAACTCGTGTCTCAAAACTGCTTTTATTAACAACTGCCTAAAGAACATTTTCATTGTAGACACCTTTAAATAATTCTGATATTTTAAGATTTTTTTACACTCCTGTGTTGATGTTCAGTAAAATATGATGATATGCTTGGAAATGTTGTCATTTTTAATTAGTGAATTTACTAGAAGCATTGATGCATCTATAAAATTTCCCACAACTCATTAGGAGCTCTTGCAGTTTACTGACCAAGATTAATCTTGAATTTATTTGAAAATCCAAACTTGTTCAGTTTTCAATAACTCACTCAGAGCAAAACTAACCTAAGGGTTGGTCCAAACAATCTTGTTTTTTGTTAATTCCAAAGCAAAGTCATAATTTGCATTTCTGTAAAGCTCAAAGGGTTGAAGGAATTATGTCACTACCAGCATTTAGCAGTGAATAGGGCAGTTGCATAAAAAATGATCAATTACTTACGCAAACACATATGAAATTTCAAACCTTTCAACTGTCCTGGGTTTTACAGGATTATAGTGATGTTAAAGGGACACTATAGTCACCTGAACAACTTCAGCTTAATGAGGTTGTTCAGGTGAGAACTATAGCCAGGGCTGCCATCAGAAATTTTGGGGCCCCTGACAAAGCACAAGGTCTGGCCCCCCTCCCGACCCCTCCCTCCCGGGCCCGCCCACGCCCTACCTAGTCCGCTGACAATGATGCGGGACTGAATGTGGTGTGTATAGTGGAAGTGAATTAGAATGTGTGTAATGGATGTAGTGTTTGTGTGTATTAGATACTGTTTGTGCAGTGAATGCAGAGTGTGTTAGTGTAGCGGATGCAGTGTGTATAGTGAACGCAGAGTGTGTTTGAGTAGTGAATGTAGTGTGTGTACAGTGATGTAGTGTGTGTTTGTGTAGTGGATGTAGTGTTTCTATGTACTAGATGAAATGTGTTTAGTGGATGTAGTGTCTGTAGTTGATGTAGTGTGTGTATTAGACGCAGTGTCTGTGTATAGTGAATGCAGAATGTTTCAATTTGTGGTGGATGTAGTGTGTGTACTGTGAATACAGGATGTATGTTTAGTGGATGCTGTGTGTACAGTTAATGCAGAGTGTGTCAGTATAGTGAATCCAGAGTGTGTGCATAGTTTAGTGAATGCAGAGTGTCAGTGTAATGAATGTAGTGTGTGTGTGTTAGTGCAGTGAATGCAGAGTGTGTGTAAATGAGTGTGTTAGTGTGTAGCGGATGCAGAGTGTGTGTTAGTGTGTAGCGGATGCAGAGTGTGTGTTAGTGTGTAGCGGATGCAGAGTGTGTGTTAGTGTAGTGAATGCAGAGTGTGTGTCAGTATAGTGGATGCAGTGAGTGTTAGTGTGTAGTGTATGCAGAGTGCATGCTGTATTAGTGAATGCAGTGTGTGTATTGTATTAGTGTATGCACTGTGCGTGTTAGTGTATGCAGTGTGTGTGTTGTATTAGTGTATGCAGTGTGTGTGTTGTGTTAGTGTATGCAGTGTGTGTGTTTGTGTATGCAGTGTGTGTTGTATTAGTGTATGCAGTGTGTGTTGTGTTAGTGTATGCAGAGTGTGTGTTGTGTCCAGGGGCGGACTGACCGGTCGGGCACTTCGGACATGGTCCGAGGGCCCGGCCGGGAGGGGGGCCCGCCATCAGGGGGCCCGGCCGCCCCTTTAAATGCTGCAGCCGCCTGAGCGCTCTCTTAAGAGAGCGCTCAGGCGGCTGCAGCTTCTCACCTCCCCGTAGCGTGGCCGAGCTGCTCTGCGTCCGCGGTGCCGGCCGGAGTGATAGGAAGGTGCACACACACTGAGTGTGCACCTTCCTGTCAGTCCGGCCGGGTACAGGAAACAGAAACTCCTGTTCCGCGCGGAACAGGAGTTTCTGTTTCCTGTACCCGGCCGGACTGACAGGAAGGTGCACACTCAGTGTGTGTGCACCTTCCTATCAATCCGGCCGGCACCGCGGATGCAGAGCAGCTCGGCCACGCTACGGGGAGGGGGTAAAAAGAGAGAGGGTGGGGGGGAGTTAAAAGAGGGGGGGGGTTAAAAGAGAGGGGGGGGGGTTAAAAGAGAGAGGGGGGGTTAAAAGAGAGAGGGGGGGTTGTTAAAAGAGATGGGTTAAAAGAGAGAGGGAGGGGGGTTTAAAAGAGAGAGGGAGGGGGGTTTAAAAGAGGGATGGGGGTTAAAAAGAGGGAGGGGAGTAGGGGGGGTAAAAAGAGAGAGGGGAGTAGGGGGGGGTAAAAAGAGAGAGGGAGGGGGTACGAAGAGAGGGGGTAAGAAGAGAGAGGGAGGGGGTACGAAGAGAGGGGGTAAGAAGAGAGAGGGAGGGGGGTAAGAAGAGAGGGGGGGTAAGAAGAGGGAGGGAGGGGGGTAAGAAGGGAGGGGGGTAAGAAGAGAGGGGGGGTAAGAAGAGGGAGGGAGGGAGGGGGGTAAGAAGAGGGAGGGGGGGTAAGAAGAGGGAGGGGGGGTAAGAAGAGGGAGGGGGGAGTAAGAAGAGGGAGGAGTAAGAAGATGTGGGAGTAAGAAGAGGTGGGAGTAAGAAGAGGGGGAGTAAGAAGAGGGGGAGAGTAAGAAGGGGGAGTAAGGAGAGGGGGAGGGGGAGAGTAAGAAGGGGAGTAAGAATAGGGGGAGGGGGAGTAAGAAGAGGGGGAGAGTAAGAAGGGGGAGTAAGGAGAGGGGGAGGGGGAGAGTAAGAAGGGGGGTAAGAAGGGTGTAAGAAGAGGGGGAGGGGGGAGTAAGAGGAGGGCAATTGCCCCCTCCCCTGTCCGCAGGCACCATGCGGGCAGCCGGCAGGGGAGGGAGGAAGAGAGGACCCGGGAGCTCAGCCTGCAGCTCCTCTGGGTCCTTCTTGCGCGAGCACAGGTCGTTGCCGCGGTTACCACGGCAACTTTACGGCTCTTGCGAGAGTAAACTCTAGCCCTGGAGCTACGGGCTAGAGTTCACTCTCAACACTGTGACCACCAGGTGAGAGTGAACTTTAGCCCCATAAACACACTGCCCCCACACACCATACACATTCACACACTGCCCCCTATACACACACACACTGCCCCCACACACACCATACACATTTACACACATTGCCTCACACACACACACATACACTGCCCACCCATACACACACAGCCCTCCATACTAACATTGCCACACACATACACAGCCCCCTCGTACACACATTGCCCCACACACCCTACACATTCACACACTACACCCCCTCACACACACTGAACCTTTCACACACACTGCACCCCTTACACATTGCACCACTGCTCCTATACCCTACTACAGCCTCATATCCCAGCAGACCCCAGGTAAGTTGTCAAACTGTTCTTAAACGGTTTGACTACTTACTCTGGGAGGGGGGCCCGGCCCTCCTGGCACCATAACGACTACACAGAGTAATAGTGGTTATTGTGCATGGATTATTTCTTTAAATAATCTACGAGTGCCCCAGTAGCCAGCAAGCCAGCCAACCCACAGGCCACCAGTTAGGCTTAAAGCCAGCAAACCCACAGCCTGCCAACCGCAGCCAGCAAGCCACAGCCAGCAAGCCACAGCCTGCCAGCTGCAGCCAGCAAGCCCACAGCCTGCCGGCAGTAGCCAGCAAGCCCACAGCCTGCCAGCCGCAGCCAGTAAGCCCACAGCCTTCCAGCAAGCCCACAGCCTGCCAGCCGCAGCCAGCAAGCCCACAGCCTGCCGGCAGTAGCCAGCAAGCCCACAGCCTGCCAGCAAGCCCACAGCCTGCCAGCCGCAGCCAGTAAGCCCACAGCCTTCCAGCAAGCCCACAGACTGCCAGCCAGCAACAGTAATTAAGGTAAGAGGAGCCAACTTGGCCTAGGTATCAGCTATGTTGTGTTGCTATATTGTGAATAGGAACCAGAGTGTTGGAGAGACCCCCCTCCAGGCCCCATTAGACTCCATTGTAGTCTCTAATGGGACCTGGAGGAAATTATTTCTAACACACTCTCTAAAGGACACTGAGATAGCCTCTGCTAGAATGCTCCCCCCCTCCATGGCCCATTAGCCCTCAATTGTAGTCTCTACTGGGGCCTGGAGGCGACTGTTTCCAGCAGGGACACTGAGATGGCCTCTGTTAGAAAGACCCCCTTCCAAGCCTATTAGACTCCATTGTAGTCTCTAATAGGGCCTGGAGGGGATTCTTTCTAACACACTCTCTAAAGGACACTGAGATAGCCTCTGCTAGAAAGACGCCCCTCCATGGCTCATTAGCCCTCAATTGTAGTCTCTACTGGGGCCTTGAAGGGATTATTGCACTTTTGTTCCTTGTGTCTAAAGATTGTGTAGGGTGTGGCTGGAGGCGGTGCATGGAGGCGGGACATGGGTGGCGCTTGCTGCGGAGTATGGGTGGGGCCTGTAAGGGGGCCCTTGATTTATTTTGCCCGGGGGCCCTGAGGGTTCTCAGTCCGCACCTGGTTGTGTCAGTGTATGCAG
This sequence comes from Pelobates fuscus, assembly GCF_036172605.1. Classification (NCBI taxonomy): domain Eukaryota; kingdom Metazoa; phylum Chordata; class Amphibia; order Anura; family Pelobatidae; genus Pelobates; species Pelobates fuscus. Next base: position 294,722,975 of record NC_086320.1, read on the forward strand.
AGTGTGTGTGTTGTGTCAGTGTATGCAGTGTGTGTGTTGTGTCAGTGTATGCAGTGTGTGTGTTGTGTTAGTGTATGCAGTGTGTTGTGTCAGTGTATGTAGTGTGTGTTGTGGCAGTGTATGTGGTGTGTGTGTGTGTGTTGTGTCAGTGTATGTTGTGTGTGTGTGTGTGTTGTGTCAGTGTATGCAGTGTGTGTGTTTTGTCAGTGTATGCAGTGTGTGTGTTTTGTCAGTGTATATAGTGTGTGTGTTTTGTCAGTGTATGTAGTGTGTGTGTTGTGTTAGTGTATATAGTGTGTGTGTGTTGTGTCAGTGTATGTAGTGTGTGTGTGTGTGTTGTGTCAGTGTATGTAGTGTGTGTGTTGTGTCAGTGTATGTAGTGTGTGTGTTGTGTCAGTGTATGTAGTGTGTGTGGTGTGTCAGTGTATGCAGAGTGTGTGTTGTGTTAGTGTATGCAGTGTGTGTTGTGTTGGTGTATGCAGTGTGTGTGTGTTGTGTCAGTGTATGTAGTGTGTGTTGTGTCAGTGTATGTAGTGTGTGTTGTGTCAGTGTATGTAGTGTGTGTTGTGTCAGTGTATGTAGTGTGTGTGTGTGTTGTGTCAGTGTGTGTGTGTGTGTGTGTGTGTTGTGTCAGTGTGTGTGTGTGTTGTGTCAGTGTGTGTGTGTGTTGTGTCAGTGTATGTAGTGTGTGTGTTGTGTCAGTGTATGCAGAGTGTGTGTTGTGTCAGTGTATGCAGAGTGTGTGTTGTGTCAGTGTATGCAGAGTGTGTTGTGTTACTGTATGCAGAGTGTGTGTTGTATTACTGTATGCAGAGTGTGTGTTGTGTTGGTGTATGCAGTGTGTGTGTGTTGTGTCAGTGTATGTAGTGTGTGTTGTGTCAGTGTATGTAGTGTGTGTTGTGTCAGTGTATGTAGTGTGTGTTGTGTCAGTGTATGTAGTGTGTGTTGTGTCAGTGTATGTAGTGTGTGTTGTGTCAGTGTATGTAGTGTGTGTGTGTTGTGTCAGTGTATGTAATATGTGTGTGTGTTGTGTCAGTGTATGTAATATGTGTGTGTGTTGTGTCAGTGTATGTAGTGTGTGTTGTGTCAGTGTATGCAGTGTGTATGTTGTGCCAGTGTATGTAGTGTGTGTGTGTGTTGTGTCAGTGTATGTAGTGTGTGTGTGTTGTGTCAGTGTATGTAGTGTGTGTGTGTTGTGTCAGTGTATGTAGTGTGTGTGTTGTGTCAGTGTATGTAGTTTGTGTGTGTGTGTTGTGTCAGTGTATGTAGTGTGTGTGTGTGTGTGTGTAAATGTCCAATGAGGAGGGGGAGGAGGGGCATTTTAACATAATATTTATTTTTGTTTTTTAAATTAATTTAATTAAATTGTTTCTCCCCCCTCCCTGCTTACCTGTGTCTAGGGAGGGGGGAGATTCCATCCCTGGTGGTCCGGTGGCATGGTGGGGCCCCCCAGCTTCCTGTTACCGCAGAGGGGGCCCAGGCAGCACACAGCCTCTTCTCTTCTCTCCTCCAATAACTCTCGCGAGACCCACGGTGCGTTGCCATGGCAACCGGGTCTCGCGAGAGTTATTAGCAGAGACGAGAAGAGAAGAGGCTGTGTGCTGGGCCCCCTCTGCGGTAACAGGGAGCCGGGGGCCCGGGGCTGCACACATAGATAGCGATATTCGCTATCTATGTGTGCAGAGAGGGAAAGTGGGGCCCGGGACTGCCAGAGCAGTCCGGGCCGCCGGGCCCGTGACAACCGTCATGGTTGTCACCCCCTGATGGCGGCCCTGACTATAGCTCCCTGCAGTGTTTACATTGAAAGCTAGGAACACCTCCAGTTGCAGTCACTCAGAGTGAACCAGAGGGATATGCCTCCATCCACTCAGATCTGCTGTGCACGAGCATCCTGTATCTCCTCCCACTGCATGCAGACACTGAACTTTCCTCATAGAGATTCATTGATTCAATTCATCTCTATGAGGAGATGCTGATTGGCCAGGGCTGTGTTTGAATTGTGCTGGATCTGCCCCTGATCTGCCTTCTTGTCAGTCTCAGCCAATCCTATGGGGAAGCACTGTGATTGTTTACATTGCAGCGCTAAGTCTGCCTCCAGCGGCTGTCTCCCAGACAGCAACTGGAGGCACTACCTGCATCATAATGGACCTTTCGTCCGGTATCTGACACTGGACGTCCCCACGCTTTGCATGAGGACATCCAGCATCAGATTTTTCCCCACAGGATAGCATTGATACAAATTATCTAATTATCTAATGCACGCTTCATTTGCTGTGCATGCGCATTATCGCCCGCTCATTGCGGGTTACAGGGGCGGAACCACGATCCAGCACCGAGGGACATCAGCGTTGGGATAATGTAAGTAAATTAAGGTGTATTAACATGTTATACACCTGGGCGGGGCAGGGGGGAGGGGGGTTGCGAGGGAGGGGAGAGGCAGAGAGTCTGTAGTGCCAGGAATACAGCTTTGTATTCATGGCACTTATAGTATCCCTTTAAAGAGGAACTCCAACTTGGCTGATTGTAGCAAAAACAGATAGCAAACTAAAAATTAGCCATTGGTTGTGCTATTTTTTTAAGACTATTTCTGTCTTTGTAGTTACAAGTTAATTCTCGCAGTGTTGTACAGAATTTCTCCATTAGATTCTCGGGAGAGCATATACATGCCCGAGGTGCCACAACACAGATAAAGTACAGATAAATACATTTTTACGTTATTCACCCCAGCAAATGCTGAAACAGTGTTTACTAGGTGAAGGCACAAGCTGTCCCCCTTCAAGCCAGGACTCATTATCTTGGTTGGTCACTTCTTGAACAAGATAAGAATATATCTATAATTGTCTGTAAAGTTTATGACATAATGTGGTTAACTTAAAGAGTGATGCATTTACCATGGCACTGGCATAGCAAGGGGGGCCCCTCTCTTCCCCTTCACAGACCCCCCCTCCCTCCCTGCTCAGGTCCCTGCACTCCCCCTTCACAGACCCTCGCCCTCACTGCTCAGATCCCTGCACTCCCCTTTCACAGACCTCCTCAGGTATTTGGTATCCTTAAATATGGCAATTCCACATAAAGGTACCAATTTAGGAAGTTCTTTACAACAGCTGAAAGGTCAAAATTAAGAAAAGACGTTTTCTTAATTTTGATATTTCAATTGATTAGTAGATAACAAATAAGGGAGTTACTAAGCAATTGAAATAGCTTTTCTTAATTTTGATATTTTAATTGTTTAGTAGATTACTCCCTTATTTGTTATCCTTATGTGGGATTGCCATATTTAAGGATACCACATTAGGGAGCTATCTACTAAACACATAAACATTTATGTACCAACCACATATATACACACAGAGAAATGTGTGTGTGTGTATCTGTGGTTGTGTGTATATAAATACACACACAATCACAGACATATACCCATATAATTACAGATGTGCAAATAATCACAGACCCATACACACATACAATCACAGATCTACACACTTAACTAAAACACACTTTTTAAAAAAAATATTTATCATTTTTATTAGGGGTTTAACATCATAGTATCACATACATAGTATCAGTACGTTGGAGCCATAACAAAGCATGTACAGTAACCGATTTTGAAGAGTAACTAATAACCATTTACATAGGCATTCAAACGGTACTTCAGGATGTCGTATACACATTACCACCAAAGGCTATTTATTCCGTAACTGCTGTGGGAGGCGGCAGAAATGCCACAGCCCAGCGCCCGGTAGGCACAGGGAGTAATGTGTGTGTGTGTAAGGATATTGCGGAAGAGGGCTCCCGGGTGTGCATAGTAAGTGCTGGGATTTAACTCTGAGCCTTCGTTCTCTAGTACCTCGGAGCAGTCAGGTGTTTGACTGCCATTGAGCCTCTACAGTGAGATACGCGGTGTCCTCTACTAGTCTCCTCAGGGTTTTCAAGGCTTGCCAACGTGGCTATGACCCTTGGTTTTTTGAGAGAGGGGGGGGGGGAGAGGGGAGGTAGGAGGTGGAAGAGGACATTGAACTAGGAAGGGGGGGGAGGCTTGAGATGCTCTACTTTGCACATACTTCAGAGATTGGTTTTCTCACCTCGTTGTCACAACCATCTACCATTTGGACCAAGTGCGGTTATATTTCAGTAGGGTACCGCTGATCGTGTGTGACATTTTCTCATACTGTTGAGTGAGACTCACTTTGGCAATTACCAACTGTATATCTGGTGCTAGGGTGGATTTCCATAGGGCAGCTATACGTTGCTTTGCAGCTAGTGTGATGTGGGTGATCAGTGATGCCTCGTGAGCCGGAATACCGTGCGGTAGCATATGGAGCAGGTTCAGGGGTAGGTGGCAGGGTTATCCCTACCTTGGATTTTATCAGGTCTTGAATTTGTTGCCAGTATTGGGCAGTACCAGAATATGTGGCTTAGGGTGCCTTCCTGTTGGTTGCATCGCCAGCACGTTGCCTGGGTGCCCGGGTATATTTGGGCCAACCTTTGGGGCGTATAGTACCACCTTAGCCACAACTTGTAGGCTGCTTCTACATGGTCTATACAGTGTGTAGCCTTTTGTACCAGTGTCATGGCCCCCACCCACCTGTGCGGCTCAAAGGTACCATTCAGCTCTCTTTCCCATTGTAACATATAGGATTGTTTTGTCGGTCTGTCTAAGTCTAGTAGGCGGTGGTAACATAGGGATAGTGGCTTTTTGGGGATTTTTTGGCCCAGATATAGCGTGTCAAATTGGTTGTGGGGTTGTGTGAGCGTGGTTATTTTTTTGACGTCTCTTACTATATGCTTTATGCGAATGTATGTAAAGATTTCATTGTTAGGAAGAAGGTATTTCTTCTGGAGGTCGGTGAACGGTAGTAGCCCCTCGATTCCCAGGAGATGTGATATTCTGGTCACCCCTTTTCTGTCCATCCCTGCAAGGGGAGGTCGTGAGTGTGGCACTGGAGACTAGTCAGCGGGGCAAGGGCCTCTATATTCCCGCTGGTCATTTTTGGGGCCCATCTTAGCCACAACTGAAGTGATCCTCTCGTTGTCGTGAGGGTCTTGTGATGGCGGGGTTGGGCCTTGGCTGGGATCCACAGTAGGTCACCTAGGGAAAGAGGTGCGCTGAACGTGCTCTCCAGGTGATACCACATTGGGTAGTCTGAGGAAGTCAGGAGGCGTGCCATCTGGGAAAGGTGTGTCGCTAGGTAGTATTTGGTTATGTGGGGCACTCCCACTCCACCCCCTCCCATGATCATGCTAATGTTTGCTAGAGATACCCTTGGTGGTTTTCTTTTCCATATGTACGCATTAAGGAGGCTTTGGAATGCCCGAAGGGTATACATAGGAAGGGTAATCGTTAGGGCTCTGAAAAGGAATAGTATCTGTGGGAGTATGACCATTTTGATGGCATTAATACGTCCTAGCCAAGATGTGTTTTTGTTGCCCCAGCTCTCCAACCGTCGCTCTATTTCCCCCATCAATTTCCCATGATTATGCTTTATGAGCTTGATTTTTGAGGGCGTTAACTGTGTGCCTAAATAGGAGAGGGTATCTTTCCTCCATTCAAAGGGGTAAAGTGTTTTTAGAGACTCGAGGTGGGATCTGGGCAGGTTCATGGACAACACCTGGGTCTTTGCCACATTGTTCTTATAATAAGAGACCCGGCTGTAGTCTTGTAATAGGTGCAATAGAGTGGGGAGGGAGTCTGAGGGGTTGGTGAGAAAGAGGAGAATGTCATCTGCAAACACTGCCAATTTTTGTTGGCCAGTTGGGGAGGGGACACCTGCGATGTTAGGGTTTGCCTTGATTTTGCGGATTAGGGGCTCCAGCGCAAGGATAAAAATGAGGGGCGAGAGTGGGCAGCCCTGTCGTGTGCCGTTCGTCAGAGCAAAGCGTCTAGAGACGAATCCGGAGCTCATGACTGTAGCTTGAGGGGAAGAGTACAGGGATAGGAGTCCAGTCAGGAATTTGGGTGGTAAGTTAAACCTGCGAAGGACCTCCGACATATAGCCCCAGTGGAGCCTGTCGAAGGCTTTCTCCGCATCTAGTGCGATCATAAGGCCCTTTGAGCGTTCCGAGTTCATGAGTTCTATTATATCCAGGGATCGTCTGGTGTTGTCCTCTACCTGGCGTCCGGGAACAAAGCCCGACTGCTCAGGTGAGACAAGTTGACATAGTAGGGGGCGGATTCTATTCACTAGGACCTTGGCGAAAAGCTTGGTGTCAGCATTAAGAAGCGAAATCGGGCGGTAGTTTGCACGTTAATGTGATGGGTTTGCCCGGTTTGGGAAGTGTAACAATTGTGGCTTCTAACATTTCCGGGGGTATTTTGCCCGTGTCTAAAATGTGGTTGAATAGTGCCCTGAGATGGGGGATTAATAGGTCCTTAAACACCCTATAATAGTGAGTGGAGTAGCCATCCGGCGTCTGGGGCCTTGTGTCTCGGGGTGTCACGTAATGCCCTAGTTATCTCGGTGGGTAGAATCGGATTTGTCAGTGCTGTGGCCTGTACGGTGGAGAGCTGGGGAAGGTGTATCCCCTCCAGGAAGGTGGTGATGTTCTGAAGAGTGGGCTGGTGCTGGGTGGGATCTCCTGAGAGGTTGTATAGTTTTGCGTAAAATGCAGCAAATTCGTCTACAATCGCTTTAGGGTTCATAACTTTGGTTCCATGACCATCCTTGACATAGGGGATTTTTACCTGGGAGATTCTTGCCTTAAGCTGAGAGGCCAGCAGTTTACCCGCCCTGTTCCCCTGCCAGTAGTAAGTTGTTTTCATCTTCCTAATGGCCCGCCATCGACCTGTTGCATTTGTAGTGTTTCTAACGTGGTCCTAATTTTTGGGACTTCACGTCTATGGGGTTCAGTGGGTGAGGCTTTGTGTGGTGTTTTGGCTAGCTTTAAATCCTTCAGTAAGGAGTCACTTTTCTCAGAGAGTTGGCGCTTCAGTTTCGCCCCTATCTGTATGAGTGCGCCACGCGTGACTGCCTTGTGGGCCAGCCACGTCGTGGTAATGTTTGTGTCAGTGTAGTGATTGTCCACGAAGTAATGTGTTAGGGATCTCCTGATCTCAGAGGCCCTCTCGGGATTGTCTATGAGGGACTCATTGAGTCTCCACTGGCCCCGCCCTCGGACTGGATGTAGTGTAGTGAATGATGATATGAGGGGCGCGTGGTCCGACCAAGTTATCGGGGCAATAGCGACCTCCGCTAGGGTATCCAGGGTTTTAGTATCGACCAAACACATGTCGATGCGGAAATATTGGGCATGGACCCTGGAGTAAAAGGTATAGTCCCTAGAGGCTGGGTAAAGTGCCCGCCAGGTGTCATGTAGATTATGGAGATGGAGGAGTGTCATCGGTTTGTCTCCCAGGAGTGTGGATCTTGGGTGGGAGTCTGGTGCCCCTGACCTATCTAGGTCATGGTCTAACACACAGTTAAAGTCTCCGCAGATTATCGTCTGTCCCTTCTTTAGTTTGTCAATCCGTCTCAGTGCCTTCCGTAGGAAGTCATACTGGTTGGCGTTGGGGGCGTATAGATTCGCTATAGTCACCTGTGCGTCATTGAGGAGGCCCACCAGAATCAAGAGCCTACCGTCAGGGCTTTTGTATTCCCTTTCACATTGGAAATGCCAATCTGAGTGGAATAGTGTGCTGACTCCTCTTGTCTTGTTAGGTGCTAGGGCGTGATACGCTAACGGATAGGAGGAGGATGAAAACTTTGGGGGGTTCGTAGTTGAAATGTGGGTTTCCTGTATACATGCGACCGAGGCATGCAGGGTCCTTAGTTGGGACATGGCCAGCCTGCATTTTTGTGGGGTATTTAGGCCATGGGCATTCAGGGACACTAAGAGAAACTTGTTAGGGGGGTTCATTGCAGTGGGGGTAGGGCGCCACATAGGCACATCTGGGTGGGTGTGGGTATTCCCGCGGATTTTGCGCAATAAGGCTTAGTGAGGTCTTTAGTGAACACCTCATTACTTATCCTGTGGTAGGAAGGGAGCATCTCAAGGGACTGGGGCTCGGGATATAACACAACTTATAACGGTTATAACAAAAATAGATAACATAAACAAAGTATATACAGAGCAAATAGCTAAAAAGCATTATGTGGAGGACCCCACCGCCGAGCGCGCACCCTCTACTGCTCTGAGAGGGGGCTACAGCGGCGGGTGGTGTCCCAAGAGAACTTCGGGGAGGGGGTGGGTTCGCCAACATTCGGTGGGGCCTATACGCCTGTCACAGTCCAACCACATGTAAGGGCTGAGAAATAAAGGAGGGGTGACCCTCGCAGGGGCCCACTGGGAGAATTGGTAAAGGCCGGTGGCAGCAAGGACTGAGGTATAGGTCTAGGCCAGCTTGTGCGCCTCATCTTGTCCCTATAGGGCATATCAGGGTGTGGAGCATGGGTGGAGAGACCCTTTGTCCATTACTATTTTAAGTCCATACAAGTCTCTCCTTCGGACAAAGTTCCTGGCTCTCCAGTGGGGCAATAAGTCCGAAGTGTGGAGTGGCGGAAAAAAAAGTGTCAAGGTAGCTGAGCGTGATAGGGCGAGGGCACCATTGTACTCACGTGCAGGTGAAAAACCCTTTTGTTACCACAGTTCCATAGCGTGGACGTAGGTCTTTGGGATTTCGCAGGCCTTGGAGACTTAGCTGGGACCCGCCTGAGTAGGTAATAGTGGTAGCTTCAACTCCTTGGCGGCACCATTGGCTAGGCTTTTGTCCAGCTCGTGGCCATTTTCTGCAGTGGGGCCGGAGGTGTGGGTGCGTTTTCGACGGGGAACAATCCCCAGGATTTGAGTGTCTCCATTCCCTGGGTCGGGTCTTCAACTTTAGTCAGAGATCCATTTCACCATATCAAGAGTTTAGTGGGAAAGCCCCATCTGTAGGGCACATTGTGATTTCTGAGGCACTTTGTGACGTTAATAAAGTCCCCTCTCCTGGACATCGTCGGAGATAGGTCAGCATATAGTGATATCTCCTCATAGCTGGGTGGCATCTCGGAGGCCTTCCTTTGCGCTGTAAGTATAGCTATTTTAAATCTAAAAATTCACTTTGAAATCCTAACATTTCACAGATTATAGAATAATGAGATAATAAAAGCCTGCTAAAGAGACACTGTACACTTTATTTTAGGAAAATAAAAATATCTGTTTATATACACCACATTTATACACAAAAACTGCCAATATATATATATATATATATATATATATATATATATATAATACTTTTGTTGTGCAAAAATTTAGAATTTTATTTTGCCATCACAAAATGTTTAACATTTAAGGACGAGTTATTAAATATGCACAGATAAAAAGAGGCAATTCATTTTTAAGTTCCATAATTTTGATCCTGCAGTTGACACAGAAATTAAAACAGTCGGAAAAATCTTGCAAATGGCTTTTTTTTTTATTTTTACAAATAATAGTTTTGCTAGCAGAACTGGAAACACTGTACAAAAGAGTGAAAATTACAATATCCATTATCAGATATATGTTTGTTCTTTTCTTCACATTATGGTTTAGCAGATTAATGTGCCAACTAAATAGCTTCTTCATTTATATTATTATTATCGTTATGTACTATTATTATTGTTGATAATTATCAAAAATGATACATTTACCATATGCTAGTATTCAAATAGTTCCCGAGTATTATGTTATTGTTAACCAACTTAATGGCAGCAATTTTATTGCCGCCGCTGAGAGAAGTTTCAAGAACCGTGTAATTAATATATTTTAAATAATTGATAGATTTTAGAGTTTTCTGTGGTGTTACTAAAACAAAAAATGTTGCTCAATATCTCTTCAGACCCACAATATATTTGTATATATGTGATTGTCTATATGCAATACAGTGGTTCACTGGCATTGCTCCGGCTCTTGAGTTGTATACAGCAGACACATACTCCAAGGAATCCATGTATAAAGTAGAATTATGAGACAAAACTATGGTTCTTTGTTGAGCTCATTTGCATAAGCCTACCCAGAATCCCTTGCAGTAGTTAGAGCACTGTGGAAGTGAGCTTTTTGTGGGAAAAGCAAGACTTATGACTTGACTGGTGTGTGCATTTGTGTTTAGCAATGTATTAACTATCCACTTACTTCAGGTGGAAGGGGTTTTTATCCACACTTTTTGCCAAACCACACATTTTTTGATAAGTACTTCACAAGTAACGCAAAGCCTCCATAGCAAGCCAGTAACCAACCTCATGCTGATGAAATGGCTGTCTATGAGTGGTTCACTGGCATTGCTCCTCTTGCTGCGTTGTGTTTCAAAGCTGCTGTATACAACATACTCCAAGAAATCCATGTATAAAGTGGAATTATGATGCAAAAATATGGTTCTTTGTTGAGCTCATTTGCATATGCCTACCCGGAATCCATAGTTACATAGCTGAAAAGATACTTTCATCCATCAAGTTCAGCCTTCCTCACATATGTTTTTGCTGTTGATCCAAAGAAGGCAAAAAACCTAGTTTGAAGCGCTTCTAATTTTGCAACAAACTAGGAAAAAATTCCTTCTTGAAAATTGCAGTAGTGAAACGCAAGTCTTAAGTCCACGTCTGGATTACCCTTAAAACTACAAGGTTGAAACGATCGTCTGGGGTTGCTGTATCTCTTGTGCAGAGAGAACTTGCTGGTATTTCGGATCTGGACTGCCCGTATGGGTGGGACCAGTCTGATATGCTTCAGATATGTTCTCTCTGTAATGGCACAAGATGAGCTAAAACCAGCTTGAGTTTTGAGCGGGGACCCACCGAAGGGCAGGCTATTTCAGCTGCTGTCTGTTCTCAGAATACTTTTGCGACCTGTTTTTTGCTCTCCATAAGTTTAAAGGGTAATCCAGACGTGGACCCCTTGCTCACGGTGCCTAGAGAGATATCAGCTATGCCTCACTGATGATGCCTAACAAGGCCGAAACGATCGTCTGGGGTTGCTGTATCTCTCATGCAGAGAGAACTTGCTGGCATTTCGGATCTGGACTGCCCGTATGGGTGGGACCAGTCTGATATGCTTCAGATATGTTCTCTCTGTAATGGCACAAGATAAGCTAAAACCAGCTTGAGTTCTGAGCGGGGACCCACCGAAGGGTGCTGTCCGTTCTCAGTGCACTCTTGCGACTTGTTTTTTGCTCTCTAAGATAGCAAAGTATACCAAAAGAGTTGGGGTATGGAAAAAGGTGTGGATGAAAACCCCTTCCACCGGAAGTAAGTGGATAGCTAATACATTGCTAAACACAAATGCACACACCAGGCAAGCCATAAGACTTGCGTTTCCCAGAATACTCTTGCGACCCGTTTTTTGCTCTCTACTTTGCTATCTTGTCTACTGGACTAATATGGCTAATCCAATCTACACTGTGTGTGTGTGTGTGTGTGTGTGTGGAGGTGTGGGGAGGGGTGTGGGGAGGTGTGTGGGGAGGTGTGGAGGTGTGGGGAGGTGTGTGTGTGTGTGGGGAGGTGTGTGTGTGTGTGTGGGGAGGTGTGTGTGTGTGTGTGGGGAGGTGTGTGTGTCTGTGTGTGGGGAGGTGTGTGTGTGTCTGTGTGTGGGGAGGTGTGTGTGTGTCTGTGTGTGGGGAGGTGTGTGTGTGTCTGTGTGTGGGGAGGTGTGTGTGTGTGGGGAGGTGTGTGTGTGTGTGTGTGTGTGTGTGTGTGGAGGTGTGTGTGTGTGTGGGGAGGTGTGTGTGTGTGTGGGGAGGTGTGTGTGTGTGTGTGTGTGTGTGGGGAGGTGTGTGTGTGTGTGTGTGGAGATCAAACAAAAAAATGAGATCTCTCTGTCCTCTTCTGATTGGTTGATTGGTCTCCGTCTCTTGAACCTCTCCTGAATCTTGTTGATGCCATAGAAGGATCGTTGGTATGGATGATTATAAATTATATTTTTCTTATATAGATAATTAAATAATTGTAAATAGATATTAGCATTTTTGTTAGACATTTATGTATGCTTGCTTTATGCTTGCCTATTTCTTTCTATAGTATCTTTATTTGTCATTTTGTTCACGGGTTGCACACAGCCAGTTTTGTTCACCTCTTCACATGTTTTTGCACTTTACTCCCTTCACACTCTAGTCACTATTTACTACCTCCCCCCCCCCACACACACATAAACACACACACACATATATACACACACACAGTAATCTCACTCACAGAGTTTTCAGTATCACCTCATTTCAAACATCTTTTATACCATCTTATCTTTTGCCTCACTTGGGCATTATATTGGCGATATATTATGTTACAGATTCTTATATTATTTAGTTTATCCTGATATGGCCACATCCTAATTTCTGTTTATTTTTAATCGTTTGTGAATCCTCTTTGCATTATTTGAATTCACTATCCTCATGATCCATCACTTTAATTATTGTTTAGAATCACTAAGGTAACGGCATGTTAGTAACGTAACATGTCATCACGCCAGAGTTACGTCATCACGCACGCACGGGTTGACGCACACAGGGGTATTCCGTTAGTCGGATCGACAGGAGGAGTTGGAAACTAAGTGTATCAGGGTGATTGGGAAAGGTTTAATCCTTTTTCACGTAGATGTTATACATTTTACACATTTCATGACTTGAAGCATCTTGATAAAGGCCGCTAGATGGTCGAAACGTTGATGGAATTTATGCTATTGTAATACAAATCACTTGAATTTTTTTTACCAAATCCAGTGAGTGCTCTAATTTTTTGTTTGATATATATTGCGGTGGGAAAAGCATATTTATTTAAAGATACATATTTTTGGGGCATATGGGAAGAGTGCCAGAAACAACCCTCCTTTTTTAGATATATTGATATAGATGCGAGTACTGATATAGTTACTTAGCATATTATGCCTCAAATAATTCATTTCTAAAAGCATGAAAACAACCGCAAGCTATTCTTTTATTTTGTGTGTGTAGCTTCATTCATGTTTTATGTTGAAAACAACACATTTCAGATTAATATATTTTGCTACAACAAAACAACAGATAATAAATGTATTCTATAACATAAGACTTGTATCCATGACATCTCAGGGTAATAATGAGCAAATGTTCTATTTGGAATGTATATTTATACACATATTCATAGTTTTTGTCTTACCCAAAAAATAACCTTCTATAAATGATCAGTGTAGACAGCTGCACAGAGATATAGATGATTCTGTCAACATGTATAAAATATTATATGAAAAGCGACAGGTAATATTTTGGGGTTTACATGATGTGACTGTTTTTCTACAGGATATATGCATTCTGTCATGAGATATATAATTTTTCTAGACATAGCCACGTTATTTATAACACAGGTGCAAAAGGTCCTTATATGTGCATAACAATTAATGTCATAATTATAATAAGAAATATAAAGTAAATATTCAGTATTTCTAAGCAGTTTTAAGGGCAATGGTTTTGTTCATTTGTTTGCAAATTATATATATATATATATACACACAAACAGACAAATTCAATTAACAATGGCGCTAATAAACAGAGCAAAGAAACATTCGAATGAAGCTACTGTGTCACACAGTATATAGACCAAAAATGACAATCAGTACAATATTAAAAACAAATAAGGTGTGCTGTGTCGTTAAGATGTGTACTTAGTAAAATATATGAAATCTTTGTATAAATGTTATTTGCTAAAGTGCTTATATCTTAAAGTGCAAAAATAAATGTGTACCATTGCAATAAATAGATAACAATAAAGTGCGGCAATTATTGTGCAAAAGAGCAGTGTAAAGTGCCACACACACGATATACATTAGTATGAGTTGACTGCACATAAAAGGTACACATGTAAAAAAAGAAAAAACAACAACTTCATAGGGCAACATTGCACAGTACATTTTAAAAGATATTTAAGTTTCAGAAGGGAACACTAACAAGCATGGGCAGAGGAGCCTGCTCTACAGGTGATACTCGAAAAATTAGAATATTGTGCAAAAGTTCATTTATTTCAGTAATGCAACGTAAAAGGGGAAACTAATATATGAGATAGACGCATTACATGCAAAGCAAGATAGTTCAAGCCGTGATTTGTCATAAGTGCGATGATTATGGCTCACAGCTCATGAAAAGCCCAAATGTACAATCTCAGTAAATTAGAATATTACATGCAATCAATAAAACAAGGAGTGTACATAGAACAACATTGTACTTCTGAAAAGTATAAGCATGCATATTGACTCAGTACTTGGTTTGGGCCCCTTTTGCAGCAATTACTGCCTCAATGCGGCATGGCATGGAAGTTATCAGCCTGTGGCACTGCTGAGGTGTTATCGAAGACCAGGATGCTTCAATAGAGGCTTTCAGCTCTTCTGCATTGTTCGGTCTCATGTCTCTCATCTTTCTCTTGGCAATGTCCCATAGATTCTCTATGGGGTTGAGGTCAGGTGAGTTTGCTGGCCAATCAAGCACAATAATCCCATGGTCATTGAACCAGGCTTTGGTGCTTTTGGCAGTGTGGGCTTTGCATGTAATGCGTCGATCTCATATATTAATTTCCCCTTTTACGTTGCATTACTGTACTAAATTAACTTTTACACGATATTCGCATTTTTCGAGTATCACCTGTAACTGTAAAAGCCTCAGGATATACCACTATGGACTCTGCTGTGGTAAAAATCCAATCTTTATTATAACACTTTAAAAACATCGGCAACTAGCCGAATTCGCTCTTAGCCTCCCACCCCACCGATAGTTCTTCCTGGGTCACACCACTGCCAGCTGTGGGAAACAGGTACTTGGGCTCCGATACTTCCGGGGCTGTGGCCAAAGTTGCATGCGTCCATGCGTGCGTGTGACGTCAGGGCGTGATGATGTGTTTCGCCGGTATGTCGGCTTCCTCAGATCTGCCCGTACTTCACCCACAGTCAGTATATATGTCCATAGCATGGGCCCAAATCAGTCCCAATTGGAGAATGTCCATAGGTTAAGGCATAATTATTCAGCAATTCCCATAGGTTAAGGCTATATACCTCATACATAAACATAATTCCCAAAAGCATTATAAGTTCATAAAAAAGGGGGTATATATTCTAAATGTCTGAAAATATACATTGCAACTTAATCCAGCATACAGATAAATAACCATAAGGTCCATAAGGATTTAAATAAACACCAAGGAAGGCATAGGTTCAATATCAGCAAAATCGTGTCAGGCATAGGTTAAATATCAGCAAATTTATTGAAATATGTGGATATTCATCTACAAGATTTGGTAAAACTAATGCCCTCGTATGTAAAACACATGACTGATAAAATTAGAACATAGAATATTAAATGGGATGGTGACTATATATGTTGGTTACCAGTGATGTATCACACTCTATACATCAATCCCTCATCAGTCTAGATGTGCACGATGACCAACTTAGAAAATTCCAAGTTGGAAAAGTGGAATGCGCACCCTCCAAATAAGGTATTTTAGCCCCCAGAGAACTCAACACACCTGTACATGGGTGGAATCACTGTACTCAGGAGATGTTGCTGAACACATATCTTTGGCAGTAACACATAACAGGAACTGAGAATCCATGCCTAAAGTACAATGTGAGAGAAAAATAACACAAAAAAATGACTACCCAAAAGTTTGAAAAAGACTGATGGTAGAATTAGTGCATGGAAAGTGTTAAAATACAAACATTTGAAATACCATAGAAAGACCATTTTATGGCGAGAAAAACTGTATATAATATGTGTGGGTACAGTAAATTAGTAAAAGGAAAATACAGCTAAACACAAACACTGTAGAAATGTAAAATTGAAAAACAGTCTGGTCACTAAGCGGTTAAATAGCCCTGATCTGAGCACCCAAGTTCTCCAAATATCACTCAGACCCATGCATTGTAGGGGAAACACCACCGTGTTAAAGTTCTGACCGGCCGCACACGTGGTCCTATGCCCAAAATAGTTAAATGGCATTTGATGATTTTGCCAGTCAACATTCGGGAGCTACTGCATTCGCAATACAGGGTTGCTCCATCTGGCTCTTAGGTAGCGTTTGTTCCCCTTGGTCTCAGGCACATTCCCTCCAAAAAGTGCCCTCCTGGCGAATTTCAAAGTGGTTGAAAACCTCAAACCATGTTGTCCGGGAACTGTCACCTCATGCCAAAAACAGTTACATATTTATTCCTGCTGAAGTGACTGGGAACCCACAAAGTCTTCATGCCGAAATTAGTTCCATAGCAGTCGTGGATAAGTACAGCTGAGGACTATTTGTGGCTTTGGTTCATTTGAATGACTGCCAGAGAGCTGGCGTTCGGTTCCATTTGCATGAAGGGAAAGTGCCGAACCCAGGGAAAGCTACTAATGTAGGCTGGGCAGGGTAGCTCCCAAATGGTGTCCCAGACCTGGACCATAGTCAGTGGGCAGGAGGACGGCTTCCACACTCTTCCAGGTGTCTGTGGCAAATGTTCGTAGGAAGGAGTGTTTGTCACAAAAACTATTTCTTTACTTTCGGTTGAGCATCCCATATGAATAAATGGCTGCTATAATTAACACCAGAAATGCATGAACCCTCACCATCTGAAGATGTAATCTTAAAGGTAAGTAGCGTCCTTGTTAAGGGGATATCCCCTACATATAAATAAATGATTTTGTTTTTCCACTACAGAACCTCAATATAATAATTTCTAATATAAACCCCTTAACTCAACACTGTTCTTTTACTCAATGGTGTGAGTTACCCCAGTACTTAAACTCTACTGGCTGCAGGTTCTACACTAATGTTGCTGTTGCTGCAGATTGACTACCAGTAGTATGTTGTAGGACATTGTCCATTGCTGTCTATCCTGCTGCCTATCCTGCTCATTTATATTTGTCATTGGGTCAGAGTTCCGCTGCATGAGGTGTAGTTGTGTACAGGGTTAATCCATATTCTGCTGTATTTCCTCTCAATCACTATTCTGTCTCTTATTATGAAATCACGCAGACTGCCATATTAACAAGAGACTGCTCTTATTAAGTGATTCTCCCTCTTCTTGCCTACAGCATTCAAACATATCTTTTGACTTTTTTTAGGTTTAAAATACGTTCTGAGCAAAATCATGACAAGGGGCCCCTGTAGAATTCTGAAGAGAAAATAATAACTCACAAAATAATAAGGAAGATATGGTTGCTCAGAGATGATCTGTTCAGTGAGCTGTATTATTATTATTATTATTATTATTGCCATTTATATAGCGCCAACAGATTCCGTAGCGCTTTACAATATTTTGAGAGGGGGGGGATGTAAGAATAAATAAGACAATTTCAAGAAAACTTACAGGAATAATAGGTTGAAGAGGACCCTGCTCAAATGAGCTTACAGTCTATAGGAGGTGGGGTATTAGAAACATTAGGATAGGAAATATCAAGTAGGAGTGAAGCAGAGCTGGAGGAGAGAGCAAAGCACTACCCCATAGGGACAGGTATGTAAGGGAGAGATTACTCTGGGAGGCCATACGCTTTCCTGAAGAGATGGGATTTAAGGCCCTTCTTAAATGATTGAAGACTAGGGGAGAGTCTGATGGCAGTAGGCAAGTTATTCCATAGGAGAGGAGCCGCCCGTGAGAAGTCCTGCAAGCGTGAGTTGGCCGTACGGGTGCGAGCAGCGGTCAGGAGGTGGTCGCGGGCAGAGCGGAGGGTACGAGGAGGGGCATACCTCTGGATCAGTGAAGAGATATAAGAGGGGCTGGAATTGTTCAGTGCTTTAAATGTATGGGTTAGCACTTTGAATTGACTCCTATAGGATACAGGGAGCCAATGTAAGGACTGGCAGAGGGGCGAGGTGTGAGAGGACCGACTGGATAGGAAAATCAGTCTAGCTGCAGCATTCATTACAGACTGTAGCGGGGCAGTACGGCTTTTGGGGAGACCAATCAGGAGAGGGTTACAGTAATCCATGCGGGAAATTACTAGAGCATGGACAAGCTCCTTGGTAGCATCTTGCGTAAGAAAGGGGCGGATGCGGGCTATGTTTTTGAGTTGGAACCTACAGGACTTGGCAACAAACTGGATGTGAGACTCAAAGGTGAGACCAGAGTCAAGTATGACGCCAAGACAGCGCGCTTGTAGGGATGGACTTATGTGGATATCACTGACTTGAAGGGAGAGTGAGAGAGGAGGATTAGTATTAGGAGGAGGAAAGACAAGGAGTTCAGTTTTAGAGAGGTTAAGTTTGAGAAAGCGTGACGACATCCAGTCAGAGATGGAAGAGAGGCAAGCAGTGACACGTTGCAGGACGGCCGGGGAGAGGTCCGGTGAGGAGAGGTATATCTGAGTGTCATCAGCGTACAGGTGGTAGTTGAATCCAAAAGAGGCAATAAGTTTTCCAAGAGAGGCAGTATAAAGAGAAAATAGAAGGGGACCAAGGACAGAGCCTTGGGGAACTCCAACCGAGACAGGGCGAGGGGAGGAGGTATCCTTGGAAAAGGAGACACTAAATGAGCGTTGGGAGAGATAGGAGGAAAACCAAGAGAGGACAGAGTCACAGAGACCGAGTGATTGAAGAGTTTGAAGGAGGAGAGCATGATCAACTGTGTCAAAGGCAGCAGAGAGGTCAAGGAGAATTAATATGGAGTAGTGACCTTTGGATTTAGCGGAGATTAGGTCATTAGTACTTTGATAAGAGCGGTCTCAGTAGAGTGGAGAGGGCGGAAGCCAGACTGAAGAGGGTCAAGGAGAGAGTTGGAATTAAGGAAGTGAGACACACGGGTAAAGACAAGTCTTTCCAAAAGCTTTGATGAGTAAGGGAGCAGGGATATGGGACGATAGTTCGAGGGGGAGGACGGGTCAAGAGATGGTTTTTTCAGGATAGGTATTACAGTGGCATGTTTAAGGTCAGCAGGAACAGTGCCAGAAGAGAGAGAGCAGTTAAAGATGTGTGTTAGGATAGGCACAAGACAAGGGGAGAGAGATCTGATGAGGTGAGATGGGACAGGATCAAGTGGGCAAGTGGTGGGGCGAGAGGAATGGAGAAGTGCAGCCACCTCTTGTTCAGTAGCTGGGGAGAAAGTCTGAAGGGTAGGGAAAGCATGATTTATGTGTGGTTGAGAAAGAGAACGGCAAGGAGGGGAGAATTGTTTCCTTAGCTGTTCAATCTTATCAGTAAAGTAATATGCAAAGCTATCAGCTGTAAGGTTAGTTTGGGGGGTGGCCACAGCAGGGCGGAGAAGGGAATTAAAAGTGTCAAAGAGACGTCTGGGATTGCGGGAGCATGAACTAATGAGAGAGGAAAAGTAGGACTGTTTGGCGAGGGCAAGGGCTGCGCTGTACGAAAGCAACATGAATCTATAATGAAGATAGTCTGCCTGGGTGCGGGACTTCCTCCAGGAGCGTTCAGCACAGCGGGAGCAACTCTGCAGATAGCGTGTTGATTTATTATGCCAAGGTTGGGGTCGTGTTCTCCTCGTGGTGCATGTTTGGAGTGGGGCTGCAGTGTTCAAGGCAGATGTGAGGGTAGTGTTATATGTGGAGATGGCCAGTGAGGGACAGGAGAGGGAAGGGATGGATAGCAGTTGTGAATCAATGTCAGCCGACAGCTGCTGGAGGTCAATAGAGTTAAGGTTCCTCCTGAGCTGAGGGGGGTTAGGCTGAGGTTGTTGGGTGAGGGGGTAATTGAGAGCAAACGATAAGAGGTGGTGATCAGAGAGAGGAAATGGAGTATTGCAGATATTAGATAATGTACATGAATAGGAGAAAATAAGGTCGAGGGTATTGCCAGCTACATGAGTGGGAGAATTAGCCCACTGCAATAGTCCAAGGGAGGAAGTAATTGAAAGTAGTTTAGAGGCTGCTGGGGTTAAAGGTGGGTTAATGGGAATATTGAAGTCTCCAAGAATTAGGGATGGAATGTTGGAAGAGAGGAAGTAAGGTAGCCAGGCAGCAAAGTGGTCAAGGAAGAGGAGAGGGGAACCAGGGGGACGATAGATGACGGCAATGTTAGCAGAGAAGGGTTTGAAAAGGCGAATTGAATGAATTTCGAATGATGGGAAAGAGAGGGAAGGGGGGGTGGGCAGGGTTTTAAAGGAGCAGTGGGGTGAGAGAAGAAAACCTACACCGCCACCTTTAATCTCCGCTTGTCTTGGATTGTGGGTAAAGTGAAGACCACCAAAGGACAGTGAGGCAGGGGTAGCAGTATCCAAGGGAGAGAGCCATGTTTCTGTTAGTGCAAGTAGGTTTAGGGAGTGTGAGATAAATAGGTCATGGATGGAAGTAGATTTAAAGGTGCTGCACACAGAGCGTGCATTCCAGAGGGCAGCTTTAAAAGAGGAATTATAGTGAGAATTACATGGAATGGGTATTAGGTTGTAGTGGTTTCTGGTGTTTGAACCAGGTGGCTGAGTAGTGGAGGGACCAGGGTTTGGAGAGACATCACCTGCTGCTAGGAGTAGTAGGATGGAAAGGAAGAGAAGGTGCGAGTAAGATTTAAATGTTGGGGATGAGAGCTTGTATTTAAGGGATTTAGGAGGGGTGTGTGGAGAAAGGCTGGATAAATATGAGTAAAGTGCATGTGATGAATACAGAGATGAGGGGAGCAGAGAGGGAGCAATGAAGATGGTGTTAGCAGGAACAGGTAAGTGAAATGATAGAGAGATTTTAATGATGAGGGAAGTGAGAGAGAAAGTGAAAAATAGAAGTGAGAACATTAGTGTCATGACATGAAGGGGTGCTGCCCTGCAACAGCACTGTCACTTTAAGTGTGGGAACCAACTTAGCAGATAAATAATGCTAGGACACGATAAATGGAGTAATAAAGTAAATGTATTAACGAAAACCAAAAGGATATATATATATACACACATATACTATATATACAAAACAAAATATGACAATGCCACAAATATATACAATAACTCAATATATACAATAGAGCAGGTAGAGTCCACGATAGTCCTAGGCAAAGGTAAAGGCTTAGTCAGGTTAGTGCAGCCACCAAGACTAAATGAACATCAACGGGCAAAGTCCTAAGCAGGTCACACAGAAATAATGCAGCAAGGTCAGAATCACTTGAGAAGGAGTCTAGACAGGAACACTGCAGGCGACCACTGGAACAGGAGGCACAGGACACAGGACCACAAGGACATCGGAACACCGGATCAGGAAACACAAGATACTCAGGATACTCAGGAAACAAGACACAGGAGACAGGAGACAGGAGACAGGAGCCAGAATCACGGGAGCCAGGAAACAGCAGGTACAGGGTCAAGGATAGAGGATAATGATCTGACAGGGAGTGAGGGGAGAAACCAGAATATATAGGTGCTAAACAAGGGCCAGGTGTAGTGCCTAACGAAAGGAAATGAGAAACAGTGCCAAACAGAAAGAGTGGTGAGTGCGAGTACTGCACGAGGGCATATTGACTAAGGAGTGTCGTGACAATTAGTAGGAGAGTAGGTGCTGTGTTTTTAAGAGCTGTGGTTAGGAGGGTTAAGGGTTAAAGAGGTATTGTGTGAGTATAGCTATTTTGGGTGTGGGGGGCTTGGTGGACATAATTGGTTTAACAGGAAAGCTAGGTAATTTGAGCTATCTATAAATGTAATGATTACCATGGGGGGTTTGGGGTGTGGGGTAAGGTGGGTGGGAAGTGATCATGCAGAAATGCTACCTCTGCTTATGGCAAGTCCTGCAGGGCAAGTCTCTGCTTATGGCAAGTCCTGTACAGATATTCTATCAGGCTAATTGTGAAGAAAATAAAAAGGAGGCTTACAAAGTGAAGTTCCACAGTAAAAAATATTAGATGGTGGTCAACAAATTAAACAAATGTTTAAAAACTCTAAATGTGCACATATGTTTAACACTGTTGACATGGGCATACGCAGGAGATTTTCCAGCGGGGAGCATAATTCTAATGACATCCATGCTCTCCCTTTTTTTTGACAGTGTCATGAAGCGGAGGGGCATAGTCATTATCACATAAAGTGCAGGCATGCAAAAGATTGAAGAAACCTGATGCGAAAGCTTAATAAAAGAATCCAGTTGCCATTGTCTGATTTAAGTATTGTAATTTCTAATCTGTTTTAATGTTAACACTATCCAAATGCACCACATTAGTCATACATCCATGATGCACTATAACTGAATTATAAAAATAAAAATGACTACGCACAAAGCTACCGCCACAGCACTAGGTAGCATGCAGAGCAGTTACCACATCACTTGGAGACATTCACAGCACTAGCTACAGAACCAGAATGTGCCCACAGTCCCAGATTGCACCCACAACACAACAGGTGTCTGACATTTTAGACATTAGGAAAGGGTATAATGTCCTTTCCCAGTGTATTGTGTATGCTTTGTGCAGCCCCAACCACACTGTGCACAGAAGTAATGCACCTTGTTAACCCTTTCATAACTGTAACCATTTCCCTTTTCTCTAATGTATCATAGTCCACATATGTGGTAATAGTGAATCTGACTATACGAGTCATACAGCAGAAAAAAAATAATAAAACAATTAGGGACGACATCCTCCTACTATGACTTCATACATGAAGTCCTGAATTACTTTCTATAATCCTGAAGGTGATGAGTATCAGCTAGTTAAGTCCATATGTCATTAGATTGAGATTTGTATTTTACCAGAGCCTGTCAACCCACTGGTGTCCCCCCACGCTCCCCTCATGCCTCACTTACCTGATCTGTAGGCTACCCCCTCATGCCTCACTTACCTAATCTGTAATCTGCCACCCCCATGCCTCACTTACCTAATCTGTAATCTGCCCCCATGCCTCACTTACCTGATCTGTAGTCTGCCCCCCATGCCTTACTTACCTATTCTGTAGGCTGCAACCCATGCTGCTCTTACCTGACCTGTAGGCTGCCCCCCAATCCCTCACTTACCTGATCTATAGGCTTCCCCCCATCTCTCACTTACCTGATCTGTAGGCTGCTCCTCCCCCATCCCTCACTTACCTGATCTGTAGTCTGCCCCCCATCCTTCACTTACCTGATCTGTAGGCTGCCTCCCCATGCCTCACTTTCCTATTCTGTAGGCCATCCCCCCCATTCCTCACTTACCTGATCTGTAGGCTGCTCCCCCCCCCCCTCATCCCTTACTTACTTGATTTGTAGGCTGTCTCTGCAGTCTTGGAGTTGATGGCTGCACTCTGTGCTGCTCCCCTGCGGATGTAGTCAGGAGAGAAGCATCTTCCTATCCCTGCCTTTCTCAATATCCCTTCCTGCGGATGCCACGACTGTTGATACTGTAAAGTTTGTCAAGGGTACCCTTGATTAATCACATTTAGAATGTCCGACAAGAGGTGAAGGCTAATATGTATGAAGTACAATGCAATGTAGTGAAGAAACAATGTACTGCATTGTGTGTGCTTTGAAAGGAAAGTTGCCCAATTCAACCAGAATGGAGTTCTATTGTGATGATCAGAAGAATTTGCTTTTAACCCCTTAAGACCGGAGGGCGTACAATTACGTCCTTTTTAAAGCGGCTCTAAACGCCGCAGGACGTAATTGTACGCCCTCCGGTTTTTTGTTACTTACCCGGTCGCCGGCGATCCCACGCCGGCGATCACGGTTGGGGGGACTCGCAGGGAGCCCCCCGCGGCACCTCCGTCCTCTTCAGCCCCCCCGGGCCATGTGAGAGTGAGGTCCTTGCGAGGACCTCACAATCACATGGCCGGGATAGCTGGCTGCAGCAATGCCAGCAGGGGGACTAACTGTAATAACATGCTGGCTGGAAATCAAATTAAAATAAATTAAAATAAGTGTAAAAAAATATATATATACTTAGATCATATATATATATATTATATATATATATATGATCTAAGTATATATATACACATATACACACATACACATACACTGTCTAGGTGTATTTTAATATTAATATATATATATAATTATATTAATATCAAATTACACGTAGACTGATACTGATTAAATATATATATATAATTATTGTTATATATATATATATATATATATTTATATATAATATAAAAAAATGTAAATACGTAAAAAAATAAAATAAAAAAATAATTATTAATAAAATATAAAAAAATATATACCGTATATACTCGAGTATAAGCCGAGTTTTTTAGCACATTTTTTGTGCTAAAAAACCCCAACTCGGCTTATACTCGAGTCAGAGTCTGTATTATGGCAATTTGCATTGCCATAATACAGACCGGGGGAGAGGGGGGCTGGCAGAGCTGTACTTACCTTTCCTGCAGCTCCTGTCAGCTCTCTCCTCCTCCGCGCCGTCCGTTCAGCACCTCGGTCAGCTCCCAGTGTAAGTCTCGCGAGAGACGCGGCTCTCGCGAGACTTACACTGTGAGCTGACAGAGGGAGCTGCACGGACGGCGTGGAGGAGGAGAGAGCTGACAGGAGCTACAGGACAGGTAAGTTACAGCTCTGCCAGCCCCCCCTTCCCCCCCACTGAACTGCCAATGCCACTGGACCACCAGGGAAGGAGAGGCCCCCTCCCTGCCATATATCAAGCAGGGAGGGGGGACGAAAAAAAATAATGAATAATAATAAAAAAAAATAATAATAAAAAATAATACAATAATAATAATAATTAAATAAATAAAAATAATAATTAATAATAATATATTTTTTGTAAATAATAAAAATGTAAATAATAAAAAAAAAACACCCCCCACCAAGGCTCTGCAACGCTCAAACTCTCACACACTCACACTCTCACACTCTCACACACTCACACACTCACACACTCACACTCTCACACTCTCACACACTCACACACTCACACACTCACACTCTCACACACTCACACACTCACACACTCACACACTCACACACTCTCACACACTCACACACTCACACACTCACACACACACACTCTCACACACTCACTCTCACACACACACTCACACACACACACTCACACACACACACTCTCACACACTCTCACACACTCTCACACACTCTCACACACTCTCACACACACTCACACACACTCACACACTCTCACACACTCACACACACTCACACACACTCACACTCTCACACACTCTCACACACTCACACACTCTCACACACTCACACTCTCACACTCTCACACTCTCACACTCTCACACTCTCACACTCTCACACTCTCACACACTCACACACTCACACACTCACACACTCACACTCTCACACTCTCACACTCTCACACTCTCACACACTCACACACTCACACACTCACACTCTCACACTCTCACACTCTCACACACTCACACACTCACACTCTCACACACTCACACACTCACACTCTCACACTCTCACACTCTCTCACACTCTCACACTCTCACACTCTCACACTCTCACACTCTCACACTCTCACACTCTCACACACTCACACACTCACACACTCACACTCTCACACACTCACACTCACACACTCACACACTCACACTCACACACTCACACACTCACACACTCTCACTCACACACTCACACACTCTCACTCACACACTCACACACTCTCACTCACACACTGCACACACACTGCACTCATACACTCACACTGCACTCATACACTCACACTGCACTCATACACTCACACTGCACTCATACACTCACACTGCACTCATACACTCACACTACAGTCATACACTCACACTGCATTCATACACTCACACTGCATTCATACACACGCTGCACTCATACACACACGCTGCACTCATACACACACGCTGCACTCATACACACACGCTGCACTCATACACACACGCTGCACTCATACACACACGCTGCACTCATACACACACGCTGCATTCATACACACACGCTGCATTCATACACTCACACTGCATTCATACACTCACACTGCATTCATACACACACACTGCATTCATTATACACACACTGTAAATAAATATTCAATTAATATATTTTTTTTTAGGATCTAATTTTATTTAGAAATTTACCAGTAGCTGCTGCATTTCTCACCCTAGTCTTATACTCGAGTCAATAAGTTTTCCCAGTTTTTTGGGGTAAAATTAGGGGCCTCGGCTTATATTCGGGTCGGCTTATACTCGAGTATATACGGTAGATGTGTTTTATTTCGCTCTAACTGTATTGTGATATTAATATATATATATATATATATATATTTATATCAAAATACACGTAGAACGAAATAATATATATATCTATATACATAAATATATACGTACATATCACTATATATATATATATATACCTATATATAAATAAAAATATTTTTAAAAAATTATATATATATATATATATATACGTATATATACACATATGTATATATATATATATATATATATATATATATATACATATATTAATTCTACACATATATTTATGCAATAATTTTACATAATTAGGTATCCTAATTAATTACAATTAGCGGGACCTGCCTGACAACCCATGACGAAAGTATAGGGAATTTAATTTGCTAGCACTATATTTAACCCTATAACTTTCCAAGACACCATAAAACCTGTACATGGGGGGTACTGTTTTACTCAGGAGACTTCGCTGAACACAAATATTAGTGTTTCAAAACAGTAAAATGTATTACAACGATGATATCGCCAGTAAAAGTGATTTTTTTTGCATTTTTCACGCACAAACAGCACTTACACGGACGATATTATTGCTGCAATACTTTTTACTGCTTTGAAACACAAATATTTGTGTTCAGCGAAGTCTCCCGAGTACAACAGTACCCATGTACATGTTTTATGG
The DNA here is from genome assembly GCF_036172605.1 of Pelobates fuscus. Taxonomy (NCBI): domain Eukaryota; kingdom Metazoa; phylum Chordata; class Amphibia; order Anura; family Pelobatidae; genus Pelobates; species Pelobates fuscus. The sequence continues at coordinate 294,749,622 of NC_086320.1, forward strand.
TGTTTTCAAAAATTACATCGTCAAATATAAGGCTTGTGTTTCATTTTTTTCACATTAAAATTCGCCAGATTGCTTACGTTGCCTTTATGACCCTATGGTAGCCCAAGAATGAAAATTACCCCTATGACGGCATACTATTTGCAATAGTAGACAACCCAAGGTATTGCAAATGGGGTATGTCCAGTCTTTTTTAGTAGCCACTTAGTCACAAACACTGGCCAAAATTGGCGTTTTTTTGCATTTTTCACACACAAACAAATACTAACGCTAACTTTGGCCAAAGTTTGTGACCAAATGGCTACTAAAAAAGACTGGACATACCCCATTTGCAATACCTTGGGTCGTCTACTATTGCAAATGGTATGCCATTATGGGTGTAAATTTATTTCCTGGGCTACTATACAGTCTCAAAGGCAACGTAACCAATCTGGCGAATTTCTATTTCAAATGTAACACGCTATATTTGACCCTGTAACTTCCCAAAACACCATAAAACCTGTACATAGGGGGTACTGTTTTACACGTGAGACTTTGCTGAATACAAATATGTGTATTTTATTGCAGTAAACGCAAACAGTATTATGACATTGACAGTTAAAATGTCATGTAGAACTAAAAAAATAAAAAAAATCTTATTTTCTCCCATTTTTTTCATATAAAATTATGTTTAATAGCTAAATATTTGATATTAAATGAAAGCCCTGTTTCCCCTGAATAAAATGATATATAATAAGGGGGGGTGCATTTAATATGAAAGAGGTGAATCACGGTTGGACAGACATATAGCGCAAATGCCAGGTTTTGTTGACGTTTTGTTTTGTTCACAACTTGTACATTTGGCTCCGTCCTTAAGGGGTTAATAACCCAACAAGCCCCTAAAACCACGCAATACAACAGGCATCTGCTGGCAAGTTTTATAGGATAGTGTCCAATTACTCCAACCTAGATCTTCTTGTTAAGCAAAAATATGTGGAAGAGTCAGGATGTGTAATAAAAAAAAAGGAGATAATTTGTTTGCAAAATATCGCATCACTCACAGTCTTCTGTGAATGAAACAGAAAAACCGATAAAAGAAAACATACAAAATATAACAGACCAACAAACTACGTCTATGGTAAATACAAACTGTATGTACAGTTTTTGCTAATTACATGTCATTCTATTTACCTGAAGATATATTGGAAAACAATGAAAACTATAATTTTTCTTCTCTCATATTTGACTTTCTTGCTGTTCTACTTTTAATCTATACATTGTGCTTGAAAAACAACTAACAGAGGTATAGATATGCATTTTGATGATGAATATTTTCCAAATACATATTTGTCCAGCTGCATTCATTGCATCCGTTACTTTCGAGGTGGTATAAGCCATCTTTAGGGTAAATATATATTTTTGTTTTTACCTATGCATTGTTTAGCAATTTCACCAGAGAATATATAAATGACTTTGGATACCTCCCTAAAAAAAATAGTATAATACTATAGATGTTTAGTGGATGACAGACCATTCATTTACCTTTAATTGACCTTAAAACGAGTTTCACTAGTCCTTCTTATACAGTGTCACTAAATTATATTTGGAGTGTTAATAGAATGAGTTATATCACTGCTATGCTTTATAGCATTAAAAAAGATATATCAAATTTTGCAAGCCTGTACGTCGTTTTACTGTATGTGCCAAATATTCCAGCCAACTATGACTATGCAGTAATGTTTCAGGTTAGCAATGTGGTGTAAATGAAGATACACTGGTTGCATGACTTGATATATTTATACATGTATTTAGATATGTCAGTTAGAGAATTTGTTCAGAGAGCTTTGTGAAAGAAATGCTAAATGTAATAAAACATTAGACTTTGACAACTGAGGTAATTTAGACTTCAGAAACCAATATAATTGACTGGAAAAATGAATTGGATTTTCATTATTTTGCTTACATTTACACTGCTACTGACAAAATTGGGGTTATTCAACTGAGAATTCAAGGTGAATTAAAAATGAATTTCAAATTTAAGGTCTGTGACTGAGCTCTCTGTACCCCGGTTGGGTACCTTCGCCAATGGTCCACTTCCTAGCTGTGGCTGGATAGGGGAACTAGCTGTGTATGCTTCCAGGGGCTGGGTGGCACACAGCCCGAGGAGCTCTAGTCCTTAAAAGGACTTTCCCCGCTGCATTTTCCACCAGCTGCAACAAGCTGGCACAGTGATTAACCCGTTCTTCCCCCCTGTAACTGGAAGAGGACACAGTTCTGGGAGTCTAACTAACAAAGCTTTATTGGTAAAGGCAATTTATACTCCATTCTTTCTGTACAAATCCCTAAGTTTCAGGCTGGAGGGGGATGGTTCACAGATAATCATCTGCCGCTCTGGGAGATACCAATAGTTCATACAGTAAGCATATCACATATATGGGGGAACACTTAGGGGATTTGTGCTCCAGGAAGGGAATGGGTCATACATACATCCCTGGATAGCCCTGGGTCCCAGCTAGGATCCCTGCAAATAGCGGGACTATTGGAAGTACAGAGCCAGAGAAACCATCATTCAAAGTCTGGGCTTGAGGATCTGTACATCACCGAAATTAGTTCCACATAATTGCTTGTTTTAGGCCGGTCAATTCAAACTTTGCGCCCAAACCAAGCAATGACCAGTCAAGGGAAAGACGTGAAACCAATTCGGGCCAATCGGCGCTCAGGGAGGAGAGGTGTTTTGCCACCCAATCAGGAGAAAAGGAGCAAAACCCCATTTGAACAGGCTCTTCTTTTCCTATTATAGGTTGCCTGCGCCCCGCAGCGACCAATCAGTGCTCCCTCGTGCCGCCCTATCAGGAGAATGGCCCGAACCCATTTTGAAGGGGAGCGCCTTCTCCTATTGGTCGGCACCGACTTTAAGGCAGCCAGCGGGACTCCGCGGCCATGGAGCAGACTCACAGCTCCAGGGGGCTCGCTGGGTGGCATTAATTAATTTCTTCCCTTGCGGTCTTGCACTTATGTTACTGGTGTGAACGTTCTGTTTGATTAATGTGAACATTCCAATGCGGTACCAGGGTGGTCCTCATTCAGGAGTCAAAGGGGTTCCATTCGTGTGAGCGCTCCTGAACAGTAAACCGGGCATTTGACACGAAATATATAGAAATACCATGGGAAACGCAGAGGGACCACATGATACAAGGGTAAAACACACAAAAAAGCTGTTTCAGGGACAGGTGCGGGCTATTCATTTATTATTTCATAGTGAATTTAACAGGTAGAAGGTGTGCAGTTGATTCCAGGTGTGGCATTCACATTTGGAAGCTGTTGCTGTGAACCAACAACATGCGATCAAAGGAGCTCTCAATGCAAGTGAAATAGGGCATCCTTACACTGCAAAAAAAAAAAAAAAAGGAAAATCCATAAACAATAGCAGGAACATTAGGTTCCAGTTTGGCACATTCTTAGAAAATAAGAATGCACTGGTAAGCTCTGCAATATAAAAAAAGGCCTGGACACTAAAAACAAGAGTGGTGGATGATCATAGGATCCTTGCCATGGTAAAGAAAAAACCTGCACAACATCCAGCCAAGTGAAAAACACTCTCAATGAGGTAGGCATATCATTATACAAGTCTACCATAAAGAAAACACTTCATGGGAGCAATACAGAGTGTTCACCACAAGGTGAAAAACATTCATTAGCCTCAAGAAAAGAAAGACCAGATTAAACTTTGCCAAAAATCATCTTTTAAAAAAACAAAACAGCATTGTTTGGACTGATGAAACTAAGATTAACCTGTACCAGAATGATGGGAAGAAGAAAGTATGGAGAAGGCTTGGAACGTCTTATAATCCAAAGCATACCACCTCATCTATAAAACACAGTGGAGGCAGTGTGATGGACTGGGCATGCAGAGCTTCCAATGGCACTGGGTCACTACTGTTTATTGATGATGTGACGAAGACAAAAGTAGCAGGATGAATTATGTGTATAGGGATATATTGTCTTCTCAGATTCAGCCAAATTCAGTGAAGTTGATTAGACGGCAGTTCACTTTACAGATGGACAATGGTTCTTGAAAACAGAGTATCTCTCTCCTGCTTCCATTTCGTTGGGGTGTTCAACTTGGGGCTCGGATTCCTGGGTAATGATGGTGGTGGGTTCAGGGGGCATTCATTAGGGGCAGCTACAGAGGCCGCTAGGCTGGGCGTGCCTGCGCCAATGGTGGTTTGGCACCAGATGCATGAGGTGGGTGCGGCTCTGATATGCTCAAAGATCTTGTCACCCTATAATAAGACAAAAAACCCAGAGACTATGGTGCATGCATTTAAAAATGTGCAATCAGTGAGCAATATGCACCAATATTGACACTAAATGTGAATTGAATTTAGAGAATACTTGTCATGATCATATGAGAAAAGGGATTATCATAAATGAAATTTTCAACTTTAACCCCTTAAGGACCAAACTTCTGGAATAAAAGGGACTCATGACATGTCACACATGTCATGTGTCCTTAAGGGGTTAACTAAGCCCGTACGGACCGATAATGGAATAATCTAGTTTCTAAAAATGTTCTATTGAAATGGAATGTCACACTCATTTAAGCACAGCAAGCTGCATGGTGCTTCCATAAATTAATAAGGAGGACATTTCATCCTGATTCAGGGAGCTTTTAGAGACTGACTGCAATCACACCACGTGTTGTTGCTAATCTCTAAGAAACTTAAATTGTTGTTGTCTATGTACAATTGGAAAATTATTTTTTCCTCTAAGAACTGAGAAAAGTAGGATACATTTAAAGCACGTTTAGCTACAAGTTATTGCAGAATTAAATAGAATCCAATCTTCTTATTGCGTTGAGTTGCGATATGTAGCATTTACATTTAGTATGCTAACATGATATTTGTAGCAAATAATTCACTAGATCAAGTAAGCCATTGTTTGAATGTGGCATGTTATTCCCTGCTAAAATCATGTAGGCTTTGAAAATTAAAGATGCAAAGGACCGATATCAAACAAAGGTCACAGAGCGTTTTGTTACAGTAGAAGAGGCAAATCACAAATTATAAGCAAACACGACTGAAAAAAAATGTCCAGAGAGTGAAATGGGTAAAAGTCTTCCTGCACATGACATTAAATGAAACAATATGCTCTAAACATTTTCATCTGGAACACAAAACACACATCATGTCCTATCTTACTGCAGCAGAAAACCTGTAATTACTGTAGATATTCTGCGTTGAAATGAATACAGTCCAGGTAATTGGCATTGTGCTCTCATTTCTACCTCTTTTTTACTGCGTGATTTATTATTGCGCATTTGTTGTAATGAACCTAATACCATCATATATTCTGCTGCTTCCTTTGATAGGTAAGTGAACAATGACATAATTAGGTCCATGGAAAAGAAAGAGCACACCATTTCCAAATTGATCATGGCAGGCATGGTGTTTATGAGAATAATGAAATGGTCTGAGGATTGCCAAACTGAAACAATTCTTAAAATGACAAATTTTGCATTTTAAAAGATATATTGACTTGTAAGATTGAAGCTGAAGACTTTGTTAAGCTATTCTATTAAAAAAAATACTTTGCCTGCTTGCAGGGTTGGATTGGGCTTTTTTGCTCATTATATAGCCATTTTACACATCTTCTGAGACGTAGATGTGGAGATTTCTCATTTTGTATAAATCCTTCTCAATTTGCCATTACCAACATTATTGCTTATCTTTTTATAAACAATCACTTTTAGTTTTCACTAAGCAAGGAGGATATTTACATTTATCAGCTTGACTGTGATGGTTGTATTGTTTATCAGACACTTTTAAAATTGTGCTTCTCCAAATACACACAGTGGACTTGTAGCTCTTTACTTGAACAGATTTGATTTAATATTTTTAGAAATGAAAAGACTACTGTTAAATTGTTAAATAAATATAATAATAAAATAGCATATTTGTGCTTGTGCGTGATCCATCTTAAAGGACCACTCTAGGCACCCAGACCACTTCAGCTTAATGAAGTGGTCTGGGTGCCAGGTCCCTCTAGGATTAACCGTTTTTTTTATAAACATAGCAGTTTCAGAGAAACTGCTATGTTTATAATAGGGTTAATCCAGCCTCCAAATCCTCTAGTGGCTGTCTCACTGACAGCCGCTAGAGGCGCTTGCGTGATTCTCACTGTGAAAATCACAGTGAGAACACGCAAGCGTCTATAGGAAAGCATTGTAAATGCTTTCCTAGGAGACCGGCTGAATGCGCGCGCAACTCTTGCCGCTCATGCGCATTCAGCCGAAAGGGAGGATCGGAGGCGGAGAGGAGGAGGAGAACTCCCCGCCCGGCGCTGGAATAAAGGTACGTTTTAACCCTTTCATCTCCCCAGAGCCCGGCGGGAGGGGGTCCCTGAGGGTAGGGGGCACCCTCAGGGCACTATAGTGCCAGGAAAACGAGTATGTTTTCCTGGCACTATAGTGGTCCTTTAAGAGCAAACAAAGAGCAGAATGAAAACTAAAGCAAAAGTAATCGCAAACTGGAAGCTGACTGTTTAATTCCAAAGCATAGACATATTATATAGTGTTAGATAGTGCAGGATTTTCAAATCCAAAAGGGAAGAAATCAAAATTACAGTTTATGGCTTTTTAGTCACCCATTAAGACGAAAAGTGAAAAACAGGTGAGCCTTCCTTAGTATGTTTTGTGTCCACTTGAAGGACAACCTGTTGTTAGAAGTAATCATGGTAGACACAAGCCAGAAATGTGAATGCAGAGCATAAATGGATACTTCTACAGTTATGGTTCAATGCCTTAAAGCTCTGTCTACATCTTAGAAGACATTCCATTTGCAACAGTGGTGGATTTATGGGAAGGGGGAGACACCAAGTTAAATACACCCCTGAAAAGGATTACCATTATCAAATGCCACTAGCCACGTTGTTTCTATCTATCTATCTAGTTATCTACCTATCTATCTATCTACCTATCTACCTATCTATCTATCTATCTATCTATCTATCTATCTATCTACCTATCTATCTATCTATCTATCTATCTACCTATCTATCTACCTACCTATCTACCTATCTATCTACCTATCTATCTACCTATCTACCTACCTATCTATCTATATATCTATCTACCTACCTATCTATCTATATATCTATCTATCTATCTATCTATCTATCTATCTATCTATCTATCTATCTATCTATCTATCTATCTACCTATCTACCTGTGACGAACCCTGCTGCATAGGCCTGTATTGCGGGTTCATCTGTTCTCCTTGGATTCGTGGATTTCCTGTCCGTACGCTGTTGTTTTTTTCGTTTTCTAAAGTACCGAGTAAAACTACCGAACCTCGGCCACCCAGGAGAGGAGTGTGCGGCTCATTAACACCTTGACCACAAATTAGAACGCTGTGGTTAGCCACAAACACCTCTCCATTCCATCGTACGGGTGGTCGTCATTCGTATGCCGACCACGAGGCGGCGGCCATTTTGGACACGAGGCGAATCAGCGGTGTTCGGTGCGAAACCCATGGATCTAAAAACGGACTCTTTATCTACCGAACACCGCTGGAGACGGCCGTCTCCCCTCCTATTCCCTGGGAGGCATACGAACCCTGTTCCGTTCGGGGGTTTCCTTCATCCGTAGGAACTTACCCAGATAGCCGTCCCATGGAGTCATTCGTGTACCGAAGGACTTATGAGAGACTTTGACTCCATGGCGATTGGACTGTGTACTTCGGATCTGAGCGCTATTCGGTAGGAATATGCCCTCAGATTCAGGCTATCTGGGGATACGTGACACGAACACTATGGATTCGGTACTTCGGATTTTATGTATTTTATTGCACTTTTTGTGTTTGTGTTTAAAATGGCGATGGTTCCTATCCTCGGAGTTAATTAGGTTTCTCCCTAATTATCTCCAGGATAGGAAGAGATGTATTATGGGTAAAATGGGGAGGGCTTGTGTTATAGCCACTGCGATTGGCTACTGTCTAATATATTTTACAGTCTTCCACCAGGTCCCCTAGGGGAGTGTCTACCTGGTGGAGACCTGCATAAATACTGGGCAGGTAGCCCCCATTAAACACATTCTGCTTGACCTTCAAAACGGAGCTTTGTCTCGTTTGTGGAGGGATTGACTATTGGGACAGCGTTTTCGTTTATTTATAGCTGTGGAAGGATTTCGGATGGATTGCTGATCGGGAGTTACCGTGTTCGTATGCTCCGATCGGGAGTTTTATGATCGGCTATGCTGGAATTGCATTTCTGGAGAAAGGGGAATATCGACTAAACGGCGGCTTCACTCTCCAGGCGGTGAGTGTCGTAACAATTGGTGGCAAGCGACGGGATGAATCCCACCGCCCTGAAGGCCAGCTACACACCCCGGATTGGAAATGCAATATGAGGAGTTAAGGCGTGCTACCCTTAAAGACATTTTGGAGCGCAGAGGACGATCAGCGAGCAATCTCAAGAAAAGAGAGATTATTGCTATATTGGTGGAGATGGATACAGCACAGGGAAGGGAGATAGCTAATGTGCCTGGCCTGCTGGATCTAACACCCGAAGAAATAGCGTTTAACCGGGCAGTTCAGATAAGGCTGGCACACTTTGGCCCCAACCCTGCAGCGGATATTGTGGTTCAAGTACAAGCCGCAGTAGCAGCACAACAGGCGCTCCAGAGAAGCGGAGCTGCAGCAGCAGAGGTACCCCATAATAACAATGGGAAGAAAAAGGTACCCTTTGCTGCTTTTAAAAACTTTATTGAGACTGAAGGAGAGATAGACGGGTTCCTGGCGGACTTTGAACGACAGTGTGCTTTACACCAGGTGCCCGCAGAAGAATGGGTTCCTATCCTCTCTGGGAAATTATCCGGCCGGGCCAGTGAAGCTTTTCGGGCCATCCCAGAGGAGGAACTCACTAGCTACCGGACAGTAAAAGATGCCCTTTTGACCCGGTACGCTGTTACTCCTGAGGCGTACCGGAGGCGATTCCGAGACAATAATAAGCAGACTGGTGATTCCTATGTGGAATGGGCATGCCGGGTACACCGCACGGCAACCCACTGGATGGCAGGGTGTCGAGCGGTAACTGGGGAAGAGGTGCTGCAAGTGTTCCTGCTAGAACACTGCTTTGACAAATTACCTGCAGGAGTTCGAGAGTGGGTCAGGGACCGTAAACCCGCTACCTTCCATGAAGCTGCTCGTCTGGCTGACGAATACACTGATGCCCGTAAGCTCGATCAGACAGCAGCCAAGGTCCCTGCCCGAGTGGAATACAAACCGGCAGCACCTCCAACCACCAACCTATATCACCCCCCAGCACAACGTACCCCCGCTGTACCGCCAGCAACCAACCATGGGCAGTCAGCCCGATTCAACAAACGGGGTTACTCCAACCAGGTCCAGTGCTTTGGGTGCAAGCAGATGGGACATAAAAGACCAGAATGCCCTTTAAACCACGCCAACCAAGCACCATCCTGGAGAAACCCAGCCGGCGGAGCCCAGCAGCCACCTCAACCTTCTGCTCACTGCCTTGAGCAGGAGGAGTTTTGGGGTTTCCTACACGAAGCAGACCCAGTTCACGCAGCTCAGCAGGACAACCGCCAACACCACAGGCAGACCGTTAAGTTGAACGGGAAAGAGGTCACTGGTCTGAGAGACACCGGAGCTACTATGACCTTACTTCAAAAGAACCTGGTTTCGGAACACCAACACACCGGGAACACTGTGGCAGTAAGGGTGGCAGGAGGCGCCGTGTTCCGTCTGCCTGTTGCCCGGGTTCATTTGGACTGGGGAGCGGGAGCTGGACATGTGAATGTGGGGGTTATGAAGGACTTGCCTGCCGATGTTTTGCTGGGAAATGATTTGGCCCCTCTGATTTCTGCCTATGCTACTATGGGGCCTGGCGAAGCCAATCCCGTGACTACCCGTGCTCAGACCCGTGCTGCTGGAACCGGCCCACCTGCTGCTGAGACCCAGGTAAGACCCGATTCCCCGACTGACACCCCAGGGCAGACGTTAGCTAGTTGGGATTCCCCGGAGGAGTTCGGGAGGGAAACCCAGACAGATCCATCTCTCCAGAGGTATAGAGGCAGAGCAGACACTGGAGAGGAAGGAGCAGAGGGGGAGCGGTATGAGTGGGTGGGGGACAGGTTATATCGGATCCCTAAGCCGTCCCAGAAAAGTATTGCCCCTCCGCCGAATCGACAGCTGGTAGTGCCCGCGAAATACCGGCGGGAGATTCTGCGGATAGGGCATGATGTCCCGCTAGCCGGACATCTAGGGTCCCGCCGCACAGGCCATAGGATTATGCAGAATTTTTTTTGGCCAGGGATTAACCAGGCTGTGCGGATATATTGTAGCACGTGTGACACTTGTCAACGGGTAGGGAAGCGGGGGGACCACCCAAAAGGTAGGCTTATGTCGATGCCTATTATTGGGGAGCCCTTTGCCCGCATAGCCGTTGATATTGTGGGTCCACTGGCCAGGGCTAGTCCATCTGGTAAGAAATACATTCTCACCGTGGTGGACTATGCCACTCGCTACCCAGAGGCAATAGCGCTGTCTAACATAGAGGCAGAGACAGTTGCTGATGCCCTGGTTAGGATTTTTACCAGGGTCGGGTTCCCTCAAGAGATTCTCTCTGACCAGGGAACCCAATTTACCGCTGTGCTCACCCAGCAGCTGTGGAGGGTATGCGGCATTAAACCGATACTTAGTTCCCCATACCATCCACAGACTAACGGTCTCTGCGAGCGATTTAATGGCACCCTCAAACAGATGCTGAGGACCTTTTCTGACACTTGCCGAGACTGGGAGCGATTCCTGCCTCATCTGTTGTTTGCCTACAGAGAGGTGCCCCAGGAATCTACTGGGTTCTCCCCCTTTGAGCTGCTTTATGGGAGAAGGGTCCGCGGACCTTTAGATCTCATTAGAGGCCACTGGGAGGGGGAGACAGAGCAGGAAGGTACCCCCATAGTACCGTATGTTCTAGAACTTCGGGACCGCATGGAGAAACTGTCTCTGATGGTAAGAGAGAACCTCCAGGTGGCCCAGGGGAGACAGAAGGAATGGTACGATCGGGGTGCCCGACAGCGAGTATTCCAGGTTGGGCAGAAGGTACTAGTGCTCAAACCTGTGAAGGCGAACAAGATGCAGGCATCTTGGCAGGGCCCGTATAAAGTATTAGCCCAGGTGTGCGATACTACGTACCTTATAGCCAGCTGTTCAGATGACAGGATCCAGCGATCCTTTCATGTGAACATGCTAAAGGAGTATCAGGAACGACCTGAGGATGTAGCCGCAGTGTGTGCCCCCGCTGCAGACGACACCGAAAGCTTGCCCTTACCCGACCTATTAGCCAGAGGTGCCCAGACGGATTTGACTGAGCTCGTGCAGCTAGGGGACAGGTTAAGCCCCGCGGAGAAGGAACAGGCGAAACAGCTTCTGTGGGAGAAGCAGGCGACGTTCTCCCAAGAACCCGGCTACACTACCCTAGCTGTACATAAGGTAGAGACCCCTGGACAGAACCCCTTACGACAGCCCCCTTACCGTATCCCTGAAGCAGTCCGAGAAGGAATGCGGAAGGAGATAGAGGAGATGACCCAGCTTGGGGTCATCGAGCACTCCGATAGCCCTTGGGCCTCCCCTGTAGTCCTGGTGCCTAAGAAAGATGGGACCACCCGGTTCTGTGTGGACTACAGGAGGCTCAACGAGCGGACCACCACTGACGCCTACCCGATGCCACGGGTAGACGAATTGTTAGACCGCATTGCCAGGGGACGCTACCTGACCACCATAGACCTGTGTAAGGGCTACTGGCAGATTCCCCTGGCCAAGGACGCCATCCCCAAGTCGGCCTTCGTCACCCCCTTTGGCTTATACCAATTTAAGGTTATGCCATTTGGGATGAAGAACGCCCCAGCTACCTTCCAACGGATGGTGGATAGGCTCCTTGATGGCTTCCAGGAATTTGCTTGTGCATACCTGGATGATATTGCGATCTACAGTGAGTCCTGGGAGGAACACCTAGTACACGTAGGGGTAGTACTGGATAAAATTCGGGCCGCTGGCCTGACGTTGAAGCCAGAAAAGTGTCATCTAGGTATGGCTGAGGTACAATACTTGGGTCACAGGGTGGGGTGTGGGAGCCAGAGACCAGAGCCGGCCAAGATAGAGGCAGTAGCGAACTGGCCCACACCTATCACTAAGACCCAGGTATTGGCCTTCCTAGGGACTGCAGGGTATTACAGACGCTTTGTCCCCGACTATAGCTCGATAGCTAAACCCCTGACAGACCTGACTAAGAAGAACCTCCCTAAGCAGGTCCTGTGGTCTCCAGCTTGTGAAGCTGCGTTTCAAGCACTTAAGCAGGCCCTCGTGAATGCCCCTGTCCTGGCTGCCCCACTTCCTAACAAACGTTTTCTCGTCCATACAGATGCTTCCATGTATGGACTGGGGGCTGTGCTAAGCCAGGTCGGGGAGGATGGAGGAGAACACCCTGTCGCATATCTCAGTCGAAAGCTGTTACCCCGGGAAGTGAGTTATGCGGCAGTAGAGAAAGAATGTTTGGCCCTGGTCTGGGCATTGAAGAAATTGAGTCCCTATTTGTATGGACAGGAATTTTCCCTTATCACGGACCACAATCCCCTTGTTTGGCTTAACCGGGTCTCGGGAGACAATGGTAGACTGCTGCGGTGGAGTTTAGCATTACAACCATATAACTTCACCATCAGCTACCGACCCGGTAAGCAGAATGGGAATGCAGATGGATTATCCCGGCAAACCGACGTCCTTGCTACTTCCTAGTCCGGTCATCCCCACGTTGACCCGCTAAAGGGCCAAGCCGGGTCTGCCGGAGTGTTCCACAAGGGGGGAGCCGTGTGACGAACCCTGCTGCATAGGCCTGTATTGCGGGTTCATCTGTTCTCCTTGGATTCGTGGATTTCCTGTCCGTACGCTGTTGTTTTTTTCGTTTTCTAAAGTACCGAGTAAAACTACCGAACCTCGGCCACCCAGGAGAGGAGTGTGCGGCTCATTAACACCTTGACCACAAATTAGAACGCTGTGGTTAGCCACAAACACCTCTCCATTCCATCGTACGGGTGGTCGTCATTCGTATGCCGACCACGAGGCGGCGGCCATTTTGGACACGAGGCGAATCAGCGGTGTTCGGTGCGAAACCCATGGATCTAAAAACGGACTCTTTATCTACCGAACACCGCTGGAGACGGCCGTCTCCCCTCCTATTCCCTGGGAGGCATACGAACCCTGTTCCGTTCGGGGGTTTCCTTCATCCGTAGGAACTTACCCAGATAGCCGTCCCATGGAGTCATTCGTGTACCGAAGGACTTATGAGAGACTTTGACTCCATGGCGATTGGACTGTGTACTTCGGATCTGAGCGCTATTTGGTAGGAATATGCCCTCAGATTCAGGCTATCTGGGGATACGTGACACGAACACTATGGATTCGGTACTTCGGATTTTATGTATTTTATTGCACTTTTTGTGTTTGTGTTTAAAATGGCGATGGTTCCTATCCTCGGAGTTAATTAGGTTTCTCCCTAATTATCTCCAGGATAGGAAGAGATGTATTATGGGTAAAATGGGGAGGGCTTGTGTTATAGCCACTGCGATTGGCTACTGTCTAATATATTTTACAGTCTTCCACCAGGTCCCCTAGGGGAGTGTCTACCTGGTGGAGACCTGCATAAATACTGGGCAGGTAGCCCCCATTAAACACATTCTGCTTGACCTTCAAAACGGAGCTTTGTCTCGTTTGTGGAGGGATTGACTATTGGGACAGCGTTTTCGTTTATTTATAGCTGTGGAAGGATTTCGGATGGATTGCTGATCGGGAGTTACCGTGTTCGTATGCTCCGATCGGGAGTTTTATGATCGGCTATGCTGGAATTGCATTTCTGGAGAAAGGGGAATATCGACTAAACGGCGGCTTCACTCTCCAGGCGGTGAGTGTCGTAACACTACCTATCTATCTATCTACCTACCTACCTACCTACCTACCTACCTATCTATATATCTATCTACCTACCTATCTATCTATATATCTATCTATCTACCTACCTATATATTTATCTACCTATCTATCTACCTATCTATCTACCTACCTATCTATCTACCTACCTATCTACCTATCTACCTATCTACCTATCTACCTATCTACCTATCTACCTATCTATCTATCTATCTATCCTATTTCCTTTTTAACCTGTGGGTGTAGATGTAGGTATGTGTTGCCATATCTATATTTGTATGTTTTTGTGTCTATGTTTGTGTAAATATATGTGTGACAAAAGTAACCTCGCCACTGGTTCTTGGAGGGGCCTGTTTGCCAGCCTCCTGCCTCAGGACTATGGGCCATGCATGTCTCATAAAAGACATTGTTCGTGCATTTTTGGCTATTCTGTTTGGTAGATTGCATGGGACCACCCGGGAGCTTGTTAACACCTAGTAACACCTTGGAACGGTTCTCACCGCAGTGTTCTAATTGTTTGTCTGGGTGGCCACAATTCCTATGGACAACAACAAGGTGGTGGCCATCTTGTTCGCATGAACGCAGGCAGCAGTGTTTGGGCATGAATCTCATGGAACTAAAATCGGACACCAGTGGCGTACACATGACCCATGGGGCCCCGGTGCGCAAATTGATCCGTGAGCCCCCCCCCCCAACCCCCCGCGCTTACTCTGGGTTGCAGGGCTGCGAACCCTGCGACCGTGGTATGTACGCCAGTGCATGCAGATGCACACACACTTAAAGGACCACTACAGACACCCAGATCACATCAGCTCAATGAAGTGGTCTGGGTGTCAGGTCCCTTTAGTTTTAACCCTGCAGCTGAAAACACAGCAGTTTCAGAGAAACTGCTATGTTTCACTGAGGGTTAATCCAGCCTCTAGTGGCTGTCTCACTGACAGCCGCTAGAGGCGCTTCCGCGATTCTAAGACACTGAACGTCCATAGAAAAGCATTGAGTAATGCTTTCCTATGGGCGGTTTGAATGCGTGCGCGAGAAAGGTAAGTGCTGAAGACACACACTCTCATGAACAGGCGCATACACACTAGCTAACAGACACACACATTTACTGACAGAGACACACTCAGCGACAGACATACATACACACTCACTTACAAAACATACACTCTCACTGACAAACACACACTCACTAACAGACATCAAACAGACTCACTAACACACACAAACACACTCAGTAACAGACACACACAGTAACACACTCACTGACACTCACTAGCAGACACACACTCAACAGACACACACACTCTAACACACATACTCAGTAACAGACACACACAGTAACACACTCACTGACACTCACTAGCAGACACACACTCAACAGACACACACACTCTAACACACACACTCAGTAACAGACACACACACTAACACACTCACTGACACTCACTAGCAGACACAAACACTCAAACACACACACACACACACACACACACACACTCGTTTTTTTGTTATTATTATTTAATCCCCCCAGCCTCCTTACCTTTTGGAGTGCTGAGGGGATTCCCTGGGGTCCAGTGGTGCTGCTGGGCTCCTGGGGGGCCGGTCACCCGGTGGGCAGGCAGGCTGGCCGGTGCGCGAGGGAGCACTCTCCCCTGAGTGCTTCCTCTTCAGCTCCCTCGCGCACCGCGTAGGGATGCCGGCGCCGGAAGATGACGTAATCTTCCGGCTCCGGTATCAGTGCGGTGCGTGAGGAAGCTGAAAAGGAAGCACTTAGGGGAGAGTGCTCCCTCGCGCGCCCGCAGGACCGGCCGTGGGGTGACAGCAGGGCCAGCCTCGGGGGGCCCGGAGGTGGCCGGCTCTAGGGCCCCCCAGGAGAAGAGGCTGACCCAGAGCGTACATACCGGGTCACAGGGGCGGCCGGGCCCCCTGGTGGGCCGGGCCCGGTCGCAGCCGCGACCCCTGCGACCCTGGTATGTACGCCACTGTCGGACACAGAAACTCCTGAACACCGCTGGGCTTCCATCATCACCTGCGTTCGGTTCTATACAAGTTAGAAGGGCACTGTTCAGTGGAATCAGGGCCGGCCTTAGGGGTGTGCGAGCTGTGCGGCCGCACAGGGCGCCATGGAGCAGGGGGCGCTGTGCGGCCGCACAGCCGGCCGGGATTTAAAAAAAAAAATTTTTTATTTTTTTTTAATTTGCAGCGGGGGCGGAGCTTACCGTGCGGCGGGGGCGGAGCTAAAAGCGCCGGAAAACTGCTGCAGGGGAAGCAGGAAGGAGTCCCTGCTTCCCCACCAAACAGTCACCAGGAGCTGCACTGCCTCCACAATGAACTCCACAGGTAGCTTTGGGATTGTCAGGTAAGTGTGACTCTCTGCCTGTGTGTATTACTGTCTGTGTGTATGACTGTCTGCCTCTGTGTGTCTATGTGTATGACTGTCTGCCTGTGTGTGTGTATTACTGTCTGTGTGGGTGTGTATGACTGTCTGTGTGTGTGTGTATGACTGTCTGCCTCTGTGTGTATGACTGTCTGCCTCTGTGTATTACTGCCTCTGTGTGTCTGTGTGTATGACTGTCTGCCTCTGTGTGTCTGTGTGTATGACTGTCTGCCTCCAGGGTCTGTGTGTGTATTACTGCCTCTGTGTGTGTGTGTATGACTGTCTGCCTCTGTGTGTGTCTGTGTGTATGACTGCGTGTGTCTGTGTGTATTACTGTCTGCCTCTGTGTGTATTACTGTCTGTGTCTGTGTGTTTGACTGACTGTCTGCCTGTGTGTTTTTCGCACAGGGCGTCTAAATGCCTAAGGCTGGCCCTGAGTGGAATTGGTTGTTTGGATGGCGAGGAACAAGCTCCAGGGTCTGTGTGTGTATTACTGCCTCTGTGTGTGTGTGTATGACTGTCTGCCTCTGTGTGTGTCTGTGTGTATTACTGTCTGCCTCTGTGTGTATTACTGCCTGTGTCTGTGTGTTTGACTGACTGTCTGCCTGTGTGTCTGTGTGTGTGTGAGACTGTCTGCCTGTGTGTGTGTGTATATGACTGTCTGCCACTGTGTGTATTACTGTCTGCCTATGTGTGTGTCTGTGTGTATGACTGTCTGCCTCTGTGTGTATGACTGTCTGCCTCTGTGTGTCTGTGTGTATGACTATCTGCATGTGTGTGTCTGTGTGTGTGTGTATGACTGTCTGCCACTGTGTGTCTGTGTGTATTACTGTCTGCCTCTGTGTGTGTGTCTGTGTGTATTACTGTCTGCCTCTGTGTGTGTGATTGTGTGTATGACTGCTTCTGTGTGTATGACTGCCTGTGTGTATGGCTGTCTGCCTCTGTGTGTCTGTGTGTATGACTGTCTGCCTGTGTGTGTCTGTGTGTATGACTGTCTGCGTGTGTGTGTGCATGACTGCCTGCCTCTGTGTGTGTCTGTGTGTATGACTGTGTGTGTCTGTGTGTATTACTGTCTGCCTCTGTGTGTGTCTGTGTGTATTACTGTCTGTGTCTGTGTGTATGACTGACTGTCTGCCTGTGTGTATGTGTGTGAGACTGTCTGCCTTTGTGTGTCTGTGTGTGTGTGTATGACTGTCTGCCTGTGTGTGTGTGTGTGGATGTCTTCCTGTGTGTGTGTGTGTGTATGGCCGTCTGACTCTGTGTGTGTGTGTGTCACATACAACCAATACACGCATATCACACACTGTTAATACACACATAGCATACATATC
The DNA here is from genome assembly GCF_036172605.1 of Pelobates fuscus. Taxonomy (NCBI): domain Eukaryota; kingdom Metazoa; phylum Chordata; class Amphibia; order Anura; family Pelobatidae; genus Pelobates; species Pelobates fuscus. The sequence goes on from NC_086320.1 coordinate 294,767,303, forward strand.
ACACACAGTCATCACACCTACTATCACATACACAGACAACACAAACATTAGAGCATACATGGATGACGGGGAGGGGGGGGCGGTGTGAAGATTTTTCGCACAGGGCGTCTAAATGCCTAAGGCCGGCCCTGAGTGGAATTGGTTGTTTGGATGGCGAGGAACAAGCTCCAGGGTAAGAACATTGACTATGTTCGGTAGTTTATGTGTTTTTAAATTACTGAACTAGACTGACCGCAAGCCCTGATTCTCTGGAACTTTTTGGGACATGGGAACATGCGTACGGTCGGTCAAATAACTGACTTCCAGGAAATTCCTGAACCCCTGAACTGATCTGGGTGATTTTTGGATATGTTGGTCACCCAGATGAGGGCTATTATGGGATGTAATTATTATGGGATGTAATTATGGGTTTTGTATGTTTTAAAGGTATTTTGGGGGTTTTATAATAATATGTGTTTTGTGTTTGGAGATAATTGGAGTTTAGTATAGTGCTTGGCTCAATTATCTCCCAGGTACAGAGGAGGGATTATCTGATTATGTATGGGAGTGTCCTGGATCTGAGAGCCAATGTGATTGTGTATTTGTTTATACTGTGGTTTACTCTCAGGTCCAGGGGGAGTGCCCCTTGCATGGGGACTTGCATAAAAGGCCAGTTGTGGCTACCATTAAGCAAGTTCCTGCTTACCCTCAACATAGAGTCTCTTCTCATGTGTGGGGGAAACAGCTGTATCTACCCTGGGGATTGCTATATCAGTATACTCCCCTGGGATTATAATCAATTGCTCTTGTAAGAGCAGCCTGTTATCCTCTCTGGGGAAGGAGAGGACTGCCCACTGGAAGCTGGATCCTGGTCTTGGGTCCAGGGTGGGTGGAGGACGGCGAGACCCCAACCAAGCTGTAACAATATGTATTTATTTTCTAAAGATAGAATCTGACCCCAAATCCCATGCTCTTTTCCAATTCAGGCACTGGATCCACCCATGTTTTGCCATGGCACAGGTGAGGTAAAACCTGTTTGAAACCTGAGTGGAGTTAAAGTGCAAACCAATCCAGTTTTTTTGGATTGTTCCCTTACATTCCACATAGCTTAATGTGTACATGGTGAAGGTCTCCCTAAGCCACCAGAGCAATGCAGAGCAACGGATATACCTCACTAATGAGGTTCCATGAAGGTACCAATGATAATCTAAGTTTGATAAATCTGTAATGTTGCGAGGACAAACCTTCAGCAGCAATTTGAGACTTTTATGAAATAACAGTTTTACAACAGTTTTGGAAAAAATGCCCACCAGGAACTGAAGAATCTTGTAACAAAGGCAGTGATACCAGCACTAAGAAACAAGAATTTGAAGACAAGATTTCCCTCACATAAAAAGTCACATTTTAAAAGCAGTAAGACATCTACAAGCAGTTTGCTCTCTCCCGGGTGCTCGGATCTGGCATGTTGCTACACAGAGTGGATAGATTATTGGGAGGGGTTTGGGATGACCCAACTGTCATGGACAATATAGGTACCAATGACAATGTTAGAAATGAGTTCAGGGAATTAAGTAGCACACATAAGAAGAGAACTTCCAACATGCAACATGTGCAGTTTTCTACCATGGAAAGGCTGTGGGAAAGATATGTAAATGAGTGGAGTTGCTGGCTATGTGTGTATGTAAATAGGGTACATGTATAACTAATGTAGCACCCAAACCCAAGTTAGGGTCTCAAACATATAAAATTGATGACTCATGAACTGGAATATATGCTTTATTGTAGTCTGCTGTTTCTAAGTGGGAAAGGGATGGAAGTTTATTTTACTGTATTAAAAAAAAACCTGAAAAAAAACTATAGGTCAGACTTTATATATTATCTAGATAGAATACAAGGTTGTGGTTGGGATTTTCAATTTTTCTTATCTTTGTATTCTCTGACTATGATTGTTTATGGTACATCCTTGTCAGTTATAGACCCCTGAATATGTGCTGCACACATTCGCTTCCCTATGGAGGCACAATTTGGCTTACTTTTTCTTTCACATACCATTAGGATTGAAATACCAATACTGAACAAACCTTTCGGTTCATGCCCCACACGAGCAGTGCTTCATTAATATTGAGGCCAACCAGTGACCCCATACAATGGGTCTCGCCAACCACTGTACTCCACTGTTTTTGGACTACATATAACTGGTTCTGCTGGTTAGTCCCGTCCTCCCCCCATTTCTTCCCTGGTTGCAACTTTCTATACTACCAAACTCAGTCATCCTTTACTATGGAAGAAAAGAAGAAACTAATACACATATATACCTTACTGCGATAGACTTAAACTTTGAACCTGACCAACTGAGGATTCTCTTGATTAACACTTAATATCCCAGAAAACCATCATATAGCCTTGCGAGATTTCCATAGTAATGGAGCCTTTGTAATAATGATCCAAGAAACCTATTTCCATAAGGCAGGAGCCCTCAAATTTAGAATGATTGATACCCCAGTGGGTTCTACAGCAATTCTAAACACGATAAAAAAGTTAGGTCACAATTCTCTTTGCATGCAGGGTAACTTTCAATATGCCAGGTGTTTCTGGGTCTCTGAAGGGGGATACCTCTATAACAATATTCCATGGAAAATGATTCCTCAGATACTCCTCCTCCTTTGGTCTGGGAGGCTCAGGCAGGCGATATCATATTCAACAGGGAGCTAAGCAAAAACAAGTGTCCCAGAGAAAACAAATAGAGAACGTAATCACTCAGTTTGGTGAAAAGGAAAGGAAGCACTATGTCTGAGGAAAGTTACACCCAGTTGTTACACCTTAAATCTTAACTAGATACATTGATCATCATTAAAGTATCTGGATTAGAGAGAGATAAGTGAGCCAATGATAAAACAATCATAGGAGAAAAAAAAGGGATAACCCCTTAATTGTTAAATGTACATAGGAAAACAAAACAACAAAAAATAAATAAAATGAAGTGTTCCTAGGTGTGGAAAGTCAGAAAATTGTTAAATGGAAAAGTAATGTGAAAATAAAACTTAACCTTTATTTTAATTAAACTAATAAAAATATTTATATCGTAATGAGAAAAAGTACAACGTATGAAAACAAGAGATGTCCTTATACTGCAAGAAATAAATGGGAGCTCAGTGTCTACAGGAGCTAACTATAATAGAGTTAAACAAAATAACACTAGGAATCCAGATCGCTAGATGTGCGAATGTCCAGACACAAATCAAGATGGGTGGAATGGAAAAAGAATGTAACACAGCTATGAAATACTAGCATGCCTATTGTGCCTTCAAGGGCACCCCTTAAGAAAAATTCTGCTAGTCTGAAATTCCTTCCCCCCCTCCTACTAAATTCAGTCTCCAGGATACATGCTAAAGAAATGAATATGCAATAAGGACAACTAAAAAAAACGTGTGCTGTGCTCAGTCCGTGGTGTGATCTGTACAGGACACAAGCGGAATAGTGGTAAGTTATAGACTGAGCACAGCCCCGACTGCTATGTCTTTTCTAAACTTTACCAATACAAATCCATGTCTCGTACTTTACCCTTGGTTTACCAAATTCGTGTGGGGTAATAAACCACCTAGACTGAAATTTACATTACCCATAGGAGTTGCGGACTCGCCTTACCACACCCATATAACCACTACAGGGCATCACACCTTCTGTGTCTCTTGGAATGGGGGACAACTCCTTTCCACAAACAGTGGATAGCTTTGAAAAAGCTGGGAGTCCAGTGCAGACTAGTTTTACTCCCCTGCATTCCTATGACATTGACCTATACACATATGCAGCCTCACCTAATGATCTCATTTATTACAAAAATTTGGGGAAAAATACCCAACACCCTTTTGACTCAAACCCCACACCAATTACACCATTGACTGATTTACTAGCTTATTCCCCAAGCCGACAAGACTTCGAGGAACATTCAGGCACACTACACATCCACCATCTGTCTAGTGAGGGATCCCTAAGAAATTTGAAGACACCAAACTGAGACACCCAAGTTCAATTCCTGGTTAGATTTCATACCATAGATTATGCAAATATATCACCAATACTTATATGGACATTCCACAGGAAAGCCCACGAATAGCTTTTGAAGTACTATGTCACAAAACAGCATCAATTGAACACTTCATTTTCCAAATGTTTTCTCTAGTTCAGTTTCTTGAGATGCCCTTCACAATCACCTTCATATAGGACCATATGGGAGGAAGATCTAAAACTCAGGGACATGCAGTGGCAAAATAATCTGCTCATGCACACAATCTGCTCTATTTCCTTGTGCACACAAGAAATAGCACATAAGTTACTTTCACGTTGGTACAAGGTGCCGATGGCCCTCAGCACGTATATACCAGGAGAGTAAGGAAAGTGCAGGAGGTGCGGAGAGCAACCTGGCACATACCTACACATACCTACACATACCTACACATTTGGTGGCAATGCCCTCTGACATCCCAGTACTGGTCTCAGATCACAATGCTATCTCAAAGAAAAATACCTAAAAATAATATAAGTTGATGATGTTCAATGATAGGACAATATGTCGCTATATAGTGTACTTTACCTTACTTTATATTGTATTTTCTGTCATTGCATGTAACATTATGCCTCAATAAATATTAAATACGTCAAAAATAAGACTCTACTGCAGTTATTAAGTCTATCGTCTAATTTATAATGACTACTATGTTATCTCATCCTTGAATAACTAAATATTGTATTTGCAGCATGTTATCATCAATATTTGTTTCATAATTGTAACATAAGTCAACTTTTCTTATAACGGGTGACATTTGTTATATATTGTTTAGCTATATGTAACACAGTACTTTACATGTTAGCAGCCAGTCTTTCTATATTATAGATACATATCTCATACATATCTTTTTATAGGGTACCAGAAATAAAGACCAACATAAAAATTACATAAATTAAAAATATATAGCCATCCAAAGTTTAAAAATAATCTTATCAGTCAAGGCTTTATATATTGATGGTATTTTGTGAATCTGCATTCCTAAAAAAAAAAAATTCATCAGTTCTTACAAATACCTGTATGCAAGATGATTAACCATCTCTTTAAAAAAAAATAAACAACAACAAAAAACACCTTTGTGCCTCTATTGTACAAATTTCTGTAATTTATTGCATGACAAATTCTGTTATGATTTTATATATCCTTTTATACCTCATAAAATATGTAAAATGGACACACAGACAAGTTAAAATTACAATTCTCTTAAAGGAACACTATAGTCACCTAAATTACTTTAGCTAAATAAAGCAGTTTTAGTGTATAGATCATTCCCCTGCAATTTCACTGCTCAATTCACTGTCATTTAGGAGTTAAATCACTTTGTTTCTGTTTATGCAGCCCTAGCCACACCTCCCCTGGCTATGATTGACAGAGCCTGCATGAAAAAAAAAAAACTGGTTTCACTTTCAAACAGATGTAATTTACCTTAAATAATTGTATCTCTAAATTGAACTTTAATCACATACAGGAGGCTCTTGCAGGGTATAGCAAGCTATTAACATAGCAGGGGATAAGAAAATCTTAATTAAACAGAACAAAAGCCTAAATAGGGCTCTCTTTACAGGAAGTGTTTATGGAAGGCTGTGCAAGTCACATGCAGGGAGGTGTGACTAGGGTTCATAAACAAAGGGATTTAACTCCTAAATGGCAGAGGATTGAGCAGTGAGGCTGCAGGGGCATGTTCTATACACCAAAACTGCTTCATTAAGCTAAAGTTGTTAAGGTGACTATAGTGTCCCTTTAAGCATCCTAAAACACGATTTTATACTTTAAATCATGGTTGATTCCTAATGTTTATCTTCTCATAATTCATCCCATTAACTCTTATACTTCATTCTATTTATAAATGTTACTCGCTAGTGAAATTAATAAATTTGCTATTTTTTTAATGGATCTCTTTATTGCAACATCACAGTGTCATTTGGTGTCCTCTGCAACTTCAGCTTGAGGTCACCCATACTCAAGACAGATTTAGCAAAACATTGGGTGCAACACTCAAAGTAATGTTATGAGTATACCCTGCTATGTCTTATGATGGAAATCAAGTTGGTTAAAGGGACACTATAAGCACCCAGACCACTTCAGCTCATTGAAGTGGTCTGGGTGCAATGCCCCATGTCCCTTAACCCTACAGTGGTAATTATTGCAGTTTCTGAGAAACTGCAATAATTACCTCTAAGGGGTTACTTCACCTCAAGTGGCGTTCTACGAGACGGCCACTAGAGGGACTTCTGAGTGGTTGGTCGCCTAAATGTGGCTGGACGTCCTCATGCTGTGCATGCTGCGCAATAGGTCTCCCCCTTTGACCGGGGGCCTAACCCAGCACTGAGGGAAATTGGTGCTGGATTCAGGTAAGGGACTGAAGGGGTTTTAACCTCCTCAGCGCTGCGCGGTTGCGGGGGAGGGGGCACTGTAGGAACCTATAGTGCCAGGAATACGGCTTTGTTTGCCTGGCACTGCAGTATCCCTTTAACTAGCCCTAATGATGTCCCTTTAGGATAAATAGTCCCAAATATCAGCAACAATAACTTGCAAAACAGGATGCGTGATGGTACCATAAGAAAGAAAACATGAAATAAATATTTTAATATAAAAAGTTCCAAATTAAAATTGGTAAAGTCACAGGAAAGCTTGCTGTACCAAATCGCTGCAAGATAATTACAATAAAACTCTTGAAATCCTTTTGAGCTCAGGATGCATTGCTACTATTACTTTGTGTGACAGACATTATTATATGTTCCTGCAAAACATATGATAACACTTTCAATAATATATGTCCTACTTGCTAATTGGCTTTTCTATATTAAAAAATGAAGTGTTTGTTTTGCATGGAGCACTGACAACTCAAGGGAGATAAATAGGATTCTGAATAATGGGAGAATAATAGCTACTCAGAAGAATTAAAATCTATTATCCTTCCAGAGACTTTAGCGTGCCTTCTTTTACTCATTGATAGGCTGTGCATGACCATGCAAATTAACTTGGTCCAGACCAAATTATTTTGCATTGCATACAATAGCATGTATCAATCATTTTAGACATTTACCACAATAATCTCTTTATTATTACTTAGATTTACTTGAGTTTCCTTTCACGTAGTTGAATAAAGGACTGTTATTTTCTGGTCCCAAGCGAAGTCATAGTGATGCACCAAACTGTTCGCCGGCGAATAGTTCCCGGCAAACATAGCGTGTTCGCGTTCGCCACGGCAGGCAAACACATGCGCGGTTCGATCCACCCCCTATTCGTCATCATTGAGTAAACTTTGACCCTGTGCCTCACAGTCAGCAGACACATTCCAGCCAATCAGCAGCAGACCCTCCCTTCCAGACCCTCCCACCTCCTGTACAGCATCCATTTTAGATTCATTCTGAAGCTGCATTCTTAGATAGAGGAGGGAAAGTGTAGCTGCTGCTCATTTGATAGGGAAATGTATAGCTAGGCTAGTGTATTCAGTGTCCACTACAGTCCTGAACGACTCATCTGATCTCTGCTGTAAGGACAGCAACCCAAAAAGCCCTTTTCAGGGCTAGAACATTAGTCTGCTTTTTTTTTTTTTGTGTAATCTAATTGCAGTTGCCTGCCTGCCTGCCAGCCTCTGTGTCAGGCTCACAGTGGATACTGTGCCCACTTGCCCAGTGCCACCACTCATATCTGGTGTCACAATAGCGTGCATTTAAAAACAAAAACAAAAAAATTCACTGTAATAGATTAATTAGCAGTTAGTTGTCTGCAAGCGTATGTGTGTCAGGCTCACAGTGGATACTGTGCCCACTTGCCCAGTGCCACCACTCATATCTGGTGTCACAATAGCGTGCATTTAAAAACAAAAACAAAAAAATTCACTGTAATAGATTAATTAGCAGTTAGTTGTCTGCAAGCGTCTGTGTGTCAGGCCAACAGCGTGTACTCTGCCAGTGTGCACAGTGCCACTCATATCTGGTGGCACAATAGCGTGCATTTAAAAACCCACAAACTGTTTTTCACTGTAATAGATTGAACAGCAGTTAGTTGTCTTCAAGCGTCTGTGTGTCAGGCTCACAGTGGATACTGTGCCCACTTGCCCAGTGCCACCACTCATATCTGGTGTCACAATAGCGTGCATTTAAAAACTAAAAACCTTTTCACTGTTATAGATTGAATAGCAGTTAGTTGTCTGCAAGCGTCTGTGTGTCAGGCCAACAGCGTGTACTCTGCCAGTGCACATTGTCACTCATATCTGGTGTCACAATAGCGTGCATTTAAAAACAAAAAAACTGTTTTCACTGTTATAGTTTGAATAGCAGTTACTTGTCTTCAAGCGGGTGTGTCAGGCCAACAGCGTGTACTCTGCCAACCTCTGCCAGTGAACATTGTCACTCATATCTGGTGTCACAATAGCGTGCATTTAAAAACAAAAAAACTTTTTCACTGTTGTAGATTGAATAGCAGTTAGTTGTCTGCAAGCGTCTGTGTGCCAGGCCAACAGCGTGTACTGTGTCAACCTCTGCCAGTGCACATTGTCACTCATATCTGGTGTCACAATAGCGTGCATTTAAAAATCCACAATCTTTTTTTCACTATAATAGATTGAATAGCAGTTAGTTGTCTGCAAGCGTCTGTGTGTCAGGCTCACAGTTGATACTGTGCCCACTTGCCCAGTGCCACCACTCATATCTGGTGTCACAATAGCGTGCATTTAAAAACAAAAAACTTTTTTCACTGTTATAGATTGAATAGCAGTTAGTTGTCTGCAAGCGTCTGTGTGTCAGGCCAACAGCGTGTACTCTGCCAACCTCTGCCAGTGCACATTGCCACTCATATCTGGTGTCACAATAGCGTGCATTTAAAACCAAAAAACTGTTTTCACTGTTATAGATTGAGTAGCAGTTAGTTGTCTTCAAGCGGGTATGTCAGGCCTACAGCGTGTACTCTGCCAACCTCTGCCACTGCACAGTGCCACTCATATCTGGTCTCACAGTAGCTTGCACGCATAGTACCACTAATCCAAAAAACAATGACAGGCAGAGGCAGGCCACCCCGCAGGGGCCATCGTGGTCGTGGTGCTGTGATTCCCTTTTGCCCTAGAATAATGCCCAGTTTTCAGAGGCCACGTACCCTGAACTTGAAAAGTTCTGAGGACATAGTTGACTGGCTAACACAGGACACCCAATCTTCTACAGCTTCCGCTCGGAACCTTGACGCACCATCCTCCTCCAGCTTAGCTTCGGGCACCTCTCAAGATACCACTCTCCCACCTGCCGCCACCACCAACACTAGCACCACAGCCGCTTCACTTGGTATGTCAGAGGAGTTATTTACACATCCGTTTGAAGAAATGAGTGATGCGCAACCATTATTGCCAGAGGATGTAGATAACAGGGATATGTCTCAGGCAGGCAGCATTACACACATGGATGTACGGTGTGATGATGATGATGTTGTACCCGCTGCTGCTTCCTTTGCTGAGTTGTCAGATACAAGTGAAGCGGTTGATGATGACGATGCATCCATGGATGTCACGTGGGTGCCCGCTCGGCAAGAAGAAGAACAGGGCGAAAGTTCAGATGGGGAGACAGAGAGGAGGAGGAGGAGACGAGTTGGAAGCAGGGGGAGGTCATCACAAGGAGCTAGTGGCACAGTCAGACAGCATGCATCAGCACCTGGGGTCAGCCCGACAGCACTCCAATCAACGCATGCTGTGTCCACCACCAGAATGCCGTCATTGCAGAGCTCAGCAGTGTGGCAATTTTTTTGTGTGTCTGCCTCTGACAACAGCGATGCCATTTGCAACCTGTGCCAAAAGAAACAGAGTCGTGGGAAGTCCAACACCCACCTAGGTACAACTGCTTTGCGTAGGCACATGATCACACATCACAAACGCCTATGGGATCAACACATGAGTACAAGCAGCACACAAACTCAAAGCCGCCATCCATCTCCTGGTCCAGCATCTTCAGCCACGTCAACCATTGCTGTCCTCCTTGCCCTCTCTCAACCAGCCGCCACTCCGTCTCTCGCCTTGAGCAGTTCCCGCTCATTTGCCCACAGTCAGGTATCTGTCAATGACATGTTTGAGCGTAAGAAGCCAATGTCAGAAAGTCACCCCCTTGCCCGGCGTCTGACAGCTGGGTTGTCTGAACTATTAGCCCGCCAGCTTTTACCATACAAGATGGTGGAGTCTGAGGCGTTCAAAAACTTTGTGGCTATTGGGATACCGCAGTGGAAGGTACCTGGACGAAATTTCTTTGCACAAAAGGCAATCCCCAACCTGTACTCGATTGTGCAAAAGGACGTAATGGCATGTCTGGCACACAGTGTTGGGGCAAGCGTCCATCTGACCACTGATACCTGGTCTGCAAAGCATGGTCAGGGCAGGTATATAACCTACACTGCGCATTGGGTAAACCTTCTGACGGCTGCCATGCATGGAATGCTTGGCTCTGCAGAGGAGTTGGTGACAACTCCTCCTACTCCATCCTCTTCCATAACCTCCTCGGCTGAGTCCTCTTCTGCTGCTGCGTTTTGCTCCACATCAACGGCACCCCCCCAGCTCTCCAGGTACTATTCCACATCCCGGATACGGCAGTGTCACGCCGTCTTGGGTTTGACTTGCTTGAAAGCACAGAGTCACACCGGACAAGCACTCCTGTCCGCCCTGAACGAACAGGTGGAAAAGTGGCTGACTCCGCAGCAACTGGATATCGGCAAAGTGGTTTGTGACAACGGAAAAAAATTGTTGGCGGCATTGAAGTTGGGCAAGTTGACACATGTGCCGTGCATGGCACATGTGTGTAATATGATCGTACAACGCTTTGTGCATAAGGACACAGGCTTACAGGACGTCCTGAAGCAGGCCAGGAAGGTGTGTGGCCATTTCAGGCGTTCAGCGGCGAAACAACATGCCAGTGAGGCGCTTGATTTGCGACAGCCCGACACGTTGGAATTCAACACTCCTAATGTTCGACCACCTGCTCCAACAAGAAAAAGCCGTTAATGAATATTTGTATGACCGGGGTGCTAGGACAGCCTCTGGGGAGCTGGGAATTTTTTTGCCACGTTACTAGACGCTCATGCGCAATGCCTGTAGGCTCATGCGTCCTTTTGAGGAGGTGACAAACCTAGTCAGTCGCACCGAAGGCACCATCAGCGACATCATACCATTTGTTTTCTTCCTGGAGCCCTGCGAAGAGTGCTGGATCAGGCCGTAGATGAGCGTGAAGAGGAAGAGTTGTGGTCACCATCACCACCAGAAACAGCCTTATCAGCATCGCTTGCTGGACCTGCGGCAACGCTGGAAGAGGATTGTGAGGAAGAGGAGTCAGAGGAGGAATGTGGCTTTGAGGAGGAGGAGGAAGACCAACCACAACAGGCATCCCAGGGTGCTCGTTGTCACCTATCTGGTACTCGTGGTGTTGTGCGTGGCTGGGGGGAAGAACATACCTTCATTGAGATCACTGAGGAGGAGGAACGGGAAATGAGTAGCTCGGCATCCAACCTTGTGCAAATGGGGTCTTTCATGCTGTCGTGCCTGTTGAGGGACCCTCGTATAAAAAGGCTGAAGGAGAACGACCTGTACTGGGTGTCCACGCTACTAGACCCCCAGTATAAGCAGAAAGTGGCTGAAATGTTACCAAATTCCAACAAGTCGGAAAGGATGCAGCATTTGCAAAATAAATTAAAAAGTTTGCTTTACACAGCGTATAAGGGTGATGTCACAGCACAACGGGAATCTAACAGGGGAAGAGGTGAAAGTAATCCTCCTCCTCCCACGACCACGCCGGCAAGGACAGGATGCTTTAAAGACTTGTTGTTGATGGAGGACATGCAGAGCTTTTTAAGTCCTATGCATCGCCACAGCCCTTCGGGATCCACCCTCAGAGAACGACTCGACCGACAGGTAGCAGACTACCTCGCCTTAACTGCAGATATCGACACTCTGAGGAGCGATGAACCCCTTGACTACTGGGTGTACAGGCTTGACCTGTGGCCTTAGCTATCCCAATTTGCGATAGAACTTCTGGCCTGCCCCGCTTCAAGTGTCCTGTCAGAAAGGACCTTCAGTGCAGCAGGAGGTATTGTCACTGAGAAGAGAAGTCGCCTATGTCAAAAAAGTCTAGATTACCTCACCTTTATTAAGATGAATGAGGGATGGATCCCGAAGGGACAGTGGGCGATACATTCGACTAAAAAAGGCCTGATGAGATGAGCTGCCTTGGGCTAAAAATGGTGACCCTATATAGGAGGAACAGTCCCTATTCTGCTCTGTGTCTGTGTGTATCAGGGTCCCTGAGGGCAGGTGTCAATCCATATCTGCCAAGTGACCCTATGTAGGGGGAACAGTCCCTATTCTGCTCTGTGTCAGTGTGTATCAGGGTCCCTGAGGACAGATGTCAATCCATATCTGCCAAGTGACCCTATGTAGGAGGAACAGTCCCTATTCTGCTCTGTGTCAGTGTGTATCAGGGTCTCTGAGGACAGGTGTCAATCCATATCTGCCAAGTGACCCTATGAAGGGGGAACAGTCCCTATTCTGCTCTGTGTCAGTGTGTATCATGGATCCTTAGGATAGGTGTCAATCCATATCTGCCAAGTGACCCTATGTAGGGGGAACAGTCCCTATTCTGCTCTGTGTCAGTGTGTATCAGGGTCCCTGAGGACAGGTGTCAATCCATATCTGCCAAGTGACCCTATGTAGGGGGAACAGTCCCTATTCTGCTCTGTGTCAGTGTGTATCAGGGTCCCTGAGGACAGGTGTCAATCCATATCTGCCAAGTGACCCTATGTAGGAGGAACAGTCCCTATTCTGCTCTGTGTCAGTGTGTATCAGGGTCCCTGAGGACAGGTGTCAATCCATATCTGCCAAGTGACCCTATGTAGGGGGAACAGTCCCTATTCTGCTCTGTGTCAGTGTGTATCAGGGTCTCTGAGGACAGGTGTCCATCTATATGTCAAGGTGTCAATATGTCATATGTCATGTGTCAATCCATATCCATTGTGATTTAGGAATGTTAGGTGATTTATGCCCTTTATGGATTAAAACCAGACTGCATCAACTGTGTAATTTTCCATGGGAGTTTTGCCATGGATCCCCCTCCGGCATGCCACAGTCCAGGTGTTAGTCCCTTTGAAACAACTTTTCCATCACTATTGTGGCCAGAAAGAGTCCATGTGGGTTTTAAAATTCGCCTGCCCATTGAAGTCAACATTTTATGTTTGCGACATCCCTAATTGCTCATAATAGTATTTGTCAATACGTATTATATCTACAACAATATATATTTCTATTATTAACCTAAGGGATACTTGAACGTATTTTTACATTATTATTATTATTATTTTATTATTTATATAGCGCCAACAAATTCCGTAGCGCTGTACAATGGGTGGACTAACAAACACATAATTGAGATCAGACCACTGGACGTACAGGAACAGAGGGGGTTGAGGGCCCTGCTCAATGAGCTTACATGCTAGAGGGAGTGGGGTATAGTGACACAAAGGGTGAAAGTAGGGGAATTAAATAGTTTGTTAGCGAAGGGTTTATTGAGTGCTTGGTAGGTCATTTTTGACAGTTGCAGGAAAGGAATCATGGGGTCGAGGATGAGAAGCCTGCTGACAGTTTCATTGATATGCTTTAATGAAGAAGTGAGTTTTCAAAGATTTTTTGAAGGAGTGGAGGCTGGGTGAAAGTCTGGTTGAGGAGGGAAGGGAGTTCCACAGAATAGGTGCAGCCCTGGAGAAGTCTTGAAGGCGAGCGTCAGAGGTGGGGATCCGGACAGAGGATAGGCATTGGTCTTGGGCTGAGCGCAGGGGTCTCAATGGGACATACTTGTGTATGAGGGAGGATAGGTATGTTGGAGCAGCATTATGTAGGAATTTGTAAGCAAGCGCCAGAATTTTGAATTGGGCCCTATATCTAACTGGAAGCCAATGCATAGTTAAATGTAATTTTTTAAAACTTTGCCTAGACAGTCATTTTTTGATTTTTTACAGCAGCAGGATATATCTATATTTTTAGACATTTAATACAATATTTCTTATTCCTATTAACATACAGTGCACCTGAATACCTTTTTATATTTTGAAATGAAGGTTTGTTTGTTTTTTTTCTAAAAATAAAAATCATTAATTTTAGAATTAAAGATAGTGTTGTAGAGTTTGGCTACAAATCATAATGTAGTTGTCAATAAACTTTCTTTAACAACTAAAAAAGTAATTACTTTTGCAAATCGAATAGAGAACACATCGGACCTCTTAAAGGCACACTCTATCCATTATAATTACAGATGTTCTTGCTATAAGTTATGGTGTAAGCAGCTTCTCAGTCATCTCTTCATAATATTCATTAGTGCTGAAGGTATAAGCCCAAATCTCCATTTGTTGCTGACCCATAAACGATCTTGCACATTGTATGCACAGAGAGTAAGATCTCTATAGAAATCCTGTTTAAATTGTACATGTTCTTGCATGGATTTCTGTACAAGATCTTAAATGATATTCATATGGACATGAATGTTCTATGTTCTTGCACGTTCTAGCATGTGTCCTTGCAAGAAGTTTCATTCATGTGATTTCATGAATGTGGTACAGGGGCACTATAGCATTAGGAATATAGATTGTATGAAGAAATCTACACCTTTTAGTCTCCTTGAAATCTTAGCTGCTTGTCAGTCACTGTTACAAATTGTGTACTTTGAATCTGACATTTTGCATCAAGAAGACATACAGAGAAGAAGAGAATTGAGATAACGTTTTCTTCTTCTCATTTGCAATGTTTGCCCTTGTTTTGTCTAGTGTGAACTGTATTAATTTGTCAGAACTTCTCATGAAAGAAAAATAAAATCGCACAAGTTCTCTCCTTGGCTGAGATAATCAAACTTGACAATCTCAGCCAATTCAATGCTTTCCCATAGAAAACCATTGTTAGGTTATTGCATATGTGTGGCAAAATGTCACGCTGTACCAATCAGCATCTCCTCATAGAGATGTATTGAATCAATGTGCAATTTGCAGCACTGATCCAGGAAGCACCTCTAGTGGCCAACTAAGTGATTGCCACTAGAGGTGTTCGTAGGCTGTGTGTAAACACTGCCTTTTCTCTGAAAAGGCAGTGTTTGCAATATAAAGCCTGCATGGAAAGGCAGTAGACACTAGAACAACAAAATTAAGCTGTAGTTGTTCTGGTGACTATAGTGTCCCTTTAACTTTTTGCTTTTATTTTTGTTATACATTTTGCCTATCTGATAAACATTGACCTTACAGTTAATCCTTTTAGCCCTTATAATCCCAAATGATGCACTGGTCCTAAACCACTTTAACCATCCCACTAACTATCCCTGCTGCTACCTTCAAATTTAACTTTAACCTCATCTCATAAACCTTCCCCTTAATGTTTGCAGAAACATTACTGCATCACTGTAAGCATTGTCAACCTTTAGAAATCACTATTTTATCTGCCACAATACACCCCAAAATTATTTGACTCCACTCCTTTGAATTACCATTTATGTAGAACACAAGCTCAATGCATGATTATGTATACACCAAACATATTATTAGCACAATTAATATTTTTAAAATCAGTTTTTCATTTAAAAACTAAAAAATGATGGATTATCTTAAAAAGTAAGGTGAACACAAAAGAAAAGAGTAAGCCATACGTTTATATCTCTTAATCATAACACACCTTCCAGCCACTGAAAAAAGAACTTCACCACCAAAGAAAATGCAAGTTGAAAACTATCAATCAGTCTCAAAATAATTGATCCCTCTTCATTATTTGCTTGCAGTCAAATATGACTTTGAAGATTCGATGCAAATAACTCATCAATTAAAATCTGTAAGTGTTTCTGAACAAAAAAAATAATAAATAAGATATAAATATTTCAGACTACAGCCATAGTCCTTAATTCTACTTAATATCCTGAATAAGTATTGCTTCTTTGAATGCAATTCTTCACTGCTATTGATTTTTGGTAAAACAACATAAATATTATCCGTGTGCCATAACTCTTGGGTGGTTGCATAAACTACATTATTATATTTAATCGTAATATAAAAAGAATAACTTGCTAAAATTTTGAACAGTGGCAATACTTACCTGCAAAGTCCCAAGTATATCCATAAATCTGGAGGATTTATGTCTCGATTGGCACCACCTCCGGAAGTTTTCTTCTACCTTAAGAGTTACAGATTAGGGATGTGATACTAGAAGTCTCATGCTGATGTTGATAACTTCTTTACCAGATTTACATTTCAAACTGCTCACATATGATAGAAAAGTAAAATATAATGATGAATATCTCAAAAAAATTATTGTAGGGGCTTGTGATGTTCTATACTAAAAACAATTGGATGGTTCCAAAAGCATAACATAGTTTACTTCTAATTGGTACACGTTAATTTAGACCATAAAATTGGGCAATAAAACTGTATGTATGCAATTATTTCAAATATTAACATCAGCTAATCATATATACACATAAACAAACTTTTAGACTCGTAGAGTTATTGTAGTATTCTAGAGGCATCATAATACTCAATGCTTACGTCATTAAATAAATATATAGGAAATCTTTTTTCATACCCAATTACTTGCCCCACTAAAGGACAGTGTTATCCCCATCTATAAGCTAAATTAAAATACAGAAAGGGGAAAAGTTGCTAGAGAGAATTGTTCACCACAAAGAGAGAAAAAAATACATTGTTCACCACAATGAAAACCTTTTAATATTAAAAGTGTTAATCTGATAATATTCCAATAATAAAATATAGAAATATCTAGGTTTAACCCTTAACGGTCTAAATTTCACAATTCATTAAACTATTTTATTTCCTCGCAAAATTCCTTATGTGATCTTTTCCACTCCAAGAGTTAGGAAATTGACTGAAAGCCAGGAAATGTAATAATTTAAGTTTCTTATTATGCTGCTTTTTAAAATGTATCGATGAACTGTGCTTTTTGAAACTTTTCTGGATATTAAATAAGTATTTATTGATCCTATTATATAATGGTCTAATTATATAGCCCATGTACAATAAGTCATTAGGACAGGTGAATAAATAAACATGATTTGAGTGTCTCATAAATTCATTATTGCTATATTCTTTTCCTTTCCTGTTAAATTTAAAGGGAAACTATAGTCACCAAAATAACTTTAGCTTAATGATGCAGTTTTTGTGAATAGCTCATGCCTCTGAAGTTTCACTGCTCAATTCACTGCCATTTAGGAGTTAAATCAGTTTTGTTTCTGTTTATGTAACCGTAGCCACACCTCTCTTGGCTGTGACGGACACAGCCTGTATGAAAACAAAATCTTTTAAATCAGATGTAACTTATTTAAAAAAATGTATCTTCTGCAATGTAAATTGAACTTTAATAACATACAGGATATTCCTGTAAGTATCTAGAAAGCTATTAAAAGGAGGAGGAGATAAGAAATTCTAAATTAAACATCAATTTCAATAAAGGAAGTGTAAACATTAGATGACTATTTACAGGAAGTGTTTAGGAGGGCTGCATAAGTCACACGCAGGGAGGTGTGACTAGGGTTGTATAAACAAAGTGATTTAACTCCTAAATGGCAGAAAATTGAACAGTGAGGAGGCAGGGGAATGATCTATACACCAAAACTGCTTCATTAAGCTAAAGTCATTTTGCTGACAATAGAGTCCCGTGTGACATGTCATGATGATTCCCTTTTATTCCAGAAGTTTGGTCCTTAAGGGGTTAAACAAAGTAATAGTTTTAGTGATTTTTTAAAATCTATTATTTCACAGACCTGAAAATGATGACATCTATAGGTAAAATAATGGCACACCAGGCAAAGAGAAAGAGAAGGGGAAGAGGGGGGGGGGGGGGGGGGAATTGGTCAAGTCCTCCTCTTGAGAAAATGAAGTTATTCAATACCCATATTAATAACATAATATAAAATTTTAAGGGGATGATGGAAACTTGTGTGTTTAAAGGGAGACAGATATACAATGTGTTATGGGATAGGACATGTTGTGTTATTAAAGAAAGAGGGAAATATCTTTCTTTAAAAATAGCATTAGGAATAGCATTAGGAATGCTGTTGTGTCCTGGTCACCGTTTCGGTGACTGACACCCGGCAAGAGCTAAAAAATAAATTAAATTAGCTTTCCTCCCATGCTGCACTTCTCACTCTGCATCTGCCCCTGCCTCCTTGGCTTAGATCATCAATCTTGATAATCTTAGCCCATCCTTTGGTGCTCTGTTTGAAAGCATAGGGAGGCTTGGCTGAAGTCATTAGTCTTGATAATCTCAGCCAACCCAGTTGCTTTTCCATATGTCTCATTGAGACTATTTAATTGAAATTGTTGAGTTTTATTTGGCTTATTCGTCAAAAGTGCCTCTAGTGCCTCACTGTGACAGTCACTAGAGGCATTTTAACCAGTTAATGTAAACATTGCCATTTTCTGCATAATGCCAATGTTTTACATTGTAGGGTTAAAAAAAGGAGGGCTTGGCATCCAGACCACTTCATTGAGAGGAAGTGTGCTAAATGCCCATAGTGTCCCTTTAAGCACATGCAAGTAAAGCTAATTCAATTCTTAGCATTTATTTATTAGTGAGTCATTATAGTCCATCTACAGTCCAGAATTTAGAAATTACATAGTTGTGTTTAAATAAGGGTATCAATAATATCTGGGCAGTTAGTGGTCCCCCAAGAAAGGTTTGTAGAGTTAAGATTGATTATTATATTTACAAACAGAAGACAAGCGGAACTGATTTAAATTGCACTGAAAAATTAAACAGATCATGTCTGTACTGTGGGAATACCACTGCTGGGCCAATTTAATTCATCCAGAATGAGAAATATGCAAAAGATTTATACATTGCCAACCAAAATCATTATTTGTGTATTCCATATGCACCAATAAAAATCTGAAGCATGCTCACGAAAAAATGCTCAAAAAGATTTATATTCATGAGATTAAGAATCATAACTCTTTGGTGAATTACATATTTAAAAATCCTTTCAAAAATTAATACTAAAGTAGAAAAGAAGCTTTTAAAAGCACATTTTGATTCAGACTTTAATTTAATTTTTATATAGCTAAGCCCTTTTAACTAAAGGTTCAGTTACAGGTTTAGCATTTCTTTACTTTAGACATTTTAGTACCAGAAAATATAGATAATATGATTTGTAAGCAAAGGGTTAAAAATAATTGGTGTATTCACTTAATAGTAAGTTGTAAAGTCTACAATGGCAAGCAATAATATAAAACAAATATATAGGGTATATCTCAAACTTAGCCAAGTAGATGTTTTTTTCTACGTTTTCTCATCTTGCACATTTTTACATGTTTATATTCCTCATCTCAAGTCATCACGTTTCAATCTTTAGTGAATAAACCCCCAAAGCTAGCCGGTAATTATTTCCAAGAATTCTGTGAGTTCATGCTGTGTTCGGTCTTACACTGGGAAATTGCTTTTTTGTATAGCTCACATGCTGTACTGATAGGGACACAGTGCATATATAAATATGTTTTATTAAAGAACGCAATGTATTTCATTGCAAGCATGTTGACATCAGCATTTTTGTTTAAAAAGTAATCTTTTTTTTCAAATAATTATATCTCTTATTGTAAATGGTTTTGTCTTGTAGTAGTGTTTTAATTTAATTTTTGCATTAATTAAAGTATTGAAAAAATCTATGTTGTGTCCCGTGAAGCTGATGAATCTGTTGTGTAATGTGAAATTGTAATGTGTATATTATGTACCGTATATACTCGAGTATAAGTCGAGTTTTTCAGCACATTTTTTGTGCTGAAAACCCCCCACTCGACTTATACTCGAGTTAATGTCTGTATTATGGCAACTTACATTGCCATAATACAGACAAGGACCGCCGGGCTCATTACAAGCAGCACTCACACCGCGAGACTTGCAGTGGAGCTGACCGGAGGAGAGAGAAGGGAGCTGACAGGAGCTGCAGGAAAGGTAAGTAAACGCTTCCTGCCGGCCCCCTCCTATACAGTTCACACCACTGGACCACCAGGGAATGAGAGCCCCCCTCCCTGGCCAGGTATTAAGCAGGGAGGGGGGACAAAAAAAAATAAAAATTTAAATAATAATCAAATATTAATAATATAAAAAAATGAAATATTAATATAACAAAAAATATTAAATATTAAAATAATAATAATAATTAAAAAATATAATAAAAATGCCCACCTCACACCACGGCTCTGCATCACATACACAAACACACTATGCATCACACACACACACTGCATTCATACACACACACACTGCACCCATACACACACTGCACTCATACACACACTGCATTCATACACACACACACTGCATTCATACACACACTGCACTCATACACACACTGCACTCATACACACACACTGCATTCATACACACACACTGCACTCATAGACACACTGCATTACTACACACATTGCACTCATACACACACACACATTGCACTCATACACACACACACACTGCACTCATACACACACACACTGCACTCATACACACACTGCATTCATACACACACACACTGCACTCACACACACTGCATTCATACACACATTGCACTCATACATACACACACACACTGCACTCATACACACACTGCATTCATACATACACACACACACTGCACTCATACACACACTGCATTCATACATACACACACACACACTGCACTCATACACACACACTGCATTCATACATACACACACTGCACTCATACACACACTGCATTCATACACACACACACACTGCACTCATACACACACACTGCATTCATACATACACACACTGCATTCATACACACACACACACTGCATTCATACACACACATTGCATTTATTATATACACACACTGTAAATAAATATGCAATTAATATAATTTTTGGGGGATATCATTTTATTTAGAAATTTACCAGTAGCTGCTGCATTTCCCACATTAGTCTTATACTCGAGTCAATACGTTTTCTGAGTTTTTGGGGTTAAAATTAGGGGTCTCGACTTATATTCGGGCTTTTACTCGAGTATATACGGTAATTCCATTTCTATGAATAGTTTACTATTTCTTTGTGTTTGGTATGCATTTCATATCATGATGCTAACATATTTTGTCTAATACTATCCTTCATTCTTCCTTTGCTTTTGAGCTCAGAGGCAAAAATAAAGGCACATGGTTCGTGCATAACACACAAATATTGTTCTTTTTACATTTCCACACTTAGTGAAGCTGTTGTGTAGGGTGCCAGAGATATATCAATGCACACTTTTAAGACACCTGGACACGCGAGACAATACAATTTACTGGACCTGTGCTTTCGGATTTAGCTAAATTGCAAAATCAGCAAATTTGTGACAATCGGCTTTTCAGACAATTTCCATATCTATGAAATGCCATCCAGACATATAACCAAGTAAACAACCAGTGCAATGGCTGAACATGTTCGGTATTCTGAGTTACAGCTGTGGCACCAAAAAAAGATATGATTGGTGAGAAAAAAAAATATTGACTAATTGTTGATTTTATTCACAGATCAAGTGAAAAGTGACCAAAAGTGGAAAAAAGGAGGAGCAGCAAAAACATTAAATAAAAAAAGCTATATTTATAGATAAATACATATACATAAACATAGACTTTTTACTGCTCATCCTCTTTTTTTCCCGCTCTTGTAGTGATGTCCCGAACTATTCGCCAGCGGGCGAACACATGCGATGTTCGTTCCGCCCCCTATTCGTCATCATTGAGTAAACTTTGACCCTGTACCTCACAGTCAGCAGACACATTACAGCCAATCAGCAGCAGACCCTCCCTAGCAGACCCTCCCACCTACTGGACAGCATCCATTTTAGATTCATTCAGAAGCTGCAATCATTTTATTTTTATTTTTTTTATTATTATTATTTATTTATTTTTCTAAATGCAAATGCATTGGTATATAGGGGAATATTCACTAAATGCCAAACATTGGTATATTCCCCTATATAACAATGTTTGGCATTTAGTGAATATTCCCCTATATAACAATGTTTGGCATTTAGTGAATATTCCCCTATATAACAATGTTTTGCATTTAGTGAATATTCCTCTATATAACAATGTTTGGCATTTAGTGAATATTCCCCTATATAACAATGTTTGGCATTTAGTGAATATTCCCCTATATAACAATGTTTTGCATTTAGTGAATATTCCCCTGTATTACAATGATTGCATTTAGTGAATATTCCCTTATATAACAATTTAGTGAATATAGGGGAATATTCACTAAATGCCAAACATTGTTATACAAGGGAATATTCACTAATTGTGCGCTGTGGGTGGGGGCCACAAAAATAATGAGGGGGGGACCTACTGTCCTCCCCCCCGGCCCCCACCCCTGCGTGGTGGGGGCCATAAATCACAATGGGGGGACTCTCCCCCCCCCCAGACCCCACCCCTGAGTGGTGGGTGGGGGCCCTAAAAAAACCAATAAGGGGTGACCTACTGTCCCCCCCCGGTCCCCACCCCTGAGCGGTGGGTGGGGGCCCTAAAAAAAAATAAGGGGGGGACCTACTGTCCCCCTCGGCCCCCACCCCTGTGCGTTGGGTGGGGGCCATAAAAATAATGAGGGGGGGACCTACTGTCCTCCCCCCGGCCCCCACCCCTGAACGGTGGGTGGGGGCCCTAAAAACAACAATAAGGGGGGACCTACTGTTCCCCCCAGCCCCCACTCCTGAGCATTGGGTGGGGGCCATAAAAATAATGAGGGGGGGACCTACTGTCCTCCCCCCGGAACCCACCCCTGAGCAGCAAGTGAGGGCCCTAAAAAATACAATAAGGGGGGACCTACTGTCCCCCCCGGCCCCCACCCCTGTGCGTTGGGTGGGGGCCATAAAAATAATGAGGGGGGGACCTACTGTCCTCCCCCCCGGCCTCCACCCCTGAGCGGTGGGTGGGGGACCTACCGAAACAATAAGGGGGTCCTACTGTCCCCCCCTGGCCCCCACCCCTGAGCGGTGGGTGGGGGCCCTAAAAACAACAATAAGGGGGTCCTACTGTCCCCCCCCCCGGGGCCCCCACCACTGAGCGGTGGGTGGGGGCCCTAAAAAAACAATAAGGGGGGACCTACTGTTCCCCCCCCCCGGCCCCCACTCCTGAGCGTTGGGTGGGGGCCATAAAAATAATGAGGGGGGGACCTACTGTCCTCCCCCCGTCCCCACCCCTGAGCGGTGAGTGGGGGCCCTAAAAAAAACAATAAGGGGGGACCTACTGTCCCCCCCGGCCCCCACCCCTGAGCGGTGGGTGAAGGCCCTAAATACAAATGGGGGGACCCTAGTCTCCCCCTCCCCCCACCAAAAAAAATTATCCCCTACCTAACCCCCCCACCCTAAAAATAATGAGGGGGGGACCTTTAACTAAGAACCTGTAAAAAAAATTAGAAAAAAACAACTTACCATTCGATGTTTTCTTTCTTCTAAAATCTTCTTTTTTCAGCCCAAAAAAAGGCCAAATAAAAAAACATAATAACCGACGCAATTATAAAAAAAAAAAATCATCTTCACCCATGGAGGGCTCCGCGCAGACTGAGCTCTGCAGGGCGGGGGAAGGCTTATAAAGCCTTGCCACGCCCTGCAATTAGGCTAAGAACACTCTGATTGGCTGGTTTAAGCCAATCAGAGTGCTCTTTGTCATTTTACACAGTGTGGGAAAATTCCAAATAACTTTCCCACGCTGTGTAAAATGACACAGAACACTGTGATTGGATGGCTTGAAATCCATCCAATCACAGTGCTCTGTGTCATTTTACACAGCGTGGGAAAGTTATTTGGAATTTTCCCACGCTGTGTAAAATGACAAAGAGCACTCTGATTGGTGGGCTTGAAATCCATCCAATCACAGTGCTTTGTGTCATTTTACACAGTGTGGGAAAATTCCAAAGAACTTTCTCACGCTGTGTAAAATGACACAGAGCACTGTAGTTGGATGGATTTCAAGCCACCCAATCACAGTGCTCTGTGTCATTTTACACAGCGTGGGAAAGTTCTTTGGAATTTTCCCACGCTGTGTAAAATGACAAAGAGCACTCTGATTGGCTTAAATCAGCCAATCAGAGTGTTTTTAGCCTAATTGCAGGGCGTGGTAAGGCTTTATAAGCCTTCCCCCGCCCTGCAGAGCTCAGTCTGCGCAGAGCCCTCCATGGGTGAAGATGGATTATTTTTTTTATTTTTTTTATTGCGTCGGTTATTATGTTTTTTTATTTGGCCTTTTTAGGTCCCCTTAGGTCCCCCCCTCATTATCTTTATGGCCCCCACCCGCCGCCTAGGGGTGGGGGCCGGGGGGGAGGACAGTAGGCCCCCCCTCATTATCATTATGGCCCCCACCCACCGCCAGGGCCGGACTGGGATAAAAATTCGGCCCGGGCATTTTTGTTATCAGAGCGGCCCACTAAGAAGGGGCGGGGCAGAGAGGGTGTGTTTTGTCATCACTAACGACAAACACGCCCCCTTCTCAAAGTGCAGGCTAGGGCAGACCATGCGCAGAGCTCTGCTAAAGATCTCTAGCATGATAAAAAAAGCCCTGTATTTGTTCTGCACAGTGCAAGCAAATTTAATAACATGCTTGCACTGTGTTTCCTTGCAACTTGTCTCTGGTGTCTCTATAAATGGATACCAGGAGACAAAAATGCCAGGAAAGAGTATTGTGCTGTGTTTGGAGCCTGCTTGTGGGATTGTGTGTGTGTGTGTGTGTGTATAGAGTGAGCTGATTGTGGTGTGGTATTGTGTAATAAGGTCGGTTTTAGTCATGTTGTGTTTGTGGTGTAATATAATGCATATGTGGCTAGGGGCTGTAGAGAATGTGTGTATAGGGGATGTAGCAAGTGTGTGCATACAGGCTATAGTGTGTGTGTGTGGGTGTGTGTATATATGTGATGTAGTGTTTGTAGAGAGTGTGTGTTTAGGGGTGTAGTATGCGTTTGCTTACAAGGAATCTAGTGTGTGTATAGGGGATCCAGAGTGTGTATGTCAGGAATGTAGTGTGTGTGCGTGTATATATATATATATATATATATATATATATATATATATATATATATATATATATATATATATATATATATATATATGTGTGTGTGTGTGTGTGTGTGTGTTTGGAAGTATTGTGTATGTGTGTGGTGCAGTGTGTTGGGGAGGTTCTGTGTGTATGTGAGGGGTGCAGTATGTGTGTATGATGGATGATGTGTATGATGTGTGTGAGGGTGCTGTGTGAGAGTGCTGTGTATGATGTGTTTTGTGATAGTGCTGAGTGTGATGTGTGTGAGTCCTTAGTGTGATAGTGCTGTGGATGATGTGTGTGAGTGCTGAGGGTAATGCGTGTGAGAGTGCCGAGTGTGATAGTGCTTTGGATGATGTGTGAGAGTGCTGTGTGTGATGTGTGTGAGAGTGCTGTGTGTGATGTGTTTTGTGATAGTGCTGAGTGGGATGTGTGATGTGTGTGATGTGTTTTGTGATAGTGCTGAGTGTGATGAGTGCTGTGTGTGAGAGTGCTGTGTGTGAGAGTGCTGAGTGTGAGAGTGCTGTGGATGATGTGCGTGAGTGCTGAGTGTGATGGGAGTGAGAGTGATGGGAGTGAGAGTGCTGTGTGTGATGGGAGTGAGAGTGCTGTGTGTGATGGGAGTGAGAGTGAGAGTGCTGTGTGTGATGGGAGTGAGAGTGATAGTGCTGTGTGTGATGGGAGTGAGAGTGATAGTGCTGTGTGTGATGGGAGTGAGAGTGATGGGAGTGAGAGTGCTGTGTGTGATGGGAGTGAGAGTGATGGGAGTGAGAGTGCTGTGTGTGATGGGAGTGATAGTGATGTGTGTGAATGTTAGAAGGGATTGAGTGTTGGGGGGGTAAAATAAAATGTAGCATTATGCCCCCCCCCCTTCTTACCTGTAGCCTGGGAGGTGGGGGGGGGACCGGCACGCTGGTGAGTGAGAGGGGGGGACCGGCACGCTGGTATCTTCCCTGGCGGTCCAGTGGGTGAGTGAACTCTAGCCTGCGAGGCTAGAGTTCACTCTCGCGAGATCCGGTCGTTGCCATGGCAACGCGCCGGATCTCGCGAGAGGAACCCGGCGGAGCTGCAAGATAGAGCTCCGCCGGGTCCTCTCCCTCCCTCCCTCCCTCCCCAGCCATATGTCTTTCCAAGTGGGCCGGTGAGGGAGATCTTTGATCTCCTCACCGGCCCTTCATTGAAAACAGCGGGGCCGGCGCTCAGATAGTGCCGGCCCTGCATAGACCGGCAGGGGAGATCCTGGGACCTTCCCCTGCCGGCCTCGGCCCATGGCCACCGTGGCCCACCGGGCATTTGCCCGGTGTGCCCGATGGCCAGTCCGGGCCTGCCCACCGCCCAGGGGTGGGGGCCGGGGGGGAGGACAGTACTTCCCCCCCCTCATTATCATTTTGACCCCCACCCGCCGCCCAGGGGTGGGGGCCGGAGAGGGGAGGACAGTATGTCTCCCCCTCATTATCTTTATGGCCCCCACCCACCACCCAGGGGTGGGGGCCGGGGGGGGGAGGACAGTAGCCCCCCCCCTCAATATCATTATGGCCCCCACCCGCTGCACAGGGGTGGGGGCCTGGGGGGAGGACAGTAGGTCCCCCCCTCATTATCTTTATGGCCCCCACCCGCCAGACAGGGGTGGGGGCCTTGAGGGGAGGACAGTAGGTCCCCCCCCCGCTGGCCAGGAGTGGGGGCCGGGGAGGAGAGTAGGTCTCCCCCCCCCCTTCAATCACTGTTGTGGCCAGAAAGAGTCCCTGTGGGTTTTAAAATTTGCCTGCCTATGGAAGTCTATGGCGGTTCGCCCGGTTCGCGAACATTTGCGGAAATTCGCATTCGCGGCTCGCGAAACGAAAATTTTATGTTTGCGACATCACTACTCTCTTGATTACTGTAACATCTCTTCTGCACCCTCTGTTGGTCATTCTCAAATACTCTGATTTGTAGACTTGTGATTTCAATATGCAAATTAGGAAATTGCAAACAAAGAACAAGCTAGACCTGCTGTTTTCAGTTTTTTTTTATATATGTTAGAAAGTTGTGATTGTATTATCTATTTCATGCATTATTATGTTGTTTGTTCTTCAAGTTATGTATGCTTGTTTATAGGCTTTTCACCAGATGCTTAAGGACAAGTCAGCAATGGCTAGTTCTTTTTCAAATTTAAAGTATAGTGTGGTTGTTCCATTGGGAATTGTGAGCCCTGTCTGGTTAGTTTGAGGATTCCAGTTGCAGAGATTGTGGACCTGCTTCCTGACTGCACCATTCCCAGGGACATGTTACGAAAGAACTGACTTGACAGCTAAAAACATCTGTGTTGAGTCAGTTCTAAAAGCTAGGCCTGGGAGATGCAAGTGCCTTTGTGAAGGCAGTAGTTGGAGGCAGCAGAGGGGTCCTCATAACTGCCTAGGAAGAGGATTACAGGCAAATGGGTCCCTACCTGCCTGGGAGGAGGAGGACAGGCAAAGAGGAAGAAACTTGCCTGGAACGAGGAGGCGTTAGCAGACCTGCGTATGGAGACAAGCTTGGCAAGGTATAGATTGACCCTGTCTCAGAGACAATCTCTCTCTGAGGTGGCAGATCTATACCTCTGGTGGTACATCTTGAGAATTGGAAGGCCCAGATCAAGATGAGCCATCACAGTTACTTTTTCTCACTTGATGTGTGAACCTAAATAGAGAGAAAAAGCACATGTCTACAATCTACAGAGTATAAGATGGCAATTTTCTTGGGGTTTCACCTAAACAGTACATTCACAAGGGAACTGCAAATTACAGTACAATATAGCTGAGCTGGAAAGGTTTAAATAATTAATTATTTTTAGTTTACTTTTCAATTATGTTTGTATAAAATGTCCATTTCATTTGCCCAGTATTCTCTTGTACGTTGTATTTTTAGCTCTCCCCAAGTTTAAATGGTCATCCAGACATGGCCCCCTTGCTCACAGTGCCTAGAGGGGTATCAGCTATACATTCTTGACAAGGCCTAACAAGACTTTAACAATCAACTGGGGTTGCTGTATTTCTTGTGCAGAGAAAGTTTGCCTGCATTTAATATCTGAACCACTCTTTTGGTGGTTCATAACTGCCTAGGAAGAGGATTACAGGCAAATGGGTCCCTACCTGCCTGGGAGGAGGAGGACAGGCAAAGAGGAAGAAACTTGCCTGGAGGGAGGAGGCGTTAGCAGACCTGCGCATGGAGACAAGCTTGGCAAGATATAGATTGACCCTGTCTCAGAGAAAATCTCTCTCTGAGGTGGCAGATCTATACCTCTGGTGGTACATCTTGAGAATTGGAAGGCCCAGATCAAGATGAGCCATCACAGTTACTTTTCCTCACTTGATGTGTGAACCTAAAAATAGGGAAAAATCCCAAGTCTACAATCTACAGAGTATAAGATGGCAATTTTCTTGGGGTTTCACCTAAACAGTACATTCACAGGGGAACTACAAATTACAGTACAACATAGCTGAGCTGGAAAGGTTTAAATAATTAATTATTTTTAGTTTCCTTTTCAATTATGTTTGTATAAAATGTCCATTTCATTTTCCCAGTATTCTCTTGTACGTTATATTTTTAGCTCTCCCCAAGTTTAAATGGTCATCCAGACATGGCCCCCTTGCTCACAGTGCCTAGAGGGGTATCAGCTATAAATTCTTGACAAGGCCTAACAAGACTTTAACAATCATCTGGGGTTGCTGTATTTCTTGTGCAGAGAGACCGTGCCTGCATTTAAGACCTGAACCACCCTTTTGGGTGGGTTAAGTCTAATGTGCAAATAGCCTAGGATTTCTTTGTAATGGCAGAATGGCTACTTGGGCTGTTGTGGATTCTCAGTATGATAGATAAATAGATAGATAGATCGATCGATAGTGTTTCTCCCAATTCATTCTGCAGGTATATTTTTACTGTTTTCAAGCATACCAAAAGCACATACACATAGGCTCCAGAGGATATAAGGATAATCCGACACTACATCGTTTAGGATATTTGTGATGGGGATCGAGGGAGAGGTTTATTTCATTAACATGTTTAGGGGTTCTATGGGAATAATGAAGACATATTACTCAGTTTGTGAGTATATATATATATATATGTTTATTTTTTTATCTATTTTTTATTCTGCGTTTTATTTTATTAATCTAAAGGAACCTCCTACATCTACCTACATATATCCTTGGTGGATACCATAACACCCAAGCTGATATAATTGAGCAAAAGGTGCTCTTGAAATTGTGAGTAGATTTTATATATTTCTTTTAAAAGTACTATTGTTTAAAGCAGTGAGCACTATATCTCGTTATATTCCTTTCATATGTCTTTCATATGTGAGCATCAAAATAGAACAGCTCCATATTTACACTCAGAGCCCTATATAATTGGAAGCTGATTGGAAGCTAACTCCTTGTGAGTGTATGTTATCTTAATTTTACGTTGTATATAATGGATTACACTATTGGTGGTTTCTTTCGTGTTTTATTTAATATGAGACACCAACAACAGAATTCCTCATCTGCACTAAAGTTTTGTCTACTTGAACACTAGAGGATAACAGACTGACCTCCAAAAAAGCACTATCTTTAAAAGGTTCTTATCTCCAATAATACTTGTTGGGACTCTTTAATATTGTTATATCTCAATTTTGTAATATATAAATATATTGTAATACATATATATATATATATATATATATATATATATATATATATACATATATACAGGGAGTGCAGAATTATTAGGCAAGTTGTATTTTTGAGGATTAATTTTATTATTGAACAACAACCATGTTCTCAATGAACCCAAAAAGCTGAATATTTTTGGAAGTAGTTTTTAGTTTGTTTTTAGTTATAGCTATTTTAGGGGGATATCTGTGTGTGCAGGTGACTATTACTGTGCATAATTATTAGGCAACTTAACACAAAACAAATATATACCCATTTCAATTATTTATTTTTACCAGTGAAACCAATATAACATCTCAACATTCACAAATATACATTTCTGAAATTCAAAAACATAACAAAAACAAATCAGTGACCAATATAGCCACCTTTCTTTGCAAGGACACTCAAAAGCCTGCCATCCATGGATTCTGTCAGTGTTTTGATCTGTTCACCATCAACATTGCGTGCAGCAGCAACCACAGCCTCCCAGACACTGTTCAGAGAGGTGTACTGTTTTCCCTCCTTGTAAATCTCACATTCGATGATGGACCACAGGTTCTCAATGGGGTTCAGATCAGGTGAACAAGGAGGCCATGTCATTAGATTTTCTTCTTTTATACCCTTTCTTGCCAGCCACGCTGTGGAGTACTTGGACGCGTGTGATGGAGCATTGTCCTGCATGAAAATCATGTTTTTCTTGAAGGATGCAGACTTCTTCCTGTACCACTGCTTGAAGAAGGTGTCTTCCAGAAACTGGCAGTAGGACTGGGAGTTGAGCTTGACTCCATCCTCAACCCGAAAAGGCCCCACAAGCTCATCTTTGATGATACCAGCCAAAACCAGTACTCCACCTCCAACTTGCTGGCGTCTGAGTCGGACTGGAGCTCTCTGCCCTTTACCAATCCAGCCACGGGCCCATCCATCTGGCCCATCAAGACTCACTCTCATTTCATCAGTCCATAAAACCTTAGAAAAATCAGTCTTGAGATATTTCTTGGCCCAGTCTTGATGTTTCAGCTTGTGTGTCTTGTTCAGTGGTGGTCGTCTTTCAGCCTTTCTTACCTTGGCCATGTCTCTGAGTATTGCACACCTTGTGCTTTTGGGCACTCCAGTGATGTTGCAGCTCTGAAATATGGCCAAACTGGTGGCAAGTGGCATCTTGGCACTTGCACGCTTGACTTTTCTCAGTTCATGGGCAGTTATTTTGCGCCTTGGTTTCTCCACACGCTTCTTGCGACCCTGTTTACTATTTTGAATGAAACGCTTGATTGTTTGATGATCACGCTTCAGAAGCTTTGCAATTTTAAGAGTGCTGCATCCCTCTGCAAGATATCTCACTATTTTTGACTTTTCTGAGCCTGTCAAGTCCTTCTTTTGACCCATTTTGCCAAAGGAAAGGAAGTTGCCTAATAATTATGCACACCTGATATAGGGTGTTGATGTCATTAGACCACACCCCTTCTCATTACAGAGATGCACATCACCTAATATGCTTAATTGATAGTAGGCTTTCAAGCCTATACAGCTTGGAGTAAGACAACATGCATAAAGAGGATGATGTGGTCAAAATACTCATTTGCCTAATAATTCTGCACTCCCTGTATATATATATATCTGTATATGATTATCTAGTATTTCTTATTTTGCACAGTCTGTTTTTTTTCTGTATGTTTTCCTTGTTCCTCTTGGGTTATTAGGGTATCCAAGTATTTTGCTGCCCTTTGAGTTAGCGCGGTATGTT
Organism: Pelobates fuscus; assembly: GCF_036172605.1. Lineage (NCBI taxonomy): Eukaryota > Metazoa > Chordata > Amphibia > Anura > Pelobatidae > Pelobates > Pelobates fuscus. The sequence goes on from NC_086320.1 coordinate 294,798,761, forward strand.
CCCTTCTCTTTTTTTAATGTTGTACTCATGGTTTCACTTACTCTGATTTTATATGTGCACATGATGCTGGTACAATCTACCTTTGCACAGTCTCACTTCAGGGAACGCAAGGGTTAACTGATGGTCTTCAACACTTTTGAACAAAATTGTCACCTGCATGCACTTTTTTTATTCACAATTGCTTTTCCATTTTATACTGTACTGACGTCTTGAAATTCTCTTCCGTAAGGTCTCTTGAGTGTCTTATTTTCTGGGTAATACTGCCAAAAAACCTGTATTTAACCCTAAAGAAGGGTAAAAATAAAATTGGGTTGTGGCATGGTGGGTATGATACATTGTGGGTTGGCACTTTGTGAATTTAGCTCCTTCAATACATAATCACAGGCACCGCTTTTTCTGATCTGTGACTTCCTATTATTGCCTGTTTAAATGGATTGGTACCTTATAAAGTTATTAATTTCAGCTTTGCTTCTCATTATTTGTCAGTATTAAAATATATTTCATATTTGTTTGGTTATTAAAATAATGTGAACGGGTTTCATTTGTAATAGCAATATATCATATATTTAATAAATAGCAATCAGCAATAAAAACAGTTGTAACCACAATCATAAACAGTTACCCGACAGTGTCTACTTCTCAACTGGGTTACTGTAACTTACTAAACGCTGAGCCAGGGTAATATATTTTTAGACACTAGTTTTACTACAAACACGGAGCAACAAAGGGCAATGCAACAGTGATGTTAAAAATTCAAGACCAGGCTTAGCTTAGCTTTTCCTTTTAAGTCAACGTCCAGCCATAACCTTATTTTATGTTGACACAGTGCTGTTCTATGGCAAGAATAATCCAATAAATACGTCAGCAAAATGTCATATAAACCCAAGAAAAGATAAAAAGCTGTAGTACTTGTGTATATCTGCTAAAAAGAGATCAGGGTATAACACTGTTCCTGTCACACTGGATAAATTGTCATATGGAAATAGATTTTCTAATGTGCCAAATAAATGTGGTTTTAGCTTTGCAAATATTCTGAAGGGCACTAGCATTACCCCTGTTCTGGACGGAAAAATAATCTTTTAACAGCTATATTGCTTTTCTATATCTTGGAGAAGCAGGCCATTTTTTTTATTTTATTATCTGAAAATGAGAGCCGAAAAATACAGGCGCCGTTGAAATGTTTATATTATTCAAAACATAATTCCTGGTTCGAATGCAATGTTGCCAATGCTCGTCTGTACCCACTGACAGTGAGGGAAAGGTGCCAGGCAGAAAAGAGTTCTGACAATGACAGCTAGGCAAGACTAAGCTTTGACCTACAAAGTACAAAAGAACATAGCTTCAATTTTAATGAATGCTACGAATGGCAGAGCACAGTGAATAATAACAAAGGCTAACATCTCTGTTCTCGAGGTTAGATTTCACTACATCCTGCACTAGCTACATCCTTTTATTTTAGATTCAATTCCAGTGGGAGCTATGTACTAACTCGCGTCACATTGCTATTACAGGCATGGCAGCGCGTTTGTCCTAACACTATTTATTTGGACACTTAGGCTTACAATACACACAGCCTGTTCTGACAAGCTATCATGCACTTCAAATTAAACAAAAAAATGATCCAAAAAAATGGTCCAGCTGTCCAATAAAAATAATACACAATGGTAAGTCCATGGCATGTTTGGCTAACTGTGACCACGTTACATTTTATTATCATCTCTCAGTCTTTTTTTTTTTCTAACAATATTGTAAAAAAACACAGTCATTGTACAAGTAAACGATGCTGTACAAAAACATATTAAAGACAGGAAAAAATAACCAAAACAGATACGGTATGTCTGAAATATTGTGTTTTCATAACTGTTCCAGAATGCAATGCAAATATGCAAATAAGCACAATTTTTTTTAATCCTTTTTTTGTTTTCTACATTTTACTCTGCTCTTCTAAAAGCTCTTGTGCACAGATCAGCTGTTTCATAACACATTTTTAATAGTAGATAAGTCAGAGTATGTATGAATCAATACATTGTCATGGGTAACCCTATTTCCAATTGAAATGCTCATAATCATTGTTAACTTTGCTTACAGTATGTCATCATGAATTTAAGTCGGTCTGTTTCAAAAATTTTAAAGGTGAATTGTCACAGAATACAATGTTTTGGCCCAATGGCTTTAATCATGTACACATACGTGATTAGGTAATTTGACCAAAAAGTTGTGTTTCGTTGTGCCCACTGCCTAAATAAATTGCAATTTGCATTCAACCTGCTGAACCCATAGATTATGCTGTATACCTACTGAGAGGTTGCAGGCCTCTACTACGGAGTACTGGGAGGTACATTTGTTTATATACCTCTTTCCCAAGAGTGCCACACCATTTCAACTTTGGTATTTACACCACTGAATACAACATTGAAAATCACCTATAACTTGTATTATGCTTACTTTCATGAGATGCTCTAATTTCTTTTAGATTTATATTACAGATTTAGCAAATGAAATGATATATTCTAGTTTTAAAAAGGCAAAGCCTGTGCAAACAATGTTAATGAAGAGGTGAAATAACATTGCTTCATTTATTCACTTGTCTGTATGTTTTCTCCATGCTGACTGCAAGTTGCAAAGGACAGAGTTTATGACAAATGTTGACAAGGAGTTAAGATGAATGCACCCAGTACAACATGCAAAGGTGTGTTCCGTCTCCAATTTTATTAAAACCAGTGCATTGTGAATCATCTTAATCGGCCGAGGGGGACAAGCGACGACGTAAGCACGCACGCGCGGTTGCTTCCCGCGGTTGAGCTTGGAAAGGAGATGAGCGGACACAATCTCGAGGCGGGCAAATTAATGACTCGTGGCAGCATGAATGAGGCATGAATGAGGATGATCTCATAAACTAAGGAGCCAGAGAGTCGGAGAGTGAGCTGAAAGGAGTTAGACTAAGAACGGTGTGGAAGTCAATACAAAGAGACTACACAGAGCCGGGGAAATCGCGACAAGTACCTCCCTACGCCAGGACGCAATGAGTTTTTTCAGTAAAGTGCAACAAAAGCATAACATGAAGACATGGAGATTAATTTTATGTCCCTACTTAAATATACCAGTAAAACAATTAAAGATGTGGAAATCAATGGAAGTTTCATGGTGGGGTAGAATAAATATTGTAAAATCCTATATCCTCCCAAAATGGATTTATTTATTTCGTATTATTCACGTTGCATGTTCAGATAGCTGGTTGAGCTTGTTGCAATCTAGATTTAATACATTTATATGGCAGGGTATTAGCATTGAAGACCAGCCAATGTGGTCCCAGATAAAATAATACTGGAGTGAGAGTGAGCTGAAGGGAGTTAGACTAAGAACGGTGTGGAAGTCAATACAAAGAGACTACACAGAGCTGATTAATTATCAACGGGGAAATCGCGACAAGCACCTCCCAACGCCAGGACGCAATTAGTTTTTTTCAGTAAAGTGCAACAGAAGCATAAATGAAGACTGCTTAAAGTGTTTAGGTGGAAAATAAAAAATGGAAACTTAAAGGAAAGGGGGTAAAATGAAAAAGGGTGAAAAGAAAGGGAAAGGAGAAGGAAGGAAGGAAGGAGAGAGTAAGGAAAGGAGAAAGGAAAAGGGAATACTTTGCCTGCATGATTGGAAGGAGAAAGTGTGGCCTCTGGATAAGCCATAATTAAATCTGATCTATTTGAAGCTACCTGGTTAAATCTATAGTGGAAATAAGCCACATTAATAATATACCCTCTAAAATAAATTGATCAAATAAGAGAAGGAGAAACTATAATGGCTACAAAAAAAGACCCTAAAGCAGGTTCTAAAAATTAAAATTAAAATTATAAATCAGACAAAAGACTGTCAAAAATGTTTTCCCCACAAGCAGATATGCTAGGAAAAAAAAGGATCTCTGGCGATTTCACTACAAATTATAACTCCTCAAAAGATATTGATATATATATATTTTTTTTTTAAAGGATCCCTATACGAACAAATAAAGGATTTTCCAGATTTGTCGTTCCATACAAGATCCCTGCGGAAAACTTTGAATCCATATACATGGATATTGAGAAAATTGAACATCAAATATTCTTGGAGATTTCAATCTGGAATCACCCTACACTATGAAGGGAAAAGAGAGTCCTTCGATACAGCAACGAAATTGAAAACTTGGATGCAAGATAAGAATCTAGAAGTTTCAAAGTCAGGAGAGAAGGTCTGAAGACAAAAAAAATCTAAGTCAAGAACAACAGAAGAAGACTAGTGAAAAGGTTTTCTCCTTTTTTTTCTTTTATAACTTGACGTATACTTTTAATATAATTGGATATCCATAGTTGATTATTGCACTTTTTCAAGTAGATAGTGCATTTAGTGTTATGGTAATATAGTTTATACTATTACACTATTATTCTATGCATTTTAAATATATAATGCACTTTTTGGATTGATTGTTTGCACTTTAAAAAGTCAGTGCACTTTAGTATTTTGCACTTACTTGTACACTGCAGATGAGAACAAGAGAATATACTATAAACACTATAGATTGACTAAAGACATAGATTAAATTAAATGGGCGTTAGAATCACGATAACCACTATAATGTTCTTAAGAAGGAAAGAGAAAACAAGGGGAAAAGAAGCGAATAGCAAAATTAGACACAAGAACACTGTAATAGGAATTGATGTAGAATAAAATAGGAATTTTATGGCAGGACAGGAGGCTTCATATTTGCTTTACCTTCTTTACTGAAACCTCCAGCAGCAAAGAAACAGTTAACAGAACTTTTCAAAACAACCAATCAGAACAAAGCAACAGTAGTATAAAACCCCTAAGCAGGCTCTTCCACTTCCGCTTTCTTTGCTGCTGCCTCCAGGTGAGCACTCACCAACTCAGAGTTGTCTCTGCTCTGGGTTGTTTTTTATCCTACATGCTGCTTGCTTATTTGAACAGTCTGTTTAATCAGTCTATTTAATAGGTTTTGTTTAAGCAGCCTAATTGCTGGATTTATTTAGACAGGTTCTTGCTAAATTTATTTTAACAGTTTGTCTGCTGTGTTTATCTAGCCAGCCTGTTGCTGTGTTAGCTGGGCAGTTTACTCTGTGTTATTTCCTATACCACTTCATGCTATGTAGCTGCTGTACCACTTGTTAACATCTGTTGCTGTGTTTAAGCTACTTATATGATAGATTCTGGATACTGCTCACTGACTTATTGTTATTCTGGGTTACTTTATGCAGTTTTTCTCACTCTGCTGCATGGGGTCTGGATGTCCCTGCTTTGATGCTTTGACTGTGCCTGTACTCTGTTTCCCCTCCCTGGGTCCCCCTGCTGGGCTCTGTCGCCCATACCCTTTCTCCCTTATTCCCCACCTGCTCCCCGCGGCCCCTGGCCGCTTGCTGAGCAACTTTTCAGCCGTGGCAGTGCCGCGCGAGCACCACGCGGTAGGCCGCACTAGTCCTTTTGTGGCCGCGGCGGCCATTTTGTTGGAGCCGCATGGGCTCCATGCATCACATACAGCCCGGTCTCACCCACCGAGCTGCCCTGCTGCCTGCTGGCCATGTGGCCAGCCTTCCCTCTCCCTATACAAGGGGAGATAGCCCAATATTTCAGCTATTCCCCTACTTACTGTGCCTGTCTCACATGCTGCATATGTGACAGATCCTGGATAGCAGGATCTGTCCCAGGCACTCTCACAGCTCACACTGCAGCTTCCTATGATGTCTGATGCAATGTGACTAGGTTCTCTATCCTAGCAGTAAACTTGCCACACTTTTTACTACTAAGGAGAATCTTAGATTTACAGGGGTATTACTGCTCAAATAAATATATCTTTGTTTAAAAATCATTGTGTAACAAGACTATGCCACATGTGATATATGCTACTCAAGCCTTTCTCTCAACAAACATTATATGGTCTGTTTCCAACACCTTGCTCCCCTGCCAAGGTTTTGCTGCCCTTCCTGCAAGGGGCTTAACATTTTCCACTATACATACTCTTCAAATGTATCCTAATATTATTATGCCTGAGTGGTCTGTAGCTGTGCATCAGCTTCTAGCTGTATGGACCCTTCTACCCCTCAGGGGGGCTAACCGACCCCACATACAGTCCTGTCATAACCGTAATGAGAGCCCCCCCCTCTCGCTGACCGCACTACTGGGTGTACAGACCTCTATGATACCGCTCTGAGGGTGACCCCCTCTTACCTACAGCTCTGCTGGATCTGCAATGCCCGGTTATGGGTATGTGAGGGTGACCCCCTCCTGCCGTCTGCACTGCTGGACTGGCAATGTCTGGCTACTTTTATTATACGGCTAACCACTACGGCACTACTGTACCTACAGTGTCCGATTATGTTCAGACTGAGGGTGACCCCCTCCCCTGCTGGCCTATACTGCATAGTATGCTTGTGCTTGTTGGGTGACCCCCTCTTGCACGCTGGGTGACCCCCAGCTGGCCGCACCAGGTATCACTCAGACAGTGTTACCTCTATGGCAGTTATGCAATCACGTCTGAAGGCTAGCCACTACGGCACTACTGTACCTACAGTGTCCGATTATGTTCAGACTGAGGGTGACCCCCTCCTCTGCTGGCCTATACTGCATAGTATGCTTGTGCTTGTTGGGTGACCCCCTCTTGCACGCTGGGTGACCCCCAGCTGGCCGCACCAGGTATCACTCAGACAGTGTTACCTCTATGGCAGTTATGCAATCACGTCTGAAGGCTAGCCACTATGGCACTACTGTACCTACAGTGTCTGATTATGTTCAGACTGAGGGTGACCCCCTCCTCTGCTGGCCTATACTGCATAGAATGCTTGTGCTTGTTGGGTGACCCCCTCTTGCACGCTGGGTGACCCCCAGCTGGCCGCACCAGGTATCACTCAGACAGTGTTACCTCTATGGCAGTTATGCAATCACGTCTGAAGGCTAGCCACTACGGCACTACTGTACCTAAAGTGTCCGATTATGTTCAGACTGAGGGTGACCCCCTCCTCTACTGGCCTATACTGCATAGTATGCTTGTGCTTGTTGGGTGACCCCCTCTTGCACGCTGGGTGACCCCCAGCTGGCCGCACCAGGTATCACTCAGACAGTGTTACCTCTATGGCAGTTATGCAATCACGTCTGAAGGCCAACCACTACGGCACTACTGTACCTACAGTGTCCGATTATGTTCAGACTGAGGGTGACCCCCTCCCCTGCTGGCCTATACTGCATAATATGCTTGTGCTTGTTGGGTGACCCCCTCTTGCACGCTGGGTGACCCCCAGCTGGCCTCACCAGGTATCACTCCAACAGTGTTACCTCTATGACAGTTATGCAATCACGACTAATGGACAAATCTCCCGTGCCCAGAAGGTCACTTGGCCTGTCCTCATGCCACACCACTGACCTCACTGCCAGAAACCATCGGTACCCTACAGGGGACACTCCACCGGCCATTCTAGACGCTACACCGAGCACCCCTGGTACGCGTTGGCTAGCGGATGGATTCATCTAGAGGATCAGTCTTCATGACGGAGTCCGGAAAGGTCCCCGCAGACACCTGATACAGGGTTTGCACTCTATCTGGGACTAACCACTGGGTGTCGACGACACGCGGACACAGATGGTTCCTCGGGACAAATGGCGCGTTACAGCTTGGAAAGCGAAAAATACTAAATTCCCTTTTGGAATGTACCTATATGACTTATAGGTATCGCCTAGTGGGTTTCTACCCCTGAGAACCGCAAAACGGGGATCAAGGTTACAGAACCTTGGACCGTTCCATGAGCAATACGCATGACCAAAAGAGGCGTCCATTCCGAAGTTGCCATGCTGGGCGAAGTGTGCGGCGGAGTGGACTCCCGCCCATCCCCATCCTACATGCTCCCAATGCATATGTCGCCTGTGGACACTTGGAGACGGAGGGCACTCATTCCCTCAGAGCTGCTCGGCGTGGATGATTGGTTCTCTCCCTCAACTGGACATGAGAGAAACCCACATGGATTTTGCCATCAACATAGACATATTGAATCTGACTCACTCCCAGTCAACCCAGTTTCTGGTCTTTCATAGGATATTCGGTCCAGGCATGCTCCGCCACCCGAGGACCAAGATGTCCGTCTTCAAGGAAAATGCCAGGCATATGCTCTGCAACCTGCGGGTCACACTTAGGGGCCCAACCCGGTCTATTGACCAGTTGTTATTCACCATCGAGGCCATACCTCCAGGATTCGGTACTATCAGCCGCTCCAACATGACGTTTTCTCGGGTCCTCGGCCTGGTATGGCCGAATCATGTGACCTTCGGACGAAGATCATCTAAAACTTAATTGATGACTCCGACCTAGGGGGACCTGGCCTACCTAGGAGTTTCGGACCCCAACCAACTTCGGCCTGGACTCTGGAGTTCAAAGGAGGAACCTCTTCACGACAACTGCATGGAACTACTTGCAGGTTTGTTCAACGTTTACAGCTTTCCCAGGGGAAGTAGTACTGCTCGCTACCTTCCGGCTTGGACCTATCACTGGTTGCCCACTTTGGACTGCAGTCGGATCTCACGTAGGATCGCTATCTATAGCGTCTGGACAAGTATTCGTCATTTGTGGCGGACGGCTTCATCCGACCATGGAGAGACCCCAATGATTGGTTGCCTCATCCTCCGGGGTCTCGAGTACTGGCATGATTAAGTTTGGTGTGAACTGCCATACGGAACGCTTCTCCAGCTGACTGCCAGACCCTCAGCAAGGTGAGGGATGCGTTTTCCAAGCTTGGTCTCCTTCGGGGCGTATGCATCCTGTTTACTTCCAGGATACTTCGGGCTTTGCTTCAGACCGAATTCCTGGGAGTGTCGTTTCGCCTGGCCACACCACTTCGGAGGAGTCCTCCGTGCTTTCCCCTTTTGCTGGAGTTTGCCATGGGAAGGCAATCTACGTCTCCCTGTCTCCATGTCCTGTGTGGGATCCACAGGGGTAGCCTGCCATGACTGGTGTCTGGAGAGATGTTTGGCTGTCCCCATTGTCTGGCTGAGTTGCCCTCTCAGGGTAGGATCGTATGGGGCCATTTACGTCCTATGTCAGCTAGAGGACGACTCATGTGCGTTTTCGCAAGATTCTGGCATTGGTAAGGATCTCGTGGTCTGCAGTCTACCAAGAGGAGTATACCTTACGGGAGCCCTATCTCTCGCTATTCCTCAAGTCTAGTGGTATAGTGTGTTCTGCATTTCCTTGAGGAATTACCTGATGACAAGGACTTGCCCTGCGCCAGTTTTTTCCGCTTACGGTTTTCCCCAGTACATCTTGTATTTCATGGCGTTCTGACGTCATGGTATCGACGTGGTGTCTTCTCCCTTCTTGCCGTTCAGTACATTAGTTTCTGCTCCACACATATTTCATTTCTATTCATCCTCTGTGTTGTACCCCTATTCTCCGGATAGGCCACGGCTCTGACAGGTTGTACACGACCATGTAGATCCAGGATCTGGTTCTTTCCTCCGTCTACTCATGGACAGCTGTTGATTTCTGCGTACGGACGTTTTGAACTGTTTCTGCATTTTCTATACACCGCTGCTTGGTTTAGGGAATGGGCTTTTCCATTCTCCTTTTATTTCAGTCCTCTGTCATATTGCTTCTGGTTCTACTATTTGGGCGTTAAAATTGCAAATATGAAGCCTCCTGTCCTGCCATAAAATTAGGGATTATTCTAGCCTCGGTGAGGGAATAATCTAAATTTTATTAAAGACAGGAGGCGAATATTTCCCCCCCTTTTCTTACGCTCCCTCCCTGGATTTGGGTCTTATAATTAATTGGGGATATTGTTATTTTTTGTGAATGCATTGTTTTACATAATAAAGGTTATTTCTATTATTCGGTGATGATTGTCTATGTGCATTTTTATTCATCATGTTTGTGTTGTATTATGTTTCGTCAATGCCTTTTAGTTTAGGTACATACTAGATACTAGGTCTTCATAAGATCTGTAGACTTTGTTTATTCATCAGGTATTATGATGTGCAAGTGATATTGTATGCATATGACAGCTTGCCTTGACAGTTTACTTTCACAATGTTTTCTTTTTTCTTGCAGTGTAATCTATTTTCTCTCTGGGCTTGACGATTATTTCTCTGGATGTGTCTGCTACAAGGTGGATTCGTTGGTTTTCCTGCTCTCCTGCTCGACCTCATCAAAGAAAGAGGAAGTGGAAGAGCCTGCTTAGGGGTTTTATACTACTGTTGCTTTGTTCTGATTGGTTGTTTTGAAAAGTTCTGTTAACTGTTTCTTTGCTGCTGGAGGTTTCAGTAAAGAAGGTAAAGCAAATATTCGCCTCCTGTCTTTAATAAAATTTAGATTATTCCCTCACCGAGGCTAGAATAATCCCTAATTTTGTAATTCTGAAGATACCTCACACAAAGTTTTAGGAGAACTATAACAAGAATGTAATATATAAGGGTGAAATACAATCTAGCCATTGCCACCAGAACATACCAGACTATACTCTTATCGCTTGCTCTCGAGTACCCCCTCACCCAACAACCTCAGCCTAACCCCCCTCAACTCAGGAGGAACATTAATTCTATTGACCTCCAGCAGCTGTCAGCTGAAATTGATTCAAAACTGCTATCCATCCCTTCCCTTTCCTGTCGCTCACTGGCCATCTCCACATATAACATTACCTTCCCCTCTGCCTTGAACGCTGCAGCCCCGCTCCAAACATGCACCTCGAGGAGGACACACCCCCAACCTTGCAATACTAAATCAACACGCTATCTGCAGAATTGCTCCCGTTGTGCTGAACGCTCCTGGAGGAAGTCCCGCACCCAGGCAGACTATCTTCATTATAGATTCATATTGTGTTCATACAGTGCAGCCCTTGCCCTCGCCAAACAGTCATACTTTTCCTCTCTCATTAGTTCATGCTCCCGCAATCCCAGGCATCTCTTTGACACCTTTTACTCTCTTCTCCACCCTGCTGTGGTCACCCCCCAAACTAACCTTACAGTCAATAGATTTGCATGCTACTTTACCGACAAGATTGAACAATTAAGAAAGAATTCTCCCCACCCTGCCATTCTCTTTCTCAACCACACGTAGATCATGCCTTTCCTACCCTTCAGACTTTCTCCCTAGCTACTTAACAAGAGGTGGCTGCGCTTCTCCTTTCCTCTCGCCCCACCACTTGCCCGCTCGATCCTGTCCCGTCTAACCTCATCAGGTCTCTCTCCTCTTGTCTTGTGCCTTCCTTAACACACATCTTCAACTGCTCTCTCTCTCTTCTGGCGTTGTCCCTGCTGACCTTAAACATGCCACTGTAGTAACTATCCTGAAAAAAACATCTCTTGATGTAGTAAATATAGTTTAATTTAGGCAGACCACTATATCAACTATTTAGGCTTCAAGATTTGTACAGATCCTAAAAAGATTGTAAAAATAAATGTTCTACCCTGACTCAAACGAATAAACAACTGAAAGAATATAAACTATTCGTTTTTTCCTAGTGGGGCAGAATAAATATTATCAATACTTATATGCTGCTGAAACGGTCCTATTTGTTTAAAATGATACCAATCAGGATCCCATCGATATGGCTTAAAATTATTTAAACCTCAATTAAGAAATTTGTCTGGCAAGGGAAACATCCCCGAATACAAATGAGAACACTAGCCTTAAAAATATCAGAAGGAGGACTTGGTATTCCAGAAGTACAACGATATCATTGGGCCAGTTTAATAACACAAGCTATTGCAACCCAAAAATAAGACTCGCAAAAAGAAAGTTTGTATGCTATTGAAAAATCATTAACTGGCATGCAAGATTTAGGTGCCATTTTTTGGTGTACCTACAATAGAGAAAAAGGGGAGTTGGAAGGTTCATTAATAATCCAAGACCTTAAGTTTATTTGGGATAAATTGAGGAAAAGCCTAAATATAAATAACAAAATAATAATGAATAGAGCTTTAAAATACATAGGTATTAATATACCAGATATAAATCTAGAAAATGAGGAATAACTAAAATTAACGATTTGTTCAACAACAAAGAAATAAAGCCTTTCGAGTTATTATGTAAAGAAAACAACTTGCCTAATAAGTAGTTTTTTACTTATCTAAGATTAAGGGTATATTTGAAAAAAACATCTACTGGTTAGTGATGTCGCGAACATGTCATTTTCCGTTTGCGAACGGCGAACCCGAACTTCCGCAAAACTTCAGAGTGCTCTGTGTCATTTTACACAGCGTGGGAAAGTTCTGTAGAATTTCCCCACGCTGTGTAATTTGACTCATAACTCTCTGATTGGTTACTTAATCCACCAATCAGAGTGTTATGAGTCAAATTACACAGCGTGGGAAAATTCCACAGAACTTTCCCACGCTGTGTAAAATGACACAGATCACTCTGATTGGTGGATTTCAAACCAAGCAATCAGAGTGCTGTGACAGGTAAATGTCTCTTCATTTACCTGTCAGAGCATTCTGATTGGATGGCTTAAACCCACCAATCAGAGTGCTCTGAGCCTAATTGCAAGGCAGGGCAAGGCTTTATAAGCCTTCCCCCGCCCTGCAGAGCTCAGTCTGCGCGGAGCCCTCGCTGGGTGAAGATGGATTCATTTTTTTTTTCTTTTTATTGTGTCGGTTATTATGGATATTTATTTGGCCTTTTTTGGGGCTGAAATAAGAATATTTTAGATCATTATTTTTAGGGTGAGGGGGTAGGTAGGGGGATAATTTTTTTTGGGGGGGAGGGGGTGACTAGGGGTTTGGGGACCCCTAGTCACCTGGGGGGGACATTTTTTTTAGGGCCCCCACCCGCCGCTCATGGGTGGGGGCCGGGGGGGAGGACAATAGGTCCCCCCTATTGGTATTTAGGGCCCCCACCCGCCGCTCAGGGGTGGGGGCCGGGGGGGAGGACAATAGGTCCCCCCTATTGGTATTTAGGGCCCCCACCCGCCACTCTGGGGTGGGGGCCGGGGGGGAGGACAATAGGTCCCCCTTATTGGTATTTAGGGCCCCCACCCACCGCTCAGGGGTGGGGGACGGGGCTGAGGACAATAAGTCCCCCCCTATTGGTATTTAGGGCCCCCACCCGTCGCTCAGGAGTGGGGGCCGAGGGGGAGGACAATAGGTCCCCCTATTGGTTTTTAGGGCCCCCACCCGCCGCTCAGGGCTGGGGGCCGGGGGGAGGACTAGGTTCCCCCCGTATTGGTATTTAGGGCCCCCACCCGCCGCTCAGGGGTGGGGGCCAGGGGGGAGGACAACAGGCTGCTCACTGTTTAATAGACATGCCCCTACTCGCGGTATTGTGAGTAGGGGCACAATTTACTAATACTAAGTAATTTTTACTTAGTATTAGTACATTTGGCTGAAAGACAAAAAAAATGAAAATAGGGGGCGGACCGAACATCGCATATGTTCGCCGTCCGTGTGAACGCGAACGCGCTATGTTCGCCGGGAACTATTTGCTGGCGAACCATTCGGGACATCACTACTCCTGGTGAATAGCTCTAAAATTCAAAAGAATCTAGAAACTCTGCTAGAACAAGAGACTTATCTATAGTAATCTCTCGTGAGAGCTGGTTGGGATCTTTTAGAAAGGTACAAAGAGCAATCCATTGTTTGAATTTGGTTGAAACTCTTTACAAAATCAAACTAAGATGTAAACCAGAGGTTTGTCTTTTGGATATAGATCCCCAAGAATGGCTGACACATATAAGACACATAATTATTCATATTCTGGTAGCAGCAAAATTAATAATAGCAAGGTAATGGAGATATTTACTTACCCCCACCTGGCCCATGGTTACAAATCAAGTGTAGTGATGTCGCGAACATAAAATTTTCGGTTTGTGAACGGCGAACGCGAACTTCCGCAAATGTTCGCGAACAGGCGAACCCGGCGAACCGCCATAGACTTCAATAGGCAGGCGAATTTTAAAACCCACAGAGACTCTTTCTGGCCACAATAGTGATAGAAAAGTTGTTTCAAGGGGACTAACACCTGGACTGTAGCATGCCGGAGGGGAATCCATGGCAAAACTCCCATGGAAAATTACATAGTTGATGCAGAGTCTGGTTTTAATCCATAAAGGGCATAAATCACCTAACATTCCGAAATTGTTTGGAATAACGTGCTTTAAAGCACGTAAAATAAGGGGGGGACCTACTAAATAACAATGGGGGGGGGAACCTACTGTCCTCCCCCCCTGGTCCCCACCCCTGAGCGGTGGGTGGGGGCTCTAAATAAAGATAGGGGGGGACCTACCGTCCTCCCCCCGGCCCCCACCCCTGAGTGGTGGGTGGGGGCCCTAAAAAAACCATAAGGGGGGGACCTGCTGTCCCCCCCTGGCCCCCACCTCTGAGCGGTTGGTGGGGGCCCTAAATAAAGAGAGGGGGGCACCTACCATCCTCCCCCCTGCCCCCACCCCTGAGCGGTGGGTGGGGGCCCTAAAAAAACAATAAGGGGGGGACCTACTGTCTCCCCCGGCCCCCACCCCTGAGCGGTGGGTGGGGGCCCTAAATAAAGAGGGGGGACCTACTGTCCTCCTCCTGGCCCCCACCCCTGAGCAGTGGGTGGGGGCCCTAGATAATAATGGTGGGGGGGACCTACCGTCCTCCCCCCGGCCCCCACCCCTGAGCGGTGGGTGCCCTAAAAAAACAATAAGGGGGGACCTACTGTTCCCCCTCAGCCCCCACCCCTGAGCGGCGGGTGGGGGCCCTAAATGAAAATCCCCCCAATCAAGGTGACTAGGGGTCCCAAGCCCCTAGTCACCCCCCCCACCCAAATCAAGCTATCCCCTACCTACCTCCCTCACCCTAAAAATAGTGAGGGGGGAATAAAATAACTAACCTTTAAAAAAATGTAATTTACCATTTGACGTCTTCTTTTTTTTTTTTAAATCTTCATTTTTCAGCCCCAAAAAAGGCCAAATAAAAAGCCATCATAGCCGATGAACTTAAAATAAAATAAAAAAAGCTGAGCGCAAGAAAAAAACCCGACGAAAAAGAAAAAACCAGAGCGCAAAAAAATAATCCATCTTCACCCATGGAGGGCTCCGCGCAGACTGAGCTAGGAAGGCTTATAAAGCCTTGCCCCGCCCTGCAATTAGGCTAAGAACACTCTGATTGGTGGGTTTAAGCCAATCACAGTGCTCTGTGTCATTTTACACAGCGTGGGAAAGTTCTTTGGAATTTACCCACGCTATGTAAAATTACACAGAGCACTGTGATTGGATGGATTTCAAGCCACCCAATCAGAGTGCTTTGTGTCATTTTACACAGCGTGGGAAAGTTCTTTGGAATTTTCCCACGCTGTGTAAAATGACAAAGAGCACTCTGATTGGCTTAAACCAGCCAATCAGAGTGTTCTTAGCCTAATTGCAGGGCATGGCAAGGCTTTATAAGCCTTCCCCCGCCCTGCAGAGCTCAGTCTGCGCGGAGCCCTCCATGGGTGAAGATAGATTAATTGTTTTAGCGTCGGGTTTTTTCTTTTTCGTCGGGATTTATTTTTTGCGCTCGGGTTTTTTTATTTTATTTTAAATTCGACGGGTATGATGGCCTTTTATTTGGCCTTTTTTGGGGCTGAAAAATAAAGATTTTAGAAAAAAGAAGACGTCAAATGGTAAGTTGAATTTTTCTTTACAGGTTAGTTATTTATTCCCCCCTCACTATTATTTAGGGTGAGTGGGTAGGTAGGGGGTAACTTTTTTTGGGGTGTGGTGGTGGGTGACTAGGGGCTTGGGAACCCCTAGTCACCTTTGATTGAGGGGGATTTTTATTTAGGGCCCCCACCCACCACTCAGGGGTGGGGGCCGGGGGGGGGAAGTAAGTCCCCTCCTTATTGTTTTTTTTAGGGCCCCCACCCACCGCTCAAGGGTGGGGGCCAGGGGGGAGGACAGTAGGTCCCCCCCTCATTATTTTTATGGCCCCCACCCAACGCTCACGGGTGGGGGCGGGGGGGAGGACAGTAGGTCCCCCCATTGTGATTTATGGCCCCCACCCACCGCGCGGGGTGGGGGCCGGGGGGAGGACAGTAGGTCCCCCTCATTATTTTTATGGCCCCCACCCACCGCGCAGGGGATGGGGCCGGGGGGAGGACAGTAGGTCCCCCCTCATTATTTTTATGGCCCCCACCCACCGCGCAGGGGTGGGGGCTGGGGGTGAGGACAGTAGGTCCCCCCTCATTATTTTTATGGCCCCCACCCAACGCTCATGGGTGGGAGCGGGAGGGGAGGAGAGTAGGTCCCCCCCATTGTGATTTATGGCCCCCACCCACCACGCAGGGGTGGGGGCCAGGGGGTAGGACAGTAGGTCTCCCCCCCTCATTATTTTTATTCCCCTATATAACAATGTTTGGTATTTAGTGAATATTCCCCTGTATAACAATGTTTGGTATTTAGTGAATATTCCCCTGTATAACAATGTTTGGCATTTAGTGAATATTCCCCTATATAACAATGTTTGGTATTTAGTGAATATTCCCCTGTATAACAATGTTTGGTATTTAGTGAATATTCCCCTATATAACATTGTTTGGTATTTAGTGAATATTCCCCTATATAACATTGGGAACTTGGGAACCCTTAGTCACCTGTGATTGGGGGGGATTTTTATTTAGGGCCCCCACCCACCACTCAGGGGTGGGGGCCGGGGGGGGAAAGTAAGTCCCCTCCTTATTGTTTTTTTTAGGGCCCCCACCCAGCGCTCAAGGGTGGGGGCCAGTGGGGAGGACAGTAGGTCCCCCCATTGTGATTTATGGCCCCCACCCACCGCGCAGGGGATGGGGCCGGGGTGGAGGACAGTAGGTCCCCGCCTCATTATTTTTATGGCCCCCACCCACCGCGCAGGGGTGGGGGCCGGGTGGAGGACAGTAGGTCCCCCTCATTATTTTTATGGCCCCCACCTACCGCGCAGGGGTGGGGGCCTTTTGGGAGGAGAGTAGGCCCCCCCTCATTATTTTTATGGCCCCCACCCACCGCGCAGGGGTGGGGGCTGGGGGTGAGGACAGTAGGTCCCCCCCCTCATTATTTTTATGGCCCCCACCCAACGCTCATGGGTGGGGGTAGGGGGGGAGGACAGTAGGTCCCCCCCATTGTGATTTATGGCCCCCACCCACCACGCAGGGGTGGGGGCCAGGGGGTAGGACAGTAGGTCTCCCCCCCTCATTATTTTTATTCCCCTATATAACAATGTTTGGTATTTAGTGAATATTCCCCTGTATAACAATGTTTGGTATTTAGTGAATATTCCCCTGTATAACAATGTTTGGCATTTAGTGAATATTCCCCTATGTAACAATGTTTGGTATTTAGTGAATATTCCCCTATATAACATTGTTTGGTATTTAGTGAATATTCCCCTATATAACATTGTTTGGTATTTAGTGAATATTCCCCTATATAACAATGTTTGGTATTTAGTGAATATTCCCCTATGTAACCATGTTTGGCATTTAGCAAATATTCCCCTATATAACAATGTTTGGCATTTAGTGAATATTCCCCTATAGAACAATGTTTGGTATTTAGTGAATATTCCCCTGTATAACAATGTTTGGTATTTAGTGAATATTTCCCTGTATAACAATATTTGGTATTTAGTGAATATTCCCCTGTATAACAATGTTTGGCATTTAGTGAATATTCCCCTGTATAACAATGTTTGGCATTTAGTGAATATTCCCCTGTATAACAATGTTTGGCATTTAGTGAATATTCCCCTGTATAAGAATGTTTGGCATTTAGTGAATATTCCCCTGTATAACAATGTTTGGTATTTAGTGAATATTCCCCTGTATAACAATGTTTGGTATCTAGTGAATATTCCCCTGTGTAACAATGTTTGGTATTTAGTGAATATTCCCCTATATAACAATGTTTGGTATTTAGTGATTATTCCCCTGTATAACAATGTTTTGCATTTAGAATTTAAAATAAAAAATAAAAAAAAATGAATGCAGCTTCCCGCTGTGGCAAACGCGAACAAGCGATGTTCGCCAGGAACTATTCGTCAGCGAACTGTTCGGGACATCACTAATCAAGTGCTATTCCAGCTCAAAATGGAATCGGGAATTTCTAATCAATTCAAAGATGGTTTTAAAGTGGGAGAGGATTGGGATAAATGGATTAAAAAAATAGAGGAAATTGAAAAAGGCCTTTGAGAGAACAGCAAACGGTAAAATAAAATGGTAAAATAAAGAAAAGGAAAAAAAAAAGCTTTCTTTGAGTAGGTATTGACTGAGCTCTTTTTTTTTTATATATCCTTTTACCTTCTCTATGAAGATCGTGAGGAAAGGGCAATTGGAAGTTGGGAAGATTATTCATTCCTTACCTTAATTAAGGCCGGTTCCCTGGCAGAGACATCTAATGAGACACTAATGTCAATTATTTTGGTTAAGTGTTGTCTTAAGTTGTTATAGGTTTTATATGATGATTTCATATGTATAGAATCAGGTATGAACGATTGAACGTCTGCAGATAGATTGTTATTTATAATCTTTTGGAAAACCCGTATTTGAGCATAAACTAACTGGACAACAGCTTAATTAGGTTTATAATTTGAGTTTAAACAATGGTAGACAAAGTAATGTGCCGAGACTGTGTGTATTGTTATGTATTGTTTTTTGTTTTTACAATGTTTTGTATATGTTTATTGAAGAAAATCAATAAAGAAAATAACAATAAAAAAAAAAAGATTCATCTTAATCATATACAATATTTAGGATTTGGATGCGAAAACACTGATTTTAATCCAGACACCAAATGCATCTGAGTAAGTATTGCAGGTTTACCCGGGGAGACCAAATTCTGACCATATTTTTATTTAGTAAATATGAGAATTGCCATTGTGATCCTGGCAAAATCCAGTGTTTAGTGAATAACCCCTCGATTTTATTTTTCACATCTCACAAATACCTTGGTATTAAATATAAGGATAAGTAAACATAATATTAACAGTTCTTTAACTATCTTAGAATGTGTAGATGCAGTACCTATTATATAATAGAACTCTATTCATATAGATTGTCTCTCAAACCTGAGAATAATCATTATTGTACACACCTAGAAACACAGGTGAAATCCCTTAGTTGGTCAAGTCTTCTTCAATTGATGGTGTTCCATTCTGAGTCTTGGCTCTTTGGTTTCTATTGTTATCTTTCATATTAACATAACATATTAAAGCCATGTAAAGCATTGACCAATTACCATGGATGGTGAGTCATTCCTACATCATGGGAGGTTTTAAGTTTTTCAGTAACATACACTACCTCTACTGATAGTTGTGTTCTGTCTGTCTATGGATTTATGCAGAGTGTGGAGATGGCCTTGCATCAACGCACATGCATATTTCTCTATGCTATACTAAGTGTTTTACTTATTATGAGGTTCTCTAAGGAGAGATTTGTTTTTTGTTTTAAGAGCTTGACCTCTTAGATAGATTATGTCATGTAGAATGTATTTCATATAGAAGGTTCAGTTTTCTAACTCAACTTTTTCCTCTTAACAAGGTATCTAAGATACCTCTTGAAATAACAGCAAAGGCAGGAGCAATAATACACATATCAGAACAGTGTGGCAGTCGAGATATTAGCAAATTTGTTTGAGATATAGAAAAAAGGTATCACGATAATGCTTATGTCAGTGAACTTCATAACTGTATCAAGCTAAGCTTTAAGTACTAAAACTGACATCTTATGAATTAGAAGTGATTTAAACATGCTAGAGTAATATGCTCGAGTTAAGACTAATAAATCCCAGGAAGACAAAAAGCGATGACTCAAAGCTGATAAAGCCACTGGTCCCGGCAACTCTGCCAGATCACTGTACCACACTAGTTGTGCATATAAAGTGGAAAGAGTAAAGAAAAACAAAACAATATTTCATCAATGGCATGGGTGATAGCCACTATATACTATGCAGAGAGAGCTAGTATGTGATATCTGCTGATGGCCGGTGGAGGCCCTACGGGGCAAGAGGCCAGAGTCAGCCAACTCTCTGAAGTGGCAGGGTTGATGTGCAGCTAGGGAAGTCTCTGTGCCATTAAAAAAAAAAAAAAGTCCTAAATAACATGTCACGACACTCCTTAGTTAATATGCCCTTGTGCAGTACTCACACTCACCACTGTTTCTGTTTGGCACTGTTTCTCATTTCTTTTCGTTAAGCACTTCACCTGGCCCTTGTTTAGCACCTATATAATCTGGTTTCTCCCCTCACTCCCTGCCAGATCATTGTCTCTTGTGATTCTGGATCCTGGCTCCTTGATCCTGCATACTGTTCCTTTGTCCTGTGTCCTCCTGATCCTGCGTTCCTGCGTTCCTGTGTCCTCCTAGCCCTTCGTTCCTGTGCCCTCCGATCCTGTGTTCTGGTTCCGTGTTCTCTGCCTTATCACCAGTGATCCTGACCCTGCAGCCTTGTTCATTTATTCTGCTTCTGACCTTGATTCCTGGTGTCAGTATATTAGTCTTTTGACTGGATTTGTGCCCTACCTACTACTCGTGGTAACTGCACAATCCTGCCTTTATGCCAAAGGACTGTTTCTGTATACGTTGCCTGCACTATTCGTGTTTTTCCTGATTTATTGTATATATTTTGTGGAATTGTAAATATATTGTTTTGTTTTCTTTTGGTTCTCTGTAATGTATATCTCTTGATTTAACCTATTAATTTGTGTCTTGGCATTTATTTCTTTGCTTTATTGGTTCCCACATTTAAAGGGACAGTGTTGTTCCAGGGCAGCACCCCTTCATGTCATTACACATGTTTTATCACAAAACTTAGTATAAAACAAGATGATAGGCAAAGATGAATATTAAAGGACAACTATAGTCACCCAGACCACTTCAGCTCAATGGAGTGGTCTGGGTGCCAGTTCCCCCAGGTTTTAACCCTGCAGCTGTAAACATAGCAGTTTTAGAGAAACTGCTATGTTTACATTGCAGGGTAAATCTAGCCTCTAGTGGCTGTCTTCCTGACAGCCGCTAGAGGCGCTTCCGCGACGATCAATGCGAAAATCGCATTAAGCATGCATAATGTCCATAGGAAAGCATTGAGTAATGCTTTCCTATGGGCAGTTTGAATGCAAGCGTGGCTCTTGTCGCGTATGTGCATCCGGCTCCACTCGGGAGCCGACGTGGTGCTGGTGGGGATTGCTTTCAGTCAGCCCAGAGAGTCTGCAAGCAGGATCTCAGTATAGGTGGCAATGTGTGGGCATAAGCGTGCCCCAGAATAGTCCCCTGTACCGTAGGGAGGTTGTCGCAAGGCAGGGAACATCCCCGGTGCTTCTCGACACTGTTCCTGTAGACATACTCAGTGGAAGAACCAAAATGTGGCTTTTCTTTCAACCTCCAAGCTCTTAAAAATGAATCTGGATATACGGTTTCAGGCAGTGCTTCTCCTCCTGACATCCACAGGTAATAAAGGGGTAACTTGGCTTGTGATGCAAATACCTATGACTGTTGCAGTCCCTTTTTCCATACACACATGCCACTTCCAGCCCAGCTCGCCCTGGTAGCTGGTGCCCGGTGTCCATCGATCCTCTTTCTCTTGGTGAAATCGCATGCCCGTGGAGTCATCCTGCGTCAAAGTGCTCCTTGGACATTTGGCCAACTGTGTGAGCGTAGCTCCACGTGGGCTCTCAATCCAGGTGAGGAACCATGAGCCAGATCGACTGCAGGAACTGGCTGTGTGACAGGCAAGTGGGTGCTGAGCCTGTGCCAGAACTTCTGGCATATGGCGTTGAATCTGGCATTGAATGACTCAATCCACTACCAGCTGTCATAGGCTGGTTGGCTGGGCTGCGGAACATGCACGGCAGCCATCTTGGTTGCTCCACATGGAGGCTGAGGTGGCTGATGAGGAAATATCTGCCTCAGATGCTCCATACCCCAGTGGGAATCGGGATAT
Organism: Pelobates fuscus; assembly: GCF_036172605.1. NCBI lineage: Eukaryota > Metazoa > Chordata > Amphibia > Anura > Pelobatidae > Pelobates > Pelobates fuscus. Next base: position 294,820,639 of record NC_086320.1, read on the forward strand.
CCCCCTGGCCCAAGGGGGAGGGGGGGTATGAGGCTGTGAGAGGTGGCTGCGCTGTGTTTGCTCCGTTTCACTGGCTCTGCAGACCCAACAGGCCTTAGGGTTTGACAACTTACCGCTCTTGTATATGTTCCGGTCTGGACAGAAAACATTGTACCAGCCGACAGTATCAGTCCTCAGGTAGTTTAGGCCAGTGGTAGCCAGAATAGTGAGGTAAAAGGCTTAATATTAGCTCCATGTGTGTGGAGCTACTAAGGGACACATCCGGCCATCTTGGCTGTCAGGCCCTGTCCCCTGTTTTCTCTAACCTTAATCCCTTTTTAGAAAGATTTGTTCATTTTCCTTTTTCGCTATGAGTCAGCAGAGCTGACCTATTTAGTTATGCTTTGGGTAATATCTAGGGAAAAGAGCAGTAAGCCTGAATACAGTGCATTCAGCAAATGTTGAGACACATTTTTTCCACATCAATCTGCACCCCATAATGACAAAGCAAAAAAAAAACCGATTTCCGAAATCCAAATGTAAAAAAAAAAAAATTAACTATTGCATTGACAAGTTTTCAGACACTTGTCTATGGTACTTGAAATGAAGCTCAGTAATGTCTTGATAAAGTGAGGGGAGAGCCGGTAATTTCCTGATTGAATTAAGAAGTTTCTACTTAGCGTAGTAATCATGAAACTTCACAATGGTATCCCGTGGAACGTCAGCCGTGAATATTGCTGGTCTAGGCATGCTCCAATCCCGTTCTTCCAAGGATGGAACTAAAATGTTGCAAAACGCGGTTATATAGGAGGATAGAGTCTCAGCCGTATTTGTATCTGCTATGCCCCAAAAATCCAGGATTCTGGCGTCTCGCCCTATCCTCAAGGTCTCCGATTTTGTGCTTAATGGCTGTCTGCTCCTCTCCCAAAAAGTGATGTTTATCAATCACACAATTGAGGGCAGATCCTCTGTTTTTGCTTTAAGTGCTTTAAGTGCCCCGTTCTCTCCCCAAGCTCTACAATCTCAATATGCAGAGTTGCAGTTATGCTTTTAAAATTCGCTTGTAGTGTAAATTTTAGATGCTTAAGCATTGTGAGTGTCATCAAAAGCATCAGATACTACCACAAAGTTCTCAGAAACTTTGGAGACCTCAGTAAGTGCAGCAGTGGGCAAAGCAGTATTAATAATGTTAGTGGTGGATGTTAAAGTTGAAGCAGAGAGCTGCTGTAGTTCATTTGAACCTTTATTGATAGGGGAACATACCTCTAACACTTCGCACTCTTGTGCAGCTTTAGCTCGATCTCTCCTTGTCTACTTGTTAGAATCTGTCATTTTCGTCTGTTTAGATGACGTCAGTGTTCGCAGATTTATCAAGTGTCACGTTGGCAGGAAGACGGGAATTTACTGCAGTAACAAAGTGTCTAAAAGATAATAAAATATAATTTAGGTGGGGATATCCCACAGAAATTCTGGCATGGAAGGACAGTAAATTATATGTTTTTCCGGAACCAGAGGTCAGAGTAACAACCTTGAAAATGTGGGGCTTTATGGAACAGCAAGCAGAGGCACCCCCTCGGTGAATTTTCCTCCGTAAGATTACGCCAGAATGGAGAATGGTGGGGACATCTAAGAAGTAATGAGTTCCCTCACCTCTCTGCCTTTCTTCTTCTTCCCTCCTCCTATCCATTTCTTTTCTTTTCTTTTCTCTTCCTTTACAATATATAAAGGGGAATATACAAAAACAATAAAATGAAAAAAAAAGAGACAGAGGGAAGGGGAGGAGAGAGAGGGGAGAAGAAGGAGGAGGAGAAAGATTGAGAGGAAAGAAAAGGCAAAGGAAAAAGATTTGAAAAAAGAGGGTAAACATTTAAAAGAAAAGGAAAAGGGGAAGGGAAACAAAGAGAAAAAAACAAGGAAAAAAGGGAAAAGAAAAGGGAAAAAAAAGAGAAAAAAGGGAAGAAGGAAAACAACAACAAAAACAAGAAAAAAATATATATCTAGGTTTGCTTTTGAAAATTGAGTGTTATAATTTGATTTGGGCTGGAAAACCATGCAAGTGTCCGTCCGCTCAACCCCCGAAAACTGGGATTGTAGGAGATATACATTTTTAACTACTCTGCCCAGTATCCTGGGTTCTCTATTTTTTTTTTTTTTTTTTTATTTATGATGGGTTTCAGGTTTTTCTCTCTTAATGTAAATGGTTTTAATAGCTCACATAAGGGAAGATTAGCTATTCAGGAAATGCATAGATCGGGAGCTGCTGTGATATGCCTTCAGGAAACACATTTTTGTGTACAGAATCCACCTACAATTTATTCTAAGAGGTACCGTCAGGGATACCACGCACTCTCCCCAAATAAAACTAAAGGAGTGTCTATACTGTTTCATGCGGACTGGATATTTCAAATGGACAAGCAATATGTTGATAAACTAGGTAGAATTTTGATACTATACTGTCAGGATCACTAAATGGCATATCAATAAAAATTGTTTCTTTATATGCGCCAAATAAGGCACAACTAATCTTTTTGCGGAGATCTTTTAAGAGGATCTCAATAATAAAAAAGGGCACTTAACAATATGCGGTGATTTTAACTGTACCTTAAATACTGATTTGGATATCTCTAGGGAGAATAATATTCCCCCCCTAGTGGATGTCACAACTATTGAATAATAATCTGATGGCTTTAATTCATGCCAATGATTTATGATATGTGAAGATGTTTGTATCCATCAGCAATGGAATACTCTTTTTTTTTCATCAGTTCACTTAACTTATTACCGCATTGATATGTGCCCAGTAGACATGTATAGTCTTCCAAATATTAGAGGTAGAGATTGGTTCATGCCTCTGGTCAGATCATGCACCGTTAATAGTAGTATGTGATATATCCTATCCTATACGTGGGCGAGGAGGCTTAATAAATCTGTTTTGGATAATCCTGAATTGATGGAACAAGTGACAAGGGAAGCAACACAATTCTTTATAGGTAATATAAATGATGCTACATCTATTATGATAACTTGGCTTGCACATAAAGCTGTGATGAGGGGGACTTTTATCAGATTAGGAGCTACACAAAAGAAAAAGACCTGTGCAAATCGGTTAAGACTTCACAGGGAACTGACAGAATTGGTAGCCATGAATAGTCAAAATCTTGCTAGAAGCTTAACTAAGCAAATTCAAAATATTAAAAAAGAGATCCATTTGTTAGACCTTAAATACACAGAAAAATACATTAGACACCTTAGACAAACATATTATATATAAGGCAACAAAATGGGGATACTGTTGGCTGTGAAATTAAAAAAATAATATTTATCAACCAAGATTCCCCTATATTGTTTCCACAGATAAAATAAGACTATACAAACCTAATGATATACTCAGCAAACTCTATAGAAAATCTCTGACCTGAGATGAGACCTGAAAATGTCTGTCCTTCAACAGTCTCCATCCAACCTGACAGTGCTTGAAAGGATGGGCAGAAATTTATTGAATAAACTGCCTAAATCCAGGTGTGTAAAGCTTGTCACATATTTTCAAAACAACACTGCCAAAGGTGTTTCAACAAAGTACTGAGTTACGTCAATGTAATGTTTTATAGTTTTCTTTTTAATATATTTGCAATGGTGTAAAATATGTGTTTACCTTTGTCAATATGGGGTATTAAGTGAAAATGAATGTGAAAAACACGTTTCATATGAGTGATATTAAATCTATCAGAAAACCTTTATTTAACAGATACAAGGTATGAAAGCATATAATGACTATGAACAGGGCTGGATTAACATAGGGGCTGATGGAGCTGCAGCTCCAGGCCCAGGCCCATGGAATAGGCCCAATGATTTAAAAAAAATATATATATATATTATTATTTTTTTTACGCACACTTGCCAGGTATTTCTCATGTATTTCTTATGGTTTCCAGGTATTTCTCAGAAGTATTTCTCAGGTATTTGAGGCTGCCTAGCCGGTATTACAGTAATGCCGGCAATACAAATGTCTGTCTCAGTATAAACCGAGATTATTCTGCAATACCAGCGCCGGCCAGTAGGGTTCGCTGTTTGTGTGGAGAGAGGCAGGGATAAGAAGTTACAGCATCTCCCTCCCTGCCTCTTTACTCACTGATTTGTGGGGGAGCAACTCTGCAAAGAGAGTCCAGCGGCAGTTTTGAACCTGCAAGATATGGGGACGGTGAGAGACTTGGGGACGCGGAGACATTGGGACACTGGGAGACATAGGGACACTGGAAAACATGGGGACCCTGAGACACTAGGGACACAGTGGCCCCATGTATCCTAGTGGCCCCTAGTCTCTCAGTGTCCCCATGTCTCCAAGCCAGTGTCCCTAGTGTCTCAGTGTCCCTGGTGTCTCTGTGTCCTTATGTCTCCCAGTGTGCCTGGTGTCTCTGTGTCCCCATGTATCTCAGTGTCCCCAAGTCTCACAGTGTCCCAATGTCTCTAAGTATCCCCTATTGACATGGGGACACTGGGAGACATGGGGACACTGAGACACTAGGGGACACTGGGGGACACTGGGGGACTTTGAGACTTGGGAGATATGGGGCACTTCCAGTGTCCCCATGTCTCCCAGCCAGTGTCCCTAGTATCTCAGTATCCCCATGTCTCTCAGTGTCTGTAGTGTGCCACTGTCCCTAGTGTCTCAGTGTTTCCTAGTCTCCCAAAGTCCCCTAGTCTCCCAGTGTCTCAGTGTCCCAATGTCTCACAGTGTCCCAATGTCTCACAGTGTCCCAATGGCTCACAGTGTCCCAATGGCTCACAGTGTCCCAATGGCTCACAGTGTCCCAATGTCTCACAGTGTCCCAATGTCTCACAGTGTCCCAATGTCTCCTAGTATAAAAGAAAAAAATCTCAGGCACTCACTGTGATAGATTTAAACAGGTTTATTGGACTCTGCAATGTTTTGACCTGTACCCAGGACTTTATCAAGTCTCCAGTGTCCCCTATGTATCACAGTCCCCTATGTATCAGAGTGTCTCAGTGCCCCATGTCTCCCAGTGTCCCTGATGTCTCCCAGTGGGTGTCCGTAGTGTCTCAGTGTCCCCTAGTCTCTCAGAATCCCATAGTCTCCCAGTGTCCCCATTTCTCACAGTGCCTCAGTTTCCCCTAGTATAAACTAAAAAAAATCTCAGGCACTCACTGTGCTAGATTTAAGCAGGTTTATTGGACAGAGCAATGTTTTGACCTGTACCCAGGTCTTCATCAAGTCTCCAGTGTCCCCTATATATCACAGTGTCCCCTATGTACCACAGTGTCTCAGTGCCCCATGTCTCCCAGTGTCCCCTCATGTGTCAAATGTTTTCCAGTGTCCCCAAGAGTCTGTGTCCCTAGGTCTCCCAGTGTTCCCTAGTATCTCTGTGTCCCCATGTCTCCCAGTGTCCCAATGTCTCTCAATGTCCTCTAGTGTCCTAGTGACATGGGGACACTGCGAGACATAGGGACACAGACACTAAGGGACTGGGAGACATGGGGACACAGACATGCCCCCTTTTTGTGTATGTTCACCCCTTTCGGCAGTTCTGGTTGTGATTTGTGTCAGTGGCCCACCCTTTTACCCCGCCCATTGACTTCCTGCTTTACTGGACACTGCTGTTAGGGGGTATGGTATGGGGCAGGTTTACTTGAAAGATGAAAGTGTGAGATTAGCAGAGGGTATGCTTTTTCTCATAGCTGCATCCTATGAGTTTCCCTCCAGCACCATCTCCATCAGATACATGACGCTTAGGAGGTAGGACTGTGTTAGTATTTTTGGTCAATAAGATTTTGTAATTAGGCCCATCATAATTGTCAGCACCAGGCCCACTGGGCTCTTAATCTGGCCCTGACTATGAAATAATAACGGGGTAAGTAGTTTTGATCTGAATAATATATTTTGTTTGCATCCACAACAATTTTTTTTCTCAAATTCTAATAGTTTCTCAGAAATTCTTATGCAACATAGATAAATAGGGTAATAAAAGGAAAAAACAGGCTTGACATCTCCTTATTTACAGTGTATTCGCCTTGCACCTGTTAGACTCTCTGTTATACTCAGCTAACATTTTTAGTAATTCAACAAGATATTGAGAGCTATAGTTTCTTTCAAGGACTAAACTGTAGTCATTACTGGACAAATTTTATATTTTTCCCTTATGGGGTGTTTCATTACTATAGAGGAACATTTAAATGTTCCAATTATAAATAACTCATTCTAAGTGGAAATTCTGCTCACCATTAAATACTTTAAAGACTGTATTATAAATTATCACACTATTTTATTTTATTTTTCCTTAAAAGTACTTGTCGCACGTTTTATTCTTATTTTACGGTTTCCAATTCTTATATCCTAGATGTGATCAAGGGTAAAAAGTCAGTTCCTGATTTAATCCTTTCTTGTGGGTCAGGTTAAACCAAATGTCAGAAAGGCTAATAGATTACAATCTATCATCCTGTCTTTGCAAGGCTCCCATTCAATTGTATTCCTGGTCTGTATCTTTTCATTTTTCTCATATGCACTTTTTTGTGTCACATTACTTTTCCTTTTTTTTTTTTTTTTTTTTTTTAGGTTGAGTAGTTTTCTACTTAAATGGAAATTACAAAAACTGAGATTGCTGTTAAGCTCTTGACATCTTTCCTGTACTGATTTTGACCTTTTGGTGCAAGAACGTTAACTATTTTTTTTTTTCCCCCATTTATAATGTAAGTCACATAAACTACATACGATCTGTGATTTCAAAAAGAACAAAAGAAACATCTTTTCATAGAATTTATCGCATGCATATGATGGTGGCATTGCATACATATTCAAGTATTCAATGTGTGTGTGTTTGTTACTATATTCAAAATCTATATCAGAATATTTGGTTACTGTGTGGCAGGTTTCTCTCACTCACTGTAGGTTGGCCAAAATTAGAGAAATCTTGGAAACAAGATCTATATAATCTGCACATCATTCGACCATCACTCACTCTGAATAAATGATTAATTTGGTGGTTGTTGCATTAAGGCCCTATATATTGACACTCTGAAAGTATGGAGGAGTCTTTTTCTTCTAAGAGCCAAAAGAAAGAATTTTTAATTTACTATTCCATCCTTTGCAAGGATAATGTGTTGAAGGAGAGAAGACATATGAAACTTACTCTTCTCAGAGTCAAACTACTGCAGGAGAAATAGTAATAAGGCTTTGTACTGTCTTAAGGCAATGATTGTATTGGATGCTTTGCTGCATGTATCCAATGCCGCACTTCCTCATTACATTATCTACACTATTTTCAATCACACATGAATTACTGTCCTCGTAATGCAATAGATGTTAAATTAAGGGACAAATAAAATAATTCAGTGTAAATTTCTAAGAACCAAAGAGAGAAAGCGAGATATAGGGTATGTGGGTAAAGACTTTGTAACTACTATAGAACTGATTTGTCAGAAAGTACAAAAAAGCTTTGAAACAATCAAACAATGTTGTATAGTGGAATGTATGAACTGGAATGCACAGTGGTGTACAAATGTAGTCAGTAGCCTGCCACCTCTGAACCGTTACTTGTAGCCGGACCATGTAGGACTGTGGTCAAAATACTTCAAAATCGAAAATTGAATCACCCTGGCACTAAGCCAAATGTTCATTATGTGGTCACAATTATAACATTCAGTGCTGTATTACAATGTACAAAAAAGAGGAGTTTGTGCCAAGAGGGAATGGACCATATATAAGTAAAATAACACAGAAGACTAAAAAACTGAATAATATTGTCATGCAGTAAAAAAAAAAAAACAGTCAATATTAATATTAAAAAAGTCCAATATAAAGTCAAAAACTTATAAAAAACTTGCCAGAAGAAACAACTGCACTCCTGCCAGGGAGTTTCTTATATGGAAGTGCCAGATCAGGGTATTCTTGGGATCCGTATATAAAAACAGAGAAAAACTAATAGTGCAATATATCCCAGAAAAAGATAATAGCCAGGGCTCGAGTCCTGCAGGAACATGTGGGAACGGCATTCCTGCACGTTTTCCACAGAAGGAACGCCGTTCCCGTTAGTAGTCCTGCAGGACAGTGCTGTATCTATCACGAGGCTAACAAGCCCAAGTAGTGATAGATACATACAACTAAATACCTGGTTATATAAAATAAAGTTTGCTCCCTCATGCTCCTTAAGGTCGCTCTGCCCCTGCTTTCTGATAAGTTAGCCTGTTCCTTAATGTTCATGCAGTTTTTAACAGACTGTGTGAACAGCAGGCTGTCTGTTGCAATGCCGACCTTCATGGTGTTCAGCACTTTAATTATGACAGGGGGCGGTGTGGAACTCAGCACAGATGGTGTGTGTTGAAGCCTGGAGGAGGGGCTTTTGCTGGGCAGTGCAGGGAGGAACCGGAGGAACTGTCTGTGCTGGCCTGGCATTGGAGTCAAGGTAGGTTACAAAAATTCAATATTATACAGCCGCCTTAGTTTTGTGTTAGTTAGAAGGCATTTTAAATGTGTAAAATATGTGAATGAGTGAGTGCTTGGGTGTGTGAGTTACTAAATACATGAGGCTGTGTGAACAAGCAGTTGCATTTATAGTATATGTATGTGTGTGTGTGTGAATAATCATGCATGTATGTTTATATGTGGTTTGTGAATTAATCATGCGTTAGAATTTTTTTATGTGGTGGCATTTGGCACTTGCAAATCACAGACATAGCAGCAATAAAAATCAACAGACTTGCTATGTTGCATTGCATAGCATTGCTATGTTGGATGAGTTTTACTGCTGCTAGGCTGGTTTAATTTTACTGATGCTATGTCTGTTGATTTTTACTACTGGTAGGCCGGTTGATTTTTACTGCTACTATAACAGCTTCAATATAAATCAGCAGACATATCAATAGTAAAACTCAGTGGACATTTTTACTAATGCTATGTCGGTTGATTTTTACTACTACTATCATGGCATCTGTAAAAATCAGCCGACATAGCATCAGTAAAAATCAGCCGAAATAGCATCCGTAAAAATCAGCCGACATAGCATCCGTAAAAATCAGCCGACATAGCATCCGTAAAAATCAGCCGACATAGCATCCGTAAAAATCAGCCGACATAGCATCCGTAAAAATCAGCCGACATAGCATCCGTAAAAATCAGCCGACATAGCATCCGTAAAAATCAGCCGACATAGCATCCGTAAAAATCAGCCGACATAGCATCAGTAAAAATCAGCCGACATAGCATGAGAAAAAATCAACAGACATTTTTACTGATGCTATGTCGTTTGATTTATATAATTTTAACTAATCTTGATGTTATACAGACTTTTAAAAGCATTATGTGATTGTTATAGTTCTTCAACAGATGGCAACCAACTTCTTTGGCCACCCTTGCCTTAGAAGCTTAAGTGTCAATAAAATCCTTAGATTTAACCCATAATCGTTAAAACCCTCACACTTAACATGTTGGCTAACTTAAAACCTTATCATTAAACCATTACAGTAATTAATTTACTTATGAGTGCTAGCATTTTCTTATTAAACGCTTTAAAATCGCCCTTTTCAGTATGTTACTTCCTATTTCCGACTAACCCCTTACAATTATTCTCATAGATGTTTTACGGTCATTGAAATCCAGTGGGGTCACAGACATCATCTCATATTATCCCCAGTTGTCTGATTTGCAGCTAAGGATTATGGGGCTTGGTATCCAACAACAGCTCTTTGTGCTGCACTGGCATTTTAACCACAGAGAAAGAAGGGGAAGAATGTTCTGTCTTCTCCAATGTAGTATCCTTAGCTGTAGAATTTGTTAGATTTGTTAGTTTGTGTTTCCTCTTTGGCTGTATTTTCTAAAAAAAAAAAAAATAATGCATATGAGGGTCATTTTTTTAAACATTTGTTTTGAAGGGGTGGGGGGAATCTTGGGTGAATTCCCACACTTTTTTCCCTAGGACTTGACCCCTGATATAGCAATGAATAAAAGGTCCTTTATAGTCCTACTCACGTTTTATAAAGCTTATAACCAGCTCTAGTATGAATAGCGTACAGTGGTATAATCCCCACTTATGGGATACGTGAAGAAATGTTGTCCGCATGCCCGCCGTCCTTAAGTAGTTAAACTGCTATGCCTGTATCTCCTATATATACCCTTGCTTGCCAGGTCAGACTTTTTATCTCCACTTGATATAGCCTTGTAGGTGAAACACATTGTGGATATTATAATATTGTTTATTAATAAAGATATTTTGTACCCAATTGTTATTCTATATTTCTGGCATTTTTTAAACAGTGAGCACTATTGTTGTTTTCTTTTATTGTATTTTTATATGGTCTTCATATTGCTGTGATATCCGCCTAACAACATTTCTTCACGCATCCCAAAGGTGGGGATTATACCACTGTACGCTATTTATACTAGAGCTGGTTATAAGCTTTATAAAACGTGAGTAGGACTATAAAGGACCTTTTATTCATTGCTATTATCTTTTTCTGGGATATATTGCACTATTAGTCTTTCTCTGTTTTTATATACAGATCCCAAGAATACCCTGATCTGGCACTTCCATAGAAGAAACTCCCTACAGGAGTGCGGTTGTTTCTTCTGGCAAGTCTTTACCTGGACTTTACACCCTGTTCCAAATTATTATGCAAATTCTATTTGAGTGTCACAAAAATTAAACATTTTGTTTTTCAGTTTAACTCATGGATGGCATTGTGTCTTTTGATCACTGAAAACAATCTTGGACACCTGTGATAATTAGATTGCCAGGTGAGCCCAATTTAAGGAAAAACTACTAAAGGAGGGGGTTCCACATTATTAAGCAGAGCACCATTTTTATGCAATATGGGGAAGAAAAAGGATCTCTCTGCTGTCGAAAAGAGTGAAATAGTTCAATGCCTTGGACGAGGTATGAAAACCTTAGATATTTCACGAAAACTTAAGCGTGATCATCGCACTATTAAGAGATTTGTGTCTGATTCAGAGCACAGATGGGTTCGTGCAGATAAAGGCACATTGAGGAAGATGTCTGCCAGATCCATGCATCGGATCAAGAGAGCAGCTGCTAAAATACCATTACATAGCTGCAAACAGATATTTGAAGCTGCTGGTGCCTATGGGGTCCCACGGACATCAAGGTGTAGAGTCCTCCCGAGTCTTGCAACTGTGCATAAACCTTCTATTCGGCCACCACTAACCAATGCTCACAAGCAGAAATGGCTGCATTGGGTAGAAAAATACATGAAGACTAATTTTCAAACAGTCCTGTTCACTGATGAGTGCCGTGCAACCCTGGATGGTCCAGATGGATGGTTGGTGGACGGCCACCCTGTTCCAACAAGGCTGCATCGTCAGCAAGGCGGTGGTGGAGTCATGTTTTGGGCCGGAATCATGGGAAGAGAGCTGGTCAGCCCCTTTAGGGTCCATGAATGTGTAAAGATAACCTCTACAAATTATGTGGAGTTTCTGACTGACCACTTTCTTCCCTGGTACAGAAGGAAGAACTATGCTTTCCGTAATAAAATCATCTTCATGCATGACAATGCACCATCTCATGCTGCAAAGAATACCTCTGCATCAATGGCTGCTATGAGGATAAAAGGAGAGAATGTCATGGTGTGGCCTCCATCCTCCCCTGACCTCAATCCTATTGAGAACCTTTGGAGCATCCTCAAGCAATCTATGCAAGGTCTATGAGGGTGGGAGGCAGTTTACATCCAAACAGCAGCTCTGGGAGGCTATTCTGACATCTTGCAAACAAATTCAAGCAGAAACTGTCCAAAAACTCACAAGTTCAATGGATGCAAGACTTGTGAAGCTGCTATCAAATAAGGGGTCCTATGTTAAAATGTAACGTGACCTGTTAAAATGTTTAATAAGTTAAAATGTTGTTATAGATTTGATTGAAATAGCTTTTGATTTCAATAAATATGCTGCAAACACAACAAATGACAATTTTCAGTTCTTTACAACCTATAAAGTGTTTTGAAACTTACGGTGCATAATAATTTGGAACAGTGCATTGTAAGTGTGGATACAAATATCCATTTTGCTATCTATCCTAGCTGTTCATATAAGGGTTAATTTGCAACAAAAAAGGATACCGCACTCTGTATAAATACTGCTATGAAGCTAATTCTTGCAAAAATAGATTTATTAAATAACTAAAGCGAATAGAATATCGTAAAGGTATAATTAATGACAAAAAATATATCTACAATCCTACCATTGCACCTAAACAATAATAAATATATACAGAAAGCCCCCAATATAAACCGCAATAGATAATCAAGTAAAGTGCACAGAGGCACTATATGATAGAGAGCCCTCTATCTCTTATATACACTGTACAGAAAAATTCATCAGTAATATAGAAAAAATATTTATGAAAAAGCAAAGAAAATGTCCAAAAAAATGAAAAAGTAAAAAGAAGAAAAAATGAGAAAAAAATTAGAAAAAAATGAAAAAAGTATTTACAGTCCAAATGTGTGTACACTGATGATTATATGCAGCTATTACTCCAAGTGTTAAATGGTTAGATCTCACCACAGTTAGAGGCCAGAGGATTCCCTGTATCATCTGTTGGTTGTATCTACGTCCAAGGGATTATCTCCGGTCTGTGCCAGGATAGAGGAACATGTAGTCAGTCCTCCTTTGTCCAGTGCGTCCTCCAGGCTCCTTCCTTGCTTGCTCGTTGTTGTAGAGGGTCTCTTTACCTTTGATGGAATGCTGTAACAGGCGGTGGGGTGCTGTAACGGGCTGCGCGCTCGGAATCCAACGATCCCTTCAATGGCCCTGTCGGGAATGAGTGTGAGAAGCTTTTTATGTCTCTATTGCGCGCCCGCCCTTTCTCGCGGGTCGCGCTATGATGACGTCACACTCTGTTCGACATGAATGTGCTCCACAGAGCGAAAATCTCAAAATAACTTTATTAACATATTTACATATCTACAAAACTCCCAAAACAATTCCCAACTATCCAAAAAAACTTTAAATGTGTTTAAAGTTGAACTTAAAATCAAAGTACTAGTCTGTTATATATTTATTTATAATTGTGAGTGGTTAATAACCAAAAAGGGGAAAATTATGCTGTAAGGAACATGGGTCGTTACTATTATGGTAAAGTGATATGGCCGACATCCACTCCATATCCTTTTTACAGAGATACAGTCACTTTATTAAGTCCTCTATTTTTTGATCATAACTATGTAATTTCTCTGTTGTAGCCCATCTGTGTAACTCAGAGGTACCTCTGTAAGCATGTAGTAAAAGTATGTCACCAAATTGGTACATAATGTGTTGAGACACTACAGTAGCCCCTCAGAGATAAATACTCCGTCTACTTAAAAAATAGAGATGTACTCACCAGTGGTGTACCAATGAAATATATCCATGGCCATCCCAAATGTGGACCCCGTAATGACTATTCGGGTTGCGGACCAACATTGGTTAATTTTATGAGAGCCAGAGGCGGAGATAGGGGACCAGGCGGACCAATCATGGTCAAAGTCTGATAAAGATAAAATCATAATGTTATAATGGTTACTTGGATCTGAGTACAGAGTATATAAGTTTAAACAATGTAAACCTATATTATAAAAAATGTTTCAAATCATAATCCTCATTTAAACCCTGTGGATATAATGTTTCCAAGACACTAATCCACTTTGTCTCCTTACACAAAAGTGCCTTCTGTCTATCCCCACCCCTACGTAGGGGCTTGACAGTATCGATCACTTGAAAGCGTAGTTGGTTTACGCTGTGACCGTGTTGAATAAAATGCCTAGGCACTGGTTTAGCATCTGTTCCCCTTTGTATAGCGGCCCTGATATCTCTCTTATGTTCACCAATACGGTCTTTGATCGGTCTTATAGTTTCTCCAACATAAAGAAGACCGCAGGGACACTTCAATATGTACACCACATAATCTGACTCGCTCCATCTTGAATTTCTCCTTTCTTGTCTTTACATGTGAAATAATCTAAGATCTTAAATTGTTTCCCTGATAGAGGGTGTGCAAAATATTCACCCCTTATGATGCTATTGCAGTGTCTACAATTGAGACATGGGAAAGTGCCTTTTTTTGGTTCAGAGAAGAATCTCCGTTGTTTTTTGCCGCTCCCAATGTCGGAACGTACCAATCTATCTTTCAAATTCTGTGCCCTACGATAGGAGAACAGTGGGGGATTTGTAAATTCAGTAGGGAGATTAGTGTCACCCTCAAAGATGTTCCAATGCTTAAGGATAATGTTTTTAATGTCCTTACTATAGGGAGTGTATGGGGATATGAAGGGTATTCTCTCAACTTTCTCTGTTGTTCTGGTGGGGTTAAGTACAGTGTTCCTATCCATAAGTTGAACTCTTTCCTTATGTTTGCTGACTATCTCTAATGGATAACCTCTATCCGTGAATTTTTTGCAGATCAGATCCAGTCCCGGTTCCACTTGATTATCTTGTGAGATAATTCTCCTGACCCTTAGGAGTTGGCTATATGGTAAGCCTTCTTTGAGATGGCGTGGGTGATAGCTTGAATATTCAAGGAGATTATTCCTATCAGTAGGTTTTGTGTAAATATTGGTGTATAACTTATTGTTAAGTAAATGAACACGGGTATCCAGAAATGGTACCGACTCTATGTCACAAGTTATCGTAAATTTAATATTGGGATCTAACATGTTCAGAGTATGGAAAAATGTATCTAATTGTGTCTTTGTCCCGCCCCAACAGACAAAGACATCGTCTATAAATCTCTTCCATGTTATGCAATTCTCAAATAATGGAGTGGTGTAAATATATAGTTCCTCCAGTCTGTTCATGTACATATTCGCATAGGTTGGGGCTACATTTGAACCCATGGCGGTCCCTTTAATTTGTCTATAATAACTATCTTCGAATAGGAAGTAGTTTTCCGTTAGGACAAATTGTAGTAGATCCAAAATATATCTTTTTGTGTCCGGGTGTAATGTTAGTAGGATGTAATCTAACTCTCAGACAGAAACGTATCCCAAGGGGTCTGAGAGTTAGATTACATCCTACTCTTGGCAAGGATAACCCGGATCATTGCGAGACCTGGTACAGAATATTGAACAAGTGCTCAGTGGATTTGATGGTTTTAACCATCGATACACTACAAAAGGAACTGGTGAAGTTGATTAAAGAAATAGCAACGGTAGAGAGGGAGTTGGAATCATCAACTGCCCAAACAGAATTGGAGAAGCTCAAGAAGGACATAGAGGATAAATTGATACAATACCAGAGAGATACAGAGGAGTATAAAAAGAGGAAGTTCCAAAGGGATACTAACGACTACCAGAAGGATCAGGTGTATACGTGGTATCGTAATAATTATAGACAATTCAGGACAGATAGGGAGAAACCTAACACCAGATGGCGACAGAACTCAGATACACCATCCACGTCTTCCTCTGCCTCTTCCTCTTATGGAACCACTTTTTTAGGCCAAACCACCGATCACAGAGACCAATCAGGAGGGGGGGTCACCACGAGAGGAACATCAGACAGGAGGCGGGAGAAGCTCCCCAACAACAGGAGGAAAAACTGATATACAACCTCTCAGGTAGGCCCCTAACATTACAGGAAGAAAAAGTGTTAAACAAAGGCTTATCTTTTGTTCCCACTCCATCCCCATATTGGTATGAGTATGATGTGGCCATTTATAAATTCTTGAGACAACTTAAATTGAAAGCTCATTTTTTTGTCGCAGATGCTGAGAGAGACACACAGAGCCAAACGGGAAATACAGATATACTAACGGAGACAACACGACGGACGCTCTCTTCCACGGAACAATCCATCTCACTAGACACAGGTCTGAAGCCTAAGAGCACTTTTACTCCGTATATGTTCAATCAGTCTATTGACATATACTCTAATCTAGTGAAGAAAGATGTTAAGCAATTGAGGAAGAAGAGACAAAGGAAGGGTAGATTTTGCCAACAGAAACCTAACTTCACTAGGAAGGAATGGCTAATACTCAATTCTCTGAAAGACGACAATTCAATAGTCATTAAGCCCGCAGACAAGGGTGGGGCACTGGTGATTATGGACAGGGACTACTATGTTAGAGAAATTCGATCACAACTACATGACATAACAAGTTATCAACAAATAGTAGGGAATCCCATCCAACGGTTACAGCTCACCTTAAGCACACTGAATAAGGATGCGCTGGAGAAGGGCATAATCTCAGAGGGAGAGTATAGATACATGGATAAGAAATATCCCACCATTCCGGTTTTCTATACTCTCCCTAAGATTCATAAAAACCCAGAAGCCCCACCAGGAAGGCCCATAGTCAGCGGAACGAATTCGGTATTACAACCACCAGCAGTGATCCTCGATAAATACCTAATTAAATATGTACCCCAACAGAAATCATATATCAAAGATACAAATGAATTCCTCAAATTGATAGACAACCTGATGATTGAGGCACACACAGAGGTTTGGCTTGTCACGTTAGATGTCCAGTCATTATACACATCGATCACCCACACTGAAGGCATAGCAGCAATAGAATGGACATTGGACCAGGATGATACATTAACATTACACCCGGACACAAAAAGATATATTTTGGATCTACTACAATTTGTCCTAACGGAAAACTACTTCCTATTCGAAGATAGTTATTATAGACAAATTAAAGGGACCGCCATGGGTTCAAATGTAGCCCCAACCTATGCGAATATGTACATGAACAGACTGGAGGAACTATATATTTACACCACTCCATTATTTGAGAATTGCATAACATGGAAGAGATTTATAGACGATGTCTTTGTCTGTTGGGGCGGGACAAAGACACAATTAGATACATTTTTCCATACTCTGAACATGTTAGATCCCAATATTAAATTTACGATAACTTGTGACATAGAGTCGGTACCATTTCTGGATACCCGTGTTCATTTACTTAACAATAAGTTATACACCAATATTTACACAAAACCTACTGATAGGAATAATCTCCTTGAATATTCAAGCTATCACCCACGCCATCTCAAAGAAGGCTTACCATATAGCCAACTCCTAAGGGTCAGGAGAATTATCTCACAAGATAATCAAGTGGAACCGGGACTGGATCTGATCTGCAAAAAATTCATGGATAGAGGTTATCCATTAGAGATAGTCAGCAAACATAAGGAAAGAGTTCAACTTATGGATAGGAACACTGTACTTAACCCCACCAGAAGAACAGAGAAAGTTGAGAGAATACCCTTCATATCCCCATACACTCCCTATAGTAAGGACATTAAAAACATTATCCTTAAGCATTGGAACATCTTTGAGGGTGACACTAATCTCCCTACTGAATTTACAAATCCCCCACTGTTCTCCTATCGTAGGGCACAGAATTTGAAAGATAGATTGGTACGTTCCGACATTGGGAGCGGCAAAAAACAACGGAGATTCTTCTCTGAACCAAAAAAAGGCACTTTCCCATGTCTCAATTGTAGACACTGCAATAGCATCATAAGGGGTGAATATTTTGCACACCCTCTATCAGGGAAACAATTTAAGATCTTAGATTATTTCACATGTAAAGACAAGAAAGGAGAAATTCAAGATGGAGCGAGTCTATCTCGAAAAAACTCCCAATGGGTTACAGAGATATCAGAAGGGCATGAACCCCATATATGTTAAACGAAAAAAGACTAAAGTTAAATTGGGTGTTCCATTATAGTTGGAAAAAAATGGACCCCTGTTTCACTAAAAGATATCTCTATAAAAATTGAATAAATGTACGGTATAACCTTTATTTGGCCGCTTACGGACAACACACAAAAAAATACAGTGAAGTGATAGTGACACACTCGTGAAAATACAAGTGAATTAAAAGCTGAGTAAATGCAATATGGATATTGTCCACAGGTGCTGGGAATGGCAGTGATATCTGGATTGTAATTAGAGTATAAAGTACAATATATAGTACGATATAGATTTAAATCAGATGTCACATACACCAAATTCCTCTAGAGTTAGATATCCACAGTCTGTAAGACTTAATAGGTATTTCGGCTAGAAGAGGTGGGATTGCACCGTTAGGCTGAGGTGAATTGTGTATCAATACTATTGTTCGTTACAATCAAAAGTAGTACATAGGAGACTGTTTGGTCACTGAAGACCGTGATAGCAGCCCCTATGTATATATTTATATACACAACCACACAGACTAGGTCAGTGAATACTATCTAATATCCAAAGTTCTCCTTCTCTTCTAGCCGAAATACCTATTAAGTCTTACAGACTGTGGATATCTAACTCTAGAGGAATTTGGTGTATGTGACATCTGATTTAAATCTATATCGTACTATATATTGTACTTTATACTCTAATTACAATCCAGATATCACTGCCATTCCCAGCACCTGTGGACAATATCCATATTGCATTTACTCAGCTTTTAATTCACTTGTATTTTCACGAGTGTGTCACTATCACTTCACTGTATTTTTTTGTGTGTTGTCCGTAAGCGGCCAAATAAAGGTTATACCGTACATTTATTCAATTTTTATAGAGATATCTTTTAGTGAAACAGGGGTCCATTTTTTTCCAACTATAATGGAACACCCAATTTCACTTTAGTCTTTTTTCGTTATTTCACATGTAACTCAGATTATGTGGTGTACCGTATATACTCGAGTATAAGCCGACCCGAATATAAGCCGAGGCCCCTAATTTTTCCCCAAAAAACTGGGAAAACTTATTGACTCGAGTATAAGACTAGGGTGGGAAATGCAGCAGCTACTGGTAAATTTCTAAATAAAATTAGATCCTAAAAAAAATATATTAATTGAATATTTATTTACAGTGTGTGTATAAAGAATGCAGTGTGTGTGTATGAGTGCAGCGTGTGTATGAGTGCAGCGTGTGTATGAGTGCAGCGTGTGTATGAGTGCAGCGTGTGTGTGTATGAATGCAGTGTGTGTGTGTATGAATGCAGTGTGTGTGTGTATGAATGCAGTGTGTGTGTGTATGAGTGCAGTGTGTGTATGAATGCAGTGTGTGCAGGGCCGGTGCAAGGATATTTGCCCCCCCCCATATGTCCTGACCTCCACTCCTCCTCCCTCAGTGGTCCTTACCTCCCCACCCCCGTGTTCCTTCACCCCCCTCCCCCAGTGGTCCTGACTCACCCCTCCCCTAGTGGTCCTTACCCTCCCCTCCCCTAGTGGTCCTTACTTCCCCCTCCCCTCCCCTAGTGGTCCTTACTTCCCCCTCCCCTCCCCTAGTGGTCCTTATCCCCCCTCCCTCCCATAGTGGTCCTTATCCCCCCCTCCCTCCCATAGTGTTCCTTTTCTCCCCCCTCCCTCCCATAGTGGTCCTTATCCCCCCCTCCCTCCCATAGTGGTCCTTATCCCACCCCCTCCCTCCCATAGTGGTCCTTATCCCCCCCTCCCTTCCATAGTGGTCCTTATCCCCCCCCTCCCTCCCATAGTGGTCCTTATCCCCCCCCCTCCCTCCCATAGTGGTCCTTATCCCCCCCTCCCTCCCATAGCGATCCTTATACCCCCCCTCCCTCCCATAGAGGTCCTTATCCCCCCCCTCCCTCCCATAGTGGTCCTTATCCCCCCCTCCCTCCCATAGTGGTCCTTATCCCCCCCTCCCTCCCATAGTGGTCCTTATCCCCCCCCTCCCTCCCATAGCGGTCCTTATACCCCCCCTCCCTCCCATAGCGGTCCTTATACCCCCCCTCCCTCCCATAGCGGTCCTTATACCCCCCCTCCCTCCCATAGCGGTCCTTATACCCCCCCTCCCTCCCATAGTGGTCCTTATCCCCCCCTCCCTCCCATAGTGGTCCTTATCCCCCCTCCCTCCCATAGTGGTCCTTATCCCCCCCTCCCTCCCATAGCGGTCCTTATACCCCCCTCCCTCCCATAGTGGTCCTTATCCCACCCCCTCCCTCCCATAGTGGTCCTTATACCCCCCCTCCCTCCCATAGTGGTCCTTATCTCCCTCCCATAGTGGTCCTTATCCCCCCCCACTCCCTCCCATAGCGGTCCTTATACCCCCCCTCCCTCCCATAGCGGTCCTTATACCCCCCTCCCTCCCATAGCGGTCCTTATCCCACCCCCTCCCTCCCATAGTGGTCCTTATCCCCCCCTCCCTCCCATAGTGGTCCTTATCCCCCCCTCCCTCCCATAGCGGTCCTTATACCCCCCTCCCTCCCATAGCGGTCCTTATACCCCCCCTCCCTCCCATAGTGGTCCTTATCCCACCCCCTCCCTCCCATAGTGGTCCTTATACCCCCCCCCCCTCCCACAGTGGTCCTTATACCCCCTTTTTTTAATTTTATTATTATTTTTTATTATTATTTCTTATTTTATTTTTATTTATTTTTCGTCCCCCCTCCCTGCTTGATACATGGCAGGGAGGGGGGCTCTCCTTCCCTGGTGGTCCAGTGTCATTGGTAGTTCAGTGGGGGGGAGAGGGGGGCTGGCAGAGCTGTAACTTACCTGTTCTGCAGCTCCTGTCAGCTCTCTCCTCCTCTGCGCCGTCCGTGCAGCTCCCTCTGTCAGCTCACACTGTAAGTCTCGCGAGAGCCGCGGCTCTCGCGAGACTTACACTGGGAGCTGACCGAGGTGCTGAACGGACGGCGCGGAGGAGGAGAGAGCTGACAGGAGCTGCAGAACAGGTAAGTACAGCTCTGCCAGCCCCCCTCTCCCCCAGTCTGTATTATGGCAATGTAAATTGCCATAATACAGACCTTGACTCGAGTATAAGCCGAGTTGGGGTTTTTCAGCCCAAAAAATGGGCTGAAAAACTCGGCTTATACTCGAGTATATACGGTACATATTGAAGTGTCCCTGCGGTCTTCTTTATGTTGGAGAAACTATAAGACCGATCAAAGACCGTATTGGTGAACATAAGAGAGATATCAGGGCCGCTATACAAAGGGGAACAGATGCTAAACCAGTGCCTAGACATTTTATTCAACACGGTCACAGCGTAAACCAACTACGCTTTCAAGTGATCGATACTGTCAAGCCCCTACGTAGGGGTGGGGATAGACAGAAGGCACTTTTGTGTAAGGAGACAAAGTGGATTAGTGTCTTGGAAACATTATATCCACAGGGTTTAAATGAGGATTATGATTTGAAATTTTTTTTATAATATAGGTTTACATTGTTTAAACTTATATACTCTGTACTCAAATCCAAGTAACCATTATAACATTATGATTTTATCTTTATCAGACTTTGACCATGATTGGTCCGCCTGGTCCCCTATCTCCGCCTCTGGCTCTCATAAAATTAACCAATGTTGGTCCGCAACCCGAATAGTCATTACGGGGTCCACATTTGGGATGGCCATGGATATATTTCATTGGTACACCACTGGTGAGTACATCTCTATTTTTTAAGTAGACGGAGTATTTATCTCTGAGGGGCTACTGTAGTGTCTCAACACATTATGTACCAATTTGGTGACATACTTTTACTACATGCTTACAGAGGTACCTCTGAGTTACACAGATGGGCTACAACAGAGAAATTACATAGTTATGATCAAAAAATAGAGGACTTAATAAAGTGACTGTATCTCTTTAAAAAGGATATGGAGTGGATGTCGGCCATATCACTTTACCATAATAGTAACGACCCATGTTCCTTACAGCATAATTTTCCCCTTTTTGGTTATTAACCACTCACAATTATAAATAAATATATAACAGACTAGTACTTTGATTTTAAGTTCAACTTTAAACACATTTAAAGTTTTTTTGGATAGTTGGGAATTGTTTTGGGAGTTTTGTAGATATGTAAATATGTTAATAAAGTTATTTTGAGATTTTCGCTCTGTGGAGCACATTCATGTCGAACAGAGTGTGACGTCATCATAGCGCGACCCGCGAGAAAGGGCGGGCGCGCAATAGAGACATAAAAAGCTTCTCACACTCATTCCCGACAGGGCCATTGAAGGGATCGTTGGATTCCGAGCGCGCAGCCCGTTACAGCACCCCACCGCCTGTTACAGCATTCCATCAAAGGTAAAGAGACCCTCTACAACAACGAGCAAGCAAGGAAGGAGCCTGGAGGACGCACTGGACAAAGGAGGACTGACTACATGTTCCTCTATCCTGGCACAGACCGGAGATAATCCCTTGGACGTAGATACAACCAACAGATGATACAGGGAATCCTCTGGCCTCTAACTGTGGTGAGATCTAACCATTTAACACTTGGAGTAATAGCTGCATATAATCATCAGTGTACACATATTTGGACTGTAAATACTTTTTTCATTTTTTTCTCATTTTTTTCTCATTTTTTTCTTCTTTTTACTTTTTCATTTTTTTGGACATTTTCTTTGCTTTTTCATATATATTTTTTCTATATTACTGATGAATTTTTCTGTACAGTGTATATAAGAGATAGAGGGCTCTCTATCATATAGTGCCTCTGTGCACTTTACTTGATTATCTATTGCGGTTTATATTGGGGGCTTTCTGTATATATTTATTATTGTTTAGGTGCAATGGTAGGATTGTAGATATATTTTTTGTCATTAATTATACCTTTACGATATTCTATTCGCTTTAGTTATTTAATAAATCTATTTTTGCAAGAATTAGCTTCATAGCAGTATTTATACAGAGTGCGGTATCCTTTTTTGTTGTATATATCATTGGGAGGTACCAGGAGTGGGTTACCCGGATATCCAGCACCTGTTAGATGGAAGAGTGCCTGTACATTTCTCTTTAAGGGTTAATTTGAACCAAGAATAAATTTGGCATTTTATCTTCTATTCTCGGAAATAGGATTTATATAAAATCCTAGTTACGGGAAAAATACTGATTTCGAAATGTTCTTGTTAATTGTCCAAGATATCGGTATTTGTAAATATCTGGTTTTAATCAAATGTGTAATGCGTAATGTGTAATAACTAGAAACAGCTGTTTATAACTTGTGAAAAACATATTATGTAATAAATGCTCATGATCCCCACCGACATGAAAATGGGGTATAAATGTTACTGACGTATAATTAAACTTTGAATTGGTTATAGAACACATCTCTTCTTGTCTTCTTGACTCATTCCCAGGATCCTGTCTGTCTATCTAAGAGGGTGTGGCTCCGACAAAATATCCATCTAAGAAAGAGGGTTTTGTGTATAGCTGATTTTATCCCCAACAATTTGGTACCAGAAGGGATAGTTTTGAAGGTTTTTGTTAACACTCCATTTATTCCCACAGAAGGTGTTGACTTTTCCCTTAAACCTCTATATACATCCATACATATGGTGTAACAGGTGACACCCGTGTCTACAATAAAGGGCATATCCCTCCCCTTTACATTGAGGACTATGAAGGATTGTTCCATAAAACTAGAGGATAATACAGGAAAAGCTGGGCAGCCCTATGACCATTGGATGTGATGGGTAGGGCCAGAAGGAGTATTGGGGCCAGAGGGGGCATTAGGGGCAGGAGAGCGATGCTGTGGGGGGTAGTGGGACTGCTGGGGTATCCGTGAGGGACCCTGGTAACCTGGGGGTTTGTCCAGTCTGTGGTCTGATAGGGTTGGGGCACTCATTCCTCCAGTGTCCCTGCCGTCTACAGTTAAAACAATGTGTCTCTCTATTAATAAATGGTTGGGACCTATTTCCTCCACCTCCTCTTCCCCTTGGATCCCTAAATCCTCTCTGGTTTAATCTCCTATCACCTCCAAAACCTCTTTCTCTTGCCTGATTAGGGTCACAATGCTGTAAACCCTGTGACTGATACAACATACTCTTTCCATCTTTACCTATAGCAAAACAACCTGCTGCTTCTCTCTCGTGTATTTTCTGCAAAAAATTAACTGGAGTTAAAGTTGACCACTCTGAAATCAACTGTTTAACTAGCAGTGAATATGCTGGAAGCATATTCCCAATGCAAGTCTGTATTTTTAAAGAACCCATACCACTCTCCTCTGAACCAAGTCCAGCTTCATCTTTCCAACATTTATAAAACCTTTTAGTGAAATCTGTCACTGTCTCCTTTGTGCCCTGTTTACAGGACAAAGCAGTGGAGATAGACTGCTTGTCTTTCCACAATCTTATCATCTCTGTTTTCACTTCATCCCACATAATGTCTCTCCCTTCTTCCATGGCTAATGGATAAGTACTCACTGTGGTTCCATCAAGTGGGACACTCACAGTGGGCACTCTACTCCATTCCCACCCAGATTCTGAGTCATAATCTAATAATCCATCAATAATTAATTTTATGTCAATCTGTGTCATATTTTGTCCTTGGCACATTCTCTTCAAATACATAATACATGCAGAGGGATTCGTTCTAGGATTTGGAGCTCCCTTAATTATGTCCTTTAATTTTCCTGGAGTTAAAGGTTTCACAATTAATTGATCTCCTACAGTCAGATAAGGATATGTCTGCTGTGTGTCTAACTCATCAAGTTCTGCTTCCTCATCTTCCTCATCATCATCCTTATCTGTTCTTTTAATACCCAGTCCCATCTTTTTCTTATACCTAGTTTGGATACCCTTAGGGGACCTTCGCTGGATTTGTTTAATCATCTCATCTTGGGGAGAGATAGAAATGGGGCAGTGGCTACCCCCTTTGATCCAACTGCTATAGCAAGAACCAAATTATCAGCTTTAGGTGGCAGGCTGGGATATAGTGGGCTATAGTATGGAGTGTAATTAGGAGGGGGCAGTGATTTGCAGCTATCAACAACAGTCTCTTTAGTTTTCTTTTTATTCTTTTTTATCCTTTTCCCCTCTTGGGAAACAGGGTACCAATGAGGTGCAATCTTAAGCCAATTCTCACCCCCCTGTCTCATATATTCCTTGTCCCATCCTGGATCTCCCTCATACCAAGGAAAAGATTTCTTATCTCCCAAACATAATCCCTTAACCATACTCCGAAAATAATCATCATTAGCCCAGTCTTTAGGAAAGGGAGTTTCACTACCCTGTCCTTGTGTCCACCCTGACATATTGTCCACCCAAGGATCCACTAAATAATCCCCCAGCTCACCAATTCTAGCAACATACTGTTTGCAAGTTTCCCCTGGATTAGGGCGAGGGTATTTTTTAGACTGGGAAGTACCCATTTCAAACTCAATGAGAATTGGATTTGGAATAGCTGATTATTCAATGGTTAAAGAACAGCTGTCCGGAATGAAAAGTTCCAACAAAACTGTTACTTCTCCATGAGCTGTAGTGCTTAAAATCAGAAATTCCAATCCCTTGCAAAAAGCACAAAAGCCAACAGATATATCGCAAGCAAGCAAAACAGAGGTTGCAGGACAGCCAAAATACCCATCAACAGAGTACAGAGTTTAAAACAATTCCGTCACTTTTTTTTTCCTTTGCTAAACCATTACAGTATGCAAAAGTTTTACATGTACATAAACTACAACGCAGTCTGTCAAAGACTGAAAATCTGTTTTACAACCTACCAAAGGCAACCTCTTCCAAAGAGGGATTTTTTGGGACGTCTCCCAAAATACACAGTTATGTACAAACACTCCTCTCCTACGCATGGAGTGAAACTATATAAAAATCTCAAAAGTGAAATTCCCCTTTAAATAAAAACATAGATATGCAATGTGTGAAGGATGGAAAGAGACAAGTAAAATAATTAAGTCAAATAGACACTCTTTAATACTTTTACCTGATCTTTTCGCTCCGTTCAAATGCACCCCACTTCTGGTACCAAATTGTTGGGGATAAAATCAACTATACACGAAACCCTCTTTCTTAGATGGATATTTTGTCGGAGCCACACCCTCTTAGATAGACAGACAGGATGCTGGGAATCAGTCAAGAAGACAAGAAGAGATGTGTTCTATAACCAATTCAAAGTTTAATTATACGTCAGTAACATTTATACCCCATTTTCATGTCGGTGGGGGTCATGAGCATTTATTACATAATATGTTTTTCACAAGTTATAAACAGCTGTGTCTAGTTATTACACATTACGCATTACACATTTGATTAAAACCAGATATTTACAAATACCGATATCTTGGACAATTAACAAGAACATTTCAAAATCAGTATTTTTCCCGTAACTAGGATTTTACATAAATCATATTTCCAAGAATAGAAGATAAAATGCCAAATGTATTCTTGGTTCAAATTAACCCTTATATGAACAGCTAGGATAGATAGCAAAATGGATATTTGTATCTACAATTCCCCTCTTAGATCATATCATGATCTATTTTACGGTAAATATCCATGGGAGGCCTGCGACAGAGAAACAAAAGGAGGTATATTCAGACGTGCTAATCACATCTGCAGGACTTTCATTATTTCTTCACCTCGATTTTTTTTTCTGTTTAAAAAAAATACTGTTATCATTAGGAGGTATGTTCAATAAAATTTTAATTGTACTCTTAATAGCTGATAACATGAGAATTATGCTGACTGTTATTTACATCAATTATTTAGGTAAATGAGAAAAATATAATTTGCATAATAATTTGGAACAGGGTGTATATTGGACATTTTTAATATTAATATAGATTTTTTTTTTTTTACTGCATAACAGTATTATTCTGGTTTTTAGTCTTCTGTGTTATTTTACATATAAATGATCCATACCCTCTTGGCACAATCTTTCTTCCTCTTTTGTTTATTGTTTCATTTTTCTGTAGGGCTAAGAGGAAGCTAGTTCTCTTCGAGGTATGCTGCCTACCTATTTAGTACTTTTCTTTTGGCTTGGTTAAATAGCACCAACCCTTCTATCTGTATTCTTTGCCTTCTGTATTATATTTGTGTCACTAACTATCTCCAAATATCACAGAGACTCTAAAACATGGATTTCAATCAAACTTCTATTCAGTATCAAGCACATATCTGCTTCACTAGTTGATTGCTCAGTGACTACTAAAAATGGCTTTCAATTGACACATATTCCAGGGGGCGTGTCCTGCTGTTCTTAAAGCTGCAGTCATCTCAACATAAATAATATGCTTTTATCATCACTGCAATGGCCATTAAAGTGTAAACCTTCTACATCTATTCAACAAACCTCTATTTATCAATTCACCTTGCTGCTTTAAGCTAAAGCAAGATTAGAGCAATAACTGGCCTTCACTAGATGGCTTTATGTATGTCTTATAAAGTTTCCTGCACTAAGTATTTCTTTCCAAGTGTATTATACACACATATATAAATTTAATACATAACAGGTAATACATGTATTCAACCATGACGGGTGCATTCTGTGCTGAGGTATATTGCCATACATCTCTTAAAAGATTTTAGATTGAATGAAGATTTGAGTGTGTCCCTGAGGTTATTCCATAATTGCGGTGCTCTATAGGAAAAGGAGGATTGAGCGACTTTATTTTTGTATTGGGGTATGCTAAATATCATGCTAGTACCTGATCAGAGGTTATAGTGGTGGGAACAGCTGGGGAGAGCATTCTACTCAGGTAGGGTGGGAGCTTCCCAGAAATGCTCTTATGCACAAGGCTGGAAAGATGAAGAGTTCGTCGGGATTCCAGCGACAGCCAGTTTAGCTCTTTTAACATGTCACATTGATGGGTTAAGTCAGTGTTTCCCAACCCAGTCCTCAAGGCACACCTACCAGTCCAGGATTTAAGGATTACCCAGTTTTGTCTAAGGTGTTTTTGCTTTTTTTTCTAAAAACACCTTAGACAAAACTGGGTAATCCTTAAATCCTGGACTGGTAGGTGTGCCTTGAGGACTGGGTTGGGAAACACTGGGTTACATTCTAGTAAAAAGCTGCAGAACAAATAAATATAAACAATACACAAGATCCAGCGCACTCTCCTATCTACTAAACAGCAACTTCAATGTTGACAGATTTTATTAGTTTGTAAAAGTTCTTTTTAAAAACACCTAATCTAGGCAAAAAAATGGGGATTTAGTTACATTATATGATCATACATTGCATAAGCCTGCCACAACGTCAATGTACCCCATCTTTGGCAGGTCCTACTCTCACAGTCTAATGTCTGCTCTTATGAGATTAACCACTTACTTGGGGAAAAATTCCATCTGAGGCTCTCTGCAGTACAAGGCTAAATAGGGACCTGAGATGAGGCACCTGTAACAGGGAGGGGTGCAAAACCAAGGAGTTGGCTAGACTCCCAAATATATATAGGAAACATGGGGGGATGGTTGCACTCACCTAAACATGCTTAAATGGGGTGCTGCTGGGGGCCATATTATACAATAAACAATACACAAGATCCAGCGCACTCTCCTATCTACTAAACAGCAACTTCAATGTTGACAGATTTTATTAGTTTGTAAAAGTTTTTTTTTAAAAACACCTAATCTAGGCAAAAACAATGGGGATTTAGTTACATTATATCTTTTAAAAATAACTTTTACAAACTAATAAAATCTGTCAACATTGAAGTTGCTGTTTAGTAGATAGGAGAGTGCGCTGGATCTTGTGTATTGTTTATTGTATAATATGGCCCCCAGCAGCACCCCATTTAAGCATGTTTAGGTGAGTGCAACCATCCCCCCATGTTTCCTAGAACAAATAAATATGTCTATGGTATGTATGTTAGTTCATACATGTATAGTGTGCTTTCTTCATACATATAGTTTGTAAATCCATAAACATGTACATTCAATTTGCTCTACATATTTCTGAATGTTGATTTACTAAACAGGACTTGACACGGGAACTACAAATTTTAGGCCAATTTAACTTTGATTAAACATTCTCCAACTCACCGGTTATTTTTCTTACTCAGCTATTTTAGTCTAAAGCATGCAATTTTCAATTCAGTTAATGATTGTTCTTCATGTAGTCAATAACTCTAACAGTGTTTCCGTTCTATGATTATTTTCAAGATGTCATTTGTCCTTACAAGTATTATATATATATATAAATCGCATGTTATATACAGCACATTTTTCTATTCAGTTGTGAGTTTCATTGGTTTCTAGTACCTTGTTCTCTACTTAATACATATGAAATGGGGGTAATGCCTCCCTGGAGAGTCATTTGGAGTATCTTTGATCTAGAAACTATGTATGTATATGTCTGAATTTATTAAAATGTATCACTACCAACAATACAACACAAGCACTTTTTTTGAAGAACCCATATCCATCAATAACTATTTTTCCCTGTCATTCCATCTGATCATTATAATATGCATTACACTTTCTATGGCCCCGATGCTCAGTCTCCCATCTACACAGTTCTCTCTATTTAATCTCCTGTGTGAATATGCTGTTATAAAAATATATTTAGTCAGCATTTTTAAAATGACATACATTTGCTTGCAGCACAACTTTCATAATGCAGATATATGTTTAAGTTTATATCAATACAAATACTTTAACAAAAAGGTACCTGATGTTTTACACAAAGTATGCTAAAATGAATGTGTGACATTTAATATTGATGCTCTAATAGAACTGATAGCAACTGCTGCTATTGCATTAACTATTTCTCAAGTAATCACAGACCTCAAGTCACTCTGTTTAGATGCGGGTGACTGTCAATGAAGCCAGCATCTTACTGTCATAGAAGAGGTGTGTCCTAGTTTGGGAAAAGTCCCTTGACTGGTTTAATCACATTGGATAATGATTGCAGGTAAGCAGGAACAGATTGGGTGTTATGTTAGTGAAATGCCCATGAATCTAGCTTAATGGTGATGGCAGCAGGTGGAGAAAGCGGGTATGTATAAACATTTTTGCTAAAAAATCTAATAAATATGTAATTTATTTTCGTGATAAATGATATACCATTGGCTAAAGAAGTGGTAGCAGTTAAACTTTCATAACAGGTTCTCTTTAGTGTTTGAAGGGGTAACATTTGTAACATTTCAGAAACAAGTGGAAAGAACACAAGTAGTTCATCTCAATATACAGTGCTAATTTCTACATGACTATAAGCATGAAGCATATTATCTTACAATGTGTTTTAACTGTATTCACTTTAGAGCAGGAGCACAAGAGTAATCGCTAATCTTCAAATGTAACTGTAATGACGCTTAACCTAGCCACTTACCACAATTAGTGATGTCCCGAACTATTCGCTGGCGAATAGTTCCTGGCGAACATAGCATGTTCGCGTTCGCCACCGCGGGCGAACACATGCGATGTTCGGTCCGCCCCCTATTCGTCATCATTGAGTAAAATTTGACCCTGTACCTCACAGTCAGCAGACACATTACAGCCAATCAGCAGCAGACCCTCCCTCCCAGACCCTACCACCTCCTGGACAGCATCCATTTTAGATTCATTCGGAGCTGCATTCTTAGTGAAAGGAGGGACAGTGTAGCTGCTGCTGATTTAATAGGGAAATCGATAGCTAGGCTAGTGTGTTCAGTGTCCACTGCAGTCCTGAAGGACTCATCTGATCTCTGCTGTAAGGACAGCACCCCAAAAAGCCCTTTTTAGGGCTAGAACATCAGTCTACTTTTTTTTTTCCTGTGTAATCTAATTGCAGTTGCCTGCCTGCCAGCGTGTGTGTCAAGCTCACAGCATATACTGTGCCCACTTGCCCAGTGCCACCTCTCATATCTGGTGTCACAATAGCTTGCATTTAAAAAAAACAAAACTTTTTTGACTGTATTATAATAGCAGTCAGTTTCCTTCACACGTGTGCGTTTCAGGGCCTGCCAGGGCACAGTGTCACAACAGTGCAACTCATGTCTGGT
This sequence comes from Pelobates fuscus, assembly GCF_036172605.1. Taxonomy (NCBI): domain Eukaryota; kingdom Metazoa; phylum Chordata; class Amphibia; order Anura; family Pelobatidae; genus Pelobates; species Pelobates fuscus. The sequence goes on from NC_086320.1 coordinate 294,851,227, forward strand.
GACCCAGCAGCAGACTCTCCCTAGCAGACCCTCCCACCTACTGGACAGCATACAATTTAGATTCATTCGGAAGCTGCAATAATTTCTCTTTATTTTTTTCATTATTATTTTTATTTTTATTTATTTTTTATTTTTTTTATTCTAAATGCAAAACATTGGTATATAGGGGAATATTCACTAAATGCCAAACATTGGTATATAGGGGAATATTCACTAAATGCCAAACATTGGTATATAGGGGAATATTCATTAAATGCCAAACTTTGTTATATAGGGGAATATTCAATAAATGCCAAACGTTGTTATATAGGGGAATATTCACTAAATGCCAAACTTTGTTCTATAGGGGAATATTCACGAAATGGCAAACATTGGTATATAGGGGAATATTCACTAAATGCCAAACTTTGTTCTATAGGGGAATATTCACTAAATGCCAAATATTGGTATATAGGGGAAAATTCACTAAATGCCAAACTTCGTTCTTTAGGGGAATATTCACGAAATGCCAAACATTGTTATATAGGGGAATATTCACTAAATGCCAAACATTGTTATATAGGGGAATATAACAATGTTTGGCATTTAGTGAATATTCCCCTATATAACAATGTTTTGCATTTAGTGAATATTCCCCTATATAACAATGTTTGGCATTTAGTGAATATTCCCCTATATTCACTAAATGCAAAACATTGTTATATAGGGGAATATTCACTAAATGGCAGATATTGTTATATAGGGGAATAAAAAAATGAGGGTGGGGACCTAAAAAAAACAATAAGGGGGGACCTACTGTCGCCCCCACCCCTGAGCGGTGGGTGGGGGCCCTAAAAAAACGAAAAGGCGGGGACCTATTGTTCTCCCCCCCACCCCCACCCGTGAGCATTGGGTGAGGGCCATAAAAATAATGAGGGGGGGGACACCTACTGTCCCCCCCTACCCACACTCCTGCGTGGTGGGTGGGGGCCATAAAAATAATGAGGGGGGACCTACTGTCCTCCCCCCGGCCCCCACCCCTGCGCGGTGGGTGGGGGCCATGAATCACAATGGGGGGGACCTACTGTCCCCCCCTCGGCCCCCACCCCTGAGCGATAGGTGGGGGCCCCAAAAAACAATAAGGGGGGGACCTATTGTTCTCCCCCACGCCCCCACCCGTGAGCATTGGGTGAGGGCCATAAAAATAATGAGGGGGGGACACCTATAAAAATACTAATGGGGGGGGACCTAATGTCCTCCCCCCTGGCCCCCACCCCTGAGCGGCGGGTGGGGGCCTTAAATACAAATGGGGGGACCCTAGTCACCCCCTCCCCCCCCAAAATTTTTTTATCCCCCTACCTACCCCCCTCACCCTAAAAATAATGAGGGGGGGACCTTTAACTAAGAACCTGTAAAAAAAATTGAAAAAAAACAACTTACCTTTCAATGTTTTCTTTCTTTTAACATCTTCTTTATTCAGCCCCAAAAAAGGCCAAATAAAAAACCATAATATCCGACGCAATTAAAAAAAAAAAAAATCTTCACCCATGGAGGGCTCCGCGCAGACTGAGCTCTGCAGGGCGGGGGAAGGCTTATAAAGCCTTGCCACGCCCTGCAATTAGGCTAAGAACACTATGATTGGCTGGTTTAAGCCAATCAGAGTGCTCTTTGTCATTTTACACAGCGTGGGAAAATTCCAAAGAACTTTCCCACGCTGTGTAAAATGACACAGAGCACTGTGATTGGATGGCTTGAAATCCATCCAATCACAGTGTTCTTTGTCATTTTACACAGCGTGGGAAAATTCCAAAGAACTTTCCCACGCTGTGTAAAATGACACAGAGCACTGTGATTGGATGGCTTGAAATCCATCCAATCACAGTGCTCTGTGTCATTTTACACAGCGTGGGAAAGTTCTTTGGAATTTTCCCACGCTGTGTAAAATGACAAAGAGCACTCTGATTGGCTTAAACCAGCCAATCATAGTGTTCTTAGCCTAATTGCAGGGCGTGGCAAGGCTTTATAAGCCTTCCCCCGCCCTGCAGAGCTCAGTCTGCACGCAGCCTTCCATGGGTGAAGATGGATTTTTTTTTTTGCGCTCGGTTTCTTTTTTTTTTTTTTTTTATTAATTGCGTTGGTTATTATGGTTTTTTATTTGCCCCTTTTTGCGGCTGAAAAAAGATTTTAGAAGAAAAAAAACATCGAATGGTAAGTTGTTTTTTTTCGAATTTTTTTTACAGGTTCTTAGTTAAAGGTCCCCCCCTCATTATTTTTAGGGTGAGGTGGGCAGGTAGGGGGATAATTTTTTGGGGCGGGAGGGGGTGACTAGGGTCCCCCCATTTGTATTTAGGGACCCCACCCATCGCTCTGGGGTGGGGGCCAGGGGGGAGGACATTAGGTCCCCCCCTTATTATTATTTAGGGGCCCCACCCACCACTCAGGGGTGGGGGCCAGGGGGGGACAGTAGGTCCCCCCTTATTGTTTTTTTTAGGGCCCCCACCCACCGCTCAGGGGTGAGGGCCAGGGGGGGACAGTAGGTCCCCCCCTTATTGTTTTTTTTTATGGCCCCCACCCGCCGCACAGGGGTGGGGGCCGGAGAGGGGGAGGACAGTAGGTCCCCCCCCTCATTATCATTATGGACCCCACCCGCCGCCCAGGGGTGGGGGCCGGAGAGGGGGAGGACAGTAGGTCCCCCCTTAATTATCTTTGTGGCCCCCACCCACCGCCCAGCGGTGGGGGCCGGAGAGGGGGAGGACAGTAGGTCCCCCCCTCATTATCTTTATGGCCCCCACCCGCTGCCCAGGGGTGGGGGCCGGGGGGAGGACAGGTCCCGCCCCCCTCATTTTCATTATGGCCCCCACCCGCCGCACAGGGGTGGGGGCCTGGGGGGAGGACAGTAGGTCCCCCCTCATTATCTTTATGGCCCTCACCCGCTGCACAGGGGTGGGGGCCTGGGGGGGAGGACAGTAGGTCCCCCCCTCATTATCTTTATGGCCCCCACCCGCCGCCCAGGGGTGGGGGCCGGGGGGGGGGAGGAGAGTAGGTCCCCCCCGCCCCTTCAATCACTATTGTGGCCAGAAAGAGTCCCTGTGGGTTTTAAAATGTGCCTGCCTATTGAAGTCTATGGCGGTTCGCCCCGGTTTGCGAACATTTGCGGAAATTCGCGTTCGCGGTCCGCGAACCAAAAATTTTATGTTCGCAACATCACGAACCACAATCCTTATTATTATTCTAACACAGACACCCCTAATTCCGATAATTGCTTACATTATAACACTATAATTTCCTACTTAAAAAGAACACTATAGGCACTAAACCACATTATTTATTTATTATTTATTACTGGTATTTATAAAGCGTCAACAGATTCCACAGCGCTGTACAATTAGAGAACGTACAATATACACAGACAAATACAACACGTAGAGAGAGCCCTGCCTGTAAGCTGATAACTAGCCATTGGAGCTCTTTTATACAAAGTGCTTAGCTAGATGGCCCGTGAGCTTACAATCTAAAGGATACCATGGGGATTTGAGACAAAAGGTAGCAGGGGAAATTTGGAGGTGATGGCTAAAAGAGTTAACAGAGAGAAGCAGCTATTGATAAAATGTAAAGGGAATGAAGAGGTAATTGAGTGAGAATCTCAAACAGCTGGTGGAACATGCAATATATTTAGGGGGAACCTGGGTGGGAAAAAATGCAGAGCTTCACTGAGTTTGAGTGTGAGATGAGGCCTGAAGAACAGAAATGGAGATTGAGCTGGGAGGAGAATAGGAAAAATGATGAGGGGGAGAAGGAGAAGGGGGAGGTAAAGTAGCCATGTGTTATATACTATTGAAAAGTTTAGCAACCCATTCTATCACCTAAAATATTAATCACTGTTTACATGAAATATTGGTCAGAAACATTAAATGACAATAGTACATACTGCATGCACAGAAAAATACAGTGACAGACTACAGGTATAAATGGTAACAAACCTATAGTAACGCATGCTAATAGGGTAGCAATCCAAGAATAAATTAGGTGTAGTATCTTCCAAGCTTCAGTCAGTACCTGAGAGTGGTAGGATTTTCTGCAGGATGTAAAATGCAGAGCTTCACTGAGTTTGAGTGTGAGATGAGGACTGATAGTGGTAGGATTTTCTGCAGGATGTAAAATGAGGCAGTTTTGATGTATAAATCCTGCCCTTGCAGTCTCACTGCTCAAATCCCTGGCATTTAGGAGTTAAATCACTTTCTTTATACAGCCCTTGTCACACCTCACTGCATGTGACTTGCACAGACTTCCTAAACACTTCCTGTAAAATGAGATCCAATGTTCAAACTTAATTTATTTCATATTCTGCTTAATTTAGAATTTCTTATCTCCTTCTCTGTTAGTAGTTTTCTAGACCCTGCAGGAGGATCCTGTGTGTGATTGAAATTTAATTTACAGAGCAGGAGATGACTTTTAAAGCAAGTTGACATCTGGTTGAAAAATAAACAATTTTTTTTCCTGCAGGGAAGGTGTGACTAGGGCTGAACAGTCAGAAACCAAATAACAGATAATTGAGCAGTGAGACTTCTGATTCTTGATTTATACACCCAAACTGCTTCATTAAGCTAACATTATTTAAAAGCCTACAGTATCCCTTTAACTCAAAAGCTTTACACAATCTTGGCTACACCAACATTTTAAAAACATACTGGTCAAACCCAATGAGTTCCATTTGAATAAGCAAAACTCTACTGTAAATGATATGGAGAAAAATAAAACCAGGAAGGGGAAAAACTAAGATAACATAAGAGAGATTATTCATTAATTTCATAACAGATAGCAAATAAAATTTCATCAAAATAAAAAAACTGTAAAAAAAAAAAGTAGTTAGTACAATTTTTAAAGTTAGGCTGTTTTTAACTACAATTTCTTGTCTTTCACAATTTGCAGTTTAGTATTTAAACCTCTGAAAGCCAACAAGGCAGTAACAAATAGTCCTTCTGATATAGTAGTTTTCATTCTATATTTTAGTAAATTATTTTCATTTTCAATATGTATCTAAATTGTCAATATATACTACAGCCGAAAAAGGCATTTCAAGAAAAATGTATTACACTTCCTTTAGAATTGCATTTAAATTACTCGTGCATTTTTACAAATAGGTTTGTGTATGTTGCTCTTCACTTTATCTTTGTTCTAAAAGCACAACGTATCATTTTTGTTTTATTGCTTGTAAAATTGTTCATTTTATTTTCAATAAATAAAAAAATACCTTACAGAATATATAGCCATTGGGGTCAACATGGTTCTTTTTAATAGAATTTTTTTTTTTAAAAAAGGGTTTTCAATCTATACATTTCTATTTCCCCAGCATTTTTAGTGGAAATGGTAAACAAAACAGAAAATCACAGGCTTCTTTTAATGGGCATAGAAGTGTGGATAGCATTACACATGGGACAATGAGAACATAATACACACAATAAGAAAGATGTCCGTCGATTCAACAGACACTTTGAAAGCATAGGATGTATCTCTCAGTTGTGATTCACCAAGTCAAAGGTTATGGAACACAATGATAACTGCCTGCTTGTCTAGCACAGGACTCCGTGATAATGGCACAGTTCTGACTGGAGGGAGGAAAGGGTGAAAGCCAGACTGTGGTGGGTCAACATGAGTTTTCTGAAGTACAATTCAGTCCAAAGTTTTACTGTAGTTATACTCTGGCTTTTTCAATAGCATACCACAGCACACACATAGAATTACTCAAAGCTGCATTTTTTCTTCTTGTGGCAAATTCTTTAAATTTTGTGGATTCACATAAATCCAAGTGAATATCAGAATAAGTAGCAATAACGTGTACAAATTATGTTAAAGAACAACTGAAGTCACCCTGACTACTTCATCATGATTGTCCTATATATTTAACCCTTCCAAGTAAAATACTGCAGTTTAGTAGAAATAGCAATGTTTACATGGAATCAGGCCCGTACTGACCATCGGGCACACCGGGCAAATGCCCGATGAGCCACGATGGCCATGGGCCGAGGTCGGCAGGGGAGGTCACAGGATCTCCCCTGCCGGTCCATGCAGGGTCCGTGCTATCCGAGTGCTGGCCCTGCTGCATTCCATGACCGGCCGGTGGGAAGATCAAAGGCTAGAGTTCAACACTAGCACCACCAGGGATGGCAGCACGGTTCCCTCTCCCAGGCTAAAGGTAAGAAGGGAGGGGGGATATAATGCCTCACACACAACACCCTCACACACATCACTCTCACGCACAGCACCCTCTCACACAGCACTCTCACACATAGCACTTTTGCACACATCACCCTCACACACATCACTCTCACACACAGCATTGTCACACACGGCATTCTCACACTCCTCACCCTCACACACCTCACCCTCACACCACCCTCACACACACCCCTCACATACATCACCCTCACATACATCACCCTCACACACAACACCTACACACACATCACCCTCACATACAACAATCTCTCACACAGCCCTCTCTCACACAGCCCTCTCTCACACAGCCCTCTCTCACACAGCCCCCTCACACACAGCACTCTCTCGAACACACATTACCCTCACACACAGCACTCTTACACACATTACCCTCACACACAGCACTCTTACACACATTACCCTCACACACACAGCACTCTCACACACACACACATTACCCTCACACACACACACACATTACACACAGCTCCCTCACACACACATTGCTCTCACACACACCTCCCTCTCACACACACACACACACACATTTTACCCATCACACTCACAGCATCCATCACACCAGGGCCGGACTGGGAAAAAAATTTGGCCCTGCCATTTATTAATCACAGCAGCCCACTAAAAGGGGGCGGGGCAGAGAGGGTGTGTTTTGTCATCACTAATGACAAGCACGCCCCCTCTCAAAGTGAGCATGTTGGTTCAATGCTCTTCCATTGCATAGCTCTGTTGAAGAGCTCTAGCATGATAAAAAAGCCCTGTATTTGTTCTGCACAGTGCAAGCAAATTTAATAACATGCTTGCACTGTGTTTCCTTGCAACTTGTCTTTGATGTCTCTATAAATGGATACCAGGAGACAAAAGAGCCAGGAAAGAGTATTGTGCATGTGTTTGGAGCCTGCTTGTGGGATTGCGTGTGTGTAGTGTGAGCTGATTGTGGTGTGGTATTGTGTAATAAGGTCGGTTTTAGTCGTGTTGTGTTTGTGGTGTAATGTAATGCATATGTGGCTAGGGGCTGTAGAGAATGTGTGTAGAGGGGAAGCAGCAAGTGTGTGCATACAGGCTATAGTGTATGTGTGTTTGTGTATAGGTGATGTAGTGTTTGTAGAGAGTGTGTGTTTAGGGGTGTAGTATGTGTTTGCTTACAAGGAATCTAGTGTGTGTACAGGGGATCCAGAGTGTGTATGTTAGGAGTGTAGTATGTGTGTGTAGGTGGTGCAGTGTGTGTGTGTGTGTGTGTGTGTGTGTGTGTATAGGATTCTAGTGCGTATTTGAAGGACCCAGAATGTGTATAGGAGATCTAGTGAGTGTGCGTATATAACGGATTCAGAATGTATATAGGGATCTATTGTGTGTATGTGTGTATGTGTGTAGTGTAGTGTGTGTATATAGGGATCTATTGTGTGCATGTGTGTAGATGATACAGAGTTGGGTAAGGGATCTAGTGTGTGTCTGGAATGTAATGTGTTTAGGGGTGCAGTATGTGTGTGAGGGGTGCTGTATATATTTATATTATATACATATGTTTGGAAGTATTGTGTATGTGTGTGCTGTAGTGTGTTGGGGGGTTCTGTGTGTATGTGAAGGGTGCAGTGGGTGTGTGTGATGGATGCTGTGTGTGTGTGAGGTTTGCTTTGCTGTGTGTGAGGGTGCTGTGTGTGCTGTGTGTGAGGGTGCTGTGCGTGATTTGTGTGTGAGGGTGCTGTGCGTGATTTGTGTGTGAGGGTGCTGTGCGTGATTTGTGTGTGTGGGTGCTGTGCGTGATTTGTGTGTGTGGGTGCTGTGTGTGATTTGTGTGAGGGGGTGCTGTGGGTGATTTGTGTGTGAGGGTGCTGTGTGTGAGGGTGATGTGGGTAATTTGTGTGTGTGGGTGCTGTGTATGATGTGCATGAGAGGGATGTGTGTGAAGGTGCTGTGTGTGATGTGTGTGATGTGAGTGAGTGTGATGTGTGTGTGAGTGCTGAGTGTGATGTGCTGAGTGTGATGTGCGAGTGCTGAGTGTGATGTGCGAGTGCTGAGTGTGATGTGCGAGTGCTGAGTGTGATGTGCGAGTGCTGTGCATGCTGTGTGTGAGGGTGCTGTGCATGCTGTGTGTGAGGGTGCTGTGCATGCTGTGTGTGAGGGTGCTGTGCATGCTGTGTGTGAGGGTGCTGTGTGTGATGTGTGTGAGAGTGCTAAGTGTAAATGTTAGAAGGGATTGTGTGTTGGGGGGGGGGGGGTGAAAAAAAAAACAAATAGTAAAATAAGCAGGCATTAAATCCCCTCCCTTCTTACCTTTAGCCTGGGAGGGGGTCCGGCACGGTGGAACCTCGGATTGGTAGTCGGGGTGGCGGTGTTCCCTGATGGTCCTAGTGGTGAGTGAACTGCGGGATAGAGTTCACTCTCGCGAGATCGGGGTGTTGCCATGGCAACGCTCCGGATCTCGCGAGAGGAACCCGGCGGAGCTGCAAGATAGAGCTCCACCAGGTCCTCTCCCTCCCCAGCCGCAGGTCTATTCAAGTGGGCCAGTGAGGGAGATCTTTGATCTCCCCACCGGCCTATCGTAGAAAACAGTGGCCACCGCGGCCCGCCGGGCATTTGCCCAGTTTGCCCGGTGTGCCCGATGTTCAGTCCGGGCCTGCATCACACACACATACACACTTTACCCCTCGCACACACACACTGCACCCCTCACATACACACATACTGCCCCTCTCACACACACCCACTGCATCCTTCACTCACACACTACACCTCTCACACATACACATATATACTTCTCACACATATACTACAGCACCCCTCACACAAACACTGCACCCTTCACACACATACTGCATCCCCTATACACACACTCTCTACAGCCCCTAGCCACACATGCATTACATTATACCACAAACACAACACGACTAAGAGCACACCACAATCAGCTCACTCTACACACACACAACCCCACAAGCAGGCTCCAAACACATGCACAATACTCTATCCTGGCCCTTTTGTCTCCTGGTATCCATTTATAAAGACACCAGAGACAAGTTGCAAGGAAACACAGCGCAAGCATGTTATTAAATTTGCTTGCACTGTGCAGAACAAATGCAGGGCCTTTATCTCATGCTAGAGTTCTTCAGCAGAGCTCTGTGCATGGTCTGCCTTGGAAGAGCATTGAACCAACATGCTCACTTTGAGAGGGGGCGTGCTTGTCATTAGTGATGATGACAAAACACACCCTCTCTGCCCCGCCCCCTTTTAGTGGGCTGCTGTGATTAATAAATGGCCGGGCCGAATTTTTTTCACAGTCCGGCCCTGCATGGAAGGATTAAATGAACCACTCGTTCATGTGACAGCCACAAGAGTGCTTCTGACTCCATAGCCAAGTTAAACTTGCAGAGCAATATTTTGCCATACAAGGACACTAGCCTCTCAATTCTTCCCTATTGGAAACACTGGATTGGGAATCTCAGTCAAGAAGGTGGAGCAATCGTGGTGAGACCAGCACGGCAATTTAGTAAAGTTAGGTAACATTTTAAACCCTCACAACGGAGGGGAGACAGGATGCTTATAGGAAGGGGAAAACTATATTAAAAATACTATATTGCACAATATTAAAAATACGAAAAGGGCTTTTCAAGCATTTAAATCAGACAAATCGAGGCAAATAGAGGCATTTATAAGATTTGAGGAAGCTACTAATGCATGCCAAATTGCAATTAGATGTACTGAACTATGAGAAAATGATAGCCAAAGTGTTTATAAAGCACATAAATTCTAAAAGAAAATTTAAGAAGTGAAAGTGTAGGTACATTCAAATCAGACATGGGTGTGTTAGGAAATAAAGGTCAGGAAAGGGAAGTAAATTTTAATAATTATTTTTAAAGGAACGTATGGCAAGAATATGCAAATGATTGCTGCCAAAAAATTGCAGAAAAACTGTACTTTCTAAATAAAGTTAATAAAAACAAAGCCTGAATGCCTGATGGTATTCCCCTACTAGTACTTAAGTAGCTGAGTGTGGAAATAAGGAAACCTCTGTCTCAGTATTATACAGAGTACTACAACAGGACAATGCCCAAGACACAAAGTCACCGATTTATATTAGAAGAAAGGTATTTTAGTCTAAGGCCAAGAAAATGGTTCTTTGCAGTAAGAACAATAAAAATGTGGAACACTGCTGCTTCCCAAGTCATTTGCAAGTAGCTGTCACCCATGATCTGAGATAGGATCTAATGTGCCTCAATTGCCACTTATGGTTTCATTGTTTCTGAGCTTCTTTCTCTTGCTTGTCCCAGAAAAATGTATGTATCTGTTTTCGGATAAAGCTTTAACATATTTCTATAGTTAATCATTTAGGGCTATCTTTATGTGTCCCGTGAGGAATCCATTGATCAGCAATAATTTTTTTTATTAATTTCAACTGTGCTATTTTGATCTATATGTTGTAAGTTGGATATCTGTTTCTATCAACCCATTTTTTGGTCCGTAGACTCCATATAAATCAATGTATCAGTAATATGAGATCAAACTACATTTCGCTATACAGTATCTTACGTTAGGCCACACACTTTGCATAATTAAAACCAGGGTAGTTGTGAATTGAAATATCACTCTAAAACTGTATTCTTAGAACCAAAATCTAAACATATAATCAATAATAATCGCACACTGATGTCTATAGAGGATTCCATGAGGCTGCAGAGGACTCCATGGAAAATGCCTTTTTCCACACAATTAGCATTAGTGATGACAAGGGGAAATAACATTTGGCAAACATAGGGAAAATAAATCAGACAAAGTAGTCCCTATTTGTCTTATGATAACTTTTGACTGTATTGGAATTTAAGTGAAATTCTAACAGCCAATGTGAGTATTTCAAAAAGATGTTACCTTTATAAATTACCTATTTTTTGGGTTGTGGGGAGGAGGAGTGCTATCAGGGCTGCTTTATGTTTTTATACATGAATCATATAACAAAAATAAAATAAGATAATGTTTTGAAGTAACGGTCAAGAATAAAAAATCAAATATGTAAAATGCAAAATTATAACATGTATTTTATACATGTATATATTTATAAATATAAATAATTTTTTATTGAATTACAGAAAACATTCTGTCACTAAGAAATGAAAAAAAAAAGCAATATTCAGATCCCACGAGGGATTAGAGTCTAAAATACAGCCACTGATCAGATCATTTACCAATTACAAAATTTTAACTCTGCTAGGAAATAATATTTGAAATAAAAATGTGTTGAGTGACTTTATGTCAGTTTCAATTCTATCATATTAACAAACTTAGTAGAAGAAACCAATTTGTTTTATAATTGCTTAACAGAGTCAAAGTCAATGAGGTCGTTAAAATCTTAAATGCTTCTATATTTACATAGCTTTTATTTCAAGTCAATTAATAAGGGAAGTAAACACGGCTAGCTGAAACCTAGGAAATGCTAAATGATTCAGTACATTTTATATTAAACATAATTCTGCAACTAATCAGACACACATGATTTGTCTTGTAGTTCAGGATAAAATGTATTTCACAAAGCTTACTAATAATTAATATGATTGTCTATTTATAGTCACTGGTAGACAGAGCAACCTATCTCTATCTTAACTGTTGTGGACAGAAAATTAGCTAAAGTAAAATGCCTATTTACTCTATGTAATCATGATCAGTATTATTCAGTGACTACTCAAAATGGCCGCTGGGAGTCACCCCCTCCCATCGTGTAACCAAGATGGAGCTGGAATCCGGGGGGAGAATTTCATTATAACAGTAACATGCACATCCAGTAGGATATGCATTGAATAAACCACCTGACACCTAACCAATTATTGTTGTATTCTTCTCTGTTATCTATAATTATGCATATGATGTATTTCTGCTTTATAAGGGGCTCCCCGCCCCCTGATTAAACATTCCTGAGTTTGTCATCAACCTGGGAACATGGTGTCCGGTGTGATTTTACAACAGAGTTGTGGCAACTGACATTTAATGTGGATAAGTGCAAGATAATGCATCTTGGACGTAAAAACCCAAGGGCAGAGTACAGAATATTTGATAGAGTCCTAACCTCAACATCTGAGGAAAGGGATTTAGGGGTGATTATTTCTGAGGACTTAAAGGTAGGCAGACAATGTAATAGAGCAGCAGGAAATGCTAGCAGAATGCTTGGTTGTATAGGGAGAGGTATTAGCAGTAGAAAGAGGGAAGTGCTCATGCCATTGTACAGAACACTGGTGAGACCTCACTTGGAGTACTGTACACAGTACTGGAGACCATATCTTCAGAAGGATATTGATACCTTAGAGAGAGTTCAAAGAAGGGCTACTAAACTGGTTCATGGATTGCAGGATAAAACTTACCAGGAAAGGTTAAAGGATCTTAACATGTATAGCTTGGAGGAAAGACGAGACAGGGGGAATATGATAGAAACATTTAAATACATAAAGGGAATCAACACAGTAAAGGAGGAGACTATATTTAAAAGAGGAAAAACTACCACAACCAGAGGACATAGTCTAAAATTAGAGGGACAAAGGTTTAAAAATAATATCAGGAAGTATTACTTTACTGAGAGGGTAGTGGATGCATGGAATAGCCTTCCAGCTGAAGTGGTAGAGGTTAACACAGTAAAGGAGTTTAAGCATGCGTGGGATAGGCATAAGGCTATCCTATCTATAAGATAATGCCAGGGACTAATGAAAGTATTTAGAAAACTGGGCAGACTAGATGGGCCGAATGGTTCTTATCTGCCGTCACATTCTATGTTTCTATGTTTCTATGTTTCTATGTTATGTTTCTAAGCGTCCACGCATCTTTTCATAATTTGGACAGGGGCAAATATTTAAAAATGATCAAACGTTTTGGTTTGAACTACAACATAAACACTGGATTACAACCAACCAAATCTTATATAACACAACTGACATTTTTCTACTAGTAACTGTCACACGGTTATCAAACACTTTTTATATTATGTGCTATGGATGTTTGCAATGCTAAACCTCATAAAAGTGGACATGGTGACATGTTCTAAATTTTTGTTTTCAACTTGTATTTTAAAATAGTTTTATTCTATTCACCATTTGTATAACACAAAGAATATATCATAAAACAGATATAAAAAAATTATACTATTTTTATAATTATTATTGACAAACAAAATATAAAGGTCCTCAGCACTCAGCAATAAATACAGGGGGCTTATTCAGCCATCAAACGTAAAGGGCAATATTTCGACATGTATGTGTCTTTCTCAAGCCATACATGGAAGTGTACAATAAAGCAGTATATATAGGTGAATCTCACAGGTAAAAATTCCAAAACAGTCAAATCATAACATCAAGTTAACATTACATATGTGTCCAAATCAGTGTATATTAAGAATTAACCCATGAATGGGGTAGTGCAAAATAGCTAAACACTTTTTTTCTAGAAGGTACAGTCCATATTAAATATCTGCTACAGAATATAGTGTAAATATCTGTAAAAAAAAAACAAATATAATAATGTACTTTTTGTGGTTGACCATATACAAAATCTATCCAATTTTAGTTAAGAAAAAATAAGGGACGCTCCAGGCACCCAGACCACTTCTGCTCATTGGAGTGGTCTGGGTGCCAACTCCCACTACTCCTAACCCTGCAACTGTAATTATTGCAGTTTTTATAAACTGCAATAATTACCTTGCAGGGTTAACTCCACCTCTAGTGGCTGTCTATTAGACAGCCACTAGAGGGAACTTCCTGCTCTATAGCACAGGAAACCTGTGCTAGAGCATCGCTGGACGTCCTCACGCTGTGTGAGGACCTCCAGCATCGCTCAAATCCCCATAGGAAAGCATTGAAATTCGTTTTCAATGCTTTCCTATGGGGAGACGTAATGCGCATGCGCGGCATAACCGCGCATGCACATTAGGTCTCCTCGGCCGGTGGGCGGGATCAGTCTTCCGGCTGACGGAAGCTCAGGGAGGAGTGGCGCAGAGGAGGAGGCAGCGACGAGGGACATCGCCGCTGCCTCAGGTAAGTGACTGAAGGGGTTTTCACCCCTTCAGTAACTGGGGATTGGTGGGTGGAGGGAGAGGGACCCTCCAGTGCCAGGAAAACGGATTGTTTTCCTGGCACTGGAGTTTCCCTTTAAAGATACTGTGTGTCCTAGATTGACGTGTATACAAATGGTGATCATCTCATATTTCCATACATCATATTAAACTTTTCTAAACTTCTATATAACAAAATTAACAATCCTTGCAATATCTTAAATAGCAAAGTACACAAATTGCCTAATAAAAATAAAACCACATGCAGGCCCCTGACAGGGTTATTCACTAAAGTAAATTTCAAATTTAAAACCAGAGTAGCCAAACCGAAAACATAGCTGACTGAGATATTTGCCAGTTCTGCAATTTTGACCTTAAAGGGTCACTATAGCCACCAAAACAACTTTAGTTTAATGAAGTGGGTTGTGTATATAGATCATGCCTCGAAAGTTTCACTGCTCAATTCTCTGCCATTTAGGAGTTGAACCAATTTTATTTCTGTTTATACAGCCCTGGCCACACCTCCCTGGCTTGTGACTGACACGTCCTGCATGAAAACAAAATTTATTTTATTTTCAATCAGATGTAACTTACTTTAACCCCTTAAGGACTGAGGCGTTTGTACGAGTTGTGATCAAAACAAAACGAAAACAAAACTTTGAATTTGTGCTATATGTCTGTTCAACCAGAATTCAACTCTTTCATATTAAATGCACACACACTTATTATATATCATTTTGTTCTGGAGAAACAGGGCTTTCGTATCATATTAAATATTTATATTTGAAAGATATTTTTTTTTGTCAATCTTTATTTTATTGAGACATTTATGGCGTTTGGCACAGAAAGGAAAGATGAAGTTAAAGCACGTAAATATATGATAAGTCTGGTGACAGTAACTCACGAGTAAACTGTCTAATTAAAAATAAAAAATTTAGATGGAAAGGTTAACAAGGTACTTAACTAGAAACCGCAATTTATTCTATATAGTGATGCTATACATTTATAAGGTTAATCAGAGCAACAAATAATGAAAAGCAAAAGAGTGAGAGTTACATGGTACAAATAAAGTTAAAGATAGGCTATACGATATGCAGGCTACATGCACTGTGCATGGTAATTATAATGCGCTTCATGAAGAACTTGTGGCTGGATTAACATTAAGCATGTAATGCATTGTAGCGAAAGCCACTTCGCCACTGTGGTTTGGAGGGGGCTGCTTGCCCGCCTCTTACCCTGTGACTACGGTCCCTGGGCGATTTGGCCCTTTATGCATGGTATTTGGGCATACTGTGGGTTATTGGGCTGCCCCAGGATTATGGGCCCTCTCATCAGCCCATACGAAACTTAAACCCCATGGCGTTTGAACTGTGTTTGTGGCATCTAAACGCTGTTTGGATATGTTGAGCGCTCAGATCCAAGCCATCTGGGGATGGGTTGAATGTGGGGGTTCTGTTTAGTATAACAGGAGTTATGTATTTTTATGTCTTTTGGTGGTTGCTGGTAACATGTGCTTAATGGAGGCTGTGTTTGTCCCTGGATATAATTAAATCAGCTTCTCCATTGTCTCCAGGATAGAGGATTCTGGGGAACTAGTTTGAGCTTCTAAAAACCATGCTTCCAGAAGGTCAAATGCACATTTGTACTAACTTTTGAACCCCTGGTCCAATTCGTATGATTTTTTAGTATGTTGTTCCCCCGAATGGATTGATTGTGTATATGTATTTTTATGCGAATGTGATGTATATTTTGGGAGTAATGAATGTTGTGTAAAAACTGTATTTTCCCTACCTAGGATAATTGTATTTTCCTGTGTGTACAGATAATTAGTTTACAGGTAGAGGGGAGGGCTATGTGTGGGATGTAACTATTGTGTGATTGGTTAATGTACGTTACTGTGTGTGTCCCTCCCCTTCATGGGAGCACCTAATAAAAAGGGCTGCAAGCTAGCAGCCAGAGAGTTCTATTTTTACCCTCAACTTGAGTCCTGTCTCTTATTGGGGGAATCTGCTACAAGGGATTGCTATGCTAGGCATATTCCCTTGCTATAATCACTGAGCTCTTGTAAGAGCTTGTTCCTGCTTCGTTCTGAAGGGAGATAGCTGCAGCCTGCGGTGCTTATGGTGTCTGGTGGAGTGCTTGGAGTCCTCTGGAAGCGCTAGGAGCATCTTTCAACGGAGGTACCCAGTCGGGGTGCCAGTGGATCCGTTACATTGGTGGCAAGCGGTGGGATGGCGTCCTAGTGCGAGGAGAAGCAGCTCAGAGACACCGGTAACGTGTGGAGTTGTGCAGCGTCCCTATCTTCAGCAACATAATGGAACCAGCAGTGGCTACAGCAAGCATGGCGTATAGCTACTCCGTACTAGAGTTTGGCACGATGGTAGGGTTGCGCCTGAAGTTTTACGGACCCAATCCAGAGGAGAAATACGTGCGGTTCGTGTGGGACATGGTGACCCGGAACCTACAACACAGGGCGTTGAGGGAAGGCCAGTGGGCACGTTGGGAGAAACTCCAGCCACAGGTAGAGTGGGACGAGGAAGAAACCGAGGTGGCCGGTGGAGATGGGACCGAGGTCTCTCTACCGGCCCTACAGGGATGCTGGGCACCCGGCCCAGATCCCCAACGGCAGTATGTTTTACAGGGAGGGGAGACAGTCGGTCTCACTCCCCAGCGGCAGAATGTGTTATTGGAGGAAGAGACAACCGGTCTCCCTCCCCAACATCAACCAGAGGTACCCGAGGTAGAGGACCTCATAGACTGGTCCTGGGAGGACCCCCTGCAGGCAGGTGGAGATGGGACAGAGATCTCTCCACCGGCCCTACAGGGATGCTGGGCAACCGGCCCAGATCCCCAACTAGAGCTGGAGTTACAGAAAGTGGAGAGCATCGACCTCCCCCCCCAGCAGCAGCCGGAGTACCAGGGGGAGGTAAGTGATATTTCTCCTCCCCAGTCAACTCCTTTGTTCCCTGACCCCCCAGCAGAAGAGCTGGCAACTGGGCAGAGCGCCGCTGGCCTCTGTCCTCCCTTGTTTCCTTCCCCTGAGCCTGACTTTCTACAGGCTGCCTCAGCGGAAGAGCTGGCAACTGGGCAGAGCGCCGCTGGCCTCTGTCCTTCCTTTTTTCCTTACCCTGAGACTACCCCAGCTCTGACCCCGGAGCAGAGCACATCGGGCATCTGGCCCCCAAGTACTCACAGCCATTTGCCCAGCAAGGCCGAGGGTGCCACAGTTTCACCCCACAACTTGGGACCTACAGGCCAGTATGACTTATTGTTGGGGGGCTATTCTGTGAATTCTTTATTGTGGGGGGGCTACACTGCTAAATTTGTTTTGTGGGTTAGACCCTCTGTGAACTATGTACCGTGAGTGGGCCATTCTGTGAGTTCTTTATTGTGGGTGGGCTACTCTGCTAATTTTGTTTTATGGGTGGGCTGCCCGACTAATCTAGGTACTGACCGGCAGAAGGTCAGGTACCTGGTTAGTCTACCCCCGAATGGGAAGATATGTAGCGAAAGCCACTTCGCCACTGTGGTTTGGAGGGGGCTGCTTGCCCGCCTCTTACCCTGTGACTACGGTCCCTGGGCGATTTGGCCCTTTATGCATGGTATTTGGGCATACTGTGGGTTATTGGGCTGCCCCAGGATTATGGGCCCTCTCATCAGCCCATACGAAACTTAAACCCCATGGCGTTTGAACTGTGTTTGTGGCATCTAAACGCTGTTTGGATATGTTGAGCGCTCAGATCCAAGCCATCTGGGGATGGGTTGAATGTGGGGGTTCTGTTTAGTATAACAGGAGTTATGTATTTTTATGTCTTTTGGTGGTTGCTGGTAACATGTGCTTAATGGAGGCTGTGTTTGTCCCTGGATATAATTAAATCAGCTTCTCCATTGTCTCCAGGATAGAGGATTCTGGGGAACTAGTTTGAGCTTCTAAAAACCATGCTTCCAGAAGGTCAAATGCACATTTGTACTAACTTTTGAACCCCTGGTCCAATTCGTATGATTTTTTAGTATGTTGTTCCCCCGAATGGATTGATTGTGTATATGTATTTTTATGCGAATGTGATGTATATTTTGGGAGTTATGAATGCTGTGTAAAAACTGTATTTTCCCTACCTAGGATAATTGTATTTTCCTGTGTGTACAGATAATTAGTTTACAGGTAGAGGGGAGGGCTATGTGTGGGATGTAACTATTGTGTGATTGGTTAATGTACGTTACTGTGTGTGTCCCTCCCCTTCATGGGAGCACCTAATAAAAAGGGCTGCAAGCTAGCAGCCAGAGAGTTCTATTTTTACCCTCAACTTGAGTCCTGTCTCTTATTGGGGGAATCTGCTACAAGGGATTGCTATGCTAGGCATATTCCCTTGCTATAATCACTGAGCTCTTGTAAGAGCTTGTTCCTGCTTCGTTCTGAAGGGAGATAGCTGCAGCCTGCGGTGCTTATGGTGTCTGGTGGAGTGCTTGGAGTCCTCTGGAAGCGCTAGGAGCATCTTTCAACGGAGGTACCCAGTCGGGGTGCCAGTGGATCCGTTACATGCATTATAACAAGATATGGGACCACTGCATCCCCACACCTCTGAATACGTTTGCTCAGCTTAAGATTACCTCTCTGTATATCTTCCCGTCCCCTTCAGATAAAGACAGAGAGAAATATGACTGCAATAAACACTATAACTAGGCACATAGTGATATGAAATTGCACAAGGCTATGTGATGGCGGTAACAGCCAAGTAGCAGACTGTAGGGCATAATTCTTAAGACCTGCCCGATTAGTTCATCCTCAGTCGATGCCAGTACTCGGAGGTCGGCATGGGCAATTATAGAGTGTTTGCACACAGGTGTGCGGAGCGGTGTCCCTCCTGCTCCAGGCTGCGACAAGAACCTGTATCGTGGTTCCACGGGCTTGGGTGCTCACAATGGAGTCCAAGTCCTTACCGGGTTGGGTGTGGCATTAGCTCCCGATGTTAAGTCGCCACCTGTGGTGTTGGGGCTTTGGTCTCTGTGGGTGATGTCGAGGGAGTTATTCCCTCAGGGCTCTCAGTCTAGATGGGCCTTTGTAGATTGGTGCACGTGTACGCTGTGTAGTTCTTTTCCACCTTGCTGAGTCCCCCTGCTCCGAGCCGGCTCCACCGGAAGGTGAGCCTCTAGTCGTGCCCAGAAGCAGTTGAATGCCACATTGATGCGTTGCCTGAGGCTATCAATTATCGATAGGTAAGCAGGTAAAGGCTGTTGGAGCTCGTGCTCAGTATGCCTTATTGCCATTTTGAGAGCTTGTGCTGCGGTCGGGTCCTGCGTTGTGTCAGCTGTTTGTATCCAAGCAGGGTACGTGGAGCGGGTCAGTGGGGACCTGAATAACCCCTGTTGGTCCATGGGGGAGGGGTAGCATTAGGTGGGGACCACACGAGCATCCTTAGAACCGGGAGAGCCGCCGTTTCCCCACAGTTCCAACACGAGTGGGCCACAAGCCTCAGGTCGGGCATCTCAGCTAAGGAGGTGCACTTGACGGACACCCCCGGATGCAGCGTTGACCTGCGCTCAAGAGGGTTGCTGGTAGTGGGTAATGTGAGTAGGAGTCCCGGGTTTAGTCCCCAAATTCGAGGCCAGACGTGGGAGCTCTTGCCGAACACGTCCAATCCGCATGGCAGTCAAGCTCCACCCCTGAAACATAATTTAATATTAATATAATATAAAAAAGTGAGAAATTAAGAAATGTTATTTTTTTAGTTCTGCATGGCATTATAACTGTGAATAGCATAATACTGTTAGCTGTTACTGCAATAAAATACAAATATTTGTATTCAGCGATTTCTCACGAGTAAAACAGTACCCCTCATGTATTGGTTTTATGGTGTTTTGGAAAGCTACATGATCAAATATAGCAGGTTAAATTTTTCAGTTTATACACAGTACGATTTACCAGACTGGTTATGTTGCCTTTGAGACCCAATGGTAGCCCAGGAATGAGAATTACCCTCATGATAGCATACCATTAGCAAACGTAGACAACCCAAGGTATTACAAATTGTGTATGTCTAGTCTTTTTTAGTAGCCACTTAGTAACAAACATATTTGTTTGTGTGTGAAAATAAAAAAACAAAACAAATTTTAACCCTAATTTGGCCAGTGTTTGTGACTAAGTGACTACTTACAAAAAGACTGGACATCCCCCATTTGCAATACCTTGGGTTGCCTTCTTTGTAAATGGTATGCCATCATGGGGGTAATTCTCATTCCTGGGCTACCATACGGTCTCAAAGGCAACATAACTAATCTGGTAAATTTCAATTTAAAGTACCGTATATACTCGAGTATAAGCCGAGTTTTTCAGCACATTTTTTGTGCTGAAAAACCCCAACTCGGCTTATACTCGAGTCAGTGTCTGTATTATGGCAATTTGCATTGCCATAATACAGACCGGGGGAGAGGGGGGCTGTCAGAGAGTTTACTTACCTCTCCTGCAGCTCCTGTCAGCTCTCTCCTCCTCCGCGCCGTCCGTTCAGCACCTCGGTCAGCTCCCAGTGTAAGTCTCGCGAGAGCCGTGGCTCTCGCGAGACTTACAGTGTGAGCTGATAGAGGTGCTGCACGGACCGGCGCAGAGGAGGAGAGAGCTGACAGGAGCTGCAGGAGAGGTAAGTAAACTCTCTGACAGCCCCCTATTCCCCCCCACTGAACTACCAATGCCACTAGACCACCAGGGAAGGAGCTCCCCTCCCTGCTATGTATAAAGCAGGGAGGGGGGACGGAAAAAAAATAATAATAAATATTACAAATAAAATAATAAAAAATTAATATTAAAATAATAAAAAAATAATAAAATAAAATAAAATAATAAAAATGAATCATAAAAAAATATTAAAATAATAAAAAAAAAATTGCCCACTCCCCACCAAGGCTCTGCAACACACGCACACACACACACACACACACACACACACTGCACACATACTCATACACACATACACACTGCACACATACTCATACACACACACACTGCACTCATACACACACTGCACTCATACACGCACACACGCACACACATACATACACACACACGCTGCACTCATACATACACACGCTGCACTCATACATACACACACTGCACTCATACACACGCTGCACTCATACACACGCTGCACTCATACACACGCTGCACTCATACACACGCTGCACTCATACACACACGCTGCACTCATACACACACGCTGCACTCATACACACACGCTACACTCATACACACACGCTGCACTCATACACACACTGTAAATAAATATTCAATTAATATAATTTTTTTAGGATCTAATTTTATTTAGAAATTTACCAGTAGCTGCTGCATTTCCCACCCTAGTCTTATACTCGAGTCAATAAGTTTTCCCAGTTTTTTGGGGTAAAATTAGGGGCCTCGGCTTATATTCGGGTCGGCTTATACTCGAGTATATACGGTAACTGAAATGCAAGCCTTATATTTGACTCAGTAACTTTTGAAAACAACATAAAACCTGTACATGGGGGGCACTGTTAAACTCAGGAGACTTAATTGAACAGAAATATTAGTGTTTCAAAACCGTAATACAACAATGATATCGTCAGTGAAAGTCCTGTTTGTGTGTGAAAAGTGGAAACAAATTACACTTACCTTGAAGATATCATCGTTGTGATACATTTTTTTTTTTTTTAAATATATCTTTATTTGATTTTAAATTTTTTTGAATCAATATCAAAACACATAGGTCATACAAAATACAAAAATATAGACAGTTACTACAATAGTAATAAACATCAAACCATTCAAGCTATATCATATAACTTCTGTCGAAGTTCATTCATAAATCCTACATACATACATAGTGGGAGTAGGCCGCAACATACAATAGGATCAGTTATACATACATAGTCAATTTTATCATTTAACATTTCAGTGTATACATCATAAAAAGTTATTGATATTGCTCATTATTTTCTAAGAGTTTTAGACATTTTTTCCCCATTTCATATTTCTGTACAATATCCTTCCTCTTAAAAAGCCCTATTTAATTTTTAATCTGAAGTATTAGTTGTTTCTCCCAATGTTTAACCTCAATTGTCACAGAGTTCTTCCATCCTCTTGCTATCAAAATCTTTGCTGCCATAAAAGAATGGCAGACCAAAAATTGTTGGTATATTAATAAATCAGGCCATTGAAGGTGTAAAAGGGCCGTTGTTGGAGATTTTTCGATCAGAATTTTGTCCCAAACATACAGTTTTCTAAAGACCTCATCCCATAAATTCTTAATTAATCTACAACTCCACCAAATATGAATAAAACTTCCCAAGTTGCTTCCACATCTCCAACATATTTTAGATTAATTGTGATCAATTCTGTTTAATCTCATTGGCACTAAATACCAGCGATAGCAAACTTTATAATGTGTCTCAAACAATGTAACATTGTGAACATTCCTTTTTTTTTTTATTCTTTATTTTGGTGCAATAGAGTTAACAAACAGTCCCGTGGTGCTACGATAGCAGGCACAGGCGGGATGGTGTAATCAAACAAGGTTATGACGGTATACAATTGCACATTTTGTTATGAGACAGGTTATAAAAGTATGGAAGTACGATACGAGTAAAAGAGTTATATCAGTAATCATGAAACATTTGCTATGATGAGTAAAACACAGATTATATAATTTGCCATTAAAATAATAACTTAATCGGGGACATAAGCTAAACATGAGGAGTTGCTGGCTCCACCTAGGGTCCAATGCACATTTTCAATCAGAATGATCCAAGAGATTCCTGCATAATGATCGTCAGGGCTAGTGAATATGAACCTGCAGAAGTAATGGAGGAGGGACATGTAGGCCAGCTACGCTCCCCTGATTGTTGTCCACCAGGGTTAAAGGCCTGAACCTTACATAACACATTACTAGCAAGATCCTGAGCTGTTTTACTGCAATGCAACTCTATAGGGCGTATTATCTGGGTGCTTGGTTAACCCAGACGCCACCTCCCAGATAGCAAGTCCGAGGTAAGTGTTCAGTAAGCCTATTGTGTCTCGTGGGTAATATATCAAATTAAACAGAAAATAACTTTAGGTAACCTAACATAGAGTAAAACCAATATTATAAAACGGTCACCACGGGGCCCCCTTGCGCTCTCCCAGGCAGTCTTGTAGGACCGACCCATTAGCTTGTGAGCTCCCTGTGTGGGTTTTCGTCTGATTCGTTGTGGGGTGCTGATTGTGTTTGGGATACTACCACACGTGTAGACGTCGCAAGTGGTGTAAGTTGGCTCTTAAAATGGGGTCTGTTTGTGTCTGCGGTGGTGCTGCTGAAGCCTATGGTTTCGTTAGTGTCGGCCGCCATGTGACCCCCCTGTTGCGGCTTTCCAATCTGCCTTACCCGCGTGGCGGTATGTGAGAATATTACTGGGTGTCTCCGCGACCCCGGTGACCTGCATTCTGCAGCTGATTCTTAGGATGTGATTAACTAAAGGTTAGACATAGAAGAGAAAAAAATAAAAACTAAAAAAAACTAAAAAAAAATAAAAATAAAATAAAATATTTACAAGACAATATGGCATATATACTATTGAGCAAAGATTGTGAGTAGAGTAATGCCTTTTGGGCACATAGTTCTGGTGGTGAGTTCATACGGTAGTCCCGGTGTACCCATCTTGGGTGGTGGCTTAGCCGGGGCACAGTTAGAGCAGGGGTTCCTATGGGGGATCCAGCCACCCCATGAGCTGTGTGTCTCCGGTGGGCTTGGTTCCGCGTTTCCCTCTCGTGGTAGGGTTCATGGCCGTCCGGGCCTCTGCCGTTTGCTGCTCTGAGGGGGTCGGCCCCAGTATATTAAGTTTCTCTAGAAACCCTGTGTGGTCCTCGGAGGGCGACAGTGTGTGTATCGCTTCTCCTCTCGGCACCACTAATGTCCCTGACAACCCCCACCGGTACTTGATACCTTGGTCTCGTAAAATCCTGGTGATGTGAGCAAACTTGCGCCGTTCAAGGAGCACTGCGAAGGGTAAGTCGTCAAAAATCAATAACTTGGCGTTTGCAATTACTATATTTGATAGATGTCTGGACCGTGCCATAACAGCCGTTTTTATTGAGGTGTCTCTTGTGACAACGATAATGTCCCGAGGTGCATCTGCGGGTGCTGTAGGCGCTTTCCGGACCCTGAAGGCCGATACCAGTGGTGGCCGCTCGCCGCCTACCTGGACTCCAAGTGCTTGCAGGACTTCATGGGCAAAGCTGAGCAGGGCTTCCTGGCCTACTGACTCTGGGGCACCGCGGATCCTGAAGTTCTTTCTTCGGTGCCTTGCTTCTAGAGAGGTCACTGCACTCGATAGGTGTTGCACCTGTTGGGTGAGGGCTTTGACCCGGGAGTCGGTGTCGTCCAGCCTCTTTCCCCTGTCCTCTTCTCCAGCTTCAATCACTCCCATGCGGCGGTTCAGGCCTCCTATCTCCTCTTGTACCCCAGCCAGGTCCGCCTTCCAGACCTCTCGCAAGTCCCGCAGGAGATTTTTAATGTCCCCTTTGGTTGATGGGGACCTGTCGGAGTCCGAATCGGCCCGCTGGTATACACCGCTGTGTGTTCGAGGCGCTTGTGCTGTCTCGTCTTCCAGCGACAGCTCGGAGTCGCTAGAGCCGCGTGGCTCTGTAGGCGCCATATTTGGCCGGGCCTGCTGCGATGGCCTGTTGAAGGAGAGTCGGATGTCTGGGTGACTCTGTCCCTCCGCATGGGCCAGCTTTCTGTGTTTCTTCCCCATGACTCTTTGGGGGGTATTCCAAGAGCTGTAAATGTCTTCATAATGGCCTACTATATTTGGAAAGTTCACCCCTCCATGCTCTACAGTATTTGTTAATTGATCTAAACTAATCCGAGGTTTTTTCCCCTTCCAGATAAAGTTTTTAATAAGCCTCTGTGTTATCTCCAGCCATGGCAATGGGATTTTTAGAGGAACCATTCTAAAAAAGTAGGTCCATCTGGGCACTATATACGCATTTATTACGTTTATCCTTCCCAACCAACTAAGAAACAGGGGGTTCCATTTTTTTAACGATATCCCAGTGGACTTCAGAAGCCTAGTGAAATTAATCTCCACCATTTTGTCCAAATTATCCGATAATATTACCCCTAGATATTCAGAACTCCCCTTCGCATCCGTAAAGCAATATGTCTTCAAAAATTCATTTTTCCACTCTTTGCTACAGTTCTTAAATAACACAATTGTTTTATCTGAGTTTATTTTGTAGTTTGAGATAGTACTAAATATTTCTATTTCTTTTATCAAGTTGTCGATTGATTTGGTTGGGTCTATGAGGGTCAAGATGGTATCGTCGGCATACATACTTATTTTTAATTCTCTATCAGAGGTTGGTACTCCCCGGATATCCGGGTTTTCTCTTATTCTGATTGCAAAGGGTTCCATTGAGAGAATATATAAAATAGGTGAGAGTGGACACCCTTGCCGTGTGCCATTTTTCAATGGAAACCAATCTGAGCATAAGTCTATGCCGACTACCCTCGCCATAGGATTTTGGTAAATAGAGCCTATTGCAGACAACATCCATCCATCTATACCCATTGCCCTTAACACCCCCATCATGTATCCCCACCCAACCCTGTCAAAGGCCTTTTCTGCATCCAGTGACAGGGTCAGGAGGGGAATTCGCGTTCCATCACTCCAATCCAGAACATTGATCATTCTTCTTATGTTAGTACTAGCCTGTCTAGTTGGGACAAACCCTATCTGGTCTCTATCTACCAGTTCCATAATTATCTTTTTCAACCTGTCTGCCAATATAGATGAAAATAGTTTTGAATCGACGTTAATAAGTGAAATCGGACGATAGTTCTTTAAATCTTGCGGATCCTTATCTTTTTTATGAATAGGGATTATATTTGCTTGTAATAATTCTTTAGGGCCTGTACCTTTCAGTGAGATTTCAGTATATGTTCTAGTCAAATATTCTGCCAAAATATCTCCATATATCTTATAGAATCTATTGGTCAGACCGTCTGGGCCAGGGGTCTTATAGTTCACGAGTTTTTTAATAGCACCTGTAAATTCCCTAATTTGTAAAGGGGCATTAAGCATTATTTTTTGATCTTCAGAAACCCTGGGGAAGTTAATTTCCCTCAGGTAATCATTTATAGCCTCTTCTTTTGATTGATTTTGTAAATTATACAATTTTTCATAGTATATTTGAAATGCCTTTGCTATTGTTTCTGGTTTTCTACAAATTATTGATTAATTTCTAATGCTACTAATCCTATTTTTACCATTTTTTGTATTCTTAAGTTTTTTTGTTAACCATTTATTAATCTTGTTGCTATCATAGTAAAAATTGGATTTCATCCTCTCTAGGTTTTTCTCTATTCGTTCTTTCTCCATTTTTTCTATTTTCATTTTAATCTCAGAGAGTTGTTTAGATGATTCATTATTTAGAAATCTTTTATTTCTTCTGGCCAACAGATAGTATTCTATATATAGTTTTTCTCTTGTCAGACCTCTATCTCTTTGGATCCTTTTTTGAAGTTTAATCAGATACCCCCGTACCACCGCTTTAAATGCACACCATATAGTGGTTATTGGGAGTTCTTTTGAGATATTCTCTCTAAAGTACAGTTGAATCAATTCTCTAATTTGTACTTGGTCTTTACTATTCTTCAAAATACTATCATCTAGACGCCATGTCGTATTAGGTCTATATTTTATTACATCATTTATGAAAAAAATAATATAACTATGGTCTGACCAGACATTCTCTTCTATATATATGGTTTTTATTTGTTCTACTAAATTAGCTTCCCCCAACACAAAGTCTATTCTGGAAAGTGAGGAATGTACCCTTGAGGTGTGCGTGTATTCTCTTTCCTCTGAGTTAAATACTCTCCATATATCTAATAAGTTATTTTCTAGCAGTATATTTCTCAAGATCCTAGCTTGATTTATCAAATGTTTAGTTATGGGTTTATTATTTTTTGTTTTTTTATCTAGAACTGTATCCAGCACACAATTGAAGTCTCCTGAAATAACTAATAGTCCTGTTTTGACTTTATCTACTTTTTCCATGATCTCTTTAAAACATTTAGTTGGTAGTACGTTTGGGAGGTATACGTTTACCAAGGTGTAAACTTTCTCGTCCAACTTACATATTAATATCTGATACCGTCCTTCTATGTCTACATCTTCGTAAATGATTTCTCTATTTATTCTTTTTGAAAGGATTATGGCCACTCCTCTTTTATTTTTCTTATTCAAGGCAGCGTGTGAAATTATCTCATATCCTTCATAGGTCCACCTATTCCTATCTTCGCGTTTCCAATGTGTCTCTTGCAACATCGCTAAATCTATTCCTTTTTTTTTTGAGCAATTCTCTCATCATAACTCTTTTATATGGGGTATTTATTTGGTTATATTTTTCAAGTAACACCTATTCCTGCTGCCATCCCTCCCACATCATTCACACACGTCTGAGCTCTCATAGGACAGAGAAACCCATTCCCAATCATTCTTACTTGTTGTTTCAAGAGATAATAAATATTAATCATCATCTCTTCAACCTGTAAGCCTTGACAATATCTTGTGTACTGTCTAGGGCTAAGGTCTATCTCTGACCTTAAAGTGGTAGCTACTCAGGGGCAATCAGAACAAACTTATGTATTTGTTTGTGCATGCAGCCATTCTTTCTCACTCCCTCTTCTTTAGTCCCACACAGTGAGACAGAGAAAGGAGAGAGGAAAAAAAAAACAAAACAAAAACACCCTTCCTTCCCCTCCCCCCCCATTCTCCCCTGTTTCCTTTCCCTCCCCCCCCCCCCCCCCCCTCTTCCCTCTCTCTACCCCCCAATGTGCACATAGCGGTATATCCATTCTATTTATTTATAATCCTCCATAGATCACTAATTCATCTCACAAAATTTTTGGTAAAACTATGTATTTTCCCTTGATACTTAAGTGTTCATATTAATTTACCCTTAATCCCTTATTTGACCTTATCCATACAGAGTGCTATATTATCGTGTTCAGTTATATCCCCTAAACACACTCCATCTATAATAATTTTTTTAAGAGATCTCTTATTAATTTATCCATTTTTGCATATCCCTTGTCAAAATATCACAATCAAAATATCACCCCTCCATTTGTGCAATATCCTTATATCCATCTAATTATTTATAATACCTCCTGTGATCCTTTACTTATTTTATCAAAAATCCTCTCTAAATCCCAAAATACATCTCACAACTCCATTGGTGAAAATATAGTATTACTCTTAATACTTAAATGCTCATATTATTTTACCATTACTCCCTATTTCCCCTTATACTTAAAAAAATCCCATTCAAATTATATCCCCTAACCCACTCCATCTAGTGTATTTATATTTGGGAAATCTCATATTAACTTATCCATGACTACATATCACATTTCAAATATCACATTCAATACACATATTAGTCCATTTAAATATTGCTTTTACCATCATTTAACATTTCCCCCTCGTACCAACCATTCCCCCCGTATACAAATTTTTTTTTTTTTTTTTTTAGCAGACCCAACCAGTTGCTTCTTAACATTTCTCCCATCTCTTATCACTTTCTCCGCTCCTCTTCCCTTTTTCGACAGAGCTCTTTCATTTTTGTCCTTATTACTTAAATTGTTGAGATGTCCATTCTTCTAATTCTTTTGGGTTCAGAAAGACTTTTCTTGTGTCATTCCAGTTTATTGTAATAGCCTTGCCTGGCCCCCATTGATATCCAATATTTCTTTCTTTCAATGGTTTCAATTTTTCAAAATAGCTTTTTCTCTCCATTCTTACTGCTCTGGATAAATCTTGATAAATTTGGATATCTTTGAATTTGTCATCTTCTGAGAATTTTTTGTTTCTTATTGCATTTATTATTTGCTGCTTAGCAATCAGGGAATGAAGAGTAACAATCGTATCTCTAGGAAAGGCATTCTGGATTCCTTGGGGTTTCTTAATTCTGTATATATTTTCCATACACACTGCCGAAACTTGAGGTTGTAGATTTAATGCTGCAAACAGACCGTTCAAATAATCCTTGATTTTATCATGCGAGATAGCTTCTGGGATATTATTTATCCTTGTGTTTTTGGCTCTCATTCTTTCTTCCATCATATTTACTCGATCTTCTAAATTTTTTAATTCCACCTTTGTCTTAGTTTGTTCTTATTATGTGGTGAGAAAAAGTTTGAGATCTTTGGCATCGCCATCTTTACTTAATGTTATGTCAAGAAACCCAATATGGAGATTCTGTTTTCCTTTCTCTTCCTCTCTCCTTTTTCTTTCCACTTTATCCCTGAAAACTTCTCCCTTTCTTTCTCTTTCTTGAAACAAATCAGTTCTTGTGGTCAATTTCTGTGGTCATAACCTTTTTGGAGTGCTAAACCCCTTATTGTGTTTTGGCCTTTATACTGTTTTTCTCATCCAGTTGTATGATCCTATTATTTACAAGATTATTTACAAGAGGTCCAATGGTCCAATTAAAGGTCCAATTAGAGGTCCTAATGGTGCCAGTCAGAAAAATCAAACGTTTTTAATTTCAAATCTATAAACTTACAGTTCCAGAGATTATATTTTAAGTGGTGTCAGCCACTTCATCAAAACAAACGCAACAGAAATCCTTATAGTTGTTTACCAGGTGATAGATACCAGGTGATAGATATAGATAAGCTAATAGCTTTCTGCTCATCTATTACTTAAGCAATCAGTCCTTGCAATCAATTCTTGTGGTCATAAACTTTTCATAGTATTAAACCACTTATTATATTTTGACCTCTATACTGTTTTTCTCATCCAGTATTATTATAATCCTGTTATTTAGAAGATTATTTGCAAGAGGTCCATTAGTATCAGCCAGAAGAAAAAAAAAAAAAAAATCAAAGGTAAAAATTCAGATCTATAAACTAGCAATTCCAACAATTATATTTTAAGGAATATCAGCCACTTCTTCAGAGTAAACCAAACAAAAAAAAATCGTTGTAGTTATTTACCAGCTGATAGTCAAGTATACGGCCGGATATTCAATTGTGACTCCACACAGCATTAGTGCCTTGTATTTGTATGTACCCCAAGTCCTCATCTCCTCATAGCTGGGTCCGCTTTACTCCAGAAGGCAAACTGGGCGGCTGCTGCTTTTCGGTTCCCCGACAGACTCAGCATAGACGCCAAACGCCATTCCCTCGTGGCTGCACCTTCCTCCCGTTCCGTTACCCCCGTTGAGCTCCACCTCCTGGTGCGCGCGCTCACGTCACGTCGCGCTCCGTCATCACGCCCCTCCACACCGATCGTTGTGATACATTTTACTGTTTTGAAACACTAATATTTGTGTTAAGCAAAGTCCCCCGAGTAAAACAGTACTCCCCATGTACAGGTTGTATGGTGTATTGAAAAGTTACAGGGTTAAATATAGGGCCTGCGAACCAGTGTGGACCTGCAAACTATTATTTTGAGTGTGCCGCCGGCCATGTTACCAGGCGCTAGGAAGCACTTATATTGCTGCTTACTAGCGCCCAGTAGTAGCTCCCTCCCAGGCATCCAATGCTGAAACAACGCAAGGGCGCTTTAATGGCTTGCTCCCCCTGTACGTGGGGGCAAGTGGGCGGAGGATAGCAGAGTCAGGGCTGAGAGAGGACGTGATGGGCCACCAGACACAGGCAACATAGGAACAGCAATGGAGGTAAGATGCGTGTCAAAGAATGTGTGTTAGTCTGCTTCAGTCAGTATGTTTGTGTATGTCAGTCTGTATGGGTCAGTGCGTGTCTGCATTGGTCAGTGTGGGTCTGCATGGATCATTGTGTATCTGCATGTGTCAGTGTGTGTCTACATGGGTCAGTGTGTGCCTGTATTGGTTAGTGTGTATCTATATGGGTCATTGTGTGTCTGTGTGGGCCATTTTGTGTCTGCATGGGTCAGTGGTGTGTCTGTATGGGTTATTCTTTTTCTGTATGGGTCAGTGTGTGTCTGTATGTGTCTTTGTGTGCCTATATGGTTTTTTGTGTTTCAGTATGGGTAAGTGTGTTCTTGTATGGGTCAGTGTGTGTGTCTGCATGGGTCAGTGTGTGTGTCTGCATAGGTCAGTGTGTGTGTGTCTGCATGGGTAATGTGTGTGTTTGCACGGGGCAGTGTATGTGTTTGCATGGGTCAGTGTGTGGGTCAGTGTTTGTGTCTGCATGGTTCATTGTGTGTGTCTGCATGGTTCACTGTGTGTATATGAGTCAGTGCTTGTGCGTTAGTTTGCATGGATCAGTGTGTGTTTATACTTGAGTCACAGTGTGTGTTAGACTGCATGAGTGGGGGCAGCAACATATATTTTGCCTAGGGCCTGGAAACAGCTGTCCATGGGTGGTTTACTGGCTTTGTATCTTTTCATAAGTTGTGTTTCAAAGCTGTTGTATACAGCAAACGCAGACGCAAAGGAATCCATGTTTAAAATAGAATGAAGCAAAAATTTCTTTGTTAAACTAATTTGCATATGCCCACCTAGAATCCTTTGCGGTAGTAACATCACTGCAGATTTGTGATTTCTGTGGGAAAAGCAAGTCTTATGGCTTGACTGGTGTGCAGATTTTTGTTTAACATTGTATTAACTATCCACAGACTTCAGGTGGAAGGGGTTTTCAATCACATTTTTCCCCACCATAACCTATTTGGATTTTGATATATATATATATATATGTGTATATATATATGTATATATTTATAATTTTGTATTGCTACATGTATTGCTATCAATATATTCCAGTCATCCCAGGCACTGCTGTGGACGGCTATTCCTTCCATGTGATCACGACCTCATCCCGATCACATGGCCCGGGAGGGCCGGATCAGCAGGGGGACTCCCTGGGAAGCCAGGCAAGTCCCCCTATCATGATCGTCGGTGAGCAGGTAAGTGCATAGGATGGCGGGGACATGCTATGCCGCCCACCGGGGTTTAGGACCGGATCCCCAAGAACGGCATAGTACGCCCGCCGTCCTTAAGGGGTTAAAAGTATTTTATCTCTTTAATTACATACAGAGGGTTCCAGCAGTGTCTAGCAAGCTATTAATAGAGCAGGAGAAAAGCAATTCTGAATTAAACATAAAGGAAATGTAAACATTAGACGACTCTTTACAGGAAGTGTTTAGGAAGTCTGTGCAAGTCACATGCAGATAAATGTGATTGGGGCTTAATAAATAAAGTAATATAACTCCTAGATGGCAGAGAATTGATCAGTGAGACTGCAGGGGCATGATCTATACCCAGGGCCGGACTGGCCCACCGGGATACCGGGAAATTTCCCGGTGGGCCGTCGGCACCTGGGGCCGGGGAGACACGTGGGTGTCCTGCGGCCGCATGGAGAGCTTGGATGGCGGCCGCAGGGGAAGCTCTTCTGGCGGCCGCTGGGGGAGCAGGCTGTTCTGTCTCTGCTCCCCCTCCCTCGCGCGCAGCTTAATGAGACCGGGGCCGGAATATAACGTCATATTCCGGCCCCGGTCTATTTCTAGCGCGTGAGGGAGGGGGAGCAGAGACAGAACAGCCTGCTCCCCCAGAACAGCCTGCTTCCCCTGCGGCCGCCATCCAAGCTCTCCATGCCGCCGCAGGACACAGGTATGTGGAATCCCATGGCCAGCCTCCCCTCTGGCACCCCCACCAGTCACCCACAAAGCCTCCCCTCCGGCACCCCCACCAGTCACCCACAAAGCCTCCCCTCCGGCACCCCCACCAGTCACCCACAAAGCCTCCCCTCCGGCACCCCCACCAGTCACCCACAAAGCCTCCCCTCCGGCACCCCCACCAGTCACCCACAAAGCCTCCCCTCCGGCACCCCCACCAGTCACCCACAAAGCCTCCCCTCCGGCACCCCCACCAGCCACCCACAAAGCCTCCCCTCCGGCACCCCCACCAGCCACCCACAAAGCCTCCCCTCCGGCACCCCCACCAGTCACCCACAAAGCCTCCCCTCCGGCACCCCCCCCAGCCACCTACACAGCCCCCCAGCACATAAATACTTATATAAATATTTACAGTCCACCCAGCACAAATACAGTCCCCCAAACAAATTGTATACAGCCCCATAGCACATATATAGCACCCCCTTATATTGTATATAGTCCCCCAGCACATATACAGTCCCCACCAACATATTTTGAAAACTCCCAGTACATATACAGCCCCCAGCATATATACAGTCCCCCCACTTATTTTATACAGCCCCCAGCCCATATACAGTCCCCACCAACATATTTTTTAAAACTCCCAGTACATATACAGCCCCCAGCGTATATACAGTCCCCCTACTTATTTTATACAGCCCCAGCCCATATACAGTCCCCACCAACATATTTTTACAACCCCCAGTCCATATGCAGCCCCCCAGCATATATACAGTCCCCCAACATATTGTATACAGTCCCCCAACATATTGTATACAGCCCCCAGCCAACATATAGAGTCCCCCACATATATATATATATATTTCCAGCCACAGCATATTTGAAACAGTCCCCAGCTAGCTATACAGCCCCCCCTGCCATATATACAGCCCCCAGCCAAAGTATGCATACCCTTACCCTTGTTTTATATATATATATATATATATATATATATATATATATATCTATCATTCATGGCTGGTTTATATAATATTTATATTTTATAAATAGTATATAAACCAACCATATATATATTCTATAAACCAGCCATATAATAGTGTTTTTTACACACACACACACACACACACACACACACACACACACACACACACGTGTGTGTGTGTGTGTGTATATATATATATATATGTATATATATGTGTGTATATATATATATGTGTGTATATATATATATACACTCAATCATCTGGGGTGGCAAGACATAGCCTTCCATATTACATGCAACAATATATGGCGCAATGACTTATGGGGCTGGCATAGATTTTTTTTTTCCAGGGCTGCTTTGTATCCCCAGTCCGGCCCTGTCTATACCCTAAAACTGCTTCATTAAGCTAACGTTACCTTGTGTATCAGTCAGGGGCATGTCACAGGTTGGCATCTCATTGCAGGGTACTGGGGACTCTCCTACTTACTTTCAGCTTGTCCCTAGCGATTCTCACGCCAGCTGCAATAAACCAGCCTCCTTTTATGACGCGGCTAATGAGCGCCAACGTCATGACGCTAAGAACGCCACGGCCTGCCAAGGTGTTAAAACGAGAACATTTTGTGGGCGTCGTTACCTACCCAAATGAACACCATATTTAAAGAGAAACCAGGGAGAGACTCATTGCCCTGTTGTGGTTCTTGTTTAACCCAAGAGCGCCTAATCCGTATTGGTATTCTTGCATTCTGACTTTGGCTTTGTTTGGCTATTCCTCCTTCTGTGTTCTTTTGACCCCGGCTATTGCATTATCGTTGATCCTGATTTCTGGTACCCCCAACCTCGGCTAGCTATTTGACTACTCTTTGTGTGTGTAGTGTTAGTCCGGCCATCCTAAAGTCCGGTATACATTACTAGTATTTGCATTCTGCTTGTAGAATCCGCGAACGTTCTTGACAGGTGACTATAGTGTCCCTTTAAATTTGAAATTGTTATTGAATTCACTTTGAATTCTCACTTTAGTGAACAATCCTGTTAAGCATGTTGAGAGAGGTGAAAGTTATATATTATGAATTTTATATAAATAGAATATTAAATGCAGGAAATGAAGGTGGCTGTTCAATAGATATAATGCATGCATTTATGTTTTATTTATATAGCACTAATAGTTGCTCGTATCACTCTACAAATGTATTGATATCCTAAACAGGATATAACACGTTATTACATTATAATAGATGGATGTGCTAGTGAATGTGCCAGTTATACAGACTTTGTAATAGATAATATATAACATATAGATACATTAGGATAGTGGTTCTCTCATTTGGAGAGTGACACAATAATGATAAATTCTACTTCCTCATCAATTTTGGTTGTCAAGTGTTTTAGAGAAGGGAAGGGCTAGCAGATCTGTTTCGATGATATTCTGGTAGGCTGACCTAGAGATATCATGAGATCAAATTTATTGGCAGGATGCAATTTTGTTTCATTATTTATGGAGTAGAGAAGATGAGCTTCTGTTTGGGAGTTCTGCAGTATGGCATATAAAGGATGGCCTTAAATAAAACATATTTTTTTATTATATTATTGCTTGGTGATGGAGTGTTCTGGATGTAGATTTAACACTGTAACTTAAGAAGGGGGTCCAAAAAGTAAATTGCAGTGTTACCTCATAGTATAGACTGCACAGAGACTCTCAGTTTTTCTTGAAGTCCTTGTTAGCTGTGTTAGCTGTTCGCTAACTGTTAGCTCCCTGTTAACTCCTTTCTCAAGTCCCAACTGACAGGTCAGGCTTGCATTGTTTAAAATATAGTATTATTGTTTACTAAACTTGTGCATCTGGTTTCAAATGAATTTTGCTCTGACAGACAAGTCTCACCTCTCTTCCCTAAGAGAGAGAGCCCAGATTGGTTAGTTCACATGCTAACCAACCAGAGCTATCTGGCTGAGATTGCAAAGCCTATTGTAATTAATCTCCTAATCCCATGTTGGGAAATGGAAAATAGCATCTCATGGATGAAGGCAAAAGAATGCCCAGCCCCTTCTTCATTTTAAAGTAGTCCCCATGTGCCAACCATGTGTTGGGCAGAGGTATACAGTTCAGTGCTCCCTCTTATTATATTAGTATCCAACACCCACTGCCCATGGAGGTGTGTGTGGACAGTGAAATGTCCCCCAGTTTATTATGTTAATAGTCCCCACCCACCGCACATGGGTGGGAGCCCAGGGTAACTAAGTACCTTCATGGTTTTTTGTTGTTGTCTTTTTAATAGAAACAGCTGAGGGCAGGGGGTGGACAGGTCACTAAATATGCATTATTTAATTTCTAACCCCCCCCCCCCCACTGACCATGGATAGGGGCACGAGGTGAACCATTGACAGGTACATAGTTACTAGATTTCAATTCAGTGAGCTGCCACTCACTATTTAGTTGACACGCCCCCATCCGCGGTATTGTGGGCGCTGGCATAAAGGGATATTAATATGGGGGTAATATTGATCCCCATATGTTTTTGGTTCTTCCAAATTGTTTCCACTTAAACGACTGCAAGGATAAATTCATTCGAACAGAAAAGCCACAAGGCCAAAATTTGGTTTGTCCTAACCGTCATTTTTTTGGGAGGGGGGATATGGATGGCCTAAATATGGATGGCCCAAATTGTTTTGCCTTGCTTTAGTCTATGGTTCACAGTTATGGTAATGACTGTGCTAGAATCTTGTAGTAATGAGTTCCAGATAAAATCTTTTTTTTTTTATTTATGTCTGTCCAACCTAAAATTTGTTTTAACGGTTAAATTGCCTGATGTCAGCAGGGACTGGACAGATTTACTGACAGTATAATACAGATTCACAATACAATAATCTATTCTTTATTATTATTATTAACTTTTTAAGGATAATGGGCGTTCTATACCGTCCTTTTTTGGGGCGGTCCTAAACCTTGAGATTAGACTTCAAAACCCTGTTTGGTAAGGAACAGCCAATCATCAGCAAGACTTTGGTCAGTTAAAAAAAAAAAGTAGAAATTAGCCTAACCAGGTGGCAACATTGTGGTTGAAATTCAAATTCCTTGAACAGAGGTAATATTATAAGAATTCAGAAAAAACTCATTCTGTGGGAATGCTTATTTTGTTCTACTTGTACACAATGGCAGCTAGATTGCTGTATTTGAATAGGGATTCAGAGAGTAAAGCTTGCTATATAACCTCAATAACTGCATCATAGCTCTCTCTTTACCTCTTGGGTAATCTGAAAGCATGAAGATATAGCCAACAAAATCTCACCACAGGCGTAAAGATTTCCCCTGAGGCCCCCACATGTTCAGATTCCTGTTTTTACAATATATAGATCTACTGTACATTAGTTTGAAAGGTCACTAAAGGTTTATATTGTCAAATGGTTCTTTGTAGAAAAATCCTATATAATGTTAAGTCAAAATCTGTCTTTCGTGACAACTTAAAATGGTATGCAAAATAAATATTATACTTAACGAAGGAGATGCTGGCTAGTTTCTAACATCTTTAAAAATTATTTATTTTTAAGAACAGTAATAAATCTTACTGATAATATAATTGTTTAGTATCACAATTATCACAGCACTTAAAGGGACACTCCAGGCACCCAGACCACTTCTGCCCATTGGAGTGGTCTGGGTGCCAACTCCCACTACCCTTAACCCTGCAAGTGTAATTATTGCAGTTTTTATAAACTGCAATAATTACCTTGCAGGGTTAAGTTCTCCTATAGTGGTAGGGACAGGG
This sequence comes from Pelobates fuscus, assembly GCF_036172605.1. Classification (NCBI taxonomy): domain Eukaryota; kingdom Metazoa; phylum Chordata; class Amphibia; order Anura; family Pelobatidae; genus Pelobates; species Pelobates fuscus. Next base: position 294,888,806 of record NC_086320.1, read on the forward strand.
GGGCAGTCCACCCTGGGTGCAACTAGATAGGGGTGTGCCATCCAGAGCCAGGGATGTGTCATGTGTAAACTGTGTGGCTGCACTGTGCCCCATGGCAGCTGGGGCACCGGGCGGCCGACACAGCTCACATGTACAGAGACCAGCAATCACTTAAAAACTGGCAGCATGGAAGGAGAGTGGGGGCGGAGCTAATAAAAGTAGTGGGTAGAGCCAACCAGCAGCAGGGGTGGGGTTTAACACAGTTCCCAGCCGCTGCTGTTACTGCTGCACATGGAGGGAAGCAAGAAGGAATCCCTTCTTCCCCAACTTACAGACTCCAGGGCAGGTCTTCAAGGAATCCACTCCTCCTCCTCAAGCCCATACTGTCCGTAAGTAAGAAAGAGAGAGTGTGTGTGTGTGTGTGTGTGATTGTCTGCATGTGACTGTCTGAGTTATTGTCTGCCTGTAACTGTGTGTGTGTGACTGCCTGTGACTATGTGTGTGTGAGACTGTCTGCCTGTAATTGTCTGTGTGTGTGTGTGTGTGTGTGTGACTGTCTGCCTGAAACTGTGTGTGTGTGTGTGTGTGACTGTCTACCTGTAACTGTGTATGTATGATTGACTGTGTGTGCCTCTCTGCCTGCGACTATGTGTGTGACTGTCTGCCTGTGACTGTGTGTGTGTATGTGTGTGTGATTGTCTGCATGTGACTGTGTGTGTGTGTGTGACTGTCTGCCTGTAATTGTGTGTGTGTGTGTGTCTGCCTGTAACTATGTATGTATGACTGCCTGTGACTGTGTTTGCCTGTCTGCTTGTGACTGTGTGTGACTGTCTGCCTGTGACTATATATGTGATTGTCTGCATGTGACTGTGTGTGTGTGTGTTTTGTAGGAGGGTGACAGGACAGGGGTTTTGTAGAAGGAGGATGTCAGGGGCTTTACAAAGTTTACGAATATGTGAAATATAAAAAAAAAAAAAAAAGCAAAAAAAAAAATTATATTTGAATTTTGCAGATTTAAAAAAATATTTTTTTTCAAGAGGGGTAGGGGGGGGGGGGGTGAGGGAGGGGGTTTGCAAACACAGGGTCCGCCCTGGGTGCCAAAAGCTCTCGGTACGCCTCTGTGGGGACCACTGATCTAGACCATCAGAACGATAGGACCAGTGAAGCAGAATGTTAAGGTACAAATGATCAGTTTTTGTGTGTTAGTGATAAAGGTGTTTAGTTAAATGAGAGTTAGCTGAGCTCACCAACCCAGATCATATTCCAAAAGATTATTTGTATGCGTTTTTATTTCCCACTTACATCCCCTTTCTCCGGCCATCCTTTAGATACATTTAGTAGTGCTTCTTGTATTTGTACGCTTGTGTACTGTGTTTGTATCTCAATGAAGTGGTCTGGGTGTAGTATTCTCTTTAACCCTGCAATCTAAGACATTACCACTTAGTAGAAACAGCAATGTTAAGATTGCACACCTGTACTGACTGTCTTCCACACTCATAACTGTTATGTGAAATTTGACATTCTCATGCGTTGCATGAGAATGTTATAAGTCATTAAATTCAGCTCATATTTAAGAACTGGATTCAATCAGATACAAATAACTTGCTGCACATAGGCATGTTTTTCGCAATGCTTCGCTATGAGAAGCATTGGATTGGACAATCATTAAGGAAGTGATACGTCCATAATAACATCGCAAGAAGATGAGTGGATGGCAGCTTCACGTGAGTGTAAGTGCTGGAATAAAGTAAAAAAAAAATTCCAGTATTACAGCTCAAAGGGAAGTCCTGTATTAATTTAAGGAAACTATACCATTAGGAACACATGTTTGTTTTCATAATACTATAGTGTTCCTTTAACATTTAGCCTCAATTTCATTTTTTTTTAAAAAATCAGTTTTCATTATGAGATAGTTTCCAAAGAGACAAAAAACAAACAAAGGAGAGCACACAAGCCTCCACAATGATAGCAGAACATTCATAATGGGTACTCTCTGAGTTCAAAATACAGTCTTAGGTCAGTACAATTTTACCACATGACAGGAGGCGAATATTTGCATATCTTTCTTTACTGAAAACTCCAGCAGCATAGAAACAGTAACAACCAATCAGAGAAAAGATATGGTGCCCATAAAAGGCCCTGTCTATGACATCACTTCCTCTTTCTTTGCTGCTCCAGCCAACATCAGGTCAGAGTATTTTGCCTCTCTGGCAAGTCTTATTGTAATTAGTTTGGTGTTTCTATATTTTGATTTACATTTCTCCTACCTTGGCTCCCTATCACCCTGTCCCTTCTGTGCACTTTCTGCCCCCCTTTTAAAAGTATATATTTTTTCTCTGGATCACTATATCCCTGGTTGTGAATGCCTCAGTGCCTGCCAACACAGGACTTTTATGTATACTCTGCCTTGAATTCATAATACATGCATGCATTTAAAGAGACATATATTTTACAACATTCATGTCTCCAGACCCACAAAACAATACATGCATGCATTTAAAGAGACAAACAAATTTTTTCAACACAATGCAATGTCTGGCTTAATTAACCATTCACCTACCACTGATTAAAGCTAAGAAAACAAAATCTGTTAAATCAGAGATTACAACTTCCCCCTTTACATGTCATACATTTGCCTCTCTTTGTATATCATGCTAGTGACATGCAGTATTTTGACATCTATATGATTGAGTTTGATAATTTACTATGAAATGTTACCCACATGACCCACATGACAGGTGTGCTATGGGAGAGGACATGCAGGACATAACATATTGTATGGTGGCTCAGTGGTTACAGGCTTGCACTGGGAATCTTCCTCCATGAGTTCAACTCCCCTGTACAGCAAGAGTTCAATCTTCTGTGGAATTACACACTGGCTAGAGCATCATGTGTGCTGATTTTTCTTTAACATTTCCCTGTTGCGATTTTTTGCCTCAGTGCCTGCCAACAGTGTCTGCCAAACAAATACTTACAGGCAGGCATTAAAGGAGACACAATGTTTTTCCTATACCCCAGGATCTTTATGTCTTTGTACCTTACTCACTCTATATTACTATACCCTATCCAGGGTCATACTATATTACTATTCCCTACAGGAATCACCCGATCACCGCGCCCTGCATCTGGATTAACCCCTTCAGGGGTTCCCCTCCCTGGACACATTCATTTATTGATACAATTATAATTTTTATTCTCATGGATATATCTCTCATGGTGCCTTACACTGGATGACTATATGTTGAGCACGCACACAATCTAGGTATTATTGTGAAGCCATACAACATCACAGTTGTTATACAAAACATATACTGTACCTATTACAAGATCAACTATATCACTGTACCCCACAAAGGGCATATTATATTATTGTACCCTACAAAGGGTCATATTATATTACTGTACCTGACGGTGCAAATTTATGTGGTTGTCCTCTGGGTATTTTTTCATGGCAATCCACCTGGGGTGACCACCCAGATAGGCATGCAAGGTCATTCATAGACCATTACATTGATGTGGGTGCCCTCTGGGTATTTTTCATGGCACACCACCTGGGGTGACCCCCCAGATATGCATGCAAGGTCATTCATAGACCATTACGTTGATGTGGGTGTCCTCTGGGTATTTTTCATGGCACACCACCTGGGGTGACCCCCCAGATATGCACGCAAGGTCATTCATAGACCATTATGTTGATGTGGGTGTCCTCTGGATTACCACGGCACGCCACCCGGGGTGAACCCCGATGAAATGCACGAAGTCCTACGCCTCAACTTTATCACAGGGATACATATCTGTACATTTACTGTACCTGGCGTACATAATGAACGTGGGTGTCCTCTGAGTAGATTCTCATGGCACACCGCCTGGGGTGACCCCCAGACATGCATGCAATGCTTGTAAAGTGCCAACAATTATAATGTGGGTGTCCTCTGGGTTTACCATGGCACACCACCTGGGATGACCCCAGTCGAATACACGTGGGCCCTGCGACTGCAGACTTTATGGAAACAGGTCCCACGGGCTTCTATAATAAGCCTGTATAGTTACATCCGTGCATACAGCTCTGGCATGCATTTATGGTGAACCCGGCTAACCGGACCAGCACTACCGGTCAATCACGCCTATGCCACAGCTCCCAATAGCCGGATTAATTTAATGGAGGTGACCCCTCTACACTTGACACGAGTATTTCATACACTCTGACAATCTGATGCAGGCAATTCAAGCCGCTTTACCTGGGTGATCCCCAGTGCTACCAGGAGTCTAGCACCCCTTCGTGCGGACCCTCAAACTCTACTCCCACTGACTACCACTATCTCCCAACAGGACGAGAACGGGTCATGAAGAACACTCTCAACCCCCTAGGACTTCTGGGCATTGATAAACGATGCAGTAGCGGCCTCAGTGGAGAAGGTTTTTCTTGTTATGAGCTCTGCCCCAAACTGCTTGCTGGAGACCTCAGCAGCAAGGTAGCGTGGCCGAGTGGTCTAAGGCACTGGTTTTAGGCTCCAGTCTCTCTGGAGGCGTGGGTTTGAATCCCAGCCCCATGAGCCTTCATGTAAAAACGGCAAGAGAAGGGCTCCAACCCCCCCACCACTAAGGTCTAAGGCAAGTCACCCATTGAACAGACCAAGTAGACGGAACACTGGGAATTCGCGACCCGGTCCACCACAATCTTCCGACAAAGAAGACTACTATCCAGCACGCACGTTGGACAATAATAGATCACACACACAAAGACAACTCGCCTTCTGAGGAAGTGGAATGTAAGCACGACTAATATTCAGCCCAGAAGCACAAGACCTACTATTTGACAGCGGGAACTTACCCACCACACTAACTTTAGTCCAAACCTCGCTGAAGCAAATCCTCCACACCCCTTGGGGGAAAGGTGTTTTTTGGGAAGACTGGTTGGTAGCGGAACCGAACCACCAACCGCTTCATCTGCTAGTGAGCCATCCTATCATCAAGGGAACTCCTACGTGGTATACAAGCGCTTCAGGATAGAGAAAATCAACCTTCTACTAGATCTCCTGAACGATAACGACTGGTTTACACATCTGGACCCCGAGGACACATACTTGTCAATATCCACTACCCTACACTACCTAATTTTCCTCCGATCCCAGTGATGAGGACTAACACAGCAGTTTACGACTCCGTGGTACCCACAAAGCTACTGAAGCCGGTGAGGGCTCACATCCGCGAATTTGGACGTGCGATGTCTCGGGTACCTGGAAAACTTGCTGACCCTCTGCGAATCCAGGCTACGTTTGCAGTCAAAGTGACGTCCACGTTCTGGACTCCACGGGTTTTTTGGTAGTACGCAGACAAATCGCTCCCCCATCTGTGTCGGGTCAATTCCTCGTTTCGACATCGGCTTGGAGAACTACGTTCCGCGTCGGTCCCCGACAAGATCACCCCTATACGGATGGATGTCGGACACGCTCTAAGGTTGGATACGATTCCTCTCAGAATACTCACCGGATGGTGGGATCCCTCTCCTCCTCTCCTCCTCCATACAATCGATATTCCCTGGCCCACTACACTACGGGGCCATGCAACGACTGCTGCCTAGATACATACACGCTGGTCACTCATGCAACCACTAGATCCAACTCTTCCTCCGGATACGTAGTGGCGGATGAACCCATGCAAACGGACCCAACCGCTCTCCACAATGGCAAGGGTGCTTCGATACACACACACACACACTGGATATCGCTCATGCGCATGACACCCCTCGGACAATGCCAACCGTGATTTCCCGGATCGCCTGGGGACGTCTCGCGAAGACCCTCTACCACTCCCTACCTTCCCTCTGCTTTTGACGGGACCTCAGGGGAAGCCCACTCCTTTGTCAGGGAAGGACGACTGGCACTAGTGGACTGGACGATTTCAGGGCCTCCCGAAATGTCCACGACCTATTGCATCAACTAAGACCTCTGATGGGACTCAGGTCCCCGGCACCAGGAAATGCTATTTTTCTGCTTGACCGGCCTGGAGTGTTTGTAGGGTGGAAAGGGATTCCGATCCCTTTACCGCACCTGCCCCACCGATCCTTAACTATCTGTCACACCTGGTCTCGTTGGGGCGGTCATATCGATTCCTCAACGTGATCGGATCCGCCATATCGGTGGCGCGCGTTCCGGTACAGGGCGGACCAGTAGGTCAAGATCCACGGGGTTGTCGACTACTACGGGGTGCCGAATTATCGAGAGTATTCACACCTCTGGCAGGTGGATGTGGTGCTGTGATTCCTTGAGGGAATAGCAGGACAATCCTTGTTTGTCACGGAAACAACTTTCAGCCAAACTAGCCCTCTTGTTATGCCTCGTCTTATTTAGACGGGTGATGAACGTTAGGGCTTTCGATATGAATGGTTTTCTCTATTACGCCAGATGGGATTACCTTTACCATATCGAGACGAACTAAGTCCAGTTCATCTTCGGTGTCATACCCATACTTTGTGTCAGACACCAAACTAGGTGTGGTCGTAACGCTAATGGAGTATACCGAAATCATTCCCCCTTCGTATTCATGCGATGGGTCTACTCCTGACTTCTTACGTGGAACCTCATGGAGAGGTGCCTACCGCTACACTGGCCAGATGGAGCCGCTGGCTATTGCATCTGGCGGGCGTCGAACCTTGTTTCGGAGCCCACTCGGTCAAGGGAGCGCTGGCCCCACAAGTCTTTTTCGGCCGTCGCCTCCCTAACCGACACTACACGATGCGCAATTTGAGCGCGAGAGGGTACGTTTAGAACGCTCTATTTCGGCAAACATCTCATACTTCCTTCACACTGGTCAATTCTAAGCTTTAAAAATGCAAATATGAAGCCTCCTGTCATGTGGTAAAATTGAAGATTATACTAGCTTTAGTGTACTAATAATCTTAATTTTAGTAATGACAGGAGGCGAATATTTCCCACCCTATAGGATCCCTCCCATGTTTTCTCGTGTTGAACAGAATATACACTTTATGTTCAGGAAGGTAAGTACGTTATGGTTGTATGTTTGCTACTTAGATATGTGGCTTGAGAGACTTGTATAGGTTGAATAATTAGACATGTACCTTGAATTATGTTGTATTTATAGATTCTTAAATATCATTGCTTTAGAATGAATATATATTGATATGTTACTCATTCTAGTATCCATTGGTATATCAGATTCTTAATGTTTATTGTATGCGGACAAGTTATCACGCCAGAGTCCTTTCACCTTTTTCTTTTTCTTACAGCGTGAACGTCTTCTCCTCAAGACAAATACTCACCTCCCATAACTCTACATCACGGAACTACTGGAGTTGATTATTCTAATATGTTGTGGAACTGTTGACGTAATATGATTATGTTTATTGTTGCTATTTATTGTTTCGCTTCAAAGAAAGAGGAAGTGATGTCATAGACAGGGCCTTTTATGGGCACCATATCTTTTCTCTGATTGGTTGTTACTGTTTCTATGCTGCTGGAGTTTTCAGTAAAGAAAGATATGCAAATATTCGCCTCCTGTCATTACTAAAATTAAGATTATTAGTACACTAAAGCTAGTATAATCTTCAATTGATATACAATACAAGTAAACCCAGTATTCACAACACCTTGTAGTTCAGGGAAAGCCTGACCATAATATACAGCGCTATCTGCGTACTAGATGCAATGTACCCCATGAGGAAGACCTGCGAGAGAGTACAGCATAGCGAAAGAGGATAGGTAAACCGACAGAGAGAGAAAACAAAGACAACCACCCCACCCAGAAGACGAGGCCCCCCAAGCCCTTCGTGGTTTGAATTTAGGTCAGACATCATAGATCCCGCGCCATATACACAAACAATGGTTGCCAGTTCTCAGCATGCTTGGAACCCAGGGCCGCCACCAGAAATTTTGGGGCCCCTAACTCAGCTCAGGGTCTGTGTCACATCCTGTTCTGTGAAGATGTCTGGCCTTGGCTTCTGGTATCCAGTACTCTTTTTTACAATTCTTGTTTAGTTTTTCTTGTTTTTTTGATTTTCTATTCTATGTCTGGTTTTCTTTATGCTGGGATTTCTGGGTTCATTTCTGTAATCCGTCCCTGGAATTCCCAGTCTCCAGGTTTCCTTTAAATGTTTGTTTTATTTGCCACACCCATTTGTTTTCCATTATTCCTTTTGTTCAGTGTTCATGCAGGCAGCTGCTCAAGGCTTCTGCCCTTTCTTGCAGGCCCTTTCTATACATCTCTTCTTTGGTTGTTTTAGCATACATTAGGCAGTGTAGGACCTGCCAGATATGGGGTACATTGGCGTTGTTGGCAGGCTTATGCAATGTATGATCATATAATGTAACTAAATCCCCATGATTTTCATATGTAGTACTTGGTTATGTCTCCTCTTGTTTTGCCTATCTTTTCTTGTCTTGTTTTAGTTTGTATACCCAGTCCATGTACAGTCTTGTCTAGTCATGCCCATGTTATGTTCATGTTTCCCTCATGTCTTGTGTACATGTTCTGGGTTTAGCTTCCTATCCTTCTCTGGTCCTGGGTTTTATTAGTTCTGTCTTGTTTTTCATGTTTGGTGCCTATCTCTAGTCTTGCCTTGTTTCTAGTACTGGATACATTCTTTCTACAGTGCCTCCCTTTTCAGCTCCTGTGAGGTCTGCTTAATTCCTGCTCCTAGTTCCTGGGATCTGCATAAGCTGATTCAGGGTTCTGGTTGTGGCTGCACAAACGCTGGTGCTCAACACCAGGGGGCGTGCGGTTACCCTGCACCAGGCCCTGCTAATCCACCTCCACACTGTGACACCTACTCTGATCATCAGGCATACTGGATCCCGGTCCTCGCACAGCCGCCCGGACAGTGTCTGGGTCCCGGGCACCGGACCGCCACCCTGACAGTCTGGGCCCCCGGGGGCCCGCCTCCAAACCCACCCACAGGGGCCGCCTTCAAATCCCGTCCACAGGAATACACACAAACATACACACTGATACAAAAGGACACAGATACATACACACAGATACATACTAACAGACACCCATACTGAAACAGACATACACGCATGTAGGCTTACATACTGACACACACACATACTGAGACATACACACATATACAGACACACAGACATACATAGTGACAGACAGACAGACACATACTAACATACATACAGACATACATGCATAAGGAAATACAGACACATACATACTGAGACATACACACATATACAGACACACAGACATACATACTGACATACATACAGACACCGACACACATACACACATACATTCATGATGACATACAGAACTACATACATTCATACTGGCATACATACATATAAACATACAGACATACTGACAGACATACATGCATACAGACACTGACATCCATACACACATTCATATTGACATACTGACATACATTAATACTGGCATACATACATATATACGTACATACAGACATACATTTATACATACATACAGACATACATGCATACAGACACTGACATCCATACACACATACAGACATACATTCATAATGACATGCAGACATCCATACACACACACACTGACATACTAACATACACACACACACACACACACACACACACAGAGCTCATTTTCCAGCCACCCTCCAGTTTCTTACCTTTTCCTTGCAGGAGGGTGGCTGGGGCTGATGGGAGTGGGCGCGGCTCTCCCTCTTCACTGCCTGGGCTGACTGGCTCTCCTCCCACGCGGAGTGATCTGGGAGGAAGTGACCACTTCCTCCCAGCAGCACTTTCGCTGCGGCTGCATTTACTTATTTTTTTAAAGGGGCCCGGTCGCGCTATTACACGGCCACAGCGCTGACCGGGCCCCTGAAGGTATAGGGCCCATCGGGTGACCCTAAGTGCGTGGGCCACCCGAATAGCCCTAACAGCATGCGGGCCCCGGTGCAACTGCACCGGCGGTAGTTCCGACGCTACACGTGGGGCCCGGGCAGCCGGGCTCCCCAGGGCTGCGGGGCCCTTTACAATCGTCATGGTTGTCACCCCCTAATGGCGGCCCTGTTGGAACCCATCCCAAGCTGAGAAGCATGGAGCACCTCTGTAGCCTGTGTATCCTCAACTCTCCGTAGCCAATATTCCTTTGAGGGAACCTCGGTCTTTTCCCAAAAAGACAGAATCAGGGCCTTTGCAGCATTAGATAGGTAACATCTTTATCATTTAACTCATAGTCCTTGGCTCACACCACAGGATTTATGAATAACATGTTATTCTTGTCTGAAAAAAATCAACCAAGTATTATCAGTTTAACTGCAGTTTAAATATGTATTTAATTCTAGAAAAATAAAACTAGGTCGACATATTTTTTCAGTTACTTACCTTTTAGGCATGCTGACTTAGAAGGTGGTGACCATAACCTTAAGAAACTGATCTTGATTCTTGGATCACACAGCAGAGATAATGTGGATTTGCAATAGATTCTCTAAAGGACAACAAAGAATTTTGTTCAGCTTGATATTTGAAAGAGTTTAACCTCAACTACCTTCACAAAGAAGCAACTGTATATGAAGTTTTAGAATTCTTTGGTTTGTGTGACAGAGGCATAGCTATGTCTTCAGCAAGGAAGGAAAAATACTGATGTTCAGATTGATTTTAAATGTTTATGTTTATGTAAAAATATTGGTATTCATAGGCCATATCAGACAGTTTCTTTAATGTGTTCCTGTTTCACAGCAGAGGTCTTTGACACTATAAATCAGCAGATCTTGTTTAATGTTGGTCGCATTACTGCATTCTCTAGTATTTCGAGGGACAACACGGCCATTCACCACCTCAGATATATAATATGATAATAAATATGTATAAAAAATGATAGATGAGGATTTTATGGGTTAGTATGCTAATATGTTAGTATGTTTTGATATGCTGCTCGCCAAACAATTATTAGAGGAAGGGACAATCCTAGAACTATGTAGGTTACACTTCAATTATAACATCTGTGTAGATTTTTTTTTTAAACCTGTTTTCTTAATTTTATATTAAAAATAAATTGCACTCCTCATTCTACACACATCCTCTTCCAATTTTTTCCTGTCTGAAATTTTCTTTTGCTTTTATTGCCTGCAGAAATGGCTTAATTCATGGTTTCTGTGAATGAAGATGTTACTTACCTTGCCACAGATATCATCCAGAATCACTGAATCCCCTGTGTTTTAAATTGTGATAGGTGCTCATATCCATGGGCAGACTGACTGGTCGGGCACTTCGGACATGGTCCGAGGGCCCGGCTGAGGTAGGGGGCCCGCCACCCAGCCACTTTGTGTGTGTCTTTGACACACAACACAATTTGCGCCGACCACTTGAGTCAAACAGCTCCCTCGGGCCCAGCAGTGCTTACCAGAGGTGGAGCTAGGGAGCAGAGGAGTATGTCATCCCTGTGCGCGTGGGCGCCCAAGGTCGACGTCACATACGCCCTTCGACATGCACCGCCTGCACGGGCCACCCGTAATCTTCAATGATCAGGAGCCCTGTGTAATGCCGCGGTGCAGGGAGTTTCCCTCTCCCTGCTTACCAACAAGCCGAGAGAGGAGGGAGCCAGACTCCCATCACACTCAGCCACCCTCCTGAACCAAAAAGGTATGTAAGCAGGGGGGTGGTTAAATATGTAATGTGATCTGTGTGTGCATGTTATCTGTATATATGTTAGTGTGTGTATAACTGTATGTGTGTTAGTGTGTCTGTATCTGTATGCATGTATGTTAGTGTGTGTATATCTGTATGTGTGTTAGTGTGACTGTATGTGTGTTAGTGTGACTGTATGTGTGTTAGTGTGTCTGCATCTGTATGTATGTTAGTGTGTGTCTATCTGTATGTGTGTTAGTGTGTCTGTATCTGTATGTATGTTAGTGTGTGTATATCTGTATGTGTGTTAGTGTGACTGTATGTGTGTTAGTGTGTCTGTATCTGTATGTATGTTAGTGTGTGTATATCTGTGTGTGTCTGTATCTGTATGTATGTGTTAGTATGTGTGTGTATCCGTATCAGTGTGTTTGTGTATCTGTATGTGTGTGTGTATCTTTATGCATGTTAGTGTGTGTCTGTGTATCTCTATATCTGTATGTGTGTTAGTGTGTCTGTCTGTGTTAGCGTGTGTCTGTAAATTTGGATGTCAATGTGTGTCTGTGTATCTGTATATGTGTTGGTGTATGTATGTATCTGTGAGTCTGCACCTTTGTATCTGTTCAAGCAAATACACCCCTGCATTCAAATATCAGCAATACATACAGACACACCCCTACATTCTAAGGCAAACAGTACACACAAATACACCCCTACATTCACACACATACTCCATTCAAAACATGCTTACAGTCAAACATACATACACTGCTCAGGGCAAGTTCAACCTTGCAAGGATGGGGAAATGGTAGATACCCATCTGGCAAAGTATTATGGTAGTTGTACGAAAGATGGGGATCTACCTTTTTTTCCCATCCTTACGATAGGTGGACCAAAAAAAAAAACGTGAATAAAATTACTTTTTAATGGGAGCAAAGGGGGGCTGGGGACCTAAAAACTACCCCACTACAGCCCCTGTCCCCCACAAACACCAAACACTACAGTCTATATCTGAAATTAGAACCTCTATACCCCCTCTACAGCACCTTTTTACCCATTAGAGCCTATGTTGCCCATTAGAGCCCTTATCTTCCCACTACAGCCCCAGTCCCACACACTACAACTCCTGTCCCCTACTGAAGCCCCCCCCCACATTACAACTCTTTCTGTAACACATGCATGTGTGCGTGATGTATATTTGTGTCTCTTGCAAGTTGGTGGGTAGACGGGGGCCCCATGATCTCCTATTGCCCAGGGGCCCCATGAGTTGTCAGTCCGCCCCTGCTCATATCCATACCCTCATAGATTGTAAACTTGTTTGCGTAGGGTTTTCTTCACTTCTAAGTACTCTAGATCTATAATTTTTACCTACTTAAGGAATATGTTGGAAGCATATAAATGCTAATAGAAATTTCAATGTATAACTCAAACAATACATCTTCTCTGTTGTTCTTGCAAACATATATATATATGTAGAAGTTTGGACAAACTTTCATTTTTACGTACCATCCATTTAGATAGTATAGAATACTTGGAAATTTAAATAAAATCTTTCAGTTCAACTACTAGTTAGTTTCAGTATGTCATCGTTAGACAATTACATCATGACCATGGATATAGGATTTGCTGATGTGAAGATGAAGTTATGGAGTAAACCACCTAAAAGGTTTCTAAAGGAATATTGCAAGCACCATAACCATTACAGAGGGCTGTAGTGGTTATTGAGCCAGGAGTGCTCTAGCACCACCATTGTAAGTAAATTCAGTAGCATTTAACTTCTTACGTGAGGTCTGTCAGACACGGCTACCTGTCTACACTACTTCAGGAAGAGAGCTAGAAGCCAATTATCTGGGCTAAACCTGATGGTGCAGGTGACTCTCTCAGCCAACGAGCTAGCCCTGCACTTAACTCAGGTAAGCCATTGGAAACACCTTCATTGGAAGCCAAACCACTCTAAAACAGTTTGACTACTTACAATAGGTTGTGGGACACAAGGGCACTCTTGACACCATAACTATAACAACTATAGTGGTTATGGTGCTTGGAGTATTCATTTAATGGCATCACCAGTAATTCATTATGACATGACTTGTCAATTTTCAGGAAGGAGTTAGCACTGCATGGGGTTAATTAAGTTATAAAATGTTTATAGCTTTCTAATTTTTAGAGGACATAAACAATTCATCTTTTGCAAACAGTGCAATGTACCTTATTTTACATTTATTTCAAATACAGCCTAGACATTGATGTTATTTTATCCCAGTTTTATAGTATTTATAATATAAACCTCGGACCAACGAAAGTTTGAAAAACCGGTACCAGTCTATTTAATATATAATACATTACAATGTATAAACAAAACAAAATTAAAATATTCTAGGATTAAAAAAATAAAAATTTTAATAGATTGTGGTCACATGTATGAAAAACATTACAAAAATATATTCATAGCACCAGCCTTAGCATGTATAATTTGCTATGCATAAGTAAAATAAATTATATAACATGATTTTCTACTGAAATGCAATCACGGGGTAAAACTGATATGTTGTACATCAAAAAATACTTGATGTTGTTAACTGCATCAAAGCTTTCTTTAATAAATCAGCAAACTTTTCTAATTTATGCCAAAGTTAGCTAAATTATCCATGCTTAAAGAATTCTGTTTTGCAAGATACGTAATATTTACAAAAGTTATCAGAAGGAAAAAAAAGATTTACTTTGTACAAGCAAATATTAAATAATTAATTCAAGTTCATATTCTAAGTTGGAAAATCATTGCTAAAGCAGAATAATGTAATGTAGTAATATCACTGATATTTTTTAGTGTGTTATGATTACAACAAAGTTTGTAAAACTAAAATTTAAAAGGATACTCCAAGCACTATGACTATAAGATGCAGTTCAGCCGATGCAACTGCACTAGGACTCCAGTGGGTCACGGGGCCTGCCGATGTCCGCTGCTCCCACTATCCACATGGGGCGGGGCCCTTCCTGGTAGCACAGACGGCACCAAAAATTATGATGTTAAAATAGAGGCATCAGAGGCAGGGCTGCAGTGAGGCTCACCGGGGCCCAGAGAAAACAGTGCACAGATGAGAAAGAGATCCGGACTTCAAATGTGTGGGTGAGTAAAGTGTATATGTGTGTGTTGTGTACATGTGGGTCATCTGAATGCAAACACCAAGATCACACACAAACACACTCCTTTGGTTAAACACTGATACTGCACACAAACACATCCCTGCTTTCAACTGCTAGCACTACACACAAACTCACCCAGCACTAAACAGAAAAACATCCAAGCATTCAAACACCAACACTATACACAAAACAGCCTTTTGTGCAAACACCAAAACTCCACACCACATGACAGGCGCACAGGCGGATTTGCCGGCATTTGCGCTCACCTTACCCAACCTCCATAAAGACACGGACACAGGTTATATTGTTGGAAGTATTAGTCCACAGCTTTATTAAATTATAAATAAAATAATTAAGGAATAACAAATGGGGTCATTGCCAACAGACCTTATTAAAGTTAACATCCCCCATGTACATAACATTCCCCTGGCAATGACCCCCCAATAATAACAATAGATAACAATCCAAATAACATGTTAATACAGAAACTGGCCGACCAATATGGCCACGTTTCCACCCGGTTAAATTGTAGGGGTGTACCGAGACACCGCTACCCAACATATCGATTGTAGGGGTGTACCAAGACACCGCTACGCACCATATTCATTGTAGGGGTGTACCAAGACACCACCACACCCCCAGGTTCGGAGCCACCGACGAGCTCGAACCTACCAACCACGTGCAACACTATCCAATCCACACTAAAACCACAGGATGCCCACTTTCTCCTCCATCTGCCCTCCGATTTAACCAGGCCATTCCCCGCCGCTGTGAAAAAATGGGAAATCGCTTAACCTAACCAAATACAGGGAGGGTGGGAGGGACAACTGACAGGTAAGCTTAATTTCTTTTTCAATGGCCACTTCATAAAATGGCCGGTATAAATACACCCCTTATGGCTCCGCCCCACCCAGCATGCTAGCTGTCACTAACTTCCTGTGGTTGCTATGCCTACCTCCTGGCTCTGTAAAGGCCTATTCCTCTTAGCTGCGCTGATCCATGGGCTACACTACACCCCTGCATTCCAATACTAACACTACAAAAACACAACCCAGAATTCAGATGCCGTGACTACACACAAATACATCCCTGCATTCTTGCAGCTATATACACAAATACACAAACATTCACACACACTCCATACAAAAACACAACATTCATATACAATCACTGCACACACATACAGCCCTGCAAGGATGGGCAAATGGCAGATCGGCAGCTGACAAAGTATTATAACATTATAACATGCTAGATAAAGATGCTAACTGAAATATGTACTGGCTCAACTGCTTCCAGAGACCTTAAAGTTATTCTTTCCTGTAGGCACTATCAGTTGAGTCTTTGTTCATTTTTGCAGATATATGGGAGTATACTAATTAGCAATTAGCCCTTGTCTTGTAATTCTTCATATAATTAATAAATAGTTTACATTAAAAAATACAATATTTGCAACATTTAGCAAATATTACAAAATAATAATACAACAAATATAATTTGTAATTTTATTTCAAGACACTTAGGCTCATATTGTGCATATCTCTTTCTTTAATTAACATACAGCAGCAAAGAGAAACCAATGAGAAAGGATGCTAACATGTGACCTCCCAAACTCCACCCCTCATGAGCAGCCATCCCTATAATCCAGGATCACACCCTTCAACGTCCTCTTTCTTTGCTGCTTTGGATGCAAGCTAAGTATTTTTCAGACCTCCTTTTAACATAATTACTTAATAGAATCTCTGTTTCCTGTTAGACAAACAGCCTGCTGTCTGTCTGATATACGCAGTTATCTGTTTGTGCTTTCACTGCTTGTCAGCACCTTCATTTATGATTATTTTATGCTTGATCTGTTACTTGACTGCCTGTTTCCTCCTGCTCTCTAGGCATCTCACTCCCCCCTGTTTTCCAAGCCTCATTTTCACCCGGCGGCCATCCTGGATGTTTGGCCTCCTACGCGCTGCAGAACGTTCATTTTGGGGTCCCACTGGTACCTACTGGTACTCCTTGGCCTTGGTTCACCTTCTAACCACTTTTATCCTCGTTTTTGTGCGACCCAACACCGTTTTTCGCAGTATCGGGCCGCTTGCGTAACGTCATCAGACCACTTCCCTTCACTTCCAATCCTGCTCGGCCAGCCTCTCTGCTCCTGTGTGTGCTCTTTTGTGGCTGTACCTCCTGTGAGTTACCCTCTGTGCTCTCCTTGCCTGCCTCTGGCCCATTGTCTACCATGTCTCAGTCTAAGTAGAACACCCCTCCCCTAGCAGGGAGCTAAGTTCAGGTCCTTTCCCTGATCATGAGACCTATGACCCTTCCATCCCCAATAAGCCCAGGAAGGGTACCCCTATTGCCCCAGGGGATGTTGCTATGGCATTTCAGCATTCCCTGTCTGATGCCATCCTATCTGCCTTGGGGAATATGTCATCCCCTCTCTCACAGTCCATTGCCCAGGCACTGATGCAGACCAAATACCTGTTTTAGGAACTGAATCAGATAAACCAAAAGAGTGCATAGATATATGATATGTATATAATATTATGTATATGTTTTGAAATACACTGATAGGAGCATTTTTATTTTTCCCCATTTGGTTCACAGATCAAGTAAGAAAATGTACAGAATAGCGGAAAAAAGACAAAGAGCTATATATAATATATATTTCCTGCTGTTCCTCCTTTTTTACCCTCTATTGCTCACTTCTCACTTGATTTGTAAAAAAATAAATTAACATTTAGTTACTGTGTCCTAGCCATATATTATCCATCAATCATCTCTCTTTTTTTTTTTTTGAGACACTGGCAGGATTCAAATTAATGAAAAACAAACATGCTCAACCATTGCACGTTTCAGTTCATTCATGACTGTACGTTTTCTTCAGAGTTCAGGAATTTGACGACTACCCAATCGGCCCAAATTCAGACAAATTGCAGTTCAGACATAAACAAGTCTCAAAGTCTAATTAATACACATACTACACATAGGAATGAATCAGAAATAGAGATGGCAAGGTGCAAAGATAAACAAAATAAAGACGGGTTGACCCCATTTTTCTTCATTTCTCTATTTTTAACATCTGCACAGAGTGACACATAATCTGCTTGCAAAAAAGTCAAATGGATCAAGAACATACAACAAGGACATTCCATGCTGGGACAGATAGACAGAAGATTTTCCACTTTGGAGAGAAGAGTGAAGAACACATGGCTCCATATCTGTGAATGAATTGAAGACTTTGGAAAAGCTTATGAATCCTCAAGAAGCCTGTATCCCGATTACATTAGAACTTTAAATGTTAGCTAGGTGTCTATTACACTATAACATTGTTGGTTTATATATGTCTATATATGTTGCTATCAAGTACCTTTTTAAATATGAAATATGTTGTGGGAGTTAAAGCAGATCTGTCTGTTTCTGGGGTCTTTGGAAAAAAAGACTCCGGCCCCGGAAAGGACTTTGGTGTTGGTCCGGTGGCCACAGGGTGCATGGAAGGTGAGATGTACTTGCCTCAGGCAGTCAAGCACAGCTGCTGCCATCTTCACGCAGAAGGTTCTCTTGCCTCCATATACTTCAGTTGCCAGGAGCCGCGTTAGTGTTTTACCCTTACGCATGTGCGAGGCTGCAACACTGAAGTCAATGGAGAATCCACAGATAGAGCCTGAATCCCACAGCCATCATATACGGGATTGGACAAATGTTAATGGTGAAGCTTCTGCTTTTCTCAACTTTGGTCAGCATCAGGCTTTACCACAAATCTCTACTTTGTTTTAAATATGTTTATTAAAGTCGTAACGGAGCGTAGGCGGCCATTTTTTGAATTGCGAAAAGGAGCATTTGGTTGCCCGCGCAGCGGCATATATATCAGATGAAACATGCAATAAAATAAAACAAAGGCATTTAACAGGCATAATAACGCATTACGTAGGCTATTTAGTTAGTTATCTGAGCCATTCCTATGTCCAACTATACGTGTGACGGCGCTTTCCGCATATGTAGTCCTATACGTAATTAAATAAGCATGCAGGCAAATTAATTAAGTATGCAGTAACTTTGCGAGATTAGTTTTTGCTTCGGATAAAACCGAAAAAACTATATCCATAAGACTGACAGAAAAAAAAAAAGGTTAATTATGATTAAGAGTTGTGCACGTTATATGCGGGTGCTAAGTATGAAATGGTCAATGAGTTCAGTACTCACTTATTTACCATGCATGCAGTAATAAGCGGTATTAATCTCTAGTCTTATACGTAATTAAATGGACATGCAGGCGAGTAAGTTAAGGATGCCGTAACTGTACAAAAATAGTTTTTGCTTCAGATAAAACCTATATAACTATAGCTTGAAAACTAACAACAAAGAGGCTGAATTATGTTTAATAGTTGTGCACTTTATATGCGGGTATATGAGTATGAAATGGTCGATAAGTGCAGTACTAGCTTATTTACTATGCATGCAGTAATAAGTGGTAGTAATCTCTGACCGCTAGGGGCAGTAATATTAACTAATGTAACATATAATATGACATGCTGTTTTCAATGCAGTTCAGTAGGCACATTATATAATATTAAGGACTCTGGTACTGTCCTTTTAAGTTAGAGGCTCAGTGTCTAAAAAAAAAAAAAAAAAAAAAAAGAAATTTTTTTTGCAGTTGTTATACTGAGAGAGTACACTGGTGTATAGCATGAAGGGTGCCTACATTTCCTGGCTGAGGTGTATGTATGTGGATATATATTATTCAATGCGTTGGCTTGTAGCTATATGCCCAAATGGCCTAAGCAATGGTTAGCAAGCAGGTCCTGCAATGACATCATAATCATGTTAAAAATCATTGTTGTACAGTCTGTCCTGTTGTACTCAGTAATAACATGCAGTCTTGTATAGAATGCTCATTAGGGCATATAGAAATAAACATTTAAAAGAAAAAATGAAAAATTATGGGATGAAAATAAAGGCAGGTCAATACGGGAGCAAGACCAGTCTTGATGTCAGTCCAATGAGGGCCTCCCATGGCGCGGTCGCAGTGCGTCACCCAAGACCTCGAGTCTCCATCCGTCCTCCCCGAGACTACTCCAGCCCAGCACCCGAGTCCTCCGCAGTGCTGTGGGCACTCGGGAGCTGAATCAGTCCACTCGACCCCCACACCTAGAGTCTGTGGGCCACTCACTCCCTGCACCTCCCCATCACCGCCTCAGACCCAGTGTAGCGTGTGTCCTAATGTCTCTCCTGGTGCCGGCCACACACTTGGGGCCGGTGCTCGCCGCTCCCAGCCACCAGTCTGCCGGAAGGGCCGCGTTGTCCCGCCCCACAGGGCTCGCGGCATCAGGGACATGGCTCTCTGGGGACCCCACAGACCCAGAGGCTAGGGCACTCACTTTTCCTGTGGGCCAGTAGCAATCCTGGGGGGTCCGTCCGGCGCTCAGCAGTGCCAAGTTCCGCACAGGCCGTCCAGATCTGCTCCCCTTGGTGGGTATTTCTCTTAGTTACTCCAACTCCTCAGGGAAGTGTGTCCTTCCCTCTGTGTAAGTGTCTCTTTCTGCTGCCTGGCTGCCCATCACACAGCTATCGCCAGTGTAGGCATTCAGCACATAGCTCACGCGGGGGCTCCCGCTGTGGCCCGTGCCGTCACCATGAGGCTGGGCTGACCCCCACCGGCCGGGGGGGGCAGGGCTGTGCCCCGTGCCGATGATTTCTCCGCGCCGGAGCGTTTATCGTGCGACGGGGTGTCCCAGTAATGCGCAGTTCCACGGCGCCATGTTGCATGGAGTGGACGCCGGCGTTCAGGTGCCGCGTGTAGGCCCGACACGACCCTCTTTGCCTCCCCGGTATGTAGTGAGTTTCGTGCCGGTATCGAGTCGGTGTCGGGGCCTCTCCCCCTTCAGGGATGGCGGAGAATGCTGCTTTTGAGCGGCATGGGGTTGTATTGAGAGCTTCTTTACGAAGTTTAGCGCTGGAGCCCAAACTGATGGCATCCAGTCAGCCCGGCGGTCCGGCCCCGCCCCCCCCAAGTCTCTACTTTGTATTATGGTATTTTTGTCTCTGCTTGGTCTTATGGTATCACAGTCTTCATCAGTACTTCAAAAAGAATATATCTCTATGAAATACTGAAAAGTGACAAATCTGCTTTAGATCAATAAATGCACTCCCATGCACTCAGTTATTTTATATATAACATTCTTCATATTAAACATTTCCATGTTTTAATGCTTGTATTTTATTATAGTTAATGCATATTCCCTCTGCAGGGAATAATGTTTTCTCTACCATAGACGGCTTGTGGTATTGTGGGAGATCTTATGCAGGATTTTATTATTTCTTTTGAAAAAGTTTCTGAGAATTGTAAACTGTAAAAATCCCAGTGTTAAAGCAATGTTCTGAAAAAGGAGGTGAATGAAAGCTTTAAAGTCTGTTTCTTTTATTGCATTTACATCTGGTTTTATACATTTTGTAATCATAAATTTGTGTGTTTGAAAAAAAGACAAATATAGTAGCTGAATAAACCAAAGAATATACTATTATTATAAATATAAAGATGTGTATAAAGAATATAGTGCTAGGATGGCAAATAAATGTATTTTTCTTAAGAACATAACTAGTTGTAAGCTACTTTGTTCTACAATAATTCATTTTTTTTTACTTACATTTATATGGCTTCTCTGTTCTGATTCTCTCATTTCTTTCTCTGCTGGGCAATTATTATTGTTCTATGCGGTCTTTCAATCAGAGATTGTAAAATATATGTGATAACCAATGAATAAAAGATGACATGAAATATTGTCATATATTTGAGTTTTTGTAGAATGTCTTACATTTTCAAAATCATGAGCAGAATTTACTGCTCTCTTTATGTTGTCAAAAGCAATTGTGTCTGTAAATTTTATGTCTGCTTGCTAAACTAGTAAAAACTGTTTGCCAGTCAAGCGAAGAATGTTACGTAAACTTTAAAATCTGATCTATGCAAATTGGTCAGAAAAAAAAACATAATTGAAAAGTAAAAAGAACACATCATTGTGATTAAGGAAAATGGTTCTATAATATCTCAAAATGTTTGCTATATTTACTGGCAGTGTTTATATATGTGTGTGTGTATACAGGTCATACTTGAAAAATTAGAATATCGTGCATGTTAAATGATGGTTTCTCTCCTAGTTACCTTTCTTTTGTTGAGTTTATTATTACTATTTTAAATATTAATATGTGATTTATGTGCATGCACTTTGGGTTTTGCTCTAAACATTGTCAATGCATAGTACCCATATATTTACAGGTGATACTCGAAAAATTAGAATATCGTGCAAAAGTTCATTTATTTCAGTAATGCAACGTAAAAGGGGAAACTAATATATGAGATAGACGCATTACATGCAAAGCAAGATAGTTCAAGCCGTGATTTATCATAAGTGCGATGATTATGGCTCACAGCTCATGAAAACCCCAAATCCACAATCTCAGTAAATTAGAATATTACATGTAATCAATAAAACAAGGAGTGTACATAGAACAATATCGGACCTCTGAAAAGTATAAGCATGCAGATGGACTCAGTACTTGGTTTAGGCCCCTTTTGCAGCAATTACTGCCTCAATGCGGTGTGGCATGGAAGCTATCAGCCTGTGGCACTGTTGAGATGTTATGGAAGACCAGGATGCTTCAATAGCGGCCTTCAGCTCTTCTGCATTGTTTGGTCTCATGTCTCTCATCTTTCTCTTGGCAATGCCCCATAGATTCTCCTTAGGTCAGGCGAGTTTGCTGGCCAATCAAGCACTGTAATCCCACGGTCATTGAACCAGGCTTTGGTGCTTTTGGCAGTCTGGAAAATGAAGTCAGCATCCCCATAAAGCTTGTCTGCGGAAGGAAGCATGAAGTGCTCCAAAATCTCCTGGTAGATGGCTGCATTGACCCTGGACTTAATGAAGCTCAGTGGACCAACACCAGCAGATGACATGGCTCCCCAAATCAACACAGACTGTGGAAACTTCACACTGATACAGCACTTTGGGAACATCCAACTTCCTTCCCAATTACATGTTGAGGCTTCCCCTCCTTATGGAGGGTGTCAATGATGGTTTTCTGCACAACTGTCAGGTCAGCAGTCTTCCCCATGATTGTGATTCCTACTGAACCAGACTGAGAGACCATTTAAAGGCTCAAAAACCCTTTGCAGGTGTTATGGCTTACTTAGCTGATTACAGTGGGACACTGTGAGCCTAGAATATTGCACCTTTTCACAATATTCTAATTTACTGAGATTGTGGATTTGCGGTTTTCATGAGCTGTAAGCCATAATCATCGCACTTATGACAAATCACGGCTTGAACTATCTTGCTTTGCATGTAATGCGTCTATCTCAAATATTAGTTTCCCCTTTTACGTTGCATTACTGAAATAAATGAACTTTTGCACGATATTCTAATTTTTCGAGTATCACCTGTATATATATATTTTGATTATATTGAATATAATTATTATATATAATAATTCATCTTATACACCTTCTGCATTCTACATATAACAGAGCAACACTTTCATATATTCATATTTCATGCAGACTAACAAACACAGATTGTTGTGGCACATTGTACAAGCATAAGCAATCAGACAGTTTTAGGGTGGGTATTACATATTCTGAATATCCTCAGAATGTTTGTACCAAACAATCACATAATGCTCAGTCAGCCCATAGTCTGGCCATGTTCTTGAAAATATGGTTCACAAACATCTGCAGTGCCATGGTTAGCAAGGGACGGACGGACGAAATTTGCTTAAAAATTACAGTTCCTCCTTTGAAATCTAGGAAAAATTCTGTTTAGTAAGCAGAGTAAACATTTAATATTTTAAAATAATACAGCACTAAAAATGAAGTAAAACCCTTGCAATTACCACAAAGCCTATAGTTCTATTGTTTTCCACAGCTGTCTAATTATCTGCATGCATTACCTCTACAGTAGTATTTTTGTTTTCTTCTGTAACTAAGTAATCTATTCAGATTATACATTTTTCTTGGGGTGCGGGGGGGAATATTACCTCATTATAAATTACACATAAAATTCACTACTATTTCTGTGTTGATCACATTGATTTATTCTTATTGATGATGAAAACATTATCACTCAATATAATTTAGCCCATAGTGGGGATTTACTTAATAGTGATTGATGATACGCTTAGATAAAATAAATATCGAGTTTCCTGAAATTAATATAGCGTTTGATGGATGAATATTAATGAAAACGTTAAAAAGCATGTGATGATTTAACAGTGAAGTCTGGTTCGAGGAGGCACTACACTTAAAACAAACGTTTTCTTAAAAATACCTGACTTAAGTAAAAAATGGTGAAGATTTAGTTATAGTATATGATTATAAGATAATAATAGGCACAGATAATCAACACAAATATTTTTACAAAAATAAGAAGCTGTTATTAATAGAGCAACACACTGCAAATATTAACCCCTTAAGGACACATGATGAAAATATTCTGTCATGATTCCCTTTTATTCCAGAAGGTGTGTCCTTAAGGGGTTAAGGGTCTAACAATATAGGAGGGTATATAAAACTCAAGTAGGGGCGCTATATACAATGTAAGACTTAAAATGTAAATCATCATGATGCAACACAATTAAAAAGCAGTGATTGTGTTTAGAAAAAGACAGCTGAAAGTAAGTAAAAGCTACCTAATATATAAATGCATAATATGGCCTTCATAAGGAGTGAATACTTAGCAACAGGTCCTACTACATGTCTGAATACTGCTGGTATTTGTAGATGTGCAGTTATGAGGACAGACTCTTCAGGGTAATAACAAATCCAATGGATTGGATAAAGACTCAAGTTCAGTAATCCCTCAAACTCGAATGTACCTGTCAGTAAAGTCAAAGGCTCACACAAATCATAGATATACATCCAAAAGATCAGGGCAAATGAATTTTGCAAGATCAATCCGCATAATGAAATTGATAATAGTCTGATGAACAGCTCACAAAACAGGCTGTCTTTGGCATCTGGTAGTCTATGTGTATCGGCCGTATATAGGACTATTTCAAGACCACTAAATATGCTAAGTGGGGTTGGCCCACATATATATGTACCGTATATACTCGAGTATAAGCCGAGTTTTTCAGCACATTTTTTGTGCTGAAAAACCGGAACTCGGCTTATACTCGAGTCAATTGTCTGTATTATGGCAATTTGCATTGCCATAATACAGACGGGGGGAGAGGGGGGCTGTCAGAGCTGTACTTACCTTTCCTGCAGCTCCTGTCAGCTCTCTCCTCCTCCGCGCCGTCCGTTCAGCACCTCGGTCAGCTCCCAGTGTAAATCTCGCGAGAGCCGCGGCTCTCGCGAGACTTACAGTGTGAGCTGACAGAGGGAGCTGCACGGACGGCGCGGAGGAGGAGAGAGCTGACAGGAGCTGCAAGAAAGGTAAGTACAGCTCTGACAGCCCCCTCTCCCCCCCACTGAACTGCCAATGCCACTAGACCACCAGGGAAGGAGCCCCCCTCCCTGGCCAGCTAGCAAGCAGGGAGGGGGGACGAAAATAATAATAGAGATATTAATAATAATAAAAATGTAATAAAAGTATTAATAATAATAATAATAATAATGAACAAAATATTAAAAAATTAAAAAAATAATAATAATTTAAAAAAAAATAATATAACAAAAAAACCAATTAGTATTAAAATAATAAAAAAAAAAAAAAATGCCCACCCCCACCAAGGCTCTGCATCACATACTCAAACACTGCATTCATACACACTGCACTAATACACACACGCACACTGCACTCATACACACACACTGCACTCATACACACACACTGCACTCATACACACTGCACTCATACACACTGCACTCATACACACTGCACTCATACACACTGCACTCATACACACTGCACTCATACACACACACACACTGCACTCATACACTGCACTCTTACACACACACTGCACTCTTACACACACACTGCACTCTTACACACACACTGCACTCATACACTGCACTCATACACACTGCACTCTTACACACACACTGCACTCATATACACACACTGCACTCATATACACACACCGCATTCATACACACACACACTGCACTCATACACACACTGCACTCATATATACACACACTGCATTCATACACACACACACTGCATTCATACACACACTGCAAATAAATATTCAATTAATATAATTTTTTTAGGATCCAATTTTATTTAGAGATTTACCAGTAGCTGCTGCATTTCCCACCCTAGTCTTATACTCGAGTCAATAAGTTTTCCCAGTTTTTGGGGGTAAAATTAGGGGCCTCGGCTTATATTCGGGTCGGCTTATACTCGAGTATATACGGTATTAATTGTCTTGAATGCCTGGATGGATTATATTTATCCAGATAATCAAGACATTTGAATAATAGCATAAGACACAATAATGGATAAATAAGAAAACACAAATAATCTAATCTGTCCCACATAAATGTGCACATAAATATATCAACATAGTATAGGTAACAGTTTTTTGAAAAAATAAAAAAGTAAATAATAAAAAATTTTAATCTTAGCAGCATAATAAAAAAAATGTATATAAAAACACAAAATTAAAAAAATCTCGTAGAATATTAATTTCATGAAATCCTCTAGGTACTAAAGTATTCATTAAAATAATCCAGCTGGCTTCTGCTTCCAAAGGTTTTTTATCCCTTAATTGACAAGCATTATTAGGGGGAATTAATTCCAATACCATCATTTTAAATTTATTGATGCTTCAATTTTAACAATGACAGACGTGTGAATCTACAAATGTTTAAAAATCAGGGTTTTTGATCGAAATCTTATGTTCTCCATATTGTGATCTAGACCTTGACCAATACACTGTAGGCCACACAGATAAGTAAGATGTGAAACCACAACTTAACATGTGGCCTACTATAAATTGCTGAAAATTGTGAAATCTATATCCCTCCACCCCCCACAGTTTATTTTTTTTTAATTGATAAACTCACCATGGAGTCACAGGGTTTGACAGGAATCTGCCTACCTCCCCCCGCCCCATTCTTTTCATTGAAACCGCCTCTGCTGGTACTGGTCCCCCAGCCACCACGTTACTAGCAACTGGGCATCTATTGGCTGTCACTGGCTACTTGCTGCTTAGCAGACATTACCCCATTTGTGACAAGGCAACTGGGGCTGTAGAAGTGGTATAAACCTCCCTTGAGCTAATGAGGGGGTCATAGATTTTATTTTTTTACTATTTGTCTGCTGGCTGTTAGGGTCAATGTCAGTTGTCTCCATTGACTATTTTGTTTGTGTTGTGATTCGGTCATATAGCGACTTGGAATTCAGATTTACAGATGATTTGCCAATCAAACAAAATTCAGACAAAAATGGATTTCAAAGTCTAGCAGAGAATCACAAAGATACACTATCCTAGTTGAAGTGAGAATTTATATAGGGGAACTCCGAGTGCCACTTTTGTATCTTCAAAATATCAACATGCCCCAGTGCTTTGAAGATGCACATGGATGAGCATACACAGAATGATATGACTATAAATTGATGCATTTTGACAGTATCAGGCTTCCAAACGGACGTAACGCATAATATTGATGTCATGCAAGTGAAGACAGTAACTCTAGATGAATTAAAATGTACCTCGACAGTCTGTTAACTCTAGTTTAACGGAAATATATTTTGTATTTTTTGTGATTAATTTCACTCTGTATGTTATATGTTTTTGTAAATCTGCTGCTATTGGCTTTAAACGTTATATAAAGTTAGCTATAATAACTTTATATAATACATTTATTCATTGTATCACACTTACAACAACTGGCATAATTCAGCAGGATACCACCCGATCACTAGATATTAAAAATTCTGACAAGTAAGATATTTATTTCCTGAAATCTTAAGAGAATACTCACTTTTTGAAAACTGCTTCATAAATAAAGTCTACAACTATGTACGATTAATGCATTTGTAAGTAACGCCCCAGATCCAATCAACATTTAATTAACCCCAAACATAACTTTACTCTAACGTCCCTCCTTTTCTAACCTTACTGGTACTGTTACCCCATAATGTGACACTTTGCCAGTGTTAACGGCGGTGTGATCCTCCTGTGTTCTTATGAATTTGGCAACGTCACTGTGTTGTTATTAATGATGCTGACATGTAATACTTCATTTCCTCTGCAAAAATAAGGTACAGTATAGGTTTTGAACACCTTCTGATCATACTGGTTTATGGTATCTCAGAAGGAAAGGAGGAATATTTTTTTCCAACAAAGTGATATGTGAGAATATTATTTATTTATTTATAAAATATTTTACCAGGATGGATCCATTGAGATTTCCCTCATTTTCAAGTATGTCCTGGGTCCACAAAACATTGCATTGTTACAATAGGATACAATATTACAAAAATACAATATACAGGGGGGGCGGGGCCGGACCGCCGAGCTGGACGGTCGCAGGCACGCAGAGCTCCTGCAAAATCGCAGTAAAAAACAACTACAAACCATGCTTTTAAAATGAACAACAGACCTACAGCATTAAAGCCTAACACAGAGGGACGGCTGGATCCAGGGAGAGGCTGGCTCCACGAGCTACAGTCCCCTGGAGGAGAAATTCTCGGCAAACTACCTGAGGCCTTCTCTGGCGGTGAGTGGGGCAGACGGCTGCTGCCCCACTATTCCGCAACACAGCACCCAACCTGGGGCACGAATCCGGAGGGACCCGGCCCCGCCCCCCCCTATGGACCATGGGGGTGATCCCGGTCCCGACCCTCGGGACCTGTCCGCCGCTAGCTGTTTCAGCACAGCAGCAGGGCCGCCAATCCATCCAGACACCACAACTAAGATGGCGGAGGCCATGTGCGACGGTGCCAAGACCGGAGCCTCGACGGGCCACTAATCTGCATCAGCAGAAACTATAGGGGACAGCCAACAACGCACAGATACTAACCACAGCCACCCGTTTGCAGGCACTACCGGACCTCACCAAGCCACGAACGGACCCACGGAGGCCTCCTGCGGGGGTTGGGTGCACCCTCCCCCAGGCAAGGTAATACGACGACGCATCGGCTGCCTGCAACCACTAATGCACCATGGGGCATCCGCCTGGACCCCTGCTACGGAAGGGACTCTCACAAGCGGTAAATACACAGCAGACACCTTGCCTAGCGACTGAAAACAAGCAGAGCTCCCTAGTACCAACAACCTGTAATGGTGGTAGAAGGGACTATCTTGAACTAACCTGCAGAAGGACTTTTCAATATTGAGACTGTCCTGCCTCCAGCTATCTCATCTCCCGGAACCCTGTGCCATTGCCGATCAGAAGATTTGCTCCCCGGTGGTATACACTACCCTAAGCATGCATAAAAATCGTTTCACAAACCTGAGCGCGCACTCTGTCAGTTAAAACAGTCTATCTCTAGTTAACTGCAATTTGTTATATACCTAAACGTATGATTATTATCTGTTAGTTCAACTACCATAAAAAGTGCAGAATATGAAACAGCATACCGCAATATCTTGTTCTTAGGATATAGTTAATGAACAAAACCCAGCGAACCGACAGACCTGGTACCTGCATTTGCATAGCTTAAACCTGAAACACTTGGTTCAACTCGTTTACCTTTACGTTAACATATATACTGTGTAGTACCTTAGCAAATGTCATGAAAACGTATAATCTGTGACCATAACAAAAGCCTATCTATGCTGAATCAAATAGCTATGCGTGCTTGGCCTGAATGTTCTGTAAATCATTACTATACCATTTCCTGTTTTAATCGTGTTCCTTTCTTGCTATCACAAAGAAAAAGAAAAAGTGCAGCATCTCTTGACTACCCATACCAATTGTCTATGATGATCTAATATGTTGAAAGAGTCTTTGTTTATGCCTGTAACTTACACTGCACACAAAAATAAAGAATATATAAAACAAAAATACAATATACAACCTATATACAAACATTCTTTATTTAATAAAGACAGTAAAATATCTATATATATACATACATACACATATATAAATTTAACACATAAAAGGTAATAAATATATTCAACCATGACAGGTGCTTTCTGCCATAGATCTCTTAAAAGATTTTAGATTGAATGAAGATTTGACTTTGTCCCTGAGGTTATTACATTACTTGTAGGCACTGCTCACATTTTCAATGTGGGATTTATCTGCAGATATTTCATTTAGAAGATTATAACGGTTATTGTGAGCATTCCTAAAATAATAATCTATATTTTTTAGCTTTAAATGATACCTAGAATTTTCCATTATGTTGTGCATTCTTTTTATAGTTTTTCCTTAAGCCTTCTGATGAAAATCTTATCTTCTCAGTTTCCACGGTAATACCAATATTGCCTTAAAGGAATTATATATCTATTAACCTTTTAGTTTAGTTTAAGATGTGTATTAGGGGTTCTTTATGCATGTGTTTTGTATTATTTAATTCAATATATATAATGTTCTTAGAGTGCTTTGACTCTAGGTATTTTTTAATTGTGATAATTGTATAAAGTGATCTTGAGTTATTCTTTTTAAAGTACATAGATTATGGAGACTGTTTTACAGGTAGCATTCTCAATTAGGAAAATATAAATGTGTGTTATTCTAATTTTTCTATAATTAAATTTTTGATGAATATCGAATTTCGCCTTAATACCATCTGTCGAGCATATTGCTTTTTTTGTTGGCACAACAAACTGGTATATAGGGGCATGGATAGAGGAACCCACATTCTATCTATCTATCTATCTATCTATCTATCTGTCTGTCTGTCTGTCTGTCTGTCTGTCTATCTATCACTTTAATTTCAGGGGTTTGAGTGGGGTGTGTGGCCAGTGGCAGAGCTGTTCTGAGAAATTTTAGGTGAATTACTAATAACAATTTTTGCAGCTCAAATGTGACTTAGAACAATAATGCATCGTATTTACATTCTAAACACATTTATTGTAGTCAGGGTTATTTATTGAACTCAAATTAAATTTAACCTCTTAAGGACCAAACATCTGGAAAAAAAAATTGAATCATGACATGTCACACATGTCATGTGTCCTTAAGGGGTTAAAGGGAATTTCAAATTTAAGGTAAAGAAGCTGTGCTTTCAGTTTTGGCTACTCTGTCCTAAAATTTGAAGTTGTATTGCTTTGAAACTCATACACTCAGTCTAACCAACAATATGTGAAACATTATGATAGAAAAAGGGATAGAGGAATTTGAGTCCAAAATAGGAACTGTTCTTTCTTAATATGGACACGTGGGAAGTGTGTGTGTGTGTGTGTCTATCTATCTATCTATCTATCTGTGACACTACTAAAAGTCTATGATCCACTAAGCTCCTACCTCCCTATATATTATATTATATTTATATAGTGCCAACAAATTCTGTAGCACTTTACAATGGGTGGACTAACAAACATGTAATTGTAACCAGAGTTTTACGCTAAAAAAACATAGGGGTTGAGGGCTCTGCTCAATGAGCTTACATGCTAGAGGGAGTGGGGTAAAATGACACAAAAGGTAAGGATAGTATTATTATTATTATTATTATTATTATTGCCATTTATATAGCGCCAACAGATTCCGTAGCGCTTTACAATATTTTGAGAGGGGGGGATGTAACAATAAATAAGACAATTACAAGAAAACTTACAGGAATAATAGGTTGAAGAGGACCCTGCTCAAATGAGCTTACAGTCTATAGGAGGTGGGGTATTAGAAACATTAGGATAGGAAATATCAAGTAGGAGTGAAGCAGAGCTGGAGGAGAGAGCAAAGCACTATCCCATAGGGACAGGTATGTAAGGGAGAGATTACTCTGGGAGGCCATACGCTTTCCTGAAGAGATGGGATTTAAGGCCCTTCTTAAATGATTGAAGACTAGGGGAGAGTCTGATGGCAGTAGGCAAGTTATTCCATAGGAGAGGAGCCGCCCGTGAGAAGTCCTGCAAGCGTGAGTTGGCCGTACGGGTGTGAGCAGCGGTCAGGAGGTGGTCGCGGGCAGAGCGGAGGGTACGAGGAGGGGCATACCTCTGGATCAGTGAAGAGATATAAGAGGGGCTGGAATTGTTCAGTGCTTTAAATGTATGGGTTAGCACTTTGAATTGACTCCTATAGGATACAGGGAGCCAATGTAAGGACTGGCAGAGGGGCGAGGTGTGAGAGTACCGACTGGATAGGAAAATCAGTCTAGCTGCAGCATTCATTACAGACTGTAGCGGGGCAGTACGGCTTTTGGGGAGACCAATCAGGAGAGGGTTACAGTAATCCATGCGGGAAATTACTAGAGCATGGACAAGCTCCTTGGTAGCATCTTGCGTAAGAAAGGGGCGGATGCGGGCTATGTTTTTGAGTTGGAACCTACAGGACTTGGCAACAAACTGGATGTGAGACTCAAAGGTGAGACCAGAGTCAAGTATGACGCCAAGACAGCGCGCTTGTAGGGATGGACTTATGTGGATATCACTGACTTGAAGGGAGAGTGAGAGAGGAGGATCAGTATTAGGAGGAGGAAAGACAAGGAGTTCAGTTTTAGAGAGGTTAAGTTTGAGAAAGCGTGACGACATCCAGTCAGAGATGGAAGAGAGGCAAGCAGTGACACGTTGCAGGACGGCCGGGGAGAGGTCCGGTGAGGAGAGGTATATCTGAGTGTCATCAGCGTACAGGTGGTAGTTGAATCCAAAAGAGGCAATAAGTTTTCCAAGAGAGGCAGTATAAAGAGAAAATAGAAGGGGACCAAGGACAGAGCCTTGGGGAACTCCAACCGAGACAGGGCGAGGGGAGGAGGTATCCTTGGAAAAGGAGACACTAAATGAGCGTTGGGAGAGATAGGAGGAAAACCAAGAGAGGACAGAGTCACAGAGACCGAGTGATTGAAGAGTTTGAAGGAGGAGAGAATGATCAACTGTGTCAAAGGCAGCAGAGAGGTCAAGGAGAATTAATATGGAGTAGTGACCTTTGGATTTAGCGGAGATTAGGTCATTAGTCACTTTGATAAGAGCGGTCTCAGTAGAGTGGAGAGGGCGGAAGCCAGACTGAAGAGGGTCAAGGAGAGAGTTGGAATTAAGGAAGTGAGACACACGGGTAAAGACAAGTCTTTCCAAAAGCTTTGATGAGTAAGGGAGCAGGGATATGGGACGATAGTTCGAGGGGGAGGACGGGTCAAGAGATGTTTTTTTCAGGATAGGTATTACAGTGGCATGTTTAAGGTCAGCAGGAACAGTGCCAGAAGAGAGAGAGCAGTTAAAGATGTGTGTTAGGATAGGCACAAGACAAGGGGAGAGAGATCTGATGAGGTGAGATGGGACAGGATCAAGTGGGCAAGTGGTGGGGCGAGAGGAATGGAGAAGTGCAGCCACCTCTTGTTCAGTAGCTGGGGAGAAAGTCTGAAGGGTAGGGAAAGCATGATTTATGTGTGGTTGAGAAAGAGAACGGCAAGGAGGGGAGAATTGTTTCCTTAGCTGTTCAATCTTGAAAGTAAAGTAATATGCAAAGCTATCAGCTGTAAGGTTAGTTTGGGGGGTGGCCACAGCAGGGCGGAGAAGGGAATTAAAAGTGTCAAAGAGACGTCTGGGATTGCGGGAGCATGAACTAATGAGAGAGGAAAAGTAGGACTGTTTGGCGAGGGCAAGGGCTGCGCTGTACGAAAGCAACATGAATCTATAATGAAGATAGTCTGCCTGGGTGCGGGACTTCCTCCAGGAGCATTCAGCACAGCGGGAGCAACTCTGCAGATAGTATTAGGGAAGTAGATTGGTAAAATAGTATTCAATGAAGACTAAGTGTGTGTTTTTTGTTGTTGTTTTTTTTAAAAAGACTGTTGCAGGAGATTAATCCGTTGGGAGCCATTAACAGTTTAATTGATATGCTTTTGTGAAAACGTGAGATTTAACCCCTTCACGACGGGTGACGGACGAGGTCCGTCATCCTGGGGATGCCCTTAACGACGGGTGACGGACCTCGTCCGTCACGCGGTAAAATTAACCCCAGATCGCCGCAATCGCGGCGATCGTGGGGTTAATGGTGCTCCGGTCTGCCTCTGCATTAGAGGCAGACCGGGAGCACCGGATCGGGCTGTCAGAGTACATGTGCCCGCTCTGACAGCATGCCAGAGCGGGCACATGTGCTCTCTATACTCACCTCCGCCTCCCTGCACTTCCGGGTTCAGTGTGAAGTGCAGGGAGACGGATCTTCAGTGATCCTGCCCCCTGCTGTTAAAAAAAAAAGTTAAATTAAAATCCCACCCCCCCTTTACCCATATTAATAAAAAATGAACCCCTTCCCTGCCAATTGATCACTGACTACAGTGATCAATTGGCAGGGATTACATTTTAATATGATCTGATTTTTTTTTTAACCCCTGAGGGTTAATTCTTTTTTTTTTTTTTAACCCTCAGGGGTTAAATTTATTTTATTAATTAATTTAAATATTTTAAAATTATAAATTTAGCTAGCTGGGGAGGGTGGAAGTTAGTGGGGAATTGGGGGATTTAGTGTTAGGCTAACTAGGGGTTAACGTTAAAAAAAGTTTTAAAATAAGCTTTAAAAAGTTAAAAAATTAAGTAAAAAAAAAGTTTTAATAACGTTTAAGTAAAAAATAAAAAAAAAATAAACCCTTTACCCAGTCCAAATAAAAATTAACCCCTTGCCTGCCAGTCTATCACTGCCTACAGTGATCAAAATACAGATCACAGTATTATACTGTGATCTAATTTTTTTTTAACCCCTGACGATTAACTTTTAGTTATTTTTTAACCCTCAGGGGGTAAATTAATTTAATTAACTAATTTAAATATTGTATAATTCAATATTTTGCTAGCTGGGGTGGGTGGGAGTTATGGGAAAATGGGGAATTTACTGTTAGTGCTGCTTACTGCTAGTTAGGGGTTAACGGTAAAAGAAAAAGCTTAGAAAAATGTTAAATCTGTAAAAAAAAGTTTTACGAAAGTTTAGGAAACTTTAAAAAAATTAATAAGCAAAACAAAAGTTTAAAAAATAGTTTTAAAAAGTAAAAAAATACATTTAATAACGCTCATTACCACTACACCTGGTACAAGCTAGCGGAAAAATGATCCCACGCTAAGGTTCAAAATATGCCTTTTGAAATACCCTGGGATGTCTTCTTTAAGAAATGGTATGGCTTTATGGGGTATTTGGATTATATAGCCTGGTAAAATACTCTAAAATGGGACATGGGCACAGCGTAAAAATTTAAAGTTTGAAAAAAATTGAATGGCTGTGTCCCAAATGTGCCCCTCCGATGTCCACATATACCTGGCAAAGGTACATACGGGGGTATTTTTGTACTCAGCCGACATAGCTGAGCAACATATAAAGTATTATAGAGTGGTGGTACACAAAATGTTTGCAAAATATACTGTGCAAACTCACTTTGTGTGTCAAAAAGGCAGAAAAAACGCTTATTACCACTACACCTGGTACAAGCTAGCGGAAAAATTATCCCACACTAATTTTCAAAATATGCCTTTTGAAATACCCTGGGATGTCTTCTTTAAGAAATGGTATGGCTTTATGGATTATTTGGATTATATAGCCTGGTAAAATACTCTAAAATGGGACATGGGCACAGCGTAAAAATGTAAAGTTTGAAAAAAAATGGAATGGCTGTGTCCCAAATGTGCCCCTCCGATGTCCACATATACCTGGCAAAGGTACATACGGGGGTATTTTTGAACTCAGCCGACATAGCTGAGCAACATATAAAGTATTATAGAGTGGTGGTACACATAAGGTTTGCAAAATATACTGTGCAAACTCACTTTGTGTGTCAAAAAGGCAGAAAAAACGCTTATTACCACTACACCTGGTACAAGCTAGCGGAAAAATTATCCCACGCTAAGGTTCAAAATATGCCTTTTGAAATACCCTGGGGTGTCTACTTTAAGAAATGGTAGGCCTTTGTGGGGTAGTTTGAATTTAAAACTTACGAAGATGCTTGGAAATTGCACATAGGTCCAGCGTCAAAATTCAAAGTTCTGTAAAAACTGATATGGCTTGGTCTCCAATATGCCACTGTAGCTTCACAAAATAGTGCCAAAGACATTCATTGGGGATGTCTTTTTACTCAGAAGACTTAGCTGAGCATAATTTGAAGGTTTTGAACTTAGTGGCACATATGAAATATACAAAATGCCCAGCAAAAATGCAATCCGTATGTAAAAAATGCACACAATTATTTTTTACCACATACTTTGGCATGTAATGGTAAAAAAATGGGGGCATGTTAAGGCACAATATGCACCTTATGAGATACCCTGGAGTGTCTACTTTTACAAATGGTAGGCCTTTGTGGGGTTTTTTGAACAGTCAAACTGTTATAATACCCCAAATGGAAGCATAGGCTCATTAAATCCGTCTCTCAAAATTCTACTGTGAAAACTGAAAAGGACAGGTCTCCTGTATGGCACTGTAGCTTCACGAAATAGTGCCATAGACATACAATGGGGGTGTCCTTTTACTCAGAAGACTTAGCTGAGCATAATTTGGGGGGTTTGAACTTAGTGGCACATATGAAATATACAAAATGCCCAGCAAAAATGCAATCCGTATGTAAAAAATGCACACAATTATTTTTTACCACATACTTTGGCATGTAATGGTAAAAAAATGGGGGCATGTTAAGGCACAATATGCACCTTATGAGATACCCTGGAGTGTCTACTTTTACAAATGGTAGGCCTTTGTGGGGGTTTTTGAACAGTCAAACTGTTATAATACCCCAAATGGAAGCATAGGCTCATTATATCCGTCTCTCAAAATTCTACTGTGAATACTGAAAAGGACAGGTCTCCTATATGGCACTGTAGCTTCACAAAATAGTGCCAAAGACATACAATGGGGGTACCGTTGTACTCAGCAGAAGTAACTGAACACATAATAAAACTTTGTACAGGAATAGCACACACCAACTTTACAAAATACACATGAGAAGTTCTTTGTTATACGTTTGTGTGCGAAAACCCCCCAAAAACACAATTTTACTCCAATATTTAGCAGAGGTTGGCGGTAAAATGGCTACGTAGAAAGTGTCAAAACAACCTTAGGTAAATAGCCTGTGATGTCTACTTTATATAAATATATACTTTTGTGTGGCAATTTTGTTTTATTTTATGGCTATTAGGCTTACAAGACAAACATACCAAATTCTAAAATCGCTCCATATTAAAATTTTATTTTACTCCTTGTGCTTTGTGACCTGTAACTACCAAAAAAAACTTAAAATCCCAGACACATTATATATTCTGTAAATCAGAACAAATAAATGAATTTATTTTTAATTACTTTCCTTAACCTGCACTAATTATGCACACATTATGATTGCAAAAACTGTAAAAAAAAACAATATTTTTCATTTTTTTTGCATTTTTCTGTATTTTTTTTATAATAAGTAAGCATTTATATATTTATATGTTATATCAAATTAAAGCCCTTTCTGTCCTTTAAAAAACAGTATATAATATGTGTCGGTGCAATAAATGAGAGAGATGCAAATTGCAGTTGAACGCAAACAGCAAGAAAATGCAAAAATTGCTTGTGTCATTAAGCGTAAGTCAAGCTTCTGAAGCTCTGTCCTTAAGGGGTTAATGATTATTTTGAAGGAGTGGAGACTGGGTGAGAGTCTAATGGAAAAGGGAATGGAGTTCCACAGGAACGGTGCAGCCCTAGAGAAGTTTTGAATGCGAGCATCAGAGGTGGGAGTACAAACAGAGGGCAGACATACAGGGAGTGCAGAATTATTAGGCAAATGAGTATTTTGACCACATCATCCTCTTTATGCATGTTGTCTTACTCCAAGCTGTATAGGCTCGAAAGCCTACTACCAATTAAGCATATTAGGTGATGTGCATCTCTGTAATGAGAAGGGGTGTGGTCTAATGACATCAACACCCTATATCAGGTGTGCATAATTATTAGGCAACTTCCTTTCCTTTGGCAAAATGGGTCAAAAGAAGGACTTGACAGGCTCAGAAAAGTCAAAAATAGTGAGATATCTTGCAGAGGGATGCAGCACTCTTAAAATTGCAAAGCTTCTGAAGCGTGATCATCGAACAATCAAGCGTTTCATTCAAAATAGTCAACAGGGTCGCAAGAAGCGTGTGGAGAAACCAAGGCGCAAAATAACTGCCCATGAACTGAGAAAAGTCAAGCGTGCAGCTGCCAAGATGCCACTTGCCACCAGTTTGGCCATATTTCAGAGCTGCAACATCACTGGAGTGCCCAAAAGCACAAGGTGTGCAATACTCAGAGACATGGCCAAGGTAAGAAAGGCTGAAAGACGACCACCACTGAACAAGACACACAAGCTGAAACGTCAAGACTGGGCCAAGAAATATCTCAAGATAAGGTTTTATGGACTGATGAAATGAGAGTGAGTCTTGATGGGCCAAATGGATGGGCCCGTGGCTGGATTGGTAAAGGGCAGAGAGCTCCAGTCCGACTCAGACGCCAGCAAGGTGGAGGTGGAGTACTGGTTTGGGCTGGTATCATCAAAGATGAGCTTGTGGGGCCTTTTCGGGTTGAGGATGGAGTCAAGCTCAACTCCCAGTCCTACTGCCAGTTTCTGGAAGACACCTTCTTCAAGCAGTGGTACAGGAAGAAGTCTGCATCCTTCAAGAAAAACATGATTTTCATGCAGGACAATGCTCCATCACACGCGTCCAAGTACTCCACAGCGTGGCTGGCAAGAAAGGGTATTAAAGAAGAAAATCTAATGACATGGCCTCCTTGTTCACCTGATCTGAACCCCATTGAGAACCTGTGGTCCATCATCAAATGTGAGATTTACAAGGAGGGAAAACAGTACACCTCTCTGAACAGTGTCTGGGAGTCTGTGGTTGCTGCTGCACGCAATGTTGATGGTGAACAGATCAAAACACTGACAGAATCCATGGATGGCAGGCTTTTGAGTGTCCTTGCAAAGAAAGGTGGCTATATTGGTCACTGATTTGTTTTTGTTATGTTTTTGAATGTCAGAAATGTATATTTGTGAATGTTGAGATGTTATATTGGTTTCACTGGTAAAAATAAATAATTGAAATGGGTATATATTTGTTTTTTGTTAAGTTGCCTAATAATTATGCACAGTAATAGTCACCTGCACACACAGATATCCCCCTAAAATAGCTATAACTAAAAACAAACTAAAAACTACTTCCAAAAATATTCAGCTTTGATATTAATGAGTTTTTTGGGTTCATTGAGAACATGGTTGTTGTTCAATAATAAAATTAATCCTCAAAAATACAACTTGCCTAATAATTCTGCACTCCCTGTAGGTCTTCAATAGAGCTTAGGGATGTAGACGGGACATACTTGTATATTAGGGAGGATAGATAGGTGGGAGTAGCATTATGTAGAGATTTGAAAACAAGAACCAGAATTTTATATTTAGCTCTATATCTTACAGGAAGCCAATGCAGGGACTGACATAGGGTTTACACAGACCAATGAAGTATGTATATTCATACTATATAAGATTTAAGATTCCATCACTAAGTGAAATAATTAAATTCCTTTATTTAATAATGTAATGGCACATAGTTGAAATCCCCTATGATAAACATTGCATTTATTGTGACTATTTCTCCTTTTTATATGGTTAATGCAAGATTTACTGTGAGGTGTGCACATGTTCTAGATCACATAATTCTCCTCTTAATTTGCAAATAAGCTGCAAATTAAACAGTTTAAGTTTGTTTCTTTGTTTATTAGATACTATTACATTTTATTAGATTTTTAATTTTTTTTTTTTTTTTTTTGCTTGCTGAACACACTTGCATTCAAGTCATTAATATGCATTTAGAAGATCAGCACATTCTTTATTTAATAAAGACAGTAGAATATCTATTTTCTGCAGGGAATTTAGCTCAGATAATTTATTTTCCAGAAATGTAACCATTTAAATTGAACTAATTTTGATTTGCTATATTCATGAAACATCCTTCGTATGCAACACTTGAGATTTACCCAATGGATTTTTTTTCTATTAGATCCAGTCTGAGATGTACCAAACAATAAAGTATGGAATTAGTGAGTCTGGCATATACCTGTCCTGTCATTCTATATTTCCTAATAAATGCAGGAGAGCATGCTCTTACCTTTTTAAAAAAATATGCACAAATAATTATTTTTTTTTTTTTTAATGTTTATAGAGGTTAAAATTAGGAGTGGTGGGGGCGTGTCTGGCTTCCGGTGCGTCTGGTCGCATGGGCTAAGGGCTCCGTCGGCTGCTCGACCTGACTAGCTACAATATAAGCAATATTTTATTTCAAACTCAGAGAAATATCGATTTTTACATTCCCTAACCGACGAGGAGCTGCAACATGTCACCGTCCAAGCAAATGAAGCTACAGGACTCGATGAAATCGAGGAAAAAAGACCGCCGGAAAACGATCCAAGATGGCGACGAGGAGGCAGAACATTTTTCCGACGGCCTATCTGACCCAGAATCGGTATCCTCTAAATACTCCGACTCCGTTGTAACGGAAAAAAGCCTCCATAGAATGCTACAAAACCTAAGAGCCACGATAAAGGCGGATTTCCAACGCATTGATGGGGACTTAAGGAGAGAAATAGCAAGTATTGGCGACAGGACCAACCATCTTGAAAAGAAGTCGGCGGAACTGTGCTCTGCTCACAACGAAGTAGTAGACAAACTTCAAAGCTTAGCAGAAGAAAATACCACCTTGAAACTAAAGTTGGCGGATTTAGAGGACAGATCAAGACGACAGAATATCCGCTTCAGGGGGATCCCTGAAGATGTCTCTAACGACGCCCTCCCAGCCTACATTCTGTCCATCTGCAAATCGCTAGTCCCTGATGTGCCTGATTCTGCCTGGGCATATGACAGAATGCATAGACTCCCCAGGCCGGCCCGGCTAACCAGCGACAACCCTAGAGACACAATTGTCAAGTTTCACTACTACGTCCACAAAGAGGCATTGCTGACTGCTGCAAGAAAATCCCCTACACTTCCAGAACCGCATGCTAAAATAGCTTTATTCGCGGATCTCTCAGCGACTACTATGGCACGAAGAAAAGAATTTATCAACATCACTAAGACTCTGCGCAACAACAACGTGGCCTATAAATGGGGATATCCTACCAAATTACTTGTATGGCGTCAAGGCAAGACTCGAGTGATTGCTGAACCCGAAGATGGTATGAAACTACTGAAGGAATGGGGTCTCTGGCACAACGAAAACGACCATCAAGAACTCACCACCGCGACTTCTCCCAAGAAAGTATCGGCGGATTGGCAGATGGCCGGCACGCAAAATAAGAAAAAATAGACTTTCGCATCTAATCCGAGTCTTGACCGTGTTGGCGGTATGGGTATGAACTCGAACAAATGAGACAGGTCATATACGTGATAGACTGTTAATTTCTTATGTTATAAGCAAAAACGTACCATAGCATGTAATAGGGCACATAGACAATTTCTTTCACACATTTTCTATAGGTCGGGTTTAATCCCTCTTACGGCATGCAACCACGTGCAGCAACCGGGGATTCTTCCCGACGGTCATTGTCAACACCGCTAGACTATACTGCGACATGCTAATTAGCTCCATGAAGTGAGTCTCATGCCCAGAGACCCAAAGTTATGACTGTAAGCATTGTTACTGGGAATTATATTGCGAGTGATAGATTGTTAGTTTCCTATGTTTTATACGAATGTCTCAGCGGCCGGGCTTAATCCCTCTTGCGGCATGTTTACCGCATGCAGCGACAGGGGATTCTTGCCGGCCCTGACTGGCGCAAATGTATGGTTTCACGCATAAATTCGATCTTGGTAACCACTCACATGCCCAGAGCTCAAGGGAAATGTTTATGGGTTATGTCACCTCGAGCATGCATACAGCACTTTCAACACGGAGCCTCACGTTCTGACCAACAATAGGCGTATTATGCTTACTTTCCTGCCAGATATAAAAGCCGTGCATATCATCACTCAGCATGCTCCTTACACGGGTAGTATACTCTGCTGCCTTTTCATGCACCCTTCATAGAGCCATAGCACTTATCTGGCGCACAACCCACGCAACACTCACACGATCTACCAACATGTTGAGAGACCCCAACCACCACTTGGTTAAAGACAAGGACCGCGGTTAGTCCTTACTAATAAGGTTTATATTCAAATTTTGTTCAGTAAGTTGCACTGTTATACTTTATTTCTCTTATCAGTTATCCTTTATTCAAATAGCACTCAAACCACTTTCTGTCAGGTTGACGGGTACGCTCTTACCCCCCCCCCCCCCTCTATTTCAGGTCACCCCTTGAGTGCACCCGGTGTGCTCTCTACATGACCTTTTTGTGTCTCCCCCATGAGGGAGCGGTATGTAAATACTTTAGTTTCTTTCCATTTTACCTACCCCCTCCTTCATCCATCACCTCCCCTCATATCCTGCTTACTGTACTCCTACACCCAGTACCACATTGTATCAGTCCAACTGAATCACCTCCACAGAACCTAGACTTAACTACTATAGGACACACAACCTATGCGAATGATTGCAAGCTGCCATCAGGGCTACACCAAACCATACTCTTAAATTTGAATACGAATAGCAACTCCCAATGCAGGAATATACTCTATGCAAATGACTAACAACGTCATGAAATTTTTTTCCCTCAATGTCAAAGGGTTTAATAGTCCCTATAAAAGGCGCCAAGTTCTAAAAGATATGAATGCCTCCAATGCGGCAATAGTATGCCTTCAAGAGACCCATCTCTCTAAGAATAACCCACCCACGCTCCGTTCACCAAGATACCCCACGGGATTCCACGCACATGCAGACAACAAAACGAAAGGTGTTGCTATATTCTTCCACTCCGATTGGAGCTTCACATTACATGCCCAATATGCAGATCAAGCGGGCAGACTACTAATATTGGTAGGTGAATTAAATGGCTTACTAATAACAGTTGTCTCCTTGTATACACCTAACACAGCCCAAATCTCCTTCCTATCTAAAGCCGTTAAAAGAATACTCCGAATGCGCAAAGGCCACGTAATAATCTGCGGAGACTTTAATTGCACACTAGATCCGCTCTTAGATGTACAACGCATACACAACAAACGTCCGAATAAAATCTCTGAGCAGACAAGCAAGCTTTTTTCCCAACTCATACACTCACACGACCTATACGATTCTTGGAGAAATCTCTATCCCACAGCAAAAGATTTTACATATTTCTCACAAGTCCACACTACATATACACGAATTGATATGTGCTTAATAGACAAACTCACGCTGCCGCATCTAATTAGCCAATCGATTGAACCACGAACATGGTCTGATCATGCCCCAATTATAACCACCATTGCAGTTCCATACCCAGCTAAGGGCAGGGGCAAATGGAGACTAAATGAATCCATGCTAGACGGCCCTGCACATCTACAAAAAGTACAGTCGGCTTTGGAGGAATATTTTACTATCAACAACACTGACGACACTTCCATAGAAACGCAGTGGTTAGCCCATAAGGCGGTTATTAGAGGAGTTTTTGTCCAGTTGGGCTCTTCTATTAAATCCCATTTTAGCAAAGAACTTGCCACCCTGACCCAAAACTTATCGTCATTAGAGACGTTGAATAAGGCATCCCCCTCAAAAGCTCTATCCAAACAGATTACTAACACCCGCACAGCCCTCCAACATATAAACACACAGGCATTTACAACATATGCTCGAAGGCTTAACCAACATTATTACCATATGGGTAACAAAGTGGGCAAATTGTTAGCAAGCAAATTGAAATCTAGATACCTCCAGACAAAAATCCCGTACCTAATCTCCAACTCCGACACCAGGATTTATAACCCTAACGATATCGTGGATGAACTTTCCTATTATTACGAAGGTCTATACAACCTAAAATCACAAGGAGACACACACATACCTTCTCAAATAGAAGTAGACAACTATCTAGCGAGAATAGAACTCCCACAACTTACGACACTCCACAATGAGCAACTAAATGCTCCATTCACAGAAAGTGAGGTTAAAGAAGCAATTCGAGCACTTCCCAAACATAAGGCCCCAGGCCCTGATGGGCTATCGAATTATTACTACATCAAATTAACTGATCAAATTACTCCTCATCTTACAAGGTTGTTCAACAAAGTTAGACAAAACGGGAAGTTTCCTGGGGAAATGTTAGAAGCCTTTATCATAACCTTACCTAAACCAAACAAAGCACCTACAGTT
Organism: Pelobates fuscus; assembly: GCF_036172605.1. Lineage (NCBI taxonomy): Eukaryota > Metazoa > Chordata > Amphibia > Anura > Pelobatidae > Pelobates > Pelobates fuscus. Next base: position 294,932,746 of record NC_086320.1, read on the forward strand.
TGTAGCAATCTGCGGCCGATATCATTACTGAACGCCGATGTAAAATTATATGCAAAATTGTTAGCCAATAGACTAAAACCCCTTTTAACCACTCTGGTTTCGGGGGAACAAGCGGGCTTTGTGCCTGGACGGCAAGTTGGAGATAATACTAGATACTGTATGGATTTATTGGAATGGGCTTTTAAACATAAACAACAAGGAGTCCTAATGGCGTTAGATGCGGAAAAGGCATTTGACCGCCTTAACTGGAACTACATGACTAGCACGCTGTCAGCGTTTAATATCTCCCGACCCTTTATAAACAGCATTTTGGCCTTATACTCATCGCCATCGGCTAAGGTATTTAATACGGGGTTCACCTCACGCAACTTCACCATAACAAATGGTACCAGGCAAGGCTGTCCATTATCTCCCCTTATTTTCATTTTATGTTTAGAGCCATTGGTACAAACAATAAAAAAGAACCCTTTACTTCCAGGTCTTCAAACGCCAGACGGCGAAAAGAAAATTGCACTTTTTGCTGATGACGTTATGCTGTTCCTTCAAACACCGGTACAATCTATCCCCCACCTTATAGACACCCTGCATGAATACGGCAATGTTTCTTATTATAAGAACAATATAAAAAAAACACAAATACTTCCTGTCCACCTGGACCAGGGGATCATCCACACTCTAAAAGATAAATACCCCTTTGAATGGCGCAAAACGTCAATTTTATATTTGGGGGTAAAGATTGCGTGTTCCCATACACAAATTATTCGAGAAAATCATGAAACAGTACTAGCTGGGATTTCAAAACAAACTAATTCTTGGGAAATGGCACATACCTCTTGGATAGGCAGGATAAATTCCATTAAAATGATGTTAATGCCCAATATTTTGTACCTTTTTAGAACACTACCGATCACCCTACCAAATGCTCTTTTAAACAGATTCCAAATTGTAATAAACGCACATGTTTGGAAAAAAAAAAACACCGAGGATTGCGGCCCAGTCTCTCTGGATCCCCTTCAATAAAGGTGGCCTTAATCTCCCAAACATTAAAAACTACTATAGGGCAACAATTCTAGCTCAAGGCCTAGACATCATCACTAATAGATCCAAACCAGTATGGTTGAAATTGGAGGCTATGTGTGGGGACACTCGGTCTCTATCCGATAACCTTTGGTCTAGAGTTCTCCCAGCATCATCATCCATGCTGACGACCACAAGGTTTTTATTGAAATCATGGATATTGGAGAGTTCAATACTATGCCCTCAAAAGGAATTACTATATGTAGCACCACTACAAGCTCTATCAGTTATTTCACCAAACCTGCCAGTACACAACTGGGTAGCGAAGGGTATAACCCATGTACATTTGTTATATGCACGTACGGGCTTGATCCCATTTCCGGATCTTCAACGTACATTCACGCTAACGCCACGAGATATGTTTCTATACTTAAGGGTGAAACACCTATTACAATCCAGAGAAATTGAATATATTGACCCATCTACATTAAGTATAGTGGGGCGCATAGGCTACACTTGCAAGGCGAACCTAGCATCCTTGAAATCCCTCTCCCTCTGCTATCTACAGCTATCGCTGGCTAAGACGAGTGACAAATTATCATATAGACTTCGCTGGGAAAGAGATCTGAGTATAGATACCCAGAGCTCTGATTGGGACAAAGCAGTCAGGTACACCAAACAATCGTCAAAATGCGTTACTCATTGGGAAGCGTACCTCAAAGTGGTAATGAGATGGTATTTAACGCCAGATAGACTCAGCAATATTTTCCCAAATGCTTCTCCCCTCTGTTGGAGATGCAACCTTCAAAAAGGTACGCTACCACATGTTTTTTGGGATTGCACTATGCTTACCAACTACTGGATTCAAATTCAAAACCTCATAGTATCAGTAAGTGGCCAATTATTACCACTCTCTCCAACACTTTACCTTCTCCATTTGATACCAGATCTAGAAATGTTCCCCTCACGAGCAGCGGTGCTAAACATTCTCACTACAGCAAAGATTTGCATTGCAACCCGCTGGAAAAGCTCAGTTTGTCCAACATTACAAGAGGTTATTACCAAAGTCAATACTACATACATGTATGAAAAAGAATGGGCTAAGAGAGGAGACATGTCGAAATTCCATGCTCTATGGCAAAATTGGGAATCGAATGTGGTCTCCAAATCAGCACCCTGATGATTCAATGCGTAAACCACAACAGGCACCGATTTCTCCTCCCCTATACCAGTTTCCTTTTGTTTTCCCCTTGATTCGCACCCCCTTTGTACCCCCCTTGGCGATGTTGAACACGTCAATATTTCACCAGAGGTACAAAGGTTGTATGATGCAGGCTGAACCCCTGCATAGTAAAAAAGGTTTTGTAAATTTTTATGTTTAACAGTTGCCTTACATGATTACTGTGATGTTTCACTCACTCCTTAATTCTACAAGGGTTCCTTATTCCTTATATAAATCGGTTCCACACATAAAATTCACGCCAGTATCTTGACGCTCTTACCTGATTGAGAACCACTTGCAAGTCTTCCTTAACGTGAGCCGTAAAAGAGCAAGGTATAATGTATAATGCTAATCTATTGATGTCAAAATATGCTACTGTGATGTCATGGCGGGAATGTGATCGCTTATATGATCGCTTATATGCCTCTTTCCCACCCTTATCTGTACATCTGTATATCTGTGATTTGAGAACAATGTGCTTCACTGTGTGTATTTTGCTACATTTGTTACCCCCCCTCCCCCCCCTTTTTCCTTTCTGTATCCCCCCCCTATTAGTATTTTTGTATGAAAAATTCTTCAATAAAAATCATACATTGAAAAAAAAAAAATTAGGAGTGGTGGTTACTGATATTGTTTAAAGGAACACTATAGTCACCTAAATGACTTTAGCTAAATAAAGCAGTTTTAGTGTATAGATCATTCCCCTGCAATTGCACTGCCCAATTCACTGTCATTTAGGAGTTAAATCACTTTGTTTCTGTTTATGCAGCCCTAGCCACACCTCCACTGGCTATGATTGACAGAGCCTGCATGAAAAAAAAAACTGGTTTCACTTTCAAACAGATGTAATTTACCTTAAATAATTGTATCTCAATCTCTAAATTGAACTTTAATCACGTACAGGAGGCTCTTGCAGGGTCTAGCAAGCTATTAACATAGCAGGGGATAAGAAAATCTTAATTAAACAGAACTTGCAATAAAGAAATCCTAAACAGGGCTCTCTTTACAGGCTGTGCAAGTCACATGCAGGGAGGTGTGACTAGGGTTCATAAACAAAGGGATTTAACTCCTAAATGTCAGAGGATTGAGCAGTGAGGCTGCAGGGGCATGTTCTATACACCAAAACTGCTTCATTAAGCTAAAGTTGATCAGGTGACTATAGTGTCCCTTTAAGAGAAAATACTGCAATTCTAACTTAAAGATTCAGCTTATTTAAAAGCATATTTATTTAATAATAATAATAATATATATTAGAATGTATAATGGAAAGTAGGTTATACCTCAAGGCCTTTTACTACAAGTAAGAATATGATTCACTAGAGACTAACTGTTTAAGAGCGCTACAAACAGAGGCCTAGGTTAGCTAGTTTTATTATTTTTTTAAATACTTATCTAATTTTGTGTCTGGGGAAAAAATGATATTATTAAGTATATAAGAGTTGAATAAGTAGGGGTATATTAAAAAAAATATCAGTACATTTTACTAAAGTATTTCTTTAAGATGATGCACGGTATAATAAAAAAAATATACAATAAATATTTACAACAAATTCATTTTTTTTACTTCTAAATATATTATTTTATCATGTGAAGACCATGTTAAAAACATGGCAGCATGTGCCTAAGGGCTAAAGTTCTATATGTGATGCGTCCTGTCTAAATTTCACCATCATGAATAAAATGTGGCACAACTTAAACATAATTAGAACAGTTCAATGGAATCTGCACAGAACACATAGATGAAATATCAATATATAATTGTGCATTAACTATGGGCAAGGATTTTTTAATAAGACCTGCCCAGAATTAACAGTTATACAGGGTGGGCCAAAAGTAACTCTACCATTTAAAAATAAAATATTTTTTTTGTTGTTGTTATATATTTTGTTATCTTTTTTTAGATCCTTAAAATCCTTGGATCCTTTAGATCCTTGGGAGATACTTAATGGAAAGATTCACGGCGGAACAACGTGTGAAAATTATTGAATTTTATTTTGAACATCAGCGCTCCATTGTTATAAGTGAAAGAGCATATATGTGTCATTTTCACAAAATAATTCCTCCATCTAAACCAGCGATACTGGTCTCGGTTTGGCGTTTTCAAGAGCGATGATCCATTGAAAGTGCTACCAAAAAAAAAAAATAATATTGAGAATTCAATTCAAGAAGTTATCTCATGTGGTATAATTGTACAGAAATATATTTCATAAAGGTTCCACTGGAGGGTAGACTTGATTGCCAGTAATTTCAGTAATTCAAAAGACAAGAATAGGTTACTTGACTAACAGTGTACTATTGTAGATGTGTCAAAAGGCAGTAGGTAAACACTCAATGATCCTGCATGCTTTTAAGAGTAAACAGACAAACAAATGGAAGCAGGCACTGTGTTAAAGCTTGAATACTAGTTAAAAGCATATGAGAACATACTATTCAAATATGATGATACTTGTAGATGTGCCTTTCAAAGATAAAATAGTAGAGAGAAAAAACAATATAGTATGATAATATAAAAAAAGTATAGACATAAAATGAAGTTGTCTAGAGCATGACCTATGGCTTAGAAGTACAATTATTGCTGGTTGATACAGAGATGTAATGTGAGCTAAAAAAAAAAACCATTGCATTATAAAAAAAAAATGGAATAAACAAAAAGAGTTGCCAGTTGTGAAGTAGAAAAAACTAAATATAAAATTCTATGTAAATGTACAAATGCACACTCACAAGTTAACAAACATATCAGTTTGTGGTTAATGGAGTGTATAGTAGTATAATTCACACTAAATTTTATAGTAGTTATACTTTTGATTCTCAGTATTCTCTTGCATTCCGTTTTTTTTTTTCTTTTTTGCTCTCCCTAAGTTAAAATGGCAATTCCGACATGGATCCCTTGCTCACTGTGCCTGGAGGGTATTGATCATATCTCACTGATGAGACCTTACAATGCTGAAATGATAGTCTGGGGTGACTGTATCTCTCGTGCAGAGAGAGAGACAGCTTGTATTTTGGACCTGGACAGCATTTTTGAGTGGGATTAGTCTGATATGCAAATGGTTTGGTTCTCTATGTAATGGCACAAGATGATCTAAAACCATCTTGCGATCTGAGCAAGGACATCTTGAAGGTCAAGCTATTTGAGCTGTTGTCTGTTCTCAGTTTTCTCTTGCACCCTGTTCTTTTTTGCTATCTCTAAGTAAAAGGCTTTAGTAGAACAATCCAAAATAGTGGAAATGTGCAATTAAATATGTATGCCCATTTGAATTTCTGAAACATGCCAAAAGTATTGGTATATTATTGTAAGACTATAAAAAGGAAAATATCTAGAAAAAAACTGTCCTTTTTTCATCTTGGTGGCTTCGAGAAATATTAAAAATAGAACTGCTCTTCACCACGCCCCAAAGTGAATAAGTAAACATTGATTTCATAATATGGAGGCTATCTAATAAGGCCTTTTATAACTGGAAAGCAATTAAATATTAAAGGTCTATCATTGGATATGAGTGCTTATAAAAGTGGGAAAAAAACTATTGCATGGAACAGTGGGGACATCCCATGGCCTTACAGAGTGGAAAATAGAGGGAAGGAACACATCACCTGACTAAAAATACGATCATGTTTTTTGGGGGGAACATTTACAGCTCTCTTAATGTTTATTAGCTGTTATGCTGTAATGGACTAAACTGCAACAAAGACAATTGGTTAAAATACATTTACACATACTTACATACAAATAAATAGTTCACATGAAGCCCACTAAATTGGTTTGGCATTTAATTATCAAAACAATGCAGTACCCAAGAGATAGAAAAGTGGGAAATAATATGCATTTATTTCCTTATTTATAAACTATTTTACCAGGAAAGATACATTGAGATTGCTCTCGTTTTCAAGTATGTCCTGGGTCCACAAATCATTTCATTGATACAATAGGGTACAATAAAAAACAAAAACAATATTAATACACAACATATACAAAATTTAACATAGAACAGGTAGGAAATATATAATCAACCATGACACGTGCATTCTGTTTTGAGGTATGTAGAGTGGGATTTCTTAAAGGACTTTAAAAAATTAGGGACAACAAGCAAGTCAATGAAGCCAGGTGCATTAAAATTAATATAAGACATACTAAACATAGATGCAAAGTCTCAGCCCAGTTATTAAAGAACAAATTCAATAGAAGATGAACATACACAATTTAAACTAGTTTGATCACCAGTAGTCCTTAAAAGTCACACCCTACTCTATAAACTGCATAGATCTTCATAGGCATATAATAAAAAATATTGAATGATATTTTTTCACAACCTTTAAACATGTTGTATATGTAAATCATCTGTTTAGTAGCATGTGATAAACTGCATGGTAAAGCTTTTTGGCCAAAGACCACAAGTCCATGTTTGTAACTAATGTGTTCATTCAGCTGGTGCAAGGAGATTTAGTTTGAATGTATCTTGTGAACTGAATATATGAGCACCTGAGAGGAGAGTGCTTGCTAAGAAGAGACCTCAGGGAAAGCCTACCTCGCTGCAAGATGCAGCACAGATGCTTGATATATAATTTGTATTATTTGATGATCTTTGCCCTACTTTTATTCTATAGTGCTTGTAGGTGGAACATAACAGGGAGGTTACATAGTTACATAGTTACATAGTTACTTAGTTACATAGCTGAAAAAAGACTTGCGTCCATCAAGTTCAGCCTTCCTCACATTTGTATTTTGCTGTTGATCCAAAAGAAGGCAAAAAAAACCAGTTTGAAGCACTTCCAATTTTTGCAACAAACTAGGAAAAAAAAATCCTTCTTGACATCAGAATGGCAGTCAGATTTATCCTTGGATCAAGCAGCTATTACCCTACATTGAAAAAAATATATCCTTGAATATTCTAGCCTGGATCTGAGCACCCAACATATCCAAATAGCGCTCAGATCCCATGAATACAGCCGAATCGCCACCTGGGTAAAGTTTTGACTGACCGCACATGTGACGTCTGCCCAAAATAGTTCAAGAGAAAAAGCAGTTGGTCAATTTGAGGAGTTCCAAAATGAACAAAATGTTGAACAACTTCCCTGGCTCGTGGGTAGTGATTGTTCACCTGGTTCGTGTGAACAATCCCACTGAATAGCGCTCTCCTGACTTGTCGAGAATAGAAACAGGCATTCGTGGAAAGTTACCGGTGTTCATAGGGTCGCGTGTCCGACAGATTTCCAGACACTCGATGACCAAGCATTTCTGCCTGCTTTACGGGAGACAAGATGGACACCGTTTTCCAGCCACGTGTTGTTCGGTTATACGAACGGCGGCCACCCAGAGAGAGAGCACTTAAGTTTGTGGTTTTCCTTGAAGTTAAATGAACCAGGGGGTGGTTGGTGTTCAGTAGATCAATCTACCAAATGTAGTGAATAACGGTGTCCCTGTGAACAAACTTACTTTATATCATAAGAATAATCAGTATTTTACAAAAAAGATAAATCAGAATATCAATACAAGTGTCAATAAGTTCTATTTTTAACTATAATAAATAATTGATGTGAATTCTGGATAGATTCAGACAATTAAATTCTGAGGGATCTGGGATTTGACATGTGATAATAATAATACTTTATTTTCTGTAATATGTAAAGTATTGACTATGAGGGAAAGACTGTAGAGCTTACTGTAACTTCATCAAACAGAAATAGTGTATATTGTAATTGTTATACAGTGTATACCATTTTATGATGGGCAGGGATATTAAAGACAGACAGCAGATAACATGTATTTAATTTAGGAAATAATCCATCTAGATGTAGATTTGTTTTTGGAATACATGTTTGTAGCTTTTGCGCATGAAAAAAAATCTTTTAATCTGCCCTACATTAGATGCGTCCACCCAAAATATAATTTATGTAAAATCCTGGTTTATTGCACATGGTAAACCTTTTACTGGCAATTAGATGGATCATTTATCAATAAATTGCAGCTTGTAAATATTTAATACATGCAATAAACCATTTTTACAATGGCATTATAGTAAATTAATGGCAATAGGAAAATAAATAAAATTTTATCTCATGAGTTGTATTATCACATATGGCAGGTAACATAATGGAGCCAGGTATACCAATATGTCAAAAACCATGTCCTGTTGTGAAAAAACAAAACAAAAAAAAAATACAAACTAAACATATTAATCTAAATGTAAAACAAATACTTTTTGCGAATTAATGTACAATATTACATTCCTATTGTAACTATCTCTATAAAGAAATGATTACATGCTGAGACATGACATGTTGAAAGTAAGAGCAAGCTACAGTAAATTCTGTACATGCATTATGTGCTTAATTTAATAAAGGCTCTCTCCAAGCATGAATACAAGGTTAATAATTATAATAAGAACAATCAAAGATTCTTAACAAATTACAGCTCTGCTAAGAGTCATTGCAGGTTTTACCCATTGTTGTAAATACACTAATTGTATATAAAATAAGGTATCTTTCAAAATCAATAAGTGTAAATGAACAAATGCAATCACAGTTGTATTATAACATTATATATAGTATAACATTATAACACATTCAGATGTGTTTATCCACAATCCTCTTCAGCGTATTACCTCAGTGTTTTTCTAATTCAAGTTTTTACAAGAGAGAATAACTTTAACTTTAATAAACTGCAACTATCTAAAATAGATGGATGCCATGGCTCTTTGCGGGTTATTCAGTAAGACTCAGAAACTGAATGACAAAATATAGGCTAAAACAGCTAAACTTTGAAATGTCGCTAACTGAAGTATGAATAGCTAAGCTTGATTATAGTGGATTTAAAGAAAAAAAAATAAGATATGTTTGCCTAAATGTTGCTATTCAGATTTCAATTTACTACAACCTGGTGTTTAGTGTGATAAAGTATTATTAAAAAGGGATGAATGGTAATACGTTGGGGATGGATATGACTTTATTGACTATAAAAAAGCAAATCTACATATCTGCATTAATTTATAATAATTTATAAAGCAGGTATGCCCATAAGGCAAATCCCCAGATTCTAAAGACTGGCAAAATGGTGTGGGTGAGATAAGTATATTTCAACAATTTATTCAATGTGTGCATAATGTATTTGTATTGATTTAAAGAGGCTCTGCTACTTTCAAGGGCCTTTACATATTTTGCAAAGACCCACTATGGTGACAGCACGGCTTGCTTGCAGAATAAATAACTTATACTTACCTAAAGCTGTCCTCCCTAGGCTCTGCCAACTTCTTTTTTCGGCTCTTGGTGCGATCTTCACCAGAAGCTCATGTCAGGGCACATGCTATCTCCGGAGGATCCATTGACACAGAGGGAGCGGCCATAGATAATGTATCACCATGAGTCAGGCAATGCCTGATTCCGATTGGCTGTTGGCAAAACTGTTGGCAAAAGATGACAAAACTTGATGGCAGAAGCTCCTCCTTTTGTCTAGTTAGGATTTTACCATAAGACAAAGTAGCCCCTATTTGTCTGCATCGGGATTTAAAATAACTTTATACTTTAAATACATTTAAATCCTTTTTTTGATGATAATTTTTGTTGCGGTTGGAGACATAGTGGCTTGTGGCGCATATATATTTAACTTTGCTGTATTTAGAACATCCACTGCACTTGTTTTAATAATGGTTTAGCAGTCCCACCAATACATTACTAACTATGCACAGTACTGGTAAAACTAATACACTTTATATTTTACATGTTGTTAGATATGTAAGAACTGTTAAGTGCAATTTCAGTTTTCATATAATATGTCAGTAAAGCAGTTGTTTAGTTTTATATGTATCTTTGAACTGAAAGATGCATTGAAAAAAGGATGGCATACTGTCAAATAATGTTCTAAAATCTCATTATGGTTGATGATGAATAGTGTCTTAGATTACAGAAGTTATATATAATAAACATCCATAAAACTGTGTCTTTACATTTCCATATGACAGCTGAGTATTTCTAACGCATTTTTTTAGGGGAAGGGGTATCAATTTTTCATGTTAAATGCACACAAGGGAACTACATTTAAAAACATGAAAAACACCCTTTTTTTACTGCAACGTAACCAATGCAAAACAAAAAAATACATCAAAGAAGCAAGGAAATAAATGTTTCAAGATTTAATATATGCTTTGAGTATAACAATCCTTGCTAATGCACAGAAAGTGAGATATAATGTGACTGCTCAGGAGACTAGGCTCACTATAAAAAAACAAAACAAAAGCAAAACCATCACATAACCTCACATAACATCACATAACCTAACTGCAAAAACATAATATTCAGGGATATAAGTTTGAATTAGTGGGGCAATCGCTTCTTGATCCTATGAGATATATGACTGCCATTCTGGGGTCAAGAATGATTTTTTTTCCTAGCCTGTTGCAAAATTGAAAAGTGCTTCAAACTGTGTTTTTTGCCTTCTTTTGGATCAACAGCTAAAACAGATGTGCGAAAGTGCAAAATGTAACTCAGTGGCAGAATTACCGCCGTTGTAGCCGGTGCGGCTGCACTAGTGCCCACATGCTGGAGAGGGCCCATCGGGTGGCTCAGGTACTTAGGGCCACTCGATGGGAATAATTCCTGAACAGGGGCCCGGTCAGGCGCCGCAGTCCTTTAAGAGCCTGTCAGGGCTCCTGGTGTCGGCTGGCTTTCCAGCTTTATATAGAGATCGGCTGCGGGAGGGAGAAGGAGGTGCTGGAAGCAGTGGTGGGGCCTATTGGCTGTCTCTCACTGTCTCTCGCACTGCCAGGTTTGTTTCCCCCTCTGCTCACACTCCTCTGCGACACACTCACATCCTGTAACTTTTTCCTAGCGCTCTATGGAAGCTGCGCAGAAGGGGGGAGGGAGCCCTGGCAATATGCTTTATCTGGGGCCAGTTTCTGCAGAGCCACCAGCAGCAGAGAGGAGCGAGGAGCAGCAGGCCTTTCTGCTCCTCCCAGTAAACATTAATGCTGCCTGATGATGTCATATCCCTGCGGCTGTGGAACGAGAATGGGACTGTCTGACCAAGTGATGATCAGAATGGCATATGCATAATCCTGAACTGAAGGTGTGACTGTATTGGTCACTGTGTGTGTGTGTGTGTATGTAAGGGTCACTATGTGTGTGTATGAGTTACAGTGTGTGTATATGAGTCACTATGTTTGTGTTTGCATGGGTCACTGTGTGTCTATGTGTATGTATGGGTCACTTCTTTGTGTGCATGGGTCACTGTGTGTGGGTGATCACTGTCTGTGTATGGGTCACTGTGTGTATGTATAAGTCACTGTGTGTATGTATGGGTCACTGTGTGTGGGGGTCACTGTTTGTATGTGGGGGTTATTGTGTGTATGTATGGGTCACTGTGTGTATGTGGGGGTCACTGAGACATTCAAGCACACATATACTGCTCACAAATACAACCCTGCAAGGATGGACAAATGGTATATCTCCTTAAGGATCTACCTTTTAGCCACCCTTGCACTAGAGGGGGTCCAAAAAATTCTTGCACCAGAGCCCACTACATTAGTTCCGCCACTGAAGTAACTATTTAACTATGTAACTGGAGTTAAAGTTCGGTGGTTTAGAGCAGCTCTCTCCTAACCAATACCCAGACGAGGGCTCCTTCTCTGACTACCTTGCTGTGTTTTGTGGGTTCTTGAAGATTAGTAAAAGACGATAAGGAACAGCTTTATTGATCTTCTACTGATATCTAGCTTACTGAGTAACTGTAGCACATTCAACAATAACCAGTTTTCACTCTTCAGTTGACTGCCCTTATGAGAACAGAAACCTACTGAGCAGTTCTGCTTTTTAAAACAACATAGTCACATAACATAGTACATGCTATATTCATATATTGACATATTAACTCACAAAATTAAATACAGGTTACGCCTATTGGTAATGAGGAGAAAAAAAGGAAGGAAAAAAAACATATAGTTGTGTTAGTGTTTGTTGTACAGAAAGAAAAAAAAACAATCATCTCACAACATTGCATATCTTTCTTGTGCCATGTAGTAAAACCACCGGTAGCTCCTTGTGGGTCGTTGAACAAAAACTTTTTTCACTACATAGTCTGTTCTCCTATCACATATACATTATCCCATGTGTACTTAATTCGCAGTCCTCTTTGGATTCACACACTCGTATACACGCACACATATATACACTCTGCTACATGCACAAGTATACACACTTTGATACGTGCACACACATACATACTCTGATACATGCACACATACACAGACAAACAGAATGATGCACAGAAACACACAATAATACACAGAAATATACAGACACAATCACAGTGTGTGTGTCTGGTAGTGTGTATTGGTACCTGTGTGTACATATCTGGCATTGTGTAACTGTGTTTGTACCTAAGAGTGTGTGTCTGGCAGTAAGTATGTTTAAGCATCTGTGAGTGTATATCTGTATATCTGTGTGCATTCTTGATAATGTTTGGAATGCATATCTGTGTCCGTGTATCTCTATGTCAGGGAGCGTTTGTGAGCTGCTTGCAATGTGTTGTGTGTACGGGGGTGTTGTTTGTGATCTTGATGTGTGCATTGTGATGAGGCAGTGTTGTGTGTGTGAGGGGTTACTGTGTGAGTATGAGGGTTACTGTCTGTGGGTGGGAGCTGTGAATGAGGCTGACTGTATGTCTACGAGGATGACTGTAGCAGGGTGGCTGTGACAGTGATTGTGGCATTGTGACTGTGTGTGTGGTGGGATGAGTGTGGAAGGGTGAACTGTGTGTGTGTTATGAGTATGACAGAGTGTCTGTGTGTGGTGATTGTGGTGGAACCTACTGTCAATTTTGTATGTTTTTGTATGTTTTATACAGTGGAAGCAAGAGAATCCCTTGCATGGTTATCGCACAGGAACCCCCTAACAGAGACCGGCCGGTACACCTATTTCCCTGGAACTGTTTTGGGCTATCCCCTCAAGTCCGGCCTGTCAAAGCTATACGCCGGTGGCAATCCAATTCCACTATGTGGATCTGAGTGAAAAAGTTTTTTTTATACACTCAGACCAGGGCTATAAGGGGATATCACTTTTGTGGGGTTCCTAGTTATGATGGGGGTACATTTGGGGTACTGTATATTTTGTACAGGTTTTTCTGTACCTGAGAGATAATTGTAATTGTAATAATTATAGTTTTTCTCACACAATTATCTCTCAGGCACTAAGGACTCGAGCCGAGTGTGGCTGATCTGCATTGACATGATAGGTTCAAACTACTATGAATGCCCTCTTCAAGTCTCTGACCAGAAGGGAGCAACTGCAGAGAGATACTTTCAGATGATAGCAAGCACCAGGCTGGGCAGGGAGATCTATAAATCTATTTGACACTATAATGTTAATACATGGCAGTCATTGCAAATTAAATACATTAGCAATAAGCAAATTTTACCTGCAATGGCTAAAATCATGTATACATGGTTGTGGGGTATGGCTACATGCGTGAAGAGGCTAATCAAGTTTGTGATGCATCAGACAATATCTTAATGTATTTAGTAGGATCACAAATCCTTAGTACCGGTTCCTGTGTAAGCACTTCTTTTGTGTGTTAACACACTGGTTCTTGCTCCAGATTCAAGACACCATCTTAGAGGAGCTATATTCTCTGACAGGTTATGTATAAACTTTACTATGTAGTTTACAATATCTATAAACCTCCGCATATCTTTTTTGTTTTGTAGTCTCTTTGTATGTTCTATTGCAGATATTATCATAACATCAGGTCTAACACCTGCTGAAGATGTCTCCAACAAACTTTAACTCCTGACATTTTTTCTTTATTTTGCATCAGGTTTGCTTTTTGAATAGGTTATAGAACCTTTCTTATATGTGAATCATATTTTACTTAGAAGTTCCCCATAAAGTCATCAATGGATATGTCCATACCTTCAGCTTTCTCATATAGCATATGAAAGATGTTATGATATACTTCTGAGGCAGATGAAAGGCCAAATGTTAATCTTAAGAATCTGTATCTGACGCAAGGTGAGCTCAATGTATACAATATCGATCCGACTTCATCCACCTTCAATTGCTGAAATCTTGAGAAAGCATACAATTTTACTGACATATTTAGCTTTTACAATTTGTAACCTGATCACTTCGCAAGTAAGTAACTTAAAATGTTATCTTTTTATTGCCTGATTTAAATTGCGAGGTTCCAGGCAATTCCATACCAACTACGGTATAACCGAAGAATTCACCCACTTAGTTCATCTGGTTTTGCACTAACTCCAATGCCTTCCATCCTATCAAGCTCTTCTATGAGTTGGTCTAGAAGTGTAAAGAACACTTTCTCCAGAGATGCACTACTGGCAGTACAATTTGTCTATCCTGAAGGTATCATTAGTTGGCAGACAACCATGCCTTTGCAATAAATCACAGTTTTCTTCCAGCAAGCAATAACATTCCGGATTAATTACAGGTTCCAGCGCTAAAATTATTTTCACCAGGTTTCGTTTTTCAAAATGCTAAACACAGTATTGCTTGAACCTTCTTTGGAATCACAATGGATAGTAGAGTGTGCACTTCATCTTTGTATGTCACTTATGCCACACATCTGTCTATCACATGTATCTATGTACCAGAAAATTAATGTAACTCTGCTGGTAGTGTCTTGTAGTACCTGTCTTGGTCTCAACAGATTAAAGCACCAGTATCTAATTTCAATTCCATCTGGGAATGTTTTGTACCTGCAGTGTAAGTTCCAATCGTACCGTTTTTGCACATTCTGTGGCAGTGTATCTGTATAAATTGCCTCTATTGTGTTATCATTCAGCATGTGAACTTGCTTTTCTGTTCTTTTACAGCAGCATGCTAATTTGGTTTACCACATATATTACAGGTCTGTCCATACACAGGGTCTTTATTTGGTGCAAGACTTTTGCTTTTTATTTATATCCACTGTTCTCTGCATATATCTTTTCTCCATTATACTGTTTGGCTCACATCTTTTCAGTTGAGCTACAATACATGTCATGGTAATTAGATATTTGGCCTGTGAGTTAAGAGTTTAACTGCTCTGCACAATGTTAATGCCTTTTCCAGATTAAGGTATTGCTCTCTAAGCAGCCTTTCCTTTTTAGTTATGCAGTATTATTCAATACTGCATATCCATTATTGGGAATAATTTTCTCCAGCTGATAGCAAAAGGTTATTATACATTGCTAGTGCTTCCTCACTGACTGCATGCAGTACATGTCTAAGTAATTAGATATCTGGCCTGTGAGTTAACAGTTTAACTGCTCTGCACAATGTTAATGCCTTTTCCAGATTAAGGTATTGCTCTCTAAGTAGCTTTTCCCTTTTAGTGATGCAGCATTCTTCAATACTGCATATCCATTATTGGGGATAATTTTCTCTGGCTGATAACAGAACGTTATTGTTCATTTCTAGTGCTTCCTCACTTACTGCATGTAGGAAAAAATATGCTTTCATTATCACTTTTTCTGTCAACATTATTGCAGAGAGATATAACTCAAGTATTTGTCTAAATCTTCTCCAATTTTCAGCAACATTTCCTGTTCACTGTAGTTTCGGTGATGGTGCAGACCCTGTTATCGTCTACTTCGACATTGCTGACCTTTATACAGCTGTCAGCAAAATAGCACATTTATGGAACTAGCCTCAGTAGACATTCAGCACACCAAACTCTGCAGTATTTTCTCCCTTCAACGCAGCACTTCTTACACCACATTGTGTTTTCTGGGTTCTTGAATAAAGAACAACGTTTTGTGAGAGTGCTTCAACCATCCTTATACATAAGGGTTGCAAGTGACAAACATAGTTGACAACATCTGATTTGACACTAGTCTGAAGCTGTTTGTGGAATAACAATCTTTAGGAAAAGATCTTATGATTCTGAATATACTACAGCTGCAGCACAAGTAATTAGGTGATTATAGTGTTTCTGTTAGTTGTTCAAGGATAGATCTTCTAGAAGAAGCTAGTCAGGATACAGGTTGTTTCTTCCATTAGACACATCCGAGGCACAACGTCAACAGCTAGTCTAAACTAACCACACCACACCAGCAGGTTTCTATAAATAGTGTCCGTCCCTCTGACCTAGGACAAATTCACTTGCTTGGACTGGAATATCTGGAAAATCTTGGAGACAAATAACAGTGATGGTCTATGGAACCAGAGCAACATACAGCAATCTGCTTTCTAAACTTAAAAAGGCTTCAGACATGCCAATGAATCCTGTTGAAGAATTCAGCAAGCTTACCTGGTTAAATTATGTTTGGCAGCTTCTATGGAACATGATGTTGGGTGGGCTTATAGATATTTGTTCACTGCAATATTTTACATTTCCTTTTAATTCACTTTGATTTCCCAACAATCCACAGTTTAGTGAATAAACCTTTATGCTACTGTGGACTTACCAAAGACTAAATTCCCCCAAGCAAGAACCGAGAGCTCTAAAGTTGACTCTAGGGGGCGGGGCCGGACCGCCAGGCTGAATGGACGCAAAATGGAGTAGCTCCTGTAAAAACCTCAAGTTTTGGTCCCAAAAACCTGGCTACCTGACAACTGGCTGCCGTGCACCGGTACAAGAGGCCACCCTGGTCCCGAGGAGAGGCTTGCTGAATAGTTTTAGTCCCTCGGAGGGGCGATCTAAGTCACACGACGCGGACCGCTCGGGCGGTGAGCGAGGTGGACGGCCGCTGCCTGGCTATCCTGCCCACCAGCGGTAAGGCAATAACTCGGGGTTCGGCGGGTCCGGCCCCGTTCCCCCCCCTCTGGGCCCGTGGGGGTGATCCCGGTCCCCACCCTGAGACCCATCGGAACACCACAATGCTTGGAGCAGAGGCAGAGAAGGCACGGCGCACAGGCAGTTTCCAAGATGGCGGAGACCACATGGCAAGCGACCCTGATCTCAGCCGGGCGCACTCACCTCTCCTGCGACCACACTAACAGACCGCTGAACCAGTCGGAGTGGGAACCGGCAGAGTAGGTGCTAAGAGCAAAAAAAAAAAAAGGAACTGGCACTGTATACTGGATTACCCTACCATACCAAGCAGCGCATCGAGAGGGAGCCGAAATGCACAGACTGATCACTCACAGCAGACATGATGCCTGGGACCTCTCACCAGCCCAAGACAAACACCTGACAGATCAACCAACAGAGGAATACTGATAGTGCAGCAGACATCTCAGCTTATCGCACCGAAGAAACCATCCTCACTGAATAAAGACCGGTCTCCTGACAGGCAAACACAGACCTTTGACAGCACTTAACCCTCTTGAGCCTGCATGTATATCCAACCTGGCAAGCCCAGTGCTCCAATGTCCCTAGGTGGTTAAACTGAATCAAGCTAATGTACACTAGTGAGTAACTATAATTATCTAAGGTTAAAACTATTAAGCTAATCTAACATGCTAACTTATGTCGATGCTACCATATCTTGCATAACTCCTGTTTAGATGACATGACAACTTCTCTGATAAGCTTGTTTGTTTCCTTTGCATAAAAAAAAAGCGCAACATACCATCTGTACCATTATGTCTTTGCATTAACTCATGTAACCCGTTAAATGCCTTAACCACACAATGTAACTGACTATGCGCTTCAAAAATAAAGAAGTTAAAGTTGACTCTATTCATCCCTAGTTCTAGAACCTAAACTCAAGTCCTAATTCAGGGTTAAGCAATCTTCCTGAATCCTCCTGACCCTCCAGATGTTGTGGACAACATCTCTCAAAATGCTCTTACAGCTATAATGCGGGCAAAGAATCAGGGTAGATGTAGTCCATATCTGGAGTGCTGAAGGTAGCCTACCCCTGTCCTAAATTATTATGTGTAATTTTGTAAGTGATTTAGAGAATGAGCTATCGATATAGGTCTGAGATAAAATAGAGACTTTGAGAGAAAAACAATAAGGCTACTTAGACAATATATTATATTGTTTTTTTCTTATTTATTTTAAAGTTGTTCCCTGTACATTTAACTCTTGATAGTAACAAGAATTTAATGGTTATAATAACTTTACAAAAAAAGGAAAATGAAACCCCCTAAAGGTATGAACAAATAAAAAATAGAAAGATAAAACTGGACAAAACAGAGCAACCAGAGATTTTTTTTTAAGAAACAACCGACTATTGTTTTTGTACATGTGAAAGATTTTACACTGCAGTTCCTTTTCATGTGACTACATTCCATTCATTATCAAATCTCTATGGTAAAGAGTTACAAAGAATATGTAATTGGAGTTTTATTTTCTTCTGAGATATATGCTAGGAGTGTTTTTCACTCAAAGGAACATCAAACGCTTATAAAAAAAAATGCTTTAATGTTTTCATCCTCATATTTAATAAATGTGTTTGATATGTTGATTTTATTTACTTATTTTCTTTCAACCTTTGAAAAGGACCATAATAATTACTCAAGTTTCCTGGGTCAGTATTTCTTTGGTTTAACGACACTGTTTGCCTGAGAGGAATACTCCCAATTATATACATATAGCTTACTGTCAATTAAACGAAGAAGAAAAAAAAAAAAAGATGTTTATAAACTTTGAAAGTAGGCTGCATGGATGCAAGCATTTCAATAATCACGAATGCCTTATCTGTATTAAGGCATTTCACTTCGGAAAACAAGATAGTGAAAAACACTAGTTGAAATGATTTTTCTTTTGATAAAACAAGTAGGGGATGGAAGGGGAATAAACAAATCTAATTAGGTGAAATAAGCAAAACAAGTTTCTAGCGTAGAAGAGGAATCTTGGGAAAAAGATAAAAGATCGGATTTGGTACTCATAGAAAAAAAATGACTTAAACAAGGATATAAGACTGTATGAAGAAAAAAAAAATCTTATTATAAAGATGGAATTCATTGACATGCGTAACTTGTATTGAAGGGAAAAAAACATAATAGTAGCTAGCACTTTTCATTCTTTTAATGTTACTTCAATGCAAAATCTCCTTGCTAAAGAATTTATAGACCTCTCATTCATTTTAACAGTTTTGCCAAACCTTTCTTTTTCAATAAATTCCCACTTCTGCTTAAATGTAATATATATGTGCATCTGTTAACCTTTATATCATCTGGAAGAAAAAAATATGTTATAGTACAGAGAGAAAAAAAAATGAAAAAGTCAAGCTGTAATGAAATCTAGAAAATTATACGTTTATATGAGACATGACATCTTAAAATGAATTCAAACATGCTATTTGCTTAAACAAGTTGTCATTTTGCTTGAGCTGTTTGTAAAATGTTATATTTTAGAATTCCGGTGACCCTTTTACTTGTAGATCTAAAATAGCTCAACAATTTTTTTTTTTCTAGAATTGCAAAAAAAAAAAATACAAATCAAAGCACAGTTCCATTTATTAAGTTATGCAGCTCAGCTGTTATCTCAGAAATAAATTTGATTCAGACCTAAACACAACCACTCTACAACATATGCATCATTACTATAAATGTAGTGTTTAATTGTACTTAAATATATTTTTATAATAGTTTGTATTCAGACTTTGCAGTTGCTAAAGTGTCTTTCCTTTTTTATACCTGGGTGATTGATATATCATTTTAGTCAGGTAGAGGCATAGCGTTATTTTTAGCATTAAGGATGGAAACAGCTGTATTAGCGTATACCAAGCTTTTGAAGATGATTGAGACCAGCATAGGCACAAGCCCTTTGAGTCTTCAAAAAAAATGCTTATTAGTTTTTTTTTTTTAACCCCTTAAGGACTGAGCCAGGGGGGCCGAAGAGGACGGAGGGGGACTCCCTGGGCTCCCAGGGATCCCACGCCGGCGACCTGGTAAGTAGAAAGGACGGTTTGGGCGTTCTATGCCGCCCTCCGGCATTTAGAGCCAGTTCCCTAAGGACGGCATAGAACGCCCGCCGTCCTTAAGGGGTTAAGTTCTGCTGTTATCTCCAAATACTTTCCAAAAAGCTTTATTTTATCTTCCAATGAATTGCTTCTTACTACAACTATAATAAGTACCTCTTGCTTTTAAGAATTTAAATGTACTGTGTCTGTCTCTTAAGGTAATTTAAATAGTATTCTCTTTAAACAATTAAGTGATTACTGAAAATGCAACATTTCAGGGAAACCAGAACACATTTCCCTGGAACACAGTAAGTTATCTCATAAATCAATAATAAATTCTATCACTCTAACATTTTCTAAGTTTGTAAAATTACCATTGTCACCATGCTACATTTCTGGAAGTTTTCAAACATTTAAAGCTAGAACCCTCTTATCCCCTGCCTCTCACTGCATTTAAAATAATCTTATTGTTTAACATTAAATTTAAAAAATGGAATTTAACCAGGGAATTTATTATGTGTGGAGTGGTGTATTTTGGATTCATGCTGCCATTGGCATGACAAAACTCAGGCACCCACCCTTAATCTAAGTGTGTCCCACCCCTTCCTGTCAAGGCCAAACCTCTTCCTGATTAAGACCAATACACACTTTGACTAACAGACACATACTGACGCACCCACTCAGTGACAGACACATACTCTCAGCTACACAAATACTGACAAGCATACACTAACACACATACACACTCATTGATTTGACACACATATCCTCACTGATTAGACACACTGACAGGCACACACAATCACTCAGATAAATACTGGGAGACACACGCACTCACTGACAGACATACACTGACAGACACAACCACATTCACTGACACATACACTAGCCAACACACTAACTCACAGACATACACTGACAGACACTCACACATTCACTGACAGACACACTCACTCACTCATTCACAGACATACACTGACAGTTAAACACATTCACTCACAGACATAAACTGACAGACACACACACACACACACACACACACACTCATTAACAGACATACACTGACAGACAGACAGACACACACACACACACACACACACACCCTAATGCTAACAGACTCACACTCACACACATGGTCTCACACTGTAGGGGATAAAATCAGCTATACACGAAACCCTCTTTGTTAGATGGATATTTTGTCGGAGCAACACCCTCTTAGATATACAGACAGGATCCTGGGAATCAGTCAAGAAGACAAGAGATGTGTTCTATAACCAATTCAAATTTTAATTATACGTCAGTTGCATTCATACCCCATTTTCATATCGGTGGGGGTCATGAGCATTTAATTACATAATATGTTTTTCACAAGTTATAATTTTAAACAGCTGTTTCTAGTTATAATCTTTCGTTATATAACGCATTACACATTTGATTAAAACCAGATATTTACAAATACCGATATCTTGGACAATTAACAAGGACATTTCGAAATCAGTATTTTTCCTGTAACTAGGATTTTATATGAATCCTATTTCCGAGAATAGAAGATAAAATGCCAAATTTATTCTTGGTTCAAATTAACCCTTATATGAACAGCTAGGATAGATAGCAAAATGGATATTTGTATCTACACACACACACACTCACTAATTGTTGTTGATATTTTTCTTTTATTGTATTTTAAATCTACCCAGCCTCCTTACCTTGTTTAACCCCTTAAGGACACAACTTCTGGAATAAAAGGGAATCACGACGGAATATATCCGTCATCTGTCCTTAAGGGGTTAAAGCTGGAGTGGATTCTTTCCCTAGGGTCCAGTGGGGCTTCTTGGCTGGCTACTGCTGCTGCACTTGCGCCTGTGCTGCTGGGCTGGCTGCTGTGCTGTTGGGTGTGCGGACTGCCAATGGAGGCAGTGAGAGAGAAACATAGAAACATAGAAACATAGAATGTGACGGCAGATAAGAACCATTCGGCCCATCTAGTCTGCCCAATTTTCTAAATACTTTTATTAGTCTCTGGCCTTATCTTATAGTTAGGATTTTTTAAACCTTTGTCCCTCTAATTTAAGACTATGTCCTCTTGTTGTGGTAGTTTTTCTTCTTTTAAATATAGTCTCCTCCTTTACTGTGTTGATTCCCTTTATGTATTTAAATGTTTATATCATATCCCCTCTGTCTCGTCTTATCTCCAAGCTATACATGTTAAGATCCTTTAACCTTTCCTGGTAAGTTTTATCCTGCAATCCATGAACAAGTTTAGTAGCCCTTCTCTGAACTCTCTCTAAGGTATCAATATCCTTCTGAAGATACGGTCTCCAGTACTGCGTACAATACTCCAAGTGAGGTCTCACCAGTGTTCTGTATAATGGCATGAGCACTTCCTTCTTTCCACCGCTAATACCTCTCCCTATACAACCAAGCATTCTGCTAGCATTTCCTGCTGCTCTATTACATTGTCTGCCTACCTTTAAGTCATCAGAAATAATCACCCCTAAATCCCTCAGATGTTGAGGTTAGGACTCTATCAAATATTCTGTACTCTGCCCTTGGGTTTTTACGTCCAAGATGCATTATCTTGCACTTATCCACATTAAATGTCAGTTGCCACAACTCTGACCATTTTTCTAGTTTACCTAAATCATTAGCCATTTGGCTTATCCCTCCTGGAACATCAACCCTGTTACATATCTTACTATCATTAGCAAAAAGACATACCTTACCATCAAGACCTTCTGCAATATCACTAATAAAATTTTTAAAGAGAATGGGTCCAAGTACAGATCCCTGAGGTACCCCACTGGTGACAAGCCCAAGTTCTCGAATATACTCCATTGACTACAACCCTCTGTTGCCTGTCACTCAGCCACTGCCTCACCCATTCAACAATATTGGAATCCAAACTTAAAGACTGCAGTTTATTCATAAGCCTTCTATGTGCAACAGAGCTGTAACCTTCCTGCTCAGCTCCCTCACGCTCTGCTTAGTGATGTCCAGAGTCAGAGTGACTTCATATTTTAGATTTGGTATCACCGTTGGGCACACGAGGAAGCTGAACATTAAGCGCTCAGAGGACAGCTCTCCATCGCCGCTTGCCCACCTGCAATATTAGCATCTGCCTACCTTGGAAAGGGCCCTAGAGTAACCAACCGGCCAGCTTCTAGGCCCCCCATTAAATAGGCTAACAAGGCATCTGCCTGTGCGCTTGGGTGCTGTGTTTTTTTCCACCCCCCTGAAAGTGCCCTCAATGGCAAATGCCTTGTTAGCCCTTGAGAGGATTTTTCCAATTTATAATTCCAGTTCTTTTTTACTCACACAGGTGAAATTTAATTCAACAATTACATATTCTTTACATATCTTTCAATGTCCGTCCCTGCACATTGTCCATTTCCAACACTGTTTAATCTTACAATAAAAAATGATGATGATGATAATCATAATCATAATATAACACAGTGTTTCTTTTGTGGAAAACAGCTGAATCAAATGTATTAATACCTTAAAAACCCACTGTAAGTTAGGAATGTTCTCTTGCCATGGTCTTTTGTATTTGGAACTCTCTGTATTTCTTCTTGTCTCCAAACCAGCTGGTGAGGAGCCCCCAATGAACGATACAAGACAAGGTTCAAAGTGACTTCCCAGCGTTTAATGAGCCGTGTAACAGGTTATATACAGCAGGAAACAGGGGTGGTCTTACAAGCATTATCCAATCCTAACAAAATCATCTATCTTATCTTAACATCTCAACCTATAGCAAGTTTGAAGGTGTATCTTCATGTTCGGACCTTGCACAAAGCTAAATTTCACTATAACTACACACTTCAAATTAATATGCATGCGCACTACGAATTAAAGATATTTAATACTCAGTTATAAAATCATATCACTATGCAGTTATGATCAAAGGGAGAAAAACAGGAAATAAGGCCGACAGACAGAAGAACACAGGATATAACACCTATTACTTGATACATTATGTTCTACAGCTCTTAATTGTCTAGGGGTATATTCACTAAGCATTAGATATAGATAGAGTATATTATTTCAAATAGCTGACATGTTAACCAATTTTAAACAGACTGTACATCATGTCATCTGTAGCTTGAGCCTTGGATCAATATAGGCAAAGTGTATTATTCCCAACACCCACAGCCCAGGCAAAATAATAATATTAATAATCATATAACATATAATATAACTTACAATATATAATTTAACTTTTCACTATATATAATTATCAATAATTTATAAAAACAAAATTAGTAGCATCAATCAATAAATTACCATTTAAGAGCTTTCCCTAATCCAACCCCCCTAGATTGCCAGAAAATGGAAATTTTTTCACAATTCATTATGCATACTATGTCACGCACGTCACAAAGCCCAAATCTAAAATGGCAATTATTGGAATAAAAAAAGAAAAATGTTTCATATAAGAATATTCAAAGTGTTTATTCACTGAATTGTAGTTAAACAATTTGCAATCACTAAACCACTTAGGATCTTTATCTAGTGTTATTTTTATTGGGTTCTTAGTCTTAATATAGTCATGTCGACTTATAGGAAAAAAAAAATACACATTTGACTCTATGATATATATTTTTAAAGACAGGACTTTGATGGATTAAGAAATGGAAAGAGCACTAGAAGTTCTCTAATGAACTAAGAGAAAGAGGCAACAAGCTCCAGATGTAGAAAAACAACCTTCTATACCCACAAAGTTATTGTGAAAATAATACAATAATAAGGTTGTGCTACAAAATAATAAGAAACACAACATTATTATACAAAGCTTTTTCTGATTGATAACATACATAGATGTGACATAAGCTCCCATGCCATGGCCTTTTAGAGATGCTTAAAGGCCAGCCTTTTACTCACAGACTATTAGCCTTGTCTTAGGAGTCCCTGAAAGAGATGTGTGACAGCTGCTATCAACTTACAAACTATTCATTTTTTTTTTTTTTTTAAAGCTTTTATATATATTTTTTTTAATTTCTTTATTTTTCATCTTGACAAAAATGGCATTATGACAGTGGTAATATGGCTTGTGCAAAAGCCCATAAGATCGCAAAAACAATATACATTGTTACATATATAATACGTCTAAACATTACATCTCCTATCCTCTGGGTTGGCCCGTATCGCCATTTGTCAAGGGTTTTTTATTTTTTGGTGAAGAATAACTACAATGGTATTGTCAGTTCCGTTTGTCCTAACAGTTGCAATTGTGCGAGGCACTATAGGGGAGCAAAAAACAGTAGGGGTCTTTGCATATCAAATCAATCTCGTTCCCCTATGTCCCAGTTTAATAGGACCGGTGCTTGTCTCAACAAAACAAATCGCATACGGTCGGTAGCGTACACTCTATCTGAATCTAACGGTACTAAACATACATAATTCTATCTGAAATCGCTCATAGTGTAGTAAGGTAGTGTTTGTGTCGTGAGGGAACTCTGTCTTCCGTCCCTTGTGGTTTGTCCCTGGGCCGGCCAGGGGTTCTCCCTATTGCTATTAAACTAGGTTCGGGACTCGGTTCCCCCACGATATTGTGAACCAAGGAGAAAAAACGAAGAGATAGAAAAGAAGAAAGAAAAGTAGAGAGGAGGAGGGAGGGGGCAGGGGAGGGTTGCACGTCAGGTCGGAGCGGTGTGAAATTCTGTGGGCGACATCCATGTTTTGTAGACCCTCTTCTGAGGTCGTCACTAACTAAGGGGGTCGGCAATGAATCGCATCATCTGCGAGGGTGCTGCTCTGCCATGGTTCCCACAATTTTTCAAATCTGGACATTGACCCCCTTACCCGTGCGGTTAAACTGTCCATTAAGTACACTTCTTTAATGTTGGAGAGTACCCTTCGTATGGGTGGCGTGTCTGTTTGTAGCCAGGTCAACGCTACTGCTCTCCTAGCGGCTAGTGTGATCTTATGGATCAGATTCTGTTCTAACTTCG
Source organism: Pelobates fuscus (assembly GCF_036172605.1). NCBI lineage: Eukaryota > Metazoa > Chordata > Amphibia > Anura > Pelobatidae > Pelobates > Pelobates fuscus. The sequence continues at coordinate 294,958,719 of NC_086320.1, forward strand.
TCCAGTCGTCTAAAGATCTGTTAAGTAGATACGTCCAAGGGTCTAGTTTGGGCGCTCTGTGGAAAATCCCGTTGATTAGGTCTCGTATTTTCGTCCAGTAGGTCTGCATGTGCGGGCATTCCCACCACATGTGGATATAAGTGCCTTTTAGGCCGCATCCCCTCCAACAAGTGTCTGTCTGTGTCAGTTTCATGCGGTGTAATTTGGCCGGGGTGGTGTACCACCTGAACATTGTTTTTAGGGACTGTTCTTGGAGGGAGACACAGATGGATACTGCATTGTTTGCTTCCCAAATTTCCCTCCACTCTATCCCCTCCAGGGTCTCCCCCAAGTCCTTCTCCCAGGCATCTGCATAGGCTAGGGTTCCCCATTCCTTTGTTTCTGAGCATATGTGTGAGTATATCGTGGTTATTAAACCCCGCTGTGTGGTTTCGTTAAGGCACATCCTTTCTAAGAAAGTTCGTGGCCCCCTGGCGGCCTGCTGCACCTGTGGGTGTTGTACATAGTCCCTAATCTGCAAGTACCGAAAGAAATCTGCGGGGGTGAGGTGTGACAGCTGTTTTAGGTGGTCGAAGGTGACCAACTGGCCGTGCTCAAACATCTGGCATATCCTCTGAATTCCCACTTTCTCTAGGTTCGTGAAATCTCTCACTACCATTCCAGGGGGGAAAGCTCTGTTTCTCAGGATGGGGGTCAGTGGTGATGGGGAGGATGTTAATTTATATTTGTGAGCAGAGGCGTCCCAGATTCTCAGGGAATTAAGTATGGCCGGGCATGTAGTCCGTAGGATAGGCCTATCTACCTTGGGTACCCAAATGTGGTACTGAGGAAGGTCCGCACCTGTCAGGAGGGATTCCAGGTCCACCCATCTCCTAGTGTCCAAGGGCGCGTGCCACATGGTCACTTGCGCGAGTTGCGCGGCTAAGTAATAATAGTATAGATGTGGAAGGCCCAGCCCTCCCCTCTGTTTCTGTCTGTACATGACATTTCTGGAGATCCTATGCCGACGGTTATGCCATATGAAGTCACTTATTGCTTTTTGTAAGTGAGCTAAGTCGGATTTTAAAAGTTTTGTGGGCAGTGCCTGGAAGAGGAATAAAATGCGGGGCAGGATATTCATTTTAACTGCGTGTATGCGCCCTATCCAGGAGATGGGTCTGTCTTGCCACTTTTCCATGTCCTGTATTAGGGCTCGTATGAGCGGGACGTAGTTAAGTTGATGGATTTTATTAGGGTCACCTGGCAGTTGTACTCCCAAGTACTTTAGCTGGTCTTTGACTATGGGGATGTTGTATGAGTTACCCAGTGCCGCCGTGTCCTCCGCAGACAGGCCCAGCGGGAGGGCGCTAGATTTTTCTAGGTTTGCCTTGTAGCCGGAAAAAGCACTGAATTGCGTGAGGACTTCTTGCAGAGCTTCCAAGGAGTCCCTGGGCTTCGTAAGGGTCAGTAGAACGTCATCCGCGTATGCGGAAACGAGGAACTCTTGGCCTCCGACTGCGATCCCTGTTATTCGTGGGTGTTTTCGCATGGCCTGTAGGAGTGGTTCCAGCGTCAGCACGAACAGTAGCGGGGATAGGGGGCATCCCTGCCGTGTCCCGTTTCCCAATCTGAAGGGTTTTGGCCCAGTTCCGGCTATCTTAACCTGTGCGGATGCGTGTTCGTACATTGCTCTGATTGCCGTCACGTTGCTTTCAGGGAATCCTAAGTGTTCCAAAAGATGGAACAGGTAAGGCCATTCAACCCTGTCGAAGGCCTTCTCAGCGTCTATGGAGACCAATAGTGTCGGTTCGTCGATGGTCTTTTGTCTCCAGATGAGATCGATGTTTCTTCTGTTGTTCTCAAATAGTTGCCTGTCGGGTATGAATCCCACTTGGTCCGGGTGTATCATTGTTGTCAGCGCGGGGTTGAGGCGATTTGCTAGGATTTTTGCCAGGATCTTGATGTCGTGGTTAATCAGGGATATAGGCCTATAATTTTCGGGTAGTAGAGGGTCCTTGCCTGGTTTTTGAAGAAGGACAATGTTGTCCAAGGACATCTCGCCTTCTGAGTTCCCGCCATCCATGAGGTTGTTGAAAAGTCTCTCCAGTTTTGGTGAGAGTTCCTCTTTGAATGTTTTATAATAGGATCCCTCGAAGCCGTCCGGTCCTGGGGCTTTGTTGCTTTTGAGTTCTGTGATCGCCTTGTCTATTTCGTCGACCGTAATAGGGTCATTTAAGAGTGATGCCGTAGCAGATGGAAGTTTTTGCAGGTCAAGGTCTTTCAGGAATGTGTGCATGCGATTCGTCGCGTCTTCCTGGGAAGAAGGATCCCTGGTCGTATGATTGTATAGCTTGTTGTAGTAATCTGTGAAGACCTGGGCTATCTCAGGTGGGGTACTCTTGATGGAACCATCCGAGTTTTTAATTGTGGTGATAAGAGTACTGTTCTGTCGTGGACGAAGGGTCCTGGCCAACAGTGTGTCCATCTTATTCGATTTTTCATAGTAGGTCCGTTTGGTCCACGACATGGCTTTAGCTGCGTCATCCAGTAGGAGTTCCGAAATGGAGCTTCTGGTCTCTCTTAGTTGTTCGAGGAGTTGCATGGTTGGCGCCGTCTTATGTTGTTGTTCGATTTTCCTCAGGGCACCTGCTATGTATGAGAATGGCCACCCCGTTACCCTTGCGGTGTGATCTGGCTTCATATGATGTGGGGAACGTGTGATCTCGAATGCGGAACGCGGTGTTTTTGGAGATGTGTGTTTCTTGTAGGAAGGCTATGTCCGAGCCAAGTCTCTTAAGTTCCCTGAACATCAGTCGTCTCTTTTTGGGGGCATTTAGCCCTTTAACATTTATAGAGGTCAACTTCAAGGCCATCTTTTCAGTCTAGTAGTGTGCCTACCAGTGTCTAGAGAACTCCCAATCAATCTAGTCGGGCTATCGTCAGAGCGGGTGGATGACACCTTGTTGAGACTTCTGCCGCTAACCGATCCTGATGAACAGATAAGGGGAAGCAGGGAGGGGAGGGTAAGAAAGAGATACAGTGAGGAAAGAGAGAAGAATAGAGTCAATTGACTGGTCTTACCCGTCGCCAGTCCGGTGTGGGGTGCGGATCCCGGATCCATGTTCCCGAAGTGGGGAGTGTAAAGATCGGGTTCCTGTATCGTGGGAGTGACCACACCGTGTATAGGTCACCTAAAACGTGCTAAGTGGTTAATTCTGGCAAGATATAAAGGGGAGAAGTCACGCCCTGCAGCTGTTAAGGGTGTCCCAGGCTGCGAGCCAAGTGGTGAGCCCGCGGCGTTACCCTGGCCGACCCAGTGTTCCGGGGCGAGTGCTGTGTCGTGCATGGTGTGTAGGATGGGTGAGGATGTCCTGTCAAATCGTGACCTAGGTGCTCCCGCCGTTTGGCTGGGTGCCATTGCTGGGGGCGTAGTTACCAATATCTGAAATTTCGCACACACAGTAGAAGACATTACATAGCATAACCATTACGTTCTATTTACGTAAGCAACATATAACAAGGCTTGAACATGGGTATATATACATGTCTGCGCCCCCACCCCACCGTTGCTGTCGTCTCACTGTGGTCTGCTAAGGTAGTTGAGTCTGCAAGCCGTCATTGGGCCTTTCTCTCGTGCCCATAAGTTGGACTTATAGGGGGGGGGCCAAGGTGTCCGGTCATGGGTCGGGTGTTCCTCAGATCTGGGCCGTCCACCTGTCCCTTCCCTGGGCAAATCATAGGGTGATGGTAAAAAAAGGGGGGGGGGCCTGCAGTGTCTGGTGGGTATGTACTTGCACAAGTTAAATGTCGGGTGCCGTGAGCGCACTGTGGTAATCGTGACCGTGTCTTGTGGGATGCCCTACCCCCCCTCATCCCTGTATAGCTCCTCTGGACGTCTTCTAAGCCCTGCCTAGGTAACTTATGCATTTATCCAAGTGGGTACATAAACAAACTTTCAACATAATCGTCAACATTTAAAACAAAACATTAGTTTCAATATTTCCATGCAGCAGGGCCTCGGGGTTGGGTAGTGGTAAAACCCCGGCGTTGCCGGGTATTGGCATGCCGGTTTATTCCCCCATGTTGGGTGGCGTCAACGCCACTCTCACGACAGTGGATCGCGGCCTCATCCCAAGGCCCTGTCCCGGTGTGGCATGACTCTCCCCATGGGGGGTCCCAGGCATTGAAAACACCAGTGTCCCCTCTCCCCGACCCCCCCCCCCCCAGTCCCCCCGCCCAACGTGAGCCGGGGCCCGGAGGCAGGAGAAAAAAAAAAGAGAAAAGAGGGGGCATAGTCTACTATGGTTTCAGTGCCGGTGCTGTTGCTGTGGGGGCCGACAAGTGGGGCTTTTCCATTCCAGGGCCCTTACAGGTAAATGTCTCCCTCATCCCCACCCCAACTCCAGGATTTTCCCGCCCGTGTCTCGAGGTCAGCGGCTGATCAGCCTAGGGGGAGGACCCGTGGGCCCCCCTATAATGGAACCCCAGTACCTCATTCCCCGATGGTCTGCCACTCTCCAGGGAGGGGTTGAAGGTCATTTGTGCCAGTCAGCGTTGCAGGGACTTGCGGTGGTGCCTGGATCCCCAGGTCCGCGAACAAGGCGTTGGCGTCGTCTCCAGGATGTAAGATATGGGTCTTGCCATTAAGAAAGGCCAGCAATTTAAAGGGGTAGCCCCATGCATACCGCACATTAGCCAGCCTCAGGGTCTCCGTGATGGGCCTCCATTCACACCTTCTCTGAAGTGTAGCCGGGGCTAGGTCCTGGTATAGCGTCAGGTTGGCTCCTTGGTAAGAGATCGGGCCATCTCTCCCCCACCTGAGGAGCGCTTCTTTGGTCTGGAAGTGCAGGAATCTGATAATGATGTCCCTTGGGACATTTGTGTCCAGCCTTCTGGTGCGGAGTGCTCTATGGGCCCTCTCTATATGCCAGAGGTGGTCCGGCAGGCCAGGCAGCAAGGGTTTGAGGATGGGGGTAACGATATCAGTTACTGGGCCCTCTCCTGAATTTTCGGGCAGGCCTCTGAGGCGTACATTGTTGCGGCGTGACCTGTTCGCCATATCCTCTATGGCCAGTTCTGCCGCTGCCATCCTGGTGGTTAAATGATTCACCTGGAGTATAGCTGTGTTGTGGGCCGTTGTTGTGGCCTCCAGGCGGGATTCCAGCCTCGTGGTGCGGTCGCCAAGGGCCTGGATCTCCCCACGCAAGACTCGCGTTGAGCGCTCAATTTCCCCCGCGAGGTATGTCTTAACCTCGGCCAGGGTGTTTAATATTCGCGCTGTGTCCGCTGTTCCTGCCGTTCGCGGGGAGCCACCCGGCGCGGCTGTAGCTGGGGAGGTAGCCGTGTCCGCATCAGTGTCGGCGCCATCTTGCGGGCCCGTGGGTCCGGCACGAGGGGCCGAGAAGAACTCTGCTACGGAGGCACCCGTTTCCGGGCCCTTCTTTGGGTGTTTCTTGGTTGGCCTCTTCTCCATGGTAGTGAGATCCCCGTGAGATCGCTTAGGGGGTTTTAGCACGCTAATATTGGCTTTCTACGGTGAGGTCGGAGCGGAGCTCTAGGTAGTCGCGTCCAGCTCGCTCCGTCACAAACTATTCATTTTTACTGGATAACTCTGTTGCATACTTTGCTAGCTGACTAGAATTGTAATAATTTGCATAAGACTTGTATGCAAATGAGGCAAACAAAATAAGTAGTTAAATGTATATATTGTTGCTTTTATTGTGTTTGAAAATGTTATTTGTTTTATATAGTTCATGTTTTCATTTTAATTGCTTGTTTGCCAAATGTTCTTTATATTTGTATTTCAGACGGTGGTGTCAATTGGGTCTTAGGTATGCCAATGTCAAAAGTCAGCAGATGGTGGTCAGATAGAAGAAAATGAATATTGGAGAGATTAGTGGTGGTACAGAGGTTGGTGAAGGTGAGATCAAGAGTGTTTCCCACTGTATGGACCAAATTGGACCATTGCGTAAGGCCAAAGGAGGAGGTTACAGAGAGCAGACATGTTTTTTAGAGTTTTTTTTGAGTTTTTTTTTAGAGTTTTCAAAACTCCAAGGTAGAGGAATAGAGGGTTAATCTTTAATACTGCAGTCAGAAATCTTGCAACATCCATGGCAGAAGCCGATGTGAGGGCTGAAAGCGCTGAGACATGTATCTTTAGAGTATTATAGCTGAGACCTCTATCAAGGCCCAATTTTATGAACTCCAGAATATCCTTAGTAGAGGGATTTTGAATCTCTACTTGCAGTCCAGGGAGAAAAGGCATCCCAAACTTTGTAATAGGTGGCCAAAGTGGAGCGCTTTCTGGCCTTTGATAGGGTATCAATCACTGCAGAAGAGAAACCCTTGTCTTTAAGTCTTTCCTTTTCAATTTTCAATTTCCATGCCTTCATGTTTTATAGAAGATGGATCTGATGGAGGAGGGATGGAATTTTTGGGAGATCCGATGGAGGTTGATTGAAAGGGTCAGGAGAAAGGGAAACCATATTCTGTTAGGCCAATACAGAGCTATCAGGATGATGGACACTGGTTCCTGCCACAACCTTCTCAGGAAAGAAAAGAGGAGGGGAATAGGTTAAAATGGCACCTGAATGACAGGGAATCTCTTCCTAAAGCCTGGATGTAGGAACTTCTTGAGTAGAAGCTGTAGACTTTTCTGTTGTTGTGAGTTGCCAGTAGATCCATTAGAGGCATACCACATCTCTCCACTATCATCTGGAAGACAATGTATTACAGGCACCATTATCCTGGATCTAATTCCACTTGACTGAGAAAATCCACCACTGTGTTCTGTTCCTCTAGAAGATGAACTGCTATTAGTCCCAATAGGTTTTGGTGTGTCCAAGACATCAAGGGTTTAATCAATCTCATGATTCTGCAACTGGGGGCTGGGAGGAGCAGGAGGGAGTATATATACCTTTCTGTCTAATTAGGGATTGGGAGGAGCTACCCATTGTTGTGCTGACATGGATATGGCCAGGATATATATATATTGCACCACACACAGGATTGTGAAGCATGTGAGATAAATAATGGCATTAAGGGCTTCTACAGTTCTACAGACATATGCATGGTGTATTATACCCTTAATTTGCAATCAGCATTACCCTGTGCATACTTTTGATGTTTCTTTGAATGTATAAATTCAAATTATAGATATGTCTTTCTTTAGACAGAAGAATTTGATGAGACTTTAAATATATGAGAGAGGTTAAAAACACTCACATTCAAAGTTTACTCATCATGGCATTTTGTTTGCAAAACTATTTCACATAGTGTACTTGATCATTTGTATGTGGTCATTTTACTCTCAGTGCCAGTTAAGTGGTTAGATTTTTGGGTGGATAGAGTGGGGTATATTTTTTTACGTAAATTCCATTTCTACAGTGGATTTAAAAATTCTAGTTCTTCAAGAGTTGAACAGTAATATTATTAAATTAAATCCATCAACCGAACAGAAATCTAAAGAGCAACTTCTACCTTGTCATGTCACATCAATGATATTGTTAAAACAAACGTGTTATGTGACTTATGTGTGACTCACACTAGGTAGGTATCAGATCATATTGTTCCGCAAAGTGCTCTTACTAGATATAATGTAAGAACAAGACATCTTCTTAATTTTGCATGAGAATCTGACTGTTCTATATCACTAGGGAGCACTTATTTTTTGTCTAGACCAGACAGTATTTGGATTAAATATAAAGGAGCATCCTCAAGAGAGATACAGGCCTGTAAAACTGCAGATAAGAACAAAGTGTCAAAAACCTCTCCTGTTCATAAATTTTAGTGTACTTTAACTTATCTATTGATTTAAATGATATAATTTTGATGTACGATTTTGGTAATTTGTTAGAAAAAAAAAAACATGTGTGGCTTTATATATATGGCATATCTGTGTTTCAATCTGCATCATGCTAACTAGCAATGACCTTCAAATATTTTTTGGATTAAAAAACATGAAATAGCATTTTTATAAAATGTCATAGAATAACAGGATATGATTTGATTTGAATTTGTAAAAGTAAAGGCGATGTAAGGAAAATTAATTTAACATATAGTGTAAAAGATGGAACACCCTGGAAAACCCTTCTGGTCTGAGACTTTCGTAATAGAAAATGGGCCCTGGGCAGGTCCCAGCTTATCCTCACTTTACACCCCCTTTCTTACTAACCTGGCATATACCTTACAAATAGTTTGCACATATGGCACCTATAATGCACACCATATATTTGTACCAAGAGACGCAAGTCTCTTTTCAGCTATGTAACTATGTTGCACATTTTCATGTATATTTTTTTCCCCTAATATCTTAAAATAAAGACGCAGTGCCTTGGGTAAATATCTAAGTATTTTTCCATCCTTCTTTAATTTTAGGTGCTGAGGGTTTATTTCGATATATATCACGGCAGTGATAAGTAAAAACGTGTTCCCTAACATTAGAGGCTAATGGCAGTTTTCATTCTACAAAACATACTGTTTTGCAACAGGTAATTAGCATTTTCCTAAAATGTTACCACCCTTTACAGATTAGTGGGCACTAGCCTGGTTTTAAAAGCAATTTATGGCAGGTAAACTAGGCCACAGTTTGCCAATTTGGACTCAAATCCAATTGAAGGTACCTTTCTATATGCCCTCCCTTGTAATCCAATTAAAAGTGCTTCTATTTTCCCTCTGCCACTATTTCAAGAGAAAGCAACCCCTATTTTATGTATACATGTGCAATATATTGTCTCTGTCACTGTTCCCTTGTTCAGATTAAAATCTTAAAAATGCAATAAAGTCAATTGAATGGTCATATATTGGTATATTTCAAAGAAGAAATTAAGTAACAATACAAGAAAATTATTTAAGACACAAATCAATAAAAAAACTAAAATATTGGCACCTGAACAAAAAAAAATGTGTATATTATAGTCAATGGCAGAGACCTCGCAGAGTTAAAGCAAAAAGAAATGCAATGTCAAATTACAATAAAGAGAACACATTCGGAGCTTGGTAATTATAAATCTGTAAACTTAATACATAAGGCTTGGAAAGTACTTGAGGTCTGCCAAGGGATGACATGCAATATATAGTTTTAGCATCATTGTTTTATGACCTTAGAAGTGCACATGGTTTCATTAAAGGAAATAAATCATGTTAAATTAATTAACTTGTGTTTAATTAAGCAATGAGTCAAAATATGTACATGAGCGATGCATTGAATATGTTTGACCTGAATTCTGTCAAGGTTTTTGTATGTCTGCTACTCAACAGCAAATTATATAAATCAATAACATTAGAACACTACCGTATTTATTCGAGTATAACGCGCACACGTGTATAACGCGCACCCCTAATTTTCGATTAAAAATCGGTATAAAATTTTGTACAGATTTTTAATCGAAAATTAGGGGTGCGCGTTATACTCAAATAAATATTAGCCCAGCAGAAGAGGGAGGGAGTGGGTGCTCCGATAATACCTCCCAGGACCGCTGGGCTCATTACAAGCCCGGCGGTCCTGGGGGGGCGGGCAGCAAGCGTTTACTCACCTCCCAGCAGCTCCTCCAGCTCCCCAGTGTAAATCTCGCGAGACCCGAGGCCGTCAGAGCTATAACGTCGAGTATAACGCGCACCCCTAATTTTCAATTAAAAATCGGTACAAAATTTTGCGCGTTATACTCGAATAAATACGGTATATTTGTATTTGGATAAAAATTAGATTATGAAGAATTGTTGAGAATTGCACAGTTTCCGGCTGAACCACAGAGGTATAGTTAAAGATCTGTCTTTGGTCCCACTCTTATTAACCCCTTAGTGACCAGCCCGTTTTTTTATTTTCTTACCGTTAAGGACCAGGACTGTTTTTACATTTCTGCGGTGTTCATGTTTAGCTGTAATTTTCCTCTTACTCATTTACTGTACCCACACATATTATATACCCTTTTTCTCGCCATTAAATGATCTTTTTAAAGATACTAATTTACTATAAAAAAATAATGAAATATGATGAAAAAATTTAAAAAAACACACATTTTCAAACTTTGACCCCAAAAATCTGTTACGCATCTACAACCGCCCCAAAACACCCATGCTAAATCGTTTCTAAAGTTTGTCCTGAGTTTAGAAATACCCAATGTTAACATGTTCTTTTTTTTGGAAAGTTATAAGGCTATAAGTACAAAATATATATTTTTAAAATGTATCAATAGTGACATTGTAACACTGTTATCTGTCATAAATCTCTGAATCACACCCACATGTACATATTCTTTTCAATAAAATATATCACAACAATGATATCATCAGTGAAAGTGCTATTTGTGTGTGAAAAATGCAAAAACTGCACTTTCAATGACAATCTCCTCACTGTGATATATATTACTGTTTTGAAAAACTCATATTTGTGTTCAGCGAAGTCTTCAGATTATAATAATACCCCCCATGTACAGGTTTTATTGTGTTTTCTAAAGTTACAGGGTTAATATAGGGCTTGACCATTTCAGTTTGCCAGATTGGTTTGCTAGGTCTATGTTGCCTTTTGAGACCATATGGTAGCTCAGGAATGTGAATTAACCCCATCATGGCATACCATTTGCAAATGTAGACAACCCAGGGTATTCAAAATGGGGTATGTCCAGTCTTTTGTAGTAGCCACTTAGTCACAAACACTGGCCAACGTTAGAGTTTTTATTTGTCTTTTGCATTTTTTTTTAAAAACAAAACCTTAACTTTTACTGGTGATATCATCGTCGTGATAAGTTTTACTTTTTAAAACACTCATATTTGTGTTCAGCGAAGTCTCCCGAGTATAACAATACCCCCCATGTAAATTTGTTATGGTGTTTTGGAAAGTTACGGGGTTAAATGTAGCGATTACCAATTACATTTTCTGGACTGTCTGTCTGGGTTGTCAGGCAGATCACTCAAATTATATTCGTTATTATATCCTTGAATATTCATTTATTTCCAAACAACATGCAGAACCTTTTTTTTTTTTTTTTTTTTTTACAAAATCTGACATAATACATAGGCAGAAAATTTCACATCATTATTTTTCTGACTTTAAGGAACAATTTCCTTTGCTGTAGGTGAAATCTCTCTTCCTTGACTATCAATGAGTGACCTTTTGTACAGTCCTGGTTTTTTTTTAAGTTCTTTATTTTGTTACGTGCAAAGAGATAACATTGCTTGATGCGCCACAACAGCTGCAGCAAACAGAGAGATAACAAGATGTACAGGGTTATGGCATTTGGATGCGTTGCACATTTTTAAATTATATATCATGCAGACTAAAACAACATAACAAGCTTAGTGCTAATGAGTAAAACTTTTATAGCTATTCTATGCATGCTTAGTTGAGCAGTGGTTGTATGATTATTTAGTTACAGGCTTATGCAAAATAATATCAGATACAGGTTTCTCTAGCTGATTGAAGTTAACCACCAGGGGGCAGCAGGTTGCTGGGTCAGCCGGCTAAAGTATACATGTGTGCTCAGGCATTGTTAAGTGATTTCCAATTTTTTGCCGTGTGGATCTGCAGAAACAGAATCAACCTTAATAAACAATAATACTGAAAATGACACTGAGAGTGACATATTAACATAAAGGGTATCTAGTGCTCTGACAGGATTCTAGTTATATATGAGTAGCAGCCGCTTAAGTACTCCTGCAGCAGTGCTGGGTCAGCTGTTGACCTAGCTGTAGTCAAGTTCCTCGTGTTCCACTTTGATTGCTGAAAAGCTGAGGTACTTGTTGGCCAGGAGTGTATTTGGACTTATGTGTCTGCTGGTATCAGTCTCAGGTAGAAAATGAGGCTTGTGTCCCGTGTCCATTATTCCTCCATGTTTATGCAGAGTCAGAGTCTCAGTGTAGTCCCCACAGATCTGTCAGCCGCAAAGGAAATGTTGTCTCAGGTAATACGATTATTAGCCATGTTTACTTGATGAATGTGCACCCTTCAGGGTTGTCTGATGGGCGGAGAGGGTTCTCCGCTAGCCGCTGTCAGTGTGTAGCTTTCCGGTCTGCCTCTGTTTCCAGACAGCACCCAGCTGTTGCTCCACTGTCGCTGCCTCTGTGCTCCGGCTTACACTGGGTGCGGCGGCCATCTTGGGTTATTCCACGCGGTCCCTGAATGGTCTTTTCACCACACGGTTTGCCAGAAAGAATCACCACCTTCCCGGTGGGGTCCGGGTTAATCCCCCTGGCCCACAGACGGGGGAGAATGGGGCCTTCAGCAGGCGTGCGGGAGGACCCGCCGGACTAAGAGCGGGAGATCGAGATCACTCAAATTATACAAACAGAAAAAAGGATACAGGTAGCGCCAAAGTAAATACTATATTGTGGTAAGTAAGTAAAAGATAAAAATGTCCTTTTGAGGTTATAAAAGTCTTCAAATGTTGAATAAGATGTCTCCGGAGTGGTATCACACATCAATGGCATATGCAAAAGAGAGAATAGGAGACTAATAGTGCAGTATTGTAAGTCTATGGACTATAGACAACGCAGAACTAAAAATTGCCAACTCACGTTTTTCAGAGCTATAACCAGCTCTTGGTAAAACAGCTTACAGTGGTATTTCAACTTGTAGGATATCCCTCAAACTGTAGTTGTAGTGTAGTTTACATGCAATTAAATAAAAAGAAGGCCCATAGTGCTCTCCATATTTGCAAATAAGTAGTAGTAAGAGGAAATGTACTTAAATTTTTGGGAGCAGACAAACCTCTCTATGATAACAGCGTGGGTGTAACAATCCCCATCTAGGATACTTTTGATGATGGACCTGATGTGATGGAAAATAGGTTGCGCCAGGTACAAATAAAATAAAAAAAATAAAAAAATAAAAAATAAAAGAATAAAAAGACTGCCCCAAAACAAATAGGCAGTCTAAAAAAACTTACTTTTATTTAAACAAATATTAATAAAATCACAATGCGTTTCGCCCTATTAGGCTTCTTCAAGTGAGATACATCTTATTAATATTTAATATTTGTTTAAATAAAAGATCTAAGACTTTTTTATGTACACAAATGACCTATTTCTCTCAAATATTGTTCACAAATCTGTCTAAATCTGTGTTAGTGAGCACTTCTCCTTTGCCGAGATAATACATTCACCATACAGGTTTGGCATATCAAGATGCTGATTAGACAGCATGATTATTGTACAGGTGTCACAATAGAGGGGTACATTGATGTTGTGGTAAGCTTATGCAATATATGATCATATAATGTAACGAAACCCCCGTTATGTTTTGCCTAGGTGAGGTGTTTTTAAATAAATCTATTACAATCTCTAAGATTTGAAATAATTGTTTAGTGAATAATCAGGTGCGCTGTATTTTGTGTTTTGTATATGTTGGCCCCAGCAGCACCCTATAAAGTATGCATGTTTAGGTGAGTGCAGCCCTCTTGGTTTTATATATATATATATATATATATATATATTTTAATTCTACATATATATTCATGTAATATTTTTACATAATTAAGTAATTTTATTAATTACAATTTGCGGGACCTGCCTGATAACCCAGGCAGAAAGTCCAGAGAATTTAATTTGCTAGCACTATATTTAACCCTGTAACTTTCCAAGACACCATAAAACCTGTACATGGGGAGTACTGTTTTACTCGGGAGACTTTGCTGAACACAAATACTAGTGTTTCAAAACAGTAAAATGTATTACAACGATGATATAATCAGTGAAAGTTAAGTTTTTTTGCATTTTTCACACGCAAACGGCACTTACACTGATGATATGATTGTTGTTATATGTTTTACAGTTTTGAAACACTAGTATTTGTGTTCAGTGAATTCTTCTGAGTATAAAAGTACCCCTCATGTACAGGTTTTATGGTGTTTTAAAAAGTTACAGCGTTAAATATAAGGCTTGTGTTTCATTTTTTTCAAATTGAAATTCGCCAGATTGGTTACGTTGCCTTTGAGACCGTATGGTAGCCCAGGAATGAGAATTTTTTTAGTAGCCACTTAGTCACAAACACTGGCCAAAATTGGCGTTCAAATTAGTTTTTATGCATTTTTGCCACAAAAGAATATTAACGCTAACTTTGGCCAGTGTTTGTGTTTATTTTGATCAAAATGTGTACATTTGGCTCAGTCCTTAAGGGATTAAACAAACCAGGAAGTGGTATAGTTACAATTCCTGTGAATGTCAACATTGATGTATTGTAGTTACAAAACAAACAACATCAATATGTTATATCTCCCTGGACTTCAGTATAAACTAAACCAACAGTCTGTTTCCATTTCACATCCTTCCCTTTCACCTTTATCATACAGTTTTAAGATAGGGTCAGAAATTAGAAAAAATAATTCTTCATGTTTTTCCTCTCTCTATTAGCATATATGTGTCTAATACTTATGTGTCATTTGTAAATCTTAAAATGGTTAAACAGCTCTAAAAAACTTAAACCCGGAATGCAGGTATTTTTAATGTCTGTGATTCCAGAGTCTTATGTGATAAGTGCGAATGACTTTAAATAAATGCACAGACTTTAAGTTGTTTTGTAATAATTTTTGTAATAATTGCAGCACAAATGAAAACCATGTAATGAGTGTATCATAAAGACTTATCCAGAGTGGCCTCTTTCAGAGGTGTAAAGAATCAGTGACGATAAACAGATTAAGAGAGCTTTGAACAAGTCCACAGTGGTAAAATGAAAAAGCATTACATTTATCCACATAAAATTAACTTACTTCGAAAAAAGCATTCTTTTGACAGTATATAAATTGTTGTGATCATTGCAAATATTCCTCGAAATGTTCTGCACTAGAACAAAGACATTAAAGGAACGCTATAGTCACCTAAATTTCTTTAGCTAAATAAAGCAGTTTTAGTGTATAGATCATTCCCCTGCAATTTCACTGCTCAATTCACTGTCATTTAGGAGTTAAATCACTTTGTTTCTGTTTATGCAGCCCTAGCCACACCTCCCCTGGCTCTGATTGACAGAGCCTGAATGGAAAAAAAACTGGTTTCACTTTCAAACAGATGTAATTTACCTTAAATAATTGTATCTCAATCTCTAAATTGAACTTTAATCACATACAGGAGGCTCTTGCAGGGTCTAGCAAGCTATTAACATAGCAGTGGATAAGAAAATCTTAATTAAACAGAACTTGCAATAAAGAAAGCCTAAATAGGGCTCTCTTTACAGGAAGTGTTTATGGAAGGCTGTGCAAGTCACATGCAGAGAGGTGTGACTAGGGTTCATAAACAAAGGGATTTAACTCCTAAATGGCAGAGTATTGAGCAGTGAGGCTGCAGGGGCATGTTCTATACACCAAAACTGCTTCATTAAGCTAAAGTTGTTCAGGTGACTATAGTGTCCCTGTAACATTCTCTTCAACTGATCAGCCATAACATTAAAACCACCTGCCTAAAAGCATTAGACTTGGGCATTGGTATTGGCACAAATGGATTTTCAGGCCAAAAGTTTTATTTTCGGCCATTAGTTTGAATACCGAATACTGAATAAGAACTTGGAGCAGAACGAATGAACAAATGAATAGCCACCAAATTAACTTTTTTCCATGCACCATTCACTCATTTGTTCAATCGCAAGGTGCATTCGATCTTTAGTATTAAACTGTCTGTAATTGAAAAGGCTGAATGCTTCATCCGAATGCATGAATGGCTAATTTTTTCGGTGTGTGTCTTTGTTCTTTCTGCTCACTCCCAGCATATCTGATGAGAGTGAGTAGAACTAACAAATGCATACTGAATGAATAAGCAATTTGTTCATTCAGATGACTTATTTGGCCTTTTGAGAAGCAGACAGACAGTGTATTGTCTGTTACTGTTTGTACTACAAACTGAAGAACTAGCCATCTGAATGCAATAATGCAATAAGGTGCTCATTCATTAGTTCTGCTCACTATCATATATTTATTATTACAGGTATGATGGGAGTGAGCTGAGTGACCGTTCACCACTGAACGAATGAGCCATTTATGCATTTGGATTAAGCATTCGGCCTTTTTATATGGGATGGGAGAGTGAGCAGAGTGAACAAATGGGTCCAAATTTTGTCTCGAAATGAATGAGTCAGTGGACAAAATTCAGTTTTGATGAAACCACATTTTATTTTTGTCATATGAATGCATTGTATAATGCATAGTTTATTATGCATTATAAACAACTATGATGCATTTAGGCATCGACTCCACAAGACCTTTGAACTTGTCCTGTGGTATCTGGTAAGACATTAACAGCAGCTTCTTTAATTCCTGCAAGTTGAGGTGGTGCCTCCATGGATTGAATTTGTTGCTCCAGCACATCCCATAGATGCTCAATTGGATTTCAATCTGGAGACTTTGGAGGCCAAAGGAACACCTTGAACTAGTTATCACGTTCCTTAAACCATTTCTGAACAATGTTTGTAGTGTGGCAGGATTCATTATCCAGGATAGGTAGGACACTGGTCCAAGTGTTCTCTCAGAGTACACACCGAGTGGAGACCTTTTTGGTTTCTACAAATGATCCCGGTGGTCATTGGTTGGATATTTATTCCAAAACATGTTGCAGTATTTTGCAAGCTCTTCCTTAATACTGTCCTAAAGGAGGAAACCGGTCAGATTTTTAGCTATTTGGTGTTGCCGTTTGAACTGTTCATACAAGATTCTATTCACTTTACCGATACAGAACCATCACACGGAGGAATTGGAATCATCGGACATTTTAGTGGACATAGTGGAGGTCGATTTGATCTATTTACATGCCATTTTAGCCACATCTTGGGGCTTGATGTTTGTGAGTGCAACATTACCTTCTTTTTATTTTATATTTTTTGTGATTTTATGCTATGTGCGATATTGTGTATTTTTAGAGATTAAAGTTTGAAGATATATACATGTCTGTGGGTTTGAAGATCCTCAAGAGGGTGTGTATGTATACTTGCCAATAAATTCTGAGATTTTACCTCATATATCTATTTCAGTACGCCGCACCATTTCTTTGTTTGTTTTATATTTATGACATGGTTATGGAGTTATCTGCGGTGTGGGTGTACAGCGTGATGCACATCTTGGCTTTTAGGGTGCATTATTCTGCTGAAAGATTCCACTGATATTAGGGAACACCATTGCCATAAAGGGGTGTATGTGATTTGCAACAATCTCTAGGAAGGTGGTATATCTCAGAGTAACATCAACATGAATGCCAGGACCCAAGGTTTCCCAGCAGAACATTGCCAAAAGCATAAAACTGCCTCTGTTGGCCTGACTTCTTCCCATTGTGCATCCTGCTACCATCTCTTCCCCAGGTAAATAATGTACATGTACACGATCATCCAACTGATCTAAAAGAAAACATGATTCATCAGACCAGGCAACCTTTTTTCATTGCTTCATAATCCAGTTCTGATGCTCACATTCCTTAGAAGATGCTTTCAACGGTGGATAAGGGTCACCATGGGCAAGCTGATTTGTCAACAGCTACGCAGACAAATACACAGCAAACTCCTTCCACCCTGTCAGCATGATTCACAGCTGTTTTCTTTACAGTAGGTTATTTGGAAACTTCTTACTGCTTTGATCCTCCCTGGACTTCAGCTTTGGATGGAGGCTGGATTAATCATCTCACATTGTGTTCTGACACCTTTCTATCGTATACCAACCTTTATATGGCCAGGTTTGAGGAGGACTTCCTCTACTCGCATCCTAATTCATGCACTTTATCATTTGGCTTCACTATATTGAAGACATGTTATTTCTTTGGAACTATTTGGAGGGCAATTTACTACAATTTAAATCGGATTTGGATCACTGTATTCCTTGCATTAAATTCAGCTTGGAATATGACAAACCAGCGTTCATTTTCTGGACGTATTGGTGAGTAACACTGAGGATGGATTATGTTTTGATTTGTTTCAGAAACCAACGGACAAGGTTTCATTTTTACAGGCAAACTCCTTCCAGCCTGTCAGCGTGATTCGCAGCCCTCCTTTTAGCCAACTACTACGTGTCTGGCAGATTGTGTTTCAGGAGGAGAATTTTGACATCATTCGAGCACGCAAGATGTTTCTCGATCCTGTGGTTAAAGTGAAACCTCATTACAGCATAAAGTCAAAGGTGTGGAGAGGACTTCTCTATTGAAACATCAGGGTAAGAAAAAAGTATCAAATCGTATTCCTTGTATCACTTCATATTCAACAAAGTCTTGTTTTGTGAAACATGTTATCTATAAGAATTGGCATGTTTTACAGAGTGATCCATCCATTCGAGATCTCTTCAGTGAAAAAACAATCATGGCAGATAGGAGATCCAGAAACATTAAGGCCCTTGTTTCACCTTCCAGATCTGTAACCCCTACTAAGCTTTCTACCACTTGGTTGACCCTGATTAATGGAATGCATTGTTGTGGCCAATGTGCTAATTGTAATAACACCATAACTGGCTCTGGGTTCGCCCATGACAGAACAGGCAAACTGTTTTCCATTAAGGATTTCTTGAATTGTCAATCTGATCATGTCATCTACCTAATGAAGTGCCCGTGTGGACTAGGTTACGTTGGTCAAACTTCGAGATCATCAACTATACGTATTGGTGAAAACAAAAGTACTGGATTTACCGGTTGGATACATTGTTTCCTCATGGGCTGAATGATTTGTGTGATTTCAATTTCTTCAGGTAAATGTGTTTTTCCTATATATTTTGACCCATGGTTACATAGTTACATAGTTACATAGCTGAAAAGAGACTTGCGTCCATCAAGTTCAGCCTTCCTCACATGTGTTTTTTGCTGTTGATCCAAAGAAGGCAAAAAAAAAACCCAGTTTGAAGCACTTCCAATTTTGCAACAAGCTAGGGAAAAAAATCCTTCTTGACCCCAGAATGGCAGTCAGATTTATCCTTGGATCAAGCAGTTATTACCCTACATTGAAAGATTATATCCTTGAATATTCTGTTTTTGCAAGTATGCATCTAGTAGCTTTTTGAACATCTGTATGAACTCTGATAAAACCACTTCTTCAGGCAGAGAATTCCACATCCTGATTGTTCTTACAGTAAAAAAAACCTTTCCTTTGCCTTAGACGAAATCTTCTTTCTTCTAGTCTAAACGCATGACCTCGTGTCCTATATAAAGTCCGGTTTGTGAATAGATTTCCACACAATGGTTTGTATTGGCCTTGAATATATTTGTATAATGTTATCATATCCCCTCTCAGGCGCTGTTTTTCTAAACTAAATAGGTTTAAATTTGTTAACCTTTCTTCATAGCTGATATGTTCCATTCCTTTTATTAATTTTGTAGCCCGCCTCTGCACTTTTTCTAGTGCCATAATATCCTTCTTTAGAACAGGTGCCCAAAATTGCACAGCATATTCAATGTGTGGTCTTACCAGTGATTTATAAAGAGGCAAAATGATATTCTCGTCCCGAGAATGAATGCCCTTTTTCATGCATGACAATACCCTACTGGCCTTGGCCACTGCTGATTGACATTGCACATTGTTGCATAGTTTGTTGTCTATAACAATTCCCAAGTCCTTTTCGTGTGTTGTTATCCCTAATTCGCTTCCATTAAGGGTATACGTTGCTTGTGTATTCTTTACGCCGAAGTGCATAACTTTGCATTTTTCAACATTAAATTTCATCTGCCATTTGAGTGCCCAGTCCTCCAGTCTATCTAAATCCCTCTGCAGCAAAGTAATATCTTGCTCACATTGTATTATTTTACAAAGTTTTGTGTCATCTGCAAACACTGAAACATGACTTTCAATGCTGTCTTCAAGATCATTTATAAACATGTTAAATACAAGGGGTCCCAGAACAGACCCCTGAGGGACACCACTTGCCACCTCTGTCCAGCTTGAAAATTTACCATTAACGACAACTCTTTGTACTCTGTTTTTAAGCCAATGTTCTACCCAAGAACAAGCATTTTCATCTAGACCGATTTCCTTGAGTTTGAACACTAATCTTCTGTGTGGAACTGTATCAAATGCCTTGGCAAAGTCCAAATAGATCACATCCACTGCAACACCCTGATCTATACTTCTACTTACTTCTTCGTAGAATGCAATCAAGTTAGTTTGACACGACCTGTGCTTCATAAAACCGTGCTGATTTTTGCTGATAACCATGTTCTTCTCAAGGAATTCTTGAATATAATCCCTTAATAACCTTTCAAATATTTTACCAGCCACAGAAGTTAAGCTCACAGGTCTATAATTTCCAGGCAAGGATTTTGAACCCTTTTTGAATATAGGAACCACATCTGCCTTCCTCCAATCCTCCGGAACACTTCCTGAAAGAAAATAATCTTGAAAGATTAAAAACAGAGGTTCACTTATTTCTACACTCAGTGGCGTACATACCGGGGTCGCAGGGGTCGCGGCTGCGACCGGGCCCGGCCCACCAGGGGGCCCGGCCGCCCTGCGACCCGGTATGTACCCACAGGGCCAGCCTCTTCTGCTGGGGGGCCCAGGAGTCGGCCACCTCCGGGCCCCCCGAGGCTGGCCCTGCTGTCACCCGGCTGGCTGGCGCGCGCGCGAGGGAGCACTGTCCCCTGGGTGCACCCTCTTCAGCTCCCTCGCGCACCGCACTGAAACCGGAGCCGGAAGAGGACGTCATCTTCCGGCTCCGGCATCAGTACGCGGCGCGCGAGGGAGCTGAAGAGGGAGCACCCAGGGGACAGTGCTCCCTCGCGCGCCCGCCAGCCAGCCGGGTGACAGCAGGGCCAGCAACACCACTGGACCCCAGGGAATCCCCCCAGCTCTCCCACAGGTAAGGAGGCTGGGGGGATTAAATTTAAAACAAAAAAAACAAAAACGTGTGATTGTGTTAGTGTGAGTGATTGTGTTAGTGTGAGTGATTGTGTTAGTGTGAGTGATTGTGTTAGTGATTGTGTTAGTGTGAGTGATTGTGTTAGTGTGAGTGATTGTGTTAGTGAGTGTGTGAGTGTGTTAGTGTGAGTGATTGTGTTAGTGTGAGTGATTGTGTTAGTGAGTGTGTTAGTGTGAGTGATTGTGTTAGTGTGAGTGATTGTGTTAGTGAGTGTGTTAGTGTTAGTGAGTGTGTTAGTGTGAGTGATTGTGTTAGTGTGAGTGTTAGTGAGTGTGTTAGTGTGAGTGTGTTAGTGTTAGTGAGTGTGTTAGTGTTAGTGAGTGTGTTAGTGTGAGTGTTAGTGAGTGTGTTAGTGTGAGTGTGTGTGTGTTAGTGAGTGTGTTAGTGTTAGTGTGTTAGTGTGAGTGTTAGTGAGTGTGTTAGTGTGAGTGTGTGTGTGTTAGTGAGTGTGTTAGTGTTAGTGAGTGTGTTAGTGTGAGTGTGTGTGTGTGTGTGTGTGTGTGTGTGTGTGTGTGTTAGTGAGTGTGTTAGTGTTAGTGAGTGTGTGTGTGTGTTAGTGTGTGTGTTAGTGTGAGTGTGTGTGTGTGTGTTAGTGAGTGTGTGTTAGTGAGTGTGTGTGTGTGTGTGTGTGTGTGTGTTAGTGAGTGTGTTAGTGTGTGTGTCTGTTACTGAGTATGTTTGTGTGCGTCTGTCTGTCAGTAAATGTGTGAGTCTGTTCATGAGAGTGTGTGTGTGTGTGTGTGTGTGTCTAAAGCACTTACCTTTCTCCAGCGCCGGGCTCCCTTGGCGCTGGGGATCTCTCCGTCCCGATCCGCCTCTCAGCTCCGAATGCACATGTGCGCATTCACGCGCGCATTCAAACCGCCCATAGGAAAGCATTACTCAATGCTTTCCTATGGACGTTCAGCGTCTTCTCACTGTGATTTTCACAGTGAGAATCGCAGAAAATCCTCTAGCGGCTGTCAATGAGACAGCCACTAGAGGCTGGATTAACCCTCAGTGAAACATAGCAGTTTCTCTGAACTGCTATGTTTTCAGCTGCAGGGTTAAAACTAGAGAGACCTGGCACCCAGACCACTTCATTGAGCTGATTTGATCTGGGTGTCTGTAGTGGTCCTTTAAGTGTATGTGTTTATGCATGCACTGGCGTACATACCGCGGTCGCACGGGTCGCAGCCCTGCTACCAGGTGCCCGCCGCCATGTGTTGCGGCCACAGCCCGCGCAGAGTAAGCGCGGGGGGGGGCCCACGGATCAGTTTTCGCACCGGGGCCCCATGGGTTATGTGTATGCCACTGTCTACACTTAGTTCCTTAAGTACACGTGGATGGATACCGTCAGGCCCTGTAGCTTTGTTTATATTAACTTTCTTTAGATGCTGCAGCACCTTGTCTTGAGTTAACCAATTACAATTATTCTGCAAGTTTTTAGTAGCAATCATTTGCACATCTATTGCCATGGGTTCTTCCTTAATATATACAGAGGAGAAATAATTATTTAAAATTCCTGCCTTTTCCTGGTCTTCATTGACTAACACCCCCGTTTCAGTTTTTAGTGTAGCTACACTTTCATTTTTGGGTTTTTTAGAATGTATGTACTTAAAAAATGCTTTAGGGTTGGTTTTGCTCTCTTTAGCTATCATTTTTTCATTTTGAAGTTTAGCAAGTCTAATTGCCTTTTTGCACGCATTATTTGCTTCCTTATAT
This sequence comes from Pelobates fuscus, assembly GCF_036172605.1. NCBI lineage: Eukaryota > Metazoa > Chordata > Amphibia > Anura > Pelobatidae > Pelobates > Pelobates fuscus. The sequence continues at coordinate 294,981,194 of NC_086320.1, forward strand.
CTTTTATAAGATGCATCTGATTTGTCCGATTTAAATGCTTTAAATGCCCTTTTCTTATTTTTAATCTCTTGTTTTACTTTTCTATTAAGCCACATTGGTTTTAATTTGTTTTTTTATATTTATTTCCCAATGGTACATACTGAGAAATGTACCTTTCTAATATTTGTTGGAAGATGATCCATTTATCCTTAGTGTTCTTTTCACTAAAGAGTTTATGCCAGTCAATATATTGTAAAGCTTCCCTTAACTTATTGAAATTGGCCTTTTTAAAATTATATGTTTTAGTATACCCCATGTGCTTTTGTTTTTTTGAGTTTATTTCAAAGGACACTATATTGTGATCACTATTTCCCAAGTGCTCACCTACTTGGTCCAGACAAGCGTCCATTCTAGTTGGTGCTTGTACTAGTTGTGACATGAAGGTGTCATTTAACAAGTTTAAAAACCTAATTCCCTTTGCTGAGCTACTAGTCCCTCTGTCCCAATTTATGTCCGGGTAATTAAAATCTCCAATAATTAAAGTGTTACCCAGATTTGCAGCTTTCTCAATTTGCTCAAACAGCTGTTGTTCCTTGTCAATATTAACATTAGGTGGTTTATAACATATCCCAACCAATAGTTGGTTTCCCTTATTTTCCCCCAAGCAGATATTTACCCATAAAGCCTCCACATTTTCCTCATCGCATTCCATTTGCTTAAGATTTGGCTTTAAATCATGGTTGACATACAAACATACCCCACCACCCTTCTTGTTTTGCCTATCCTTCCTAAATAACATGTACCCATTTAAGTTAACTGCCCAGTCATGTGTCTCATCCCACCATGTTTCAATGCCTATTATATCATATTGTTTAGTGTATGCTAATGCCTATAGTTCCCCCATTTTGTTATTTAGGCTCCTTGCATTAGTAAGCATACATTTAATATCATGCATCACTTGTATATTTTGTGAATTATCAACATTACATAGCTTCTCTGTTCTGAGCTTGCCCCTCCCCCCGTCTCCACCCTCCTAATACTGTGCTAAAGCCCATTTCCTTTCTGTCCTATCTCCATTTTGTAAATTGCTATGAACCTCCCCCCCTACTACTAGTTTAAAATCTCCTCCAACCTTCTAGCCATCCTATCCCTCAGCACTGCAGACCCTCTCCCGTTTAGGTGCAATCCATCACTACTATAAAGGTTGTACCCAATCGCAAAGTCGGCCCAGTGCTCTAAAAAACCCAAACCCTCCATCCTGCACCAAGACTTCAGCCACGCATTAACCTCTCTAATTTCCCGCTGCCTTTCCACTGTAGCGCGTGGCACAGGTAATATCTCAGAGAATACCACCTTGGAGGTCCTTTTCTTAAGTTTGCTACCTAATTCCCTGAAATCATTCTTTAGGACCTTCCATCTTCCTCTTACTTTGTCATTTGTCACATGGACCATGACCGCTGGGTCATCCCCAGCCCCTCCCGATAATCCATCCACTCTATCAGCAACATGCCGGACCCGAGCACCCGGGAGACAGCAAACTGTCCGGTTGAGCCGATCAGAGCGGCAGATTGCCCTATCTGCTCTCCTAATGATAGAGTCCCCTACCACCACAACCTGTCTTGCCTTCCTTACATTTTGATTCCCACCCATACTAGGGGGGCTGTTAGCTCGGCTGTTAGAAGTAACAGCTTCCTCTAATACAGCTACTCCTGAGCCGATGCTCCCAACATCTTCCCTCAAACGGGCAAATCTGCTAGGTTGCACCAAATCAGGACTAGCTAGCCCTTTCCTCCTACCTCCCCCCCTGCTTCCTCGCCCCACTGTCACCCAGCTACATGCCTGTTCCCCATCTGTCATATCTCCTCCCTCTCCACTACCTGTCCCCACTAAACTCTGCTCAGTCAGCAGCAGACTCCTCTCAAGATTGTCGATCTCCCTCAAAGTTGCGATTTGCTTCTCGAGATCTCCAATCTGAGCTTCCAGAGAAGCCACTCGCACACAACCATCACAGAGGTATGGACCATGGACGGGTACATCCAGGCATCCATACATGCAACAAGATGTGCATTGAGTTAAACTAGCAATCTTGCTAACACTCATTTCCCCAGATACAAATAAAAAAATATATATATATATAAATAATAATACAAAAAAATAAAAAAAATATATACAAAATAAAAAAATAAAAATTACCTTGATAGTTTAAACCCCTAGTTAGTTTGAACTCCTGGTTTTCTAACTCCTACTTGAAAGAGTCTACTGAGTCTGCTTCCAAATAATGTGAGCAAGCTCAGTAAGTTAGGGATGGTGATATAAAGAATTACCTCACTTATATTAGGATTGATGTTATGCACTTATGTCTTTGGTCCATCACCTCTGCCTGTTTTTAGATTTATGTGGTTTTATTTAGTTTCTGTTTTCTTGTTGTTCTTTACAGTAGGTGTCGGGATCCCGCGGGCGGCTGCGAGGGGAGGCTGCAGTCCGTTCGCGGCACTCACCCTCCAGCCGTCCGCGGTCCCCTTCATGCCATGCGCTCGGCCGGCGGCATCCTCCCAGCCACGGATGCCGCCCGCGTCTTCCTCCACGTCCCCCAGCGGCAGCATGCATGACGCTGCACGCTGGGAGACCGCCCATTTTCATAAACGCCGGGGTCAGCCACCTGACCCGGCGTTAAAGGCACAGTGCCTCAATCACAGTGGGAGGTCTAGATATCTCCCACGTGTGATTTTTAATTCTGATTGGAAATTATCCAATCAGAATTAATCAATAGGTTTAAATACTTACCTTTCCTGTCTCTCCCTGCCCTGTTGTGGTCTTTGCTTGCTAGTATTGCTACTGAAACTTGTGCTTCTGGTTACGTACTCTCTGGCTCGTTTATCTGACTTTGTGACTTTCTCCTACCCTTTGACCTCGGCTTCTTTCTCGTTATTCTGTCTTCTGGTTCCCCTTACTCGGCTTATCTCCTGACTATTCTTTGTGTGCTTAGCCCGGCCACTCTAAGGTCCGGTACAGCGCCTTTTCTGTTTGTGTGTTATCGTGTTTGGTTCCCCGAATCGTGACAGTAGGTTATTTGGAAACTTCTTACTGGGTATGGCCCTGCAGTGCTTGGATCCTCCCTGGACTTTAGCTTTGGATGGAGACTGGATTAATATTGGATCATCATGAATATGCATTGATTGCTCTTCAATTTTGGATATATAGTGATATAATATAGTGATATATTTTTTCTACACAAAATAAAATGGGATTGTAGGACCCATTTTGTATACATTTGGATTTGGGTTGTTTTTTCTTTTTCTTTTCTCTTTTTGGTCTTTTTCTTTTTTTTCAAATTTGACTTTTATTGAAAGATTTTTCTTTTTTTTCGGTAGTTAAGTGAGGGGTAAGGGATACAGAAAGGAAAAAGGGAACAAGGGAACAAAAAGGGTGGATCACGGATCCGCAAAATTTCATACAATTGCACATTTCACAGAATACACATTACAGTCATTGTACGTTGCACAAGATGTGCCACAGATTATATTAGCAACCTAGGGGCAGCATATCATGGTGTACCATGTGGAGATTTCTACAATGTAGCTCACCTAATGGCAGGCCCCATCTCTATCGCCTGTTAACTCTGTATTTATGGTGGTCCATTGACGCCAGCTATAATGAGCATTCTTTATTTGTTTGGTTGTGTGTGCTGACATTAGTTCGTATTTTAAAAACGTTCGAATACTTTGATGCAACAATGGCAAGGGTGGGCATGTGTTTTGTTTCCAGTGAGTGGCAATGAGGTTACGTGCAGCCATTACCATTAATGCAAGCAGTTGTTTATCAGGTTGGGAGATACCTTCAGGCATTAGGAGAAAGAGGCATACCTTCGGCGTTAGTGGTCTTTTTCTTTTTAATATATCATTCAGTCTTTTTTTTCAACTTTATTTTTTATTATTTTATTTAATTTTTTTCCCTGTTACTTATTATGTGGTCCATTTTTTGTATTAGACATTATAGTCTCCGACCACTGTGTGACGCTGTCAACTTCTTTTAACTACTTCGGTTTTCATTATGCAATGCATGTTGTGTTCCAAGCACCATTCGCACATGCGCTATTTGACGAAGACTATCGCTTGGCTGTACCTGTGGGAGAGTGCATTGCGTTTATGTTTGCGTTTTCAGGAACTGGATTTTGTTCGCATCTGGGCGATATAGGTATCTGTTCAGCTTTTAACCTACCACCTATGCTCTATGCAGGTACGGCGACATTTAAAAAAAACAAATATTCTTGAGTGTGGAACGCATGATGCATTTTTTCATTGTTTTAAATATTTATGTTCATTAATTTTCTTATCCCTGATAGGTTTTTGTTGAGTACAATTGTATACATACTTCCTGTATATTGGTATCATTGGTGACCATAACCATGTGATTATGGTTGGGAGGTTCTCAATCATTGTGGGTGATCACACGCAGGTGTTTCTCATTTTGTTTTAGCATTGGGTAAATAATGGAATTTCTTCTCCTTTGACATCAGGCTCCCTTGACAACGGCAATATCGCCGAAACGTTGGGGGCTTCTTTTTGATTTTCTCCCTCCCCCCTTCTCACTACTTCTGGTATTTTTCTTTTTTATGGTATGTATGGTTTGTTGGGTTGCTTTTCCTGGGTATCTTATCATATTTGTATCTAGATTAGCATTTTTGCTTTTTGTAGTTACTTACTATGTATATAGAGAATTGTGATACATTTTGTACATTTGTTATATTGTGACATTATTTAGAATACTTTTTCATTTTGAGATTGTATCTTGGGATACCTATTCTATTGGACCCAATTAATAAAGTTTTTTTTTATCTTTATGGTTGTGCTCCTTATTCAGTATTTTTTACCTTTCAATCGTGACCAGCATTTTAAGCAATTTGAGCTACTTTTGCTCATCTGTTTGACTGGACCAGAAGGACTAGACTTCGCTCCTAATGTACATCAGTGAGCCATGGGCTGTCATGACCCTGACACCAGTTGTCCTTCGTTGCACCACTTTTGGTAGGTACTAACCAGTGTATACTTGGGACCATCCAACAAGACTTGCCATTTTAGAGATGCTCTGACCAAGTTTTCTAGTCATCACTCTTTGGTCACTGTCAATGTCACTCAGACCTTCACTTGCCCATTGTTCTTCCAACACATAACATTCAAGAACCGACTGTTCACTTGCTACCCAATATATCCCACCCCTTGAATGGTACCATTGTAATGATATAATCAATGTTATTCACTTCACCTGACAGTTGTTTTAATGTTGTGACTGATCAGTGAATAAGGATAGAATTCCCAAGATTTTTGGGAAAGAATGTAAAGGAAAGGCTCATATCTCTTTATCTATTTTGCATTGGATTCTATCAACCGAAGTTTGAACTGCAATGTTAGTGTTACAACTGACTTCAACAATGTTGAGTAAAATAACCATCTTAGGAAGAAAAAAAATCTAAATTGCTTAGTAATTATTTTCCCTATACTGCTTTACAAAAAGTATTAGTCAAATCAGCCTAGCGTTTGCATAAATGATCTGCCCTGGCTTTTCACTTTGTGTATTTTTTTATTTATTTTTTATCCATTACAAATACAAATACACCTTTATTCCACCATTCCATTAAATGGTTGCCATTACTCTCTGTCAGCATCACTTTTGAATTTCATTGGCTCTGACTAATCTTTTCGTATTGTTTGATTTATGTTTCATTTGTTACTTCAACACACATTTAAAAAATGTAGCCCAAAGTTATAGCAGGGTCACCTTGGCTATCTCCCAACATTAGTTCAAATCCATTTACTCTTTATCATAGTCAAGATGTCTCATCTGCATTGCATTTCCATTTGCCATCTGTCAGACCATTGATACAAGTTCTAAATTGTCTTCTATTTTCTTTTTGCCATTTCTTCTGTCTTGTTAACTTTCCATGTGATTGCATGTCAGTGGCAGATCTGACATCTTTTAAAACTTAATCTGTAAGAAATAAATCCATGCTATCTTGTTATAGAAATGGAATTGTGTCCTCCTATTTTATTTGATTTACATCCCATTTCATACTAGGAGTCCAGGCTTGGCCCCATGAGACCTTCAATCTATCTCCAACCTCTGGCAGAACACTTACATTGCTAGGTATGAAGTCTCTTTATTATCTGTATTTTTCATGGTGTGAAGTTAATCTCTTTCCTTATCTGATATTGAACTGTATCATGATATATATTTGCTGGAGGCGATCAGCAAATGTACATAATCTTTCTTTTCTATGCTTCTATTTTAGTACAGTCGGCTCACTGACAAAATCCCCAGACAAACAGCACCATATTAGTAGATTGATTTTGTGTAGTGATGTGAATTGTGCTTTGTACCTCTATTGAAATTTAATAAACAATGGTCTTTTAAAGGATAAACAGTGGGAATAAGAAAAGCTATATATTATTATTATTTACTAAGTGTGAAAAAGAAGAAATACAATACACAAAGGCAGGGGTACATAAACATAGTTAACTACAATGACCTTGTCAGATTTACTGGATTATCTATTTATTGACATAAACTAAGCGAGCTTGCTAAAACACATATGTCTTTTTGTCTCTTATGATAACAGAGGAGCATCAATAGACACTATTCATCTAAGGTTCTTATTCCTTAAAGACCGAAGTGTGGTGAATTGAAAATACAAACTGTAGGACAAGCGGAAATCTGACTTTTCTAATCAGTTAGCTTTCTAACAAAGCATGATCAAACTATTATATTATATTATATTATATATATAGATTGTAAGCTCATCTGAGCACGATTCTCATTAACCTATTGTTTCTATAACATTTTGTAATTGTCTCATTTATTGTTACATTTCCCCCATTTATAATATTGTAAAACACTGCAGAATAAGTTGGTGCCAATAATAACAATATGTTGTACAAACAAAAAAACACAAAACAAAGAAAAATGATCCGCCTTACTACAACATTTATATGAAACGGAAAAAGTAAAATTGTATTTATAAATGATATAAATTTACACTTTATTTCATTTGTTCATTGAAACTGCACCCACACATATTTGGTGCATATTTTTTGTAGTTAGGAAACAATTTGTTGTGTTGTCTGTGGTCTTTTTAATCTTTCCATAGTTTTTTTTTCTTTAAAATAATGATTTACTTGATAAATCGAATCTTCTTGCTACTATTTCCCCTATGTTTCTCCTTTTGTCTTTTTCTTCCAAGAAATACAAGGCTTAATTTCTAATTTTCTGTTTGGCTATTAAAGGAACACTCCATTAAAACAACAACAACAAAAACAAGAAGAAAAAAAAAACAACAACTCCATATTGAGTCTAGCTCCAAACTACCAGGAAATAGTAGGACCAGCTATCTTGATGACACCTGGAGCGATGTAACAAGGTTCATTTATAAAAGTGCTGATTTATACTGAAAGTTGTCTTATTATGACATTAAGAAAGAGGATACACTCACAGAAAAAGCATTTCAGAATGCTGACGTGTTTTATCTGTTTGGAGCATTTCTTTAACTTTTACAGTAGAAAGCAAACAACTAAACAACTTTCAGACATCCTTGCTGCTCGCTCATGAAGATCTGCTTAAGGTCTAATCTTAGCAGTGCTAGCAAGTTAGTGAGGTCCCTTTGACATCTACACTTTTTTATGAAACGGACACTATACTCAACAGAACATCTACAGCTTAATATACAGGTGATACTCGAAAAATTTGAATATCGTGCAAAAGTTAATTTATTTCAGTAATGCAACGTAAAAGGGGAAACTAACATATGAGATAGATGCACTACATGCAAAGAAAGATAGTTCAAGCCGTGATTTGTCATAAGTGCGATGATTATGGCTTACAGCTCATGAAAACCCCAAATCCACAATCTCAGTAAATTAGAATATTGTGAAAAGGTGCAATATTCTAGGCTCACAGTGTCCCACTCTAATCAGCTAAGTAAGCCATAACACCTGCAAAGGGTTTCTGAGCCTTTAAATTGCCTCTCAGTCTGGTTCAGTAGGAATCACAGTCATGGGGAAGACTGCTGACAGTTGTGCAGAAAACCATCATTGACACCCTCCATAAGGAGGAAAAGCCTCAAAAGGTAATTGCGAAGGAAGCCGGATGTTCCCAAAGTGCTGCATCAAAGCACATTAAAAGTTATGTGGAAGGGAAAGTGTGGAAGAAAAAGGTGCACAAGCAGCAGGGATGACCACAGCCTGGAGAGGATTGTCAGGAAAAGGCCATTCAAATGTGTTGGGGACTTTCAAAAGGAGTGGACTGAGGCTGGAGTCAGTGCATCAAGAGCCACCACACACAGACGGATCCTGGACATGGGCTTCAGATGTCGTATTCCTCTTGTCAATGTCAGAAGCGTCTTACCTGGGCTAAAGAAAAACAGACCTGGTCTGTTGCTCAGTTGTCCAAAGTCCTCTTTTCTGATGAGAGCAACTTTTGCATCTCATTTGGAAACCAAGGACCCAGAGTCTGGAGGAAGAATGGATAGGCACACACTGAAAGATGCTTGAAGTCCAGTGTGAAGTTTCCCTAGTCTGTGTTAATTTGGGCAGCGATGTCATCTGCTGGTGTTGGTCCATTGTGCTTCATTAGTCCAGGGTCAACACAGCCATCTACCAGAAGATTTTGGAGCACTTCATGCTTCCTTCTGCAGGCAAGTTTTATGGGGATTCTGACTTCATTTACCAGCAGGACTTGGCACCTGTCCACACTGCCAAAAACACCAAAGCCTGGTTCAATGACCGTGGGATTACTGTGCTTGATTGGCCAGCAAACTCGCCTGACCTGAACCCCATAGAGAATCTATGGTGCATTGCCAAGAGAAAGATGAGAGACATGAGACCAAACAATGCAGAAGAGCTGAAGGCCCGCTATTGAAGCATCCTGGTCTTCCATAAAACCTCAACAGTGCAACAGGCTGATAGCTTCCATGCCATGCCGCATTGTGGCAGTAATTGCTGCAAAAGGGGCCTAAACCAAGTACTGAGTCCATATGCATGCTTATACTTTTCAGAGGTCCTATATTGTTCTATGTTCACTCATTGTTTTATTGATTGCATGTAATATTCTAATTTTCTGAGATTGTGGATTTGGGGTTTTCATGAGCTGTAAGCCATAATCATCGCATTTATGACAAATCACGGCTTGAACTATCTTGCCTTGCATGTAGTGTGTCTATCTCATATATTAGTTTCCCCTTTTACGTTGCATTACTGAAATAAATGAACTTTTGCACGATATTCTAATTTTTCGAGTATCACCTGTAAATATATGGGTACTATGCATTGACAATGTTTAGAGCAAAACCCAAAGTGCATGCACATAAATCACATATTAATATTTAAAATAGTAATAATAAACTCAACAAAAGAAAGGTAACTAGGAGAGAAACCATCATTTAACATGCATTTACTCTAACAAATTAAATTTAATCTCATGGATCTAGCATCATTTCTGAAAAATATTTATCCAAGTGAAGAAAGAATGTGTTCAGCAAATACATCAGTTTCAGTAAGAAATAAATATTACTTCTGAGCAAATGTCATCTCAAAGAAAGCAAATCTGGCTAATCCAGAAGTTTTATCCTATAATTTGAGATTGTCTCTGCCTTCATAGCAATAGTCCAATTCAAAGGGCAAACCTGGTTCAGTTACAATCCTGTGAATCCTGTGCAGTACATTAGATAACCAGTAATTATCCCTGGGAACATATGACGCAGTCCCCAAGGCCATAATTTTCTTAACAAGACGATAGCAATGTACTTTACTATTGTTTTTGTAAAGCAAAGATTTGATTCTTTTTTGGCAGGTGAGTGATCATCCATCTTTAACAAATAAATACTGTGACCACCACTAGATGCTGTGTTTATGTTGTAATTAAGCTAATCATATGGTTGCCGGATGCCCATCAAACTTAATTTTTAGAAAAACTCGCCAAAATACCACTGTTCCATTTTCTGCAGCTGGAGGAGAAGCTTTGGACATATTGAAACCATTTGCTTGTTCTAAGATACTCTTTAATTCCACAGCAAGAGCAAATTCTCACATGGATCAGGTCACTATCAGTTCATCTTAATATACCTATTTCTAAAAGTCAGGTTACTATTACGCATTTGATGAATAATTCTAGACCTTTCTAACAATCACACAGTTTGGAGAACAATGGTATTCTAATATTTTGAACAGGAATATTTAATTTGGGACACATAACAGAGGTACATGCTATTGTTTAAAATTCTTGCTATCTATGAACTCTTCCTTCATGTGAAGCTCAGCTGTCTTTTACAGTACTGACATTGGGGCTCTAGAACATGATATCAGTTGTCAGTGGAATGAACACAACCAATTTATTGGAATCAGGAGTATATGAAAAAAGCAGAACAACTATATTAAAGTGCTAAAAACATTGCTTACAAATTATTTAAAAAAAACTATATGATGGTCATGGAAAATGATGTGGGTAGAGTAACCTACCTGTTTTGTTTTCCACGGTTGTTTGCACTTAATCATAGCTTAACCACTTCACTACTAAGTGGTTTGCAAAAAAAAAAAAACCTACAGAATCCAGATAATTTGGGTGTCCTGGGAAGTAATGTTGAAATATATTTTTAAAATCAGCATGCGTTGTTAGCACATTATTAACTGGAAACTTTTAGTTGGACAGGAAAACTTAAAAAAATAATTTACCAAATAACAAAGCAACAGGTAAGGAAACAGTGTTGTAAAGCAATATATGTATTGTATAATTATAATATATGTTGTCACATTGCCTTGATGTTGCCAATATCACCTTCATTGCAGTCACGTTGCTTCTTTGGACTACACTTACTAATACATGCACACAGATATATACGCTGATACATGCACGTATATACACACTCTGATACACGCACACATATACACACATTCATACAAACACACATATACATATATTTCAGACACACTCACTAATACAACTACCAGAAAAGACAAACACACACAGATATTCACTGCTGCCACAGACAAATAAACACTCAGACATACACAGGTACAAAATTGTAAAGAAATCTATACACGCTCACACGAACATCAAAATACACTGTCAAACACATATACATGCTGGCAGACACACTGTCATTCACACCCATATACTGCCACTAACACACACTATCAGGCACATGCACGCACATATACATGTTGACAGACACACAATGTCACATACACATTTACCCCTGGGGTAATGTTGATATAGTGCTGTAATTCCTGACCACAGCCATAATGCTGCTTCAGAGCTCTGTTATATGATGTGTAGTAAAACTTTGCATAGTAATGGAGCAGGAAAGAGTGGGCTGCCAGGAATTACAGCACACTATCACTGTGCCACCAGCCAGCTCTGCAATCCCTACCAACCTCAACCACCCTTCATTTAGCTTCTCTTTTTGGTGGGTGGCTTGCTGTCCTGTTATTGTATCCAACCGATCCCTGTGAATACAGAGAGGTAGCAGAGAAGACATATAAACCCTCTTGACCCCCACCTAGACTGGACCACAGACATAGCAGCATCAGCTCACTGTACTCAGAGAGGCAGCAATCAAAACAAGTCTTGGATAAACTAAACACTCCAAACACCTAAATCACTTTAGCTAGCTTTAGTGCTTTATATGTGAAGAGTGTGTCCTCTTTCTCATTTTACAAAAAAATGCAGGTTTTGGCCTTGATTTAATAAGCTTTTCAAATCATTAAAAAGTTTTAGACAACGTTCCAAATTATTTATGTACAAACGTTATTTGTAGATAATTATTTGTAAATGTGTCTAGCCGTATTGAATTATTTGAAAAGCGTATTAAATCAAGGCCTTCAATAGAAATTGGCACTTTTATTAATTAATCTTGTTACACTCCCCTGGCATGCAATCAGACAACTGGGTTTGATACTTTCTGGGACTTTAGTTCAGTGGAGCCAAACTCAAGAGTAAGACAATTGCACAGTGCACCTGCCTTGCAACAACTTCTCATTGTTTCATTACAAATACGTAATTAAATGCATGCATTTTTTCATTTGGATGATATTCATTAAATGGTGTTTGTTTATTATTTGGGCAGCTGAGTGTCACTTTAAGTAGTGAGCATATTATTTTTGTGAACCATTTTGTGATTTACTATAAAGCAGCTATGTCACATTTGATTGTTTTATTGCATATTTTTCTGGCACATTTTATTGAGGTTAAGTTTGCCTCTTCTGCCTACCTTGATGCAGAAATGGCTAATTAACCCCTTAAGGACAGCGGGCGTTCTATGTCGTCCGTTTTTTAGGTGGTCCTAAACGCCAGTGGGCGGCATTGAACGTCCCCGCCGTCCTTTGTACTTACCGGGTCGAGTCCATTTCCCCGACGGTGGTCGTGATCCTGGGACCCCTTCTGCCCGATCCGGCCCCCTCCGGCCATGTGATCATGGGGTCCTCGCGATCACATGGCTGGAATAGCCGCCTTATGCAGTGCCTGCAGGGGAACTGCCTGAGCTCTCAGGCTGTCCCTCTCGTGCCTTTAAAAATTTTGTAAAAGTTAGTAAATGTTGTAAAACATGTTTTAAATTAAATAAAAAGTACTTAGATCACACACATATATATATATATATATATATATATATATATATATATATATATATATATATATATGTACTTTTATATACACATACATACATCATTATTAAACGTGCCATTACCCCAATGATGGCATACCATTTGCAAAAGTAGACAACCCATGTATTGCAAATAGGGTATGTCCAGTCTTTTTTAGTAGCCACAAATGTGAATGCTAAATTTGGCCAGTATTTATGACTAGGTGGCTACTAGAAAAGACTAGACATGCCCTATTTGTAATACATGGGTTTTCTACTTTTGCAAATGGTATGCTATCATAGGGGGTAATTCTCATTCCTTTTCATCACACAGCTATGTTCCAATGCTGCCACCAATCCCATGTGTTTCCTATTAAGGTTAATAAGTACCGTATATACTCGAGTATAAGCCGACCCGAATATAAGACGAGGCCCCTAATTTTACCCCAAAAGACTGGGAAAACGTATTGACTCGAGTATAAGACTAGGGTGGGAAATGCAGCAGCTACTGGTAAATTTCTAAATAAAATTAGATCCTAAAAAAATTATATTAATTGAATATTTATTTACAGTGTGTGTATATAATGAATGCAGCGTGTGTGTATGAGTGCAGCGTGTGTGTATGAGTGCAGCGTGTGTGTATGAGTGCAGCATGTGTATATGAGTGCAGCGTGTGTATATGAGTGCAGCGTGTGTATATGAGTGCAGCGTGTGTATATGAGTGCAGTGTGTGTGTATGAATGCAGTGTGTGTATGAGTGCAGTATGTATGAATGCAGTGTGTGTGTGATCAGTGTGTGTGTATGTGTGCAGTGTGTGTGTGTGTTGCAGAGCCTTTGTGGGGGGTGGGCAATTTTATTATTTTATTTTAATATTTTATTTTATTATTTTGTATTATTTTATTGTATTATTATTTTTTATTATTTTAATATTTTTTATTGTTATTTTTTATTATTTTATTTTATTTGTAATATTATTATTTTTTTTACTTATTAATATTTCATTATTTCTAAAAAAAAATTTCGTCCCCCCTCCCTGCTTGCTATATGGCAGGGAGGGGGGCTCTCCTTCCCTGGTGGTCTAGTGGCATTGGCAGTTCAGTGGGGGGGGGGCTCTGGGGGCTGCAGAGAGTTTACTTACCTCTCCTGCAGCTCCTGTCAGCTCTCTTCTCCTCCGCGCCGTCCGTTCAGCACCTCGGACAGCTCCCAGTGTAAGTCTCGCGAGAGCCACGGCTCTCGGGAGACTTACAGTGGGAGCTGACAGAAGAGCTGACCGGACGGCGCGGAGGAGGAGAGAGCTGACAGGAGCTGCAGGAGAGGTAAGTAAACTCTCTGCAGCCCCCACAGCCCCCAGTCTGTATTATGGCAATGCAAATTGCCATAATACAGACACTGACTCGAATATAAGCCGAGTTGGGGTTTTTCAGCACAAAAAATGTGCTGAAAAACTCGGCTTATACTCGAGTATATACGGTATGTAGGGGTTTAGAAAATGCCCCTCTCTGTCTCATCAGAGATTTCTTTGCCTGACGTTCAAGGAATCTAGGTGAATTGTTAGTGTAAGACCTACCTAAGACGTTTGCCTTGACGTGACAGGTGGGCTTACATCTGCTGGCCATTGGAGTTACTAAATATCCTCTATTTATTTAAATATGCCTGGGGATTTGGGCTAGTGCGCAGGTAACTCTTTTCTTCTTTGCTTGTTTTGTATGTATTGGGGTTGGTGTGTGCTGCGGTCGTTGCTGCCATGCAGGAGTAGTGGGAGCTTGTGCGCAGGACTTATTTTTGCGTATTTGAAACCACTACATTTGCCTAGTCATTTGAGAGAAAATTCTTTACGAAAAGGGGGAGAATTTAAGGTCAAGTTTCAAAATCTGCTGTTCAAAAATGTATAGTACATATGCTGCAATGCAGTGTGTTTCTCTATTTTCTCTATAGATTGCATGTAGTTCAACAGTGACACATATTATCAAATGTTCGATTTTGTTGCTGATAGCTTCTTGTGAGGAGAAACGGTAAACATGAATGGACATTGATATATTACCACAATATTATGAAAAAAAGAAAAATAATAAAATGATTAGCTATTTGAGTGATGTGTCATGAGCTTACTGTCTGCCCATTTTGTACTCAAGTTAATTGGATTATACCTTAATACTGAGGCATTTTTCTCCTCTGAATTAAATAATAAATCACATACATCTTCCACACTGTTACCACAAACCTTAGTTCCCTTTTCACAGACACCGCACGAGGTCCACTGTATGCAGCAATAAAATGTGTTAGCAAAGACGTGACATTATAACAGGGTTAAATAGCTGAAATATATTGGTTTAATGTATAGCATATGTCATAATAAAGTACATATTATAGTAATACAAGTTATAGGCCTATTCTTATATTGGGAAAGGTTATTATGGAGCTAAAATTGAGAAATCTCCATGGAAATTAACTGATTATTCCTGATGTTTGCTCTATTTTTAGAACTTTACTCCACAATGTCACTTTATTTCTCAAAAAAGACCTCTGTTGGTCGAAACGTTGCTTGGCGTTGCATTTTTTTCCCAATAAATCTACATACGGCTTTAATTTGGAGTGCCTGTGGTCTTCTCTTTTTTGTTTTTTATTTCTCATAAAGACACTGTTATCTCTCCCCATTGAGCTAGAACTATTGAAATCCATGTACAGAGCAGGTACAAGTGTGAGGGGACATCTGTTTCTTCTGGCCAATTTAGTAATAGAATTTTTATTTTCAAAAAGTGTCAATAGTTTTCTTCTGTATATTTTGTTGTATTCAGCACTGGCTTGTACAGCTTCAAAGGTGGATTTCCTGGCAAACTAAACAGTTGATTTGAAAAAGTTCACACTAAGGGTACCGGTTAAACACCCTGGAAAAGTATTTTCTGTAATAATCAGGAAACTTACCCATTCAGAAGTGTGGAAGCATTACAATAATGACGAATGTCCTTAAAGGAACATTATATTGTTAGGAATACAAAAGTGTGTTTGTTACGCAATAGTGCAATGTTTGCAGTTTAAGAACCCTCCTACACATCCAAAGGAAAAAAAGTAATTTACTTAAGTTGTCTCCCACACCACAGTGCTCTATGGCTGCCAATACCTCCATGGCTTCTTAGATCATCAAGACCAGGCCTGCACAACCTGCCGCCCCCGAGATGTTTTGAACTTCAACGACCATGATGCTTTGAATGAAACAGATAGCCAGTAAATCATGGGAGATGTAGTTTAAAGCATTTGGGGGTGCACAGGTTGTGCAGACCTGATCAAGACTGATGATTGGGTCAAAACACAGGACTGTGAGTTTGACACTCAAATTTGACTCAGCTTTTTTGGAACGAGCACCTCTAGTGGCTAGTGACAGCTACCAGAGGCATTTAAACCCTGCAGAATGGCAATTTTTTTTATAGTGCAGGGATAAACAGACAGTAACATGGCTCCTATCTCACATCATTAAGATAAAGTGGTCTGGGTGCCTATAAGGTCCCTTCCAGGTAAAATAAACAAAATACTAATGCTCTGACAAGTGTCATAAAATGTTCATATTTACAACATAAAATTATGAGTAAGCACAACCTATAACAACCAATATACTTATTCTCTCTTAGTCCATAGAACTTCAATACAGTTCTTTTAGTGTCTTAATTGATCTCTGTTACATTGTCTCTGATTTATTTAAAGTGGACCTTACATGGCCCTAGGTAACAAGACCAAGTGATATTAAGTATATTGATTGTTTATATGTTGCACTTATTTGTTATGTTTATATTATTTTTGTCCAAACCTATTTAAATGAGAGCTGCAAGAAGAAATTATAAAATCGTAGCAATCTATTAATTGGCATTTTAGAAGAGCACTATAGATAAAATAATAAAATATATTCATATCTTCATGTTTTATATTCTTTAAGTTTGATTTTGGGGTTTTCATTAAAATATTTTTCATTGCAAAAATATAAGCAATAAATTAAACTTCTAATAAGCTGGGTTAAAAGGGGAAAAAAAGCAATTTATAGATTTTGCAAGATGTTACTGAAATTATGACTAGACTTCCATAATGTGCCTGAGACCTATTGGTGAACTCTTTAGTACTTTTTGTCTTATTCTCTGTATGACCATTGTCACATTACACATGCCATTTTTAAACACCAGCCGTGAGAATGCATTTTCAGAGATTGCGGATAGAATATATGCCTCGCTTGAGCATAACCAATATGCATGGATTTCCTTTTATCTGTCTGCCATGTGCACTACAAAAACACCTAAGGGAAAAACATTGTTAGTAAAAATATACAACATGAGGTATTCCTTTTAAAGCTGGGTTAGAACCAGGTCAATATCTTCCCTTGGGCTATTGGAGACTGGAGATTTTCAGAGTTATTCACTAAAGGGAGAATTCAGAGTGAACTTGAAGTACATTTCAAATTTAAGGTAAAAAGAGCCAAAACGTGGAATATCCTCTAAGTCAATTATGCTTCCAGTCCAAATTTGAAATTAACTTTTAATTACACTCGAATTCTCACTTGAGTGAATAACCCAGCGACAGTTAAAGGAAGGAACTTTTCTACTGACTCATAAATGCCCCTCAGCAATAAGCAGTTGGTTTACAATGGATTGTGACAACTTTTATATTGACACAAGCATGGTGTCTATGCCTGTACTGGCTGAATGGCTATGCAATATCAGGCATTTTTGCCATGCAAATTCTGAGTTGCCAACATTAGATTATTGTATATCTGGATAGAAAAAAATAAATAAATAGGAAATGAGAAAAATGGGGGACAGCAGTAAATTCAAGTTCAAAATAGGGAATCTACACAAAAATGAAAGAGCAAAGATTCTATGGGCAATTGGCCACCCACTCACTCCTTCCACCCTAAGAAGAACAAAGCTCTCCCACACATGAGGAAAATACAGTGCCCTTTCAGCTTCTCCCAACTGCATCTGCAGAGGTAGCAGGCACTGGAAGATTCTGTGAGACAGGGCAAAAAGAAAACAATAAAAGGTATTTGAAAAAAAGGGCAGCAGTAGCAGGAAGACTAAATAATTTTTTTTTTTTTTTTTTTTTTAATGAGGTGGGTGAACAAAGTGATGACCTGTCCCAAACTGGAATTACTGTGGCTCAAACTGTCTGTCATGTCCTTAAATTACATACAAACTGACACAAGCTGCCCAATTATTGTCCAATCCTCATGCCCCAGTGAAGCTTCAGGGTGCAATATCCAGGCTCCTGGTGACTGGCCGGAGGCAAATGCACAACACAGTGCTCCCCCTCCTGCCTGTCACTTCTTGTAGCATGGCTGCACTAACCACGCATAGAGGATCTTCTGTATACTCTACCCAGTTTAACAGGGAGTAATGAACAGCTTCCTGTCAGATCGGGTAGAGGATGTAGAAGATCTTCCACCCACAGTACTACACTACACAAAGGAGTTGGCAGGCATGCAAGGGGAGCAGAGAGAAAGAAATGCAAAAAGGCCTTTGAAAAGGGTGCAATGACACAAACAGGGGCTGGCGAAGGGGACAATAATACACAAAGAGGGGCTTGGGAAGCTGACACATAGACACTCAGAGGATGTAAGGATTTAAGATGTGCCTTAGTATTTAAATTGTTTCTCTATCGAATGAATTGTGATTTTTTTTTTTCTCTTTTTACATCTAGCAGCAGCAGGTTTTAATTTTGGTTAGATAGTTGCCAGTAAAAATTACTATCTTTCGTGGAAACTAGTTGGTAAATAGCACATACATCTCCTGTTATTCTCTTGGAGAGATATTAAAACTCGTGTCAGCTGGTTGGGACAGAGCATCCATTATCAAGAAAAGATACGTCAGGTGAACTCTGTGATTACAACTTGCTAATTCTAATTTTGGAGACATGGATCTCAATGTTTTTCCAGCTATCCACTCATAATAACTTTGTACAGACATTGGCAATCATTCTAAAAAGAATCTGTCTCACAACACTGGAGCAATCCTAGAATATCAGAGCTCTCTAGAGGCCTCATAGGCTTAAAATAGTACCCAGTGATGATACTCCTTCACCTACCTTGTACTCACCCTCAGTTGATACCTTGGATGAATTCTTTGTGACGGATCACCTGGCACCCATACTGGGCACCTGCGCCAACAGATGCTTCCTAGCTTACGCTAAGGACCGTAAGCACTGCACCGGACACCACAAGCACCGCAGACTCCACAACAGCCATAGCTTAGCTGGGATCTCACCATCGTCCTCCCACCCTAGACCAACCTCTGATATCCAGGGCCATGTGGGAAAGACCTCTCCTACTCCAGAGAGTGTGACAGGAACAGCTCTTATAAGATCTAGTGATTAGAACCCAGGGGAGTATAAGGAGAATAGCAATCCCCAATGTGAATATAGCAGTTCACCTCCAATTACGAGACCAAGCTACATGTTGAGGGCTAAGCAGGAACTCTCTTTTAATGGGGCCACAGCTGGCCTTATATGCAAGTCCCTATGCAAGGGAACACCCACGGGGAGCTTGTGGGGGACAGGATGACAATTGTTACAAGCCAATGATAATGCAGTAAGTAGGTGACACTCCCACATACAATACAATAAGCCTTTCCCATTAATTAGGAGATAATTTAGTCAAGCACTATACTAAACTCAATTATCTCCAAACACAAAAAAAGTCCCAAAAGTACCCCAAAACACATAATATCCCCTGATAGCCCTGATCTGGGTGACCAACATATCCAAAAATCACCCAGATCAGATAAGGGGTTCAGAAATTTTATGGAAGTCATATTTTTTACCGACCGCAGGCATGGTCCCGTAGCCGAAAATAATGCCATAGAATCGCGGCTAAGTGCTGCTGGAGAACCGACCAGGTACCACAAGGTTTTCATGCCAAAAATAGTTCCTGGGCATTCGCGGCTAAGTCTCCCTGAAGTCTATTTGCGGTTTAGGTCCATGCGAACAAGATGGCCACCACCACGTGGTCGAATGGCACTTCAAATGGCTTCGGGAGTTCGGGAGTTTGAAGTGCCTCTTTGAAAGTTCGAATAATTATTGTCCAAAGTCATAATTAGTACAAATAGTTTTTTTTCAATTTGACAATTTTTATTTTGTCAGCAATCAACGTTCAAAACGATGGGGGGTACAGAAGAGAAGAAAGGGGGGGGGAGGGAGACATAAACAACATTGTTTATACATTTATGTTGCGTTGTTTGCCATACTGAACACCTCTGGAACATTAGGTGTATTGTGCGGCTAGTTACAGTACATCACACTACAGTGCCATCATTTGTTGCGTAGTATCTTAGTTCCAAGTATTCGATGTAGTACAGCAGTGTATTACCCCAGCAACCAACTACAATTTGTCAACTGTCTACATTCTATATGGTGTGTTCGTGGACTTGGTAAGTCGTGCAAGGGACAACCGCTGGAGTGTAATTCTCTCCCCTCTCGAGGGCCTTGCCCTTATCTACTTGGTTTCTGATCCTAAACGTGGCTTGGGGGGATACTAAACAAAAAGTTGGTCTGGGAAGATGGGTAGTATATTAATGTTGATTGAATACAGAGGGGGGGGGGAATGGGATGCGAACTGTGCTTACATCTAAGTAGCATTTAATAAAGGGTTAACTGTTCCACTCTGCCCACTCTTCCGGGCCGAGTTCCTTGGAAGGTAGTACTGTGGAAGGTAGTACTGTCAGTCAACCTCCTGTGGCCTAGCGTTCTGTATAGTGGTCTGGGCTCTAAATCTGCACCATGGCCTTATCCGGCCTCTCAGGTACCTCTGCAACCTTAGGTTCCTTTTACCTCAATGTGGGTCCCCGGACCGAGATCCGGGACTTTGTGTTAGTCTCTCCGTGTATGCCGCCCACTTAGATTGTGCCTCCTTGACTTTATGGTTTGCTATAATGTATTTGTTGGCCATATTCTCATAGTCCCAGTTCATAGTGATTTGCGTTATTAGATCATGTTTGCTGGGTGCATGTGATTGCTTCCAATTTTTGGCAATCAACGTTGCTGCTGCTATAAGCACTTGGAATATCAGTAGTCTTTCAGGCTTGTGCCATTGGGTGAGATGCATGAACAGTATACCTTGCTCCGGCGTTAAGTGGTATGGTTGGCCTATCGTGTCGGATATTACCTTCTCCACCATTTCCCAGTATGTTGTTATTGTAGGGCAAGTCCACCATATATGGTACATTGTCCCCCTGTCTCCACATCTCCTCCAGAACTCCCCTGGGGTTCCCGGGTAAATTCTAGCTAGTTTGTCTGGGACCATATACCATCTATACATAATTTTCCTCATTGTCTCTAGGTGTGTTGCGCATGTTGTATGCCCTTTATGAGCCTGAAATGCCAGTTTCCAGTCTTGGTCTGTGAGCAGACGTCCTATGTCTGCCTGCCAAGCCTCTCTGAAGTCCTCATGTACGTGTGTGATCGGGGTTGTCAGTAGTGCGTATATTTTGGACATGATTTTTTTGGGTATGCTGTGTGAGTTGTTCCAGGGAACTAATTTGTGGTGACTCGGAGTTTACGTCTGTCAGGTGAGTGGCCGCGAAGGATTTCAATTGTAGATAAGGAAATATGTGTCTGGCGGATAACGAGAATTTGGTTTGCCGCACCGGGAATGGCAGCATCACTCCCTCCTCGCAGGCCTGTCTAAGGTGGGTACAACCCCCTCTTTCCCATGGGGTGTGATCGAAGGTTGGGATGCCCACCGATATGCTCGCTAATGGTATGTTCCCTATGTTTGGGCCGACCATGCCCATTGTAGCTCTCACCGATTCCCAAGTTTTGATCATTACCGCCGTAGTCGGCAGCATATTTGCATATGCCGGGCGCATTTTGCGTGGTAGTTGGTACAAATGTCGTAGCCCCTGTCTACATGCCCAATGTGTTTCTATGTGTACCCACTGGGGGGGTTCCTCCACTGAGTTGGTCGCCGCTACGGCTGCCAACAACGTGGCCCTATGATATGCTTTAATGTTGGGCATCCCCAGCCCACCGTCCTTAATTGATTTTTGTAGGAGTCCGGTGGCCACTCGTACCTTGCGGTTTGCCCACACAAAACGTATGATCATCTTTTGAATTGTGGTCAGGTACTGTCCTGGCAGACTAATGGGGATTGTGCGTAAAAGGTATTGGAATTTGGGGAGTATTGACATCTTAATCGCTGCCAGTTTACCCAGCCAAGAGAGATATTTGCCTTCCCATGTATGTAGTGTGTCAGTAAATGATCTGATTAATGTAGCAAAATTTAATTTGAACAGGTGGGGCAAGTGAGGGGGTATAAGAACCCCAAGAAAGGTGATGTGGTCTCTCCTCCAATCAAATGAGAATGTTTCGCTGAGGTGTTTCAGTCGGCAGTGCCGGACACCTATGCCCATGGCCTGGGATTTGGTCACATTTAATTTATAGTAGGAATTAAGGCCGTACTCTTTAATGTTGTCCATGAAGTTTAGTAGTAAGATTTGTGGTTGTGTCAGTGTTAGCAAGACATCGTCCGCAAACAAATTGATTTTGTATTCCCTATCTCCCACCGTTACTCCATGTATGGAACTGTTAGCCCTAATTGTCTCCGCAAGTGGCTCCAGAGCCAGTACGTACAGCAGAGGGGAAAGCGGGCATCCCTGCCTCGCCCCGTTAGTGATGTTGAATGGCTCCGATGTAAAGCCCGCCGTAACCACCTGCGCCGATGGCCCACTGTACAGAGCTCCGACCGCTGAGCGGAAGACCTCCGGCATCCCAAACTTGCGGAGAACCACCTCCAGGAACCTCCAGCTCAGCCGGTCAAAAGCCTTCTCCGCGTCTAACGAGAGTGTTACGCATTCTGTGTGTTGTCTGTGAACGCTATGTATGATGTCTAGGACCTTCCTCGTATTGTCTCCCCCTTGCCTTCCCTTCACGAATCCGACCTGGTCATTTTTGATTATTTGCGGGAGGATGTCTCCCAGCCTGGTGGCGTATATTTTCGCGAAGAGTTTTGTGTCTGTATTAAGTAATGAGATCGGGCGAAAGTTTTGTGGGTGAGTGGGTGGTTTGCCCGGTTTAGGCAGTGTGATGATATGGGCCTTCAAGGCTTCTGAAGGCAGTGATCGCTTTGTGACCGCGTCGTTGAAGGCACTTGTGAGATGGGGGGCAAGGATCAATTGGAACTGCTTGTAATAGCAGTTGGCGAACCCATCAGGGCCCGGGCTTTTTCCCGTGGGCAGGGAGTCAATTGCTCTCAGAACCTCCGCCTCCGTGATCAGGGCAGAGAGGCTGTCTTGTTGGGCTGGGGTAAGTGTAGGAAGATTAACTTTGTCTAAGAAGGAGGTTATTTTAGGTTCCCGGGGTTGGTGTGTGTTCGAGTCGTCCTTAAGGTTATATAGCGATTCGTAGTATTTAGCGAAGGCGTTGCTGATGTCTTTGGGTGCCACTATTTTCTGTCCGTTTGGAGATATCAGGTATGCTATTTTTTGGCCCGCTTGTTGTGTCCTCAGCCTCTGTGCTAGCAGTCTACCTGCTTTGTTTCCCTGTGTGTAATTTTGTGCCTTGAGCTTTTTCAGGTGGTATCCTACCTGTTCTAGGGATATCTGATGTATGAGCCTTGTTAGTCGTGTGATTTGTTCCCTCAGCTCGTGTGTGGGGGTGAGTTGGTTCTGCGTCGTAACTCGCTGGAGGTCTGCTTGATGTGTACGGAGTTGTGTTTGGGATTTCCTTTTTAAAAACGATGCCCGTCTTATCAGCTGTCCCCGTATCACAGGTTTGTGGGCCTGCCACAGGGTACTGCGGCTCGTTTCCGCCCTGTCATTATCCTGGAAGTAGTGTAGTATTTCCTGACTTAGTTCTGCGGTAAATGCGCTATCTCTCAATAGTGTTGCGTTTATGCGCCACGGGCTTCTATGAGTCGGATCATAGAGGTTTTTAAGCGTTAGTTCAACTGGGGCATGGTCGGACCAAGTGATCTGTCCTATCTTGCACTGAGCCACCTGGTCTATCCCCGCTCCTGAAATGAGAAAGCCGTCAATACGGGAATAGGTGTTATGTACGGTGGAGTAAAAAAAAAGGCACCCACTGCCACGAATATCTTTCTGTGGTCTAGCCCTGGAGCAGGCCCTTACTAGACAATGATGTCCCCCCTCCACACCCATCTCCTTGTCCCTCCATGGGGGTCCGTGTTGCATGGTCTTGTCTGCCCCGTTGCCCCCACAGAACCTGGTCCCCACCCCCCCCCCCCACCCGTGTTCAGCGCCCTTTATAAACCTATGTGTGCTTACTGCTTCAATACACTTATAATATTTTAACAATAGCTAAATAAAACTTCAATGTGTTGTTTGCTATACAAGCCTGAGATCAAGCAGCGGGGTTGTCGTTTCCCTGGCTGGGCTGCACAGCGCCTTCACAGGAGGGATTAGCGTTTGGCTTTCCTCCATGATGGAGGGAGTCTTTGAGTCTCTTTTGTTGGGGGTTGTATTTCCATACCCCAGCTTCTGAGAGTTCTCACCCCCTCTTCTGGATTCTGTAGGATAGTCGTTTTCCCGTTCCTCTGTATCACCAGTTTCACCGGGTATCCCCATCTGTACGGGATTTGTTGTTGGCGGAGTTGCATGGTGATTCCTGCAAAGTCCTTCCTACGTTTGAGTGTATATGCTGAGATATCAGCGTATATTGCTATGGCTTGGTAGGCTGTCGGTAGATCCGCTTTGTTTCTCGT
The DNA here is from genome assembly GCF_036172605.1 of Pelobates fuscus. NCBI lineage: Eukaryota > Metazoa > Chordata > Amphibia > Anura > Pelobatidae > Pelobates > Pelobates fuscus. The sequence goes on from NC_086320.1 coordinate 295,005,485, forward strand.
TCTATTTGCTCTCATTACTTCTTCCTTTATGTGAAAGTAGTGCAATCTTAACAGCACATCTCTGGGCGTTTCTGCTGGCAAACAAGTGGGTTTCGGCACTCTGTGGGCCCGGTCCATAAGGAACATATCCTGGGGCACGTCTGGGGCAAGGGCTTTGAACAGGCCCACGAGGTAGGCCGTGAGGTCTTTCGGGCCTACACTTTCGGCGATGCCTCTGACGCGGAGGTTATTTCGCCTACCTCTATCTTCTAGGTCAGCCGTTTTCCCCTCTTGAGCCTCCATCCTATCTGTTAAGCTATCCAGTTTTGCCGCCATGGAGTTTTGGGCCTCTTCATATTCCGCCATCTTGTCTTCAATTGAAGCCGTTCTGTCTCCCAGCTCCTTAATGTCTGAGCGAATGTTTTGTATAGCGCTCTGGAACGTGAGTTGGAGTTTGTCAGCCATAGTGTCCAGCATCGTCTGTAAAATCCCCTGTGTGACCGGTAAGTCGGCAGCCGCCGTTTCTTGGGGAGAGACCTGATCTTCCTCGCCGCCATCTTGGGTCTCGCCTTGCTGGGTGAGGCCTTGGTTTTGGCTCGCTTTTACTCCGAAAAAGTTTGTCTTGTCGCCCCTCTCTGTCTGGCGACGGTGTTTAGGTTGAGACATGCTGCAGCTGTGGGCTGTGTGTGGTGTCGGGTCACCGTTTGTGTCACAGTTTCGGCCTTTGCAGCAAGGAGCTCCGGCTACATGCGACCGCGCGCTCCGGAGTCCAGGACATGCCCCCCCAAATAGTTTTTTTTTAACCATAAAAAATTAAAGGGGCCATAGTCACAGGATAAAAGGCTGGCAAGTAGTCTTCTCCAAACCCCAGTGGCGAAGTGGCTTTCACCACATTCTCCTTCATAAGAGAATTACTACTCTACATGGGGAGGCGAATGTATAAGCAACAAAGAAGGGCATTAGACAATTAATGCCTGATATACATCTACTATTTGTCACAGATATGGAGGACCTCAAACATACATTTTCTCACTTAATGTCAGACAACCACCACGGAAGAGGCTATTTACACCTCATCCCCGAGAGTTGCGGTGATTGAAGCAGTGACCAGCCAGATGCAGATCTCCTATCGAGAATCGATTAACTGGGCAACTGAATTGTCACAGAAATCTCAAAAATCAGAGGCAGCAAAGAATCTTTGCCAAACTTCATTACTTTTTTAGGTGGCTATTAGTCACAATTCTTTCACAATGTAAAAGCAAACCACCTGTCCTATACAATATGGAATACCAAGCCCCCCTAAAGCTCCAGTTCAGGGGTCACAATATATAACTGTCATGGGGGCCTTCCAAGTTTGAAATTAATTTCCCTATCTGCCTCCTGGAGTTATGCCAATCTACCTTTAAATTGTTTGAGTCTCTAAAACATTTTCTCACTAGTTTACAGGAAACGTTGATCCTGTTTTAATGAACCTTCAATAAAGAATAATCTTTTATCTTAAAAAGTATGTAAATGCTGGTCATCTCTCTATCCTGGTAATATATCTATCTATCTATATATATATATATATATATATATATATATATATATATATATATATATATATATATATAATACACACACACATATAGTGGAATGGAAAACAATGGAAACACAGAAGGTTACAAAAACAAGGATAAATCAAAGTCTCTATTGAGACCTCATGGTTCCAGACAATCCAGTCTATGGATCCAAAATGCCTCACTCTTTTTAAGTCATTCTTGTCTATCACAGAATTATATGGACACAAAATCAATTGCTTACAATTTCATTTGAGATATCGCACAGTTATGGGAACAAAAATAAGCAATACAGGTTTATTGATTCTCTTTAAATGAATATCAGATCTGTGTTTGGATATGCACTCTTTGATTTTATTAGTGGTTTCACCAATATAAATCAAGCCACAAGGACACAGGATAAGGTAGACCACAAAAGTAGATTCACAAGTAAAAGAGTGTTTTATTGCAAACTGTGCCAGTAGGAGGATATTGCCAAACTGGCGATTACTGAGAAATATTTGTTGTTGTGTTATTTCCATCTTGAATTCTGCTCTAACTAAGTGGTCCCAGATAGATCTGCTTCTTTCATAAGCCTCTTTTAAAAGTAGGGAAGCAACTGTTGTCAGACCCAGGGACTTCTCAGAAGTCCAAGCTGTTCTCCAAACATTTGCTTCAGTCTCTACATCTCCTGATACACAGAGAGCTACGTCCCGCAGATTCTGAAGATCTGATCTAATGTCTATATGTTTTTTTTTTCTTATTACTTGTTACCTGGAAATTTACCGATGGTATGACCATGCTTTGCAAAAGCTACCTTCTTAATCATTCATGATATCCTTCATCATTTTTACTACCACCCACGCCACCCTCACTTAAATTTTGGGTAAACTCTGCTTTGGAATGTAATTTTTCATTAGTATTTTCTCTTCATAGTCTCCACATTGTGTGATGATCTTTCTATACTGTGCTCTACTTGTTAATATTATTTTATTCTCAACTAACATTAGGTTAAAAAAATGGAATCTACCTACTTTATCACATATTGTAAATTATGGTATGTACCAGTTGTTGTTTCACACAAAAAAATAATAATTAAAAATCACATTAAAAAAAAAAAAGTTAAGCCAGGAATTAGTCACAATTGCTAAGATTCTGTAAACTTTAAACAGATGATATTTTTTTTGCGATCATTAATGTGTAATTTTAACTAACAACAACATTAAAAATGAGCCCTTAATTATATCTATTAATTAAGTATTGCTCTATAAATATTGTATAAAACTGTTTGGTGATTAAATGTCACAGAAGTGTTGTTTTTCCCATGTAATTAGTTGCCAGATTAGTTTCTAAGCTATTATGTATAAATAAATTAATGACCTAAGACAGCACAAAACATTAAAGAATTTGACAATGTTCTCTTGAAAACCAGAGTGAAAAAGGCCACTGTTCCAGAGAGATGGAGGGACATGATTATACATGTACAAATTCTGTAAGGCTCCATGTTTTTTATTCAAACATAATGTGGTTCTGATACTGCAAAATAAATGAAAACATATTTTGTCAACTGAGCACATACAATATCTTCTTGTCCTCAAATACCCCCATGCCATTGGTGTTCTGATTCTTCTTCAAAGTTGCTGCCGACTGGAAACAGCTTCTGCTGGAAATTTGATTTCATTACCAGAGCTTAGTTGCTGAAATTTTTAATGATACTGTCAAAAGCAACATTCATAACTCCTTATTTCAAGTCCGAAGTGACTCTGAAAAAATACAAGATTCGGATGTAGGAGCCTGGACAAGTAACATTATAATACAGTGCATCAGCTTTCAAGTATAAAAGATACTGAGACATAATTCGTTTTCATGCATTGTTAAGTCATATTTTGTTATTTAAAGATATATTGATTTTTTGAATTATGAATATTTAGGAGTTTGTGCACTAGAATTCAAATATAGGCAGGAATAAGATCTTAGCAAATATTTTTCTTAATCTAGGATCCATAACTGCTCTCCCTTTGAGGTTGAGTTAATAATGCATTGCATATAACACATTTTTAGAAATTGGTGATGTTTCCTGCTTTCATTAGTTTAACGGTATTACCAGGATAGGCTGCTTTCACATGGACTGTTCATGGGCCAGTATAAGAACAAAAAAAAAAACCTGCAGCTTAATTGAGTGGTTTTAGTGTATAGATCATGCCCCCTGCAGTCTAATTGCTTTATTGTTGGCCATTTAGGAGTTAAAACACTGTCTTATTTAGTCCTAGCCACACCTCTGCTGCATGTAAAGTGCACAGTTATGTTACACATTTTCTAATGTATAAACTTCCTTTATTTCACAGTCTGTTTAATTTAGAATTTCTTATATCCTGCTCTGTTAATAGCCTGCTAGAGCCTGCAGTGGTCTCCTGTGTTTGATTAAAGTTCAGTCACCAGAGAAGGAAATAAAACACTGTTGAGTGCAGCCAACATTTCATTGAAAATAATTTTTTTTTCATGTTGGCTGTGTGGGTCAAAGACAGGGGAGGTGTGGCTAGATCTTCATAAACATAAACACAAGTGATTTTACTCCTAAATAGGAGAGAATTGAGCAGTGAGACTGAATGCAGCACTGTATTTATCGCAAGACTAACAAGGCATTCACCGTGGGTGGCACTTTCAGGCGGGTGATAAAAAAAAAAGCCACCCTGGCAGATGCCTTTTTAGCCTTGTGTCATCAGGGGGCCCAAGAGTTTACCCTCTGGCCACTTTAGGGCACCCCAAGATATTCGGTTATGCTTATTGCAGGCATTGATATCTGTGCTCTTCTTGCTCTCTTACCTCATGCCCTGCAGTAATGCTGGGTGCCGGAATATGACATAACTCCGGCCCCAGCATCACAAAGCAGCATGCAAGGGAGCAGTGCAGAGATTACAGCTCTTCCACTGCCTCCATTGCGCACCCGCCAAGCAGCGCAGGATCCACACAGGTGGATAGAAATAATAAATAAAAATAATTAATTTGCGAGTGTTTGAGAAATAAATTATAGTGTGTTTCGGTCAGTGAATGTGTGCCAGCTCCTCGGTTCTGCCTCATCCCAGGACCTTATTTAGCCTTCTATTGCAGAGAACTCGAGATGGAAGGATTTCCCCAAGTAAGTAGCTCATCTAGCAGACAGTTGTCTTATGCAATGTATGATCATATAATGTAACTAAACTAGATTAGGTGTTTTTAATAAAACTAACAAAATCGGTCAGCACCAAAGTAGCTATTTAGTAGATAAGGGAGTGCGCTGGATTTTCATTTTTACTGTACGTATTGGCCCCCAGCAGCACCCCATTTAAGCATGTTCAGGTGAGTGCAGCCAACCCCTTGTTTTCATATATATATATATATATATATATATATATATATATATATAGCCAGCTCCTTGGTTCTGCACCCCTCCCTGTCACAGGGAGAGGGGGTCGTTGGGATCCCTGTCCCCTATGGTGGGAGCTGACCCAAGACAGGTTTAGCGGTGCGGCATCGATAACTTCCGCAGATATTATGATGTTATGTTATGTTAAGTTGTTTGTTTCTTTTTCTTTATAAAATGTTAAATCCTTTGACAGATTGTGAACATACCTGTTACCACTATATGCCAACATGTATGCCTTAATGCCACTTGATTTCCTTTCTGTAACACAACGAATATGATGCATGAAACTGATTTGTTTTTTACACAAGCCTATATGTTGTTGACGTATCGCACTTTCTGTCATTGCGGAAAAAAAAAAGAATTAAAAACAAAACATTGAAATACCAGTGGGCAACAGAGATGACTGTCGTGCAGGTCCCAATACAGAACCAGTCCCGGGGGCATCAAGAAACAGCCATCACATAGGTGTGGGGTGACTATGACTAGTTGCCAACCTAAGCTGGAAAAGAGAACTCAGTAGGATCCACGGTTTGTGTTAATAGGGGGTCAAAGGCTCTTAATAATAGGAGGAGGAAATCTACAAAAACAGACACTCAGCTGGCAATCAGGGCTGGACGAGAGGACGTAGATGACCGTCTAGCTACTGTAGCTGGGACTCGGTACTGCGGGTGTTGTTCCTGCTGGTTATCAGAGACTGCACCTCATCAGCCATGGCTGCTGCACATTTCCTTATAATGTCTCTCCCTGAAGCTTTGAATGTCGAGCTCCACATCGATCAGTCCCTTTTTCCTTGTGCCTGATTGGACCGATTTTGTATGGGCCAATCACGTTGCTTGAACGAGGAAGGAGGAAATAACTTGCCCGTGCTGTGGTTCATCACACCTTATGGGCTTAGGGAGAATAGCCCTGAGACCCAGATCAGCCTCCTCCTCCCAACCCCCTGATTTTTTTGTTTAATTATTTGCGGCAGTGCAAGCCTGCACCGATGGAGGGGTTGATCAGGAAAGGCGAGTCCTTTCACCAATTGCGATAATATCAGGGGTGCCCCTGTCAGAGTACCGCCTGGAGTCTTGGCTCAACCTGGGCCTATGCACGGGCAGGCCTTGTTGAGTGTGTATGTCTGTCAGTGAGTGTGTGAGTGTTTGTGTGTATGTTAGTGAATGTGTGTGTGTGTTTGTCAGTGAGTGTATCTGTGTATGTCAAATCAGTGAGAGTCTATGTCTGTCAGTGATGTCTGTGTGTTTTGTCATTGAATGTGTGTGTGACTGTCAGTATGTAAATGTCAGTAGGTTTGTGTCTGTCGGTGAGTGTCAGTGAATGTGTGTGTGTGTGTCTGTCAGTGAGTGTGTGTATCTCTGAGAGTGTGTTTGTGTCAGTGTGTCTCTGTCAGTGTACGTGTGTGTTAGTTAAATGGTGTGTGAGACAATTACTGTCTGTCACTGAGTGTATGTCAGTATATGTGTATCAGTGAGGGCATGTTGTCTGTCAGTCTGCCCATCCACATTGTCATCCCCACACCCTACCCCCCACATTGTCACCTTCCTACACACTGCCGTCCTCACTGTCACCTTCCTACACACTGCCCCGCTATACTGTCACCTTCATCCCACCCCCTCAGAGGCATTGAGGGGGAAATAAGCCCAATTTAATTTAAACGGCTCACCCCCCAGCACTTATCCAACACTACATGCACCAAACAGACACTACATCCACTACACAGACACTGCATCTGCCACACAAACACTAGACAGACTACACACACTGCATTCACTACACAAACACAGACACTGCAAACACTATACAAACACACACAATATATTCAATACATGCACTGCATACAATACACACTACAGCACATGTCTGTGAGTGAATGTGTGTGTGTGTGTGTCTATCTGTCAGAGTGAAGGTGTGTGTATGTCAGTGTATATATATCTGAGAGTCTGTGCCTGTCAGTCAGGGTGTGTGTTAGTGTTTGTCGGTCAGTGAAAGTGTGTGTTGGTTAGTGTAGGGGGTGTGTTAGTGAGGGTGTGTGTCTATCAGTCAAAGTGCATGTTAGTCCTAAAGGGATTCTATAGTGTTAGGAATACAAAATATATTCTTCTTAGAAATATATGGGAGTGCTAAGGAGTGCCCTAACTTAGAGCCTGTATTGATGCTCCTGAGGAGGGCACAATGTTCTGCAATAAACCACTCAAACAAACCTCATGTTTTCTTTTAGTTCTGCATAGAGAAAAGAAAATTACTGACATTTCTTGGCAAGAGAAAATTACTGGCAGCTTAAGTTGTTTTGGTGCTTTGAATATTTAATGACTTTGTCTTCAAAAGTGCTCACCTACTACATTCAGGAGTTAGATATATATTTTAGTTTTCATGTCAATTCTACTTAGGCTACAGGTAAAATGTGCAGTGAAGGATTTCTTAAAATAATGGGATTTATATTCAAAGCAACATGCATGAGAAATAAAAGAAAAAAAAAGAAAATTGAGTATGGAACTTCAACGTTATATAATGTGTCCTTAAATGAACTATATATGTAACTGCTCTGCCTATCATAGGTTCAGTGGGTTTATGACAAGTACAGTGTTAAATGCAAATGCACGAAATAAAAGAAAAAATATTTTTATATTGACGAAAATTGACAAGGTCAAATCAGGCGCTCTGTTGAATAATAAGAGAACAGAAGCTCTATAAGTAGATTTAAAAAAAAAAAAATATTTAACATGGCTCTCACTCTAGAATGTAAGGTCGTTTGAGCAGGGCTATCAGCACCCTCTGTTCCAGCTCATCTTGTTGCAAATACATGTCTATTAGTCCATCTATTGTACAGCGCTGCAGAATTTATTGGCGCTTTATAAATAATAATAATTATTATTATTTACAGAGTATAAAATCTATCAGAGAAAGGATTCTGCTTCTCCCTCGATTGCTCTAAAATTACTTTTGTTTTGCATGACTATAAAGAGTGATGTAAAAATAGTATTAAATTCGAAAGGCTTTACATTTCAGTGTTCCTAAAATGCACATATGGAAATCTTGCCACAGGAAACCAACATATGTGGCACAAATATCTTCCAAATCACTGAGTATGTCAGAATTCATCAAGATCAGAAACACGTATTGATGAAACAACTACTTTATAGAGGTCTGACTCCACACCCTGATACTATTACCCATTGACACCCCTAGAAGAACAGATAATATGCTGTTCAAAAAATGAAATCTCCAGAGGGGACCTTGGCGGCTGTGACCAGAGGGGTCCCTATTATACAGGCCTAACATGAAACATTAGTGTAAGAATAAAGAATAAAAAGTTCATCCCTTACTCAGTACTCAAAGAGGAAACCCTCTTTACAGATTAAAATAACTTTATTAATCCATAAACACAATAGAACATAGTGAGAATAATGTGTGTGAACAGGAACACCTGTCAGTATATAGGATTGGTTGTCCCCCCTTTAGAGGAAAAAACAGATATAGCTAAATATATTTAGATCCCCTTTTGCCAAGTATCTCACTATCTTTTCTACTCACATAAAAGCTTATTCTTACCTCTTTTTATATATTTTGATTTGCTGACCATAACGCTAACCTTTTTGTTAAAGGGGTTTCTGTGAGAGGTATTGAGTGGTTATTAATTAGCTCAATACTTTGTTACCGTAGACCATCTTAAATCAAAGGGGCCCAATTGACTATCACAGTATTTTAAGATTAACATTGTTACATCTGTTTGCTGTCACGTCAGAGGTCAGAGGAGATCATCTGTTACATGTGTTTAAATAATACATTGTAGCAGCCCTTCCTGCACTAGCAACATTTGCTTTTTCCAATAGTATCAGGCTATTTCAAGTTAATTGCTAGTTAATTATATAGCGCCAACATATTCAGTAGCACTTTACAATTATAAAATGGGGATATTTGACAAGTAATTTCAAGTAATTTCATACGGTATATAACATAGACTGGATGTGAGGAGAAAAGGTAATACCTGAATCGTAGGTAACAGCAAGACAGCTTGCTTGTGGGGTTGGGGTAATAGGTGTTCCATTGACTTGCAGGGGAAATGATGGAGAATGATTATTTGAGAAGGGAAATATGAGGGGTTCTGTCTTAGAAAGGTTACGTTTTTGGAAGCTGAAAGACATCCAGTTAGAGATGGAAGAGAGGCAGTTTCTGATGCGTTTCAGGAGAGCAGGAGAGAAGTCAGTGGAGGAGAGATACACCTGAGTATTGTCAGCAGAAAGATGGCAATTAAATGCAAAAGAGTTAAAAAGGTTACAGAGAGAGGCAGTGTAGATATAGAATAAAAGAGGACCAAGAACAGAGCCTTTGGGAACACCAACTGACACAGGAAGTGGGGAGGAGGTGACACCATAGAAAGAGACACTAAATGGGTGCTCAGAAATCCAGGGAAGAACAATGTCATGGAGTCCAATGTTGTGGAGGGTTTGAAGAGAGGCAAGTGGTCACAGTGTCAAATGCAGTAGAGAGGTCCCTTTTGCCTCTGTTCATTGTTTTCTCCAAATGTAGTATTTATGTAGCTATCCTCCTTTGAAGTAGTACTGGACTATAAGAGATTTTTAAGGATACCAAATAAGGGAGTTATCTACTAAACACAAAAGCACCCCAATTTAACTAAACAGCACTCTAATTCAATATCCTTACATAAGGATCTCACATAAGGGTACTAAATTAGGGATCTGTTGTATTTAATAAATAGCATTCTAATGTGGTATCCTTAAAATGGCAATCACACTTAAAGGTGCTGAATTTGGGAGCTATCTACTAAACATCACCCTAATTTAGTACCCTTAAATATGCTAATTCAACATAAAGGTACAATTTTCCTGAGCTATCTACTAAACTACTACCTAATTTGGTACTCTTAAATATGGCAATGTGACATAAGTTTACCAAGTTAGGGAGCTGTTGTGTTTTGAAGATATCTCCCTGATTCGCTACCCTAAAATATTTGCAATGCCACTTAAAGATATCAAAACTAGAGAGGTATCTACTAAAAAGCTGAAAGAACAAAATTAAGACAAAAAGCTGATTTTCTTGATTTTTCTATTTCAGTTGCATAGTAAAAGAAGGCCCCGATTTGTTATCCTTGTGAAAATGAATGGATCTGAAATAATTTGTCTTGATTCATTCTGAATTTGTTTGTTTTCCGGTAGTATGGGTTCGTAAAGAATTGGAAAATCCCAACTTTCCTGAATTGCAGAATTCAGACAAATGTGGATACAATTTGATTCCACACTAAACAAACTGTACGTCTCATTGTTTTTTCCTTTTATATGTGTTACTATGTGTTGAATGGAAAGTTGCCATAGAGTAGATATTGTACTAAATGTAGGGGTTTAGGTTTTCCCCTTGAGAGCTTGTCTGACTGCTGGTATAGAGTTCTTGCAACTGTCTCCTAGGAAATTCTGGAAAGCGTCTTTATAAAGACAGTGTCTGTAGACATCTGAACATATAGCGCAACACCTGTCTTGCAGTGATTTGTTACCCTGAGTATAAGGGGTATCTTCCCGGGTTCTAGTAGGTCAGTCTCCGAAACCCTTAGCTGTAAGTGATGTGTGTTTGCTTCCAGTTAAACTGTGCTGTATCTGAGCAGTGTAGCTGTAACAGATATGTAATCCGTTGGAAAGCCAGATAATTCAGCAATAGTATTAATATTATGTTATTATTTATATAGCGCCAGCAAATTCCATAGCGCTCTTCAATAGGTGGACTAACAGACAAGTGGATGCACTGGAATACATGGAAGGGCCGTCTGAGGGCCGTGCTTAATGAGCTTACATGCTAGAGGGAGTGGGGTATAGTGACACAAAGAGTATAAGTAGGGGAAACGAAGTAGGTTGCTAGAAAAGTATTCACGATGGCTCAGTATGTTATTTTTGACAGTTGCAGGAAAGCAGTCATGGGGGGGGGTGAAAATTTGCTAGCATTTTAATTGATATGCTTTCCTGAAGAAGTTAGTTTTCAAAGATTTTTGAAGGAGTGGAGACTGGTTGAAAGTCTAATGGAGAAGGGAAGGGAGTTCCACGGAAAAGGTGGAGCCCTGGAGAAGTCTTGAAGGCGAGCATTAGTGGTGGGAGTATGGACAGAGGACAGACGTAGGTCTTCAGCAAAGCACAGGGGCCTCGATGGGACACACTTGTGTATTAGGGAGGATAGGTAGATTGGAGCAGCATTATGTGGGGACTTGAGAGTAAGCAACAGAATCTTAAATTGAGCCCTGTATCTAATTGGAAGGGGACTGACAGAGGGGGAAGGCGTGGTCGGGGCGGGCGGACAGGAAAATGAGCCTTGCTGCCTCACTCATTATTGATTGCAGCGATGCAACCTGGGAACACATAAGACAACTGAGAAGGTCATTAAGTAGTCAAGGCGAGAGAGAACAAGGCATGGACCAGCACCTTAACTGCGTCCGGTGTTAAATAGGGGAGGATGCAAGCTTTGTTTTTGAGATGGAAGCGGCAGGATTTGGTGATCAACTGGACATGAGGGGTGAAGTAGAGGTCGGAGTCAAAGAGTATCCCTAGGCAGTGAGCCTGCAAGATAGAGGTGATGGTTGCGCTGTTGAAATGGAGGCTGACAGACAGAGCGAGCCACACTTGAGGGTGGAAAGACCAGAAGTTCTGTTTTGAGCAAGTTAGGTTTAAGAAAGTGAGCAGCGATCCAAATGGAAATCGAGAGGCAGTCAGAGACCCAAGTCAAGATGGGCAGGGAGAGATCAGGAAAGGAGAGGAAAAATTGCATGTCATCTGCATGTAAATGATAATGGAAGCCAAAGGAGCTGATGAGTTTACTAAGGGAGGCAGTATAGATAGAGAACAGTAGTGGACTAAGGACGGGACCTTGGGGAATGCCAACATAGAGGGGTTGGGGAGAAGAGGCAAAGCCAGAGAAAGAAACACTGAAAGAGCACTGGGAGAGGTAGGAGGGGCACCAGGAGAAAACAATATCGTGTAGACTGAGATTATGGAGAATGAGAAGAAGCTGTTGTAGATCAACCATGTCAAAGACAGCAAAAAGATCAAGGAGAATTAGGATACAATAATACACAAGTTAATGTCGACAATAACATTTTTTTTAATGGTACCTATTATAGTTCATTTTAGATACAGCTGTACAGCAGTCTTGTTTTTTTTCTGTTTAATGGAAGCTATGCTCACATTGTACTGAAACAAGATTAATTCCAAAATAAACAAATTGTATGAAAAAATATTTGGTCAATTATGCTATTATTTACCCAGATGTACGATATTGTTTTAGTCTGGTTGGTTTGTCTAACGTACACTAAACATTGTAATATTTTGTAGTGTGTACATTTTACTATGCCTGTGCTACTAATACACTGTAATTGAAGAAACTGCTATTAGAATTGTGATAAACAGCCATTTTTATTGTTCCACACTAAATAGAGCTATCATATAAAAATTGATGAACCACAGTTCAGTCCTGTTTAAACTATGGCAATCGATTTTTCATGTCGTAATGTGCTGCTGTTGAATAGTTATTTCTGTACAGTGTATGGCAAACCTCATCAGGTCAATCTGCTGCAACTGAATAAATAATAAAACATATTATTTGCCTTCATTTACTCATTGACACAGTTGGTTTACTCATTGACACAGTTGGTACATTTAGCAGATAGAATGCATATGTTTATTGTATATACATTGATGCAAGCTAATTATTTTTTTCTGCTAAGCTTCATCAGTGTATGATATGAATGCAATGCGGAGATATATATGATTGAGTATATGAATATCTATGGAGGTGGACTATTATTTACAAAAGACAAAGAATTCATATACTGGAAGGTTGTACAATTTATTTTATAATGAGGAGTGACATTCAGTTTGTCCTTGGTGGAGTGGTGCACAAGTGTTTCTAATTGAATTCTCCCCTCTCTTCTTCCATATTTTAATTAGTGATTTATTTTTCTTACACGCACACACATAGGCTGCACGCACACACAGGAGGCTGCACTCACCTGAACATGCATAAATGGGGTGCTGCTGGGGGACAAATAATACAATACACAAGATCCAGCGCACTCACCTATCCACTAAACAGCAACTTGAAATGTTGACAGATTTTATTAGTTGTTTTTTTTTTTTAAAACATCTAATCTAGACAAAAATAATGGGGTTACATTATATGATCATACATTGCATAAGCCTGCCACAACGCCAATGTACCTCATCTTTGGCAGGTCCTACTCTAACAGCCTAATGTCTGCTCTTATGAGTTAGAGTAGGACCTGCCAAAGATGGGGTACATTGACGTTATGGCATGCTCATGCAATGTATTATCATAAAATGTAACTAAACCCCCATTATTTTTGCCTCCCTCCCGGTTTCATATACTATATGTGTGTGTGTGTGTGTGTTTGTGTTCGTGTAAGAAGAATATATCACTAGTTAAAATATGGAAGAAGAGAGGGGAGAATTGAATTAGAAACATGTGTGCACCACTCCACCAAGGACAAACAATGTCACTTCTCATTATAAAATAAATTGCACAACCTTCCAGTTTATGACTTCTTTGTCTGTTGTTCTAAACAATAGTCAACCTCCATAGATATTCATATACTCAATCATATATATCTCCGCATTGCATTCATATCTTACACTGATGAAGCTTAGCAGAAAAAAATACTTAGCTTGCATCAATGTATATATATTTACTGAGTTATCTAAATATGTATATATAGTTACTCAGTTATCTAAATATATTTATTTTATCTACCACGTTTGGTTTACACACTACTTGCATTTTTTTAAAGTGTGTTTCAAAGAATGTGTGTAAATTTGTAATCATTATCTTTTATTTTATTATTTGATAATGTGAGCTCAGATCAGGAATTTGAACTCATTGGGTATATAATTTTAAAGTGTTTTATTCTAAAGCTTGGTCCAAACCACTAAAAGTGCGGCAATCAGCATGAAATCAAGTGGAACACAGGCACTTTGCATAGGTGGTTCCGCTCTTTTTTACATTTTGTCACCGTCATTCCATGTTCGTCTACTGTACCTCCTGTCATTTTATTATTTATTATTTGAATAGAACTTATAGTATATATGGGAATGTCAGCAACATTATGTTACACTGTTTTGGGTTTATTCTTTCCATGTGCCTCTTATTTAGGCAATTTTTTTTTACCTATGTTTGATATTACTATCTATCGTGACTATTTGTAGAAACACACGCCATAAAGGAAGTGCAGTAACAGGAAAGTATATTTTGGGTATTATTCTAACACCAGAAGCATTCATTTTTATTGTCTAATTTTATCTGTGTTGCGCTGTATCTATTTGCCTTGGGAGGCACTTTTTAGTGGGGTGGAAATGCTCTGGTAACAAATGCCATGTTAGCTGCATGTCATGGGGGACCCAATAACTGGCCAGCAAGACCCCCGAGGCAGGAGGCTGTGGAGCAAGTAGAACAGTAAGATGAGCAGCTACATTGGACCCCATGGAAAGGATCCTCACTGGACCCCAGAGAAAAGGATTCCCATTGGACCCCAGGAAAATAATCCACTGCAGCTCTCCCAAAGATAGGGAGGCTGGGTGTACTTAAATCAAAATAAAAAATAATAATTTGAGTTTGTGAAAAGATGTGTGTGTGTGTGTGTGTGTCTGACAGTGAATGTGTGTGTGTGTGTCTTTGAGTTTGTGTCAGTGTATGTTTGTGTCAATGAGTGTGTGTCAGTGTACAGGTGATACTCGAAAAATTAGAATATCGTGCAAAAGTTAATTTATTTCAGTAATGCAACGTAAAAGGGTAAACTAATATATGAGATATGCAAAGCAAGATAGTTCAAGCCGTGATGGTCTACTTATGGCTATTGTACTTTGGAGACTGTTTCTGGCCCTTTTATTCCATGGGAGAATGTGCCTCTTCCCCATCCCCTTTTTTTCTGTCCCATTGTTCTCCAGTTGAAACTGGCTGCTTTGTCCCTCCTCAATCTCTCATCAGCCCTTACTATTGTTTAACCCCATGGTGATCCAAATCTATTCGTGGGATCTGAGCACTTTTCAGACATATTGAGCGCTCATATCCAAGCTATCTGGGGATATGTTGGACATATAGGGTAAACATGAGTTATGTATTTTTATATAGTTTTTGGACTTAGAGATATCTTTTGTACCTGGAGATAATTGGCTTACCACACCCACTTAAGCCAATTATCTCCAGGATAGAGGAGAAGTTAGACCGGCTGCACAGCCTAAATCTGTGCATGAAAGCCATGCTTGCAGTTGGTCAAATAGGACGTCCAGCTATCTCCCGAACCACTGGACCAATTTACATGATTTTTGGATATGTTTGTCCCCTATGTATGCTGGTTCAGAAAATGTAACTATTTATTAAGATTGCATCTATAGTTTTGAAGTTATAGATATTGTGTAAAAACTGTATATTTTCCCGCCTGTGATAATTACGTTAGCCCATTGTGTTTAGTAGTTATATCACAGGCAGACGGGAGGATTTTGCTGTAATGAATGGGAGTGTCTGACTGTAATGTACGTTGTTGATTGACTGTTCCACAAGGCCCACGTGGGTGGTAACCTTGTGGAGAAATGTGTATATAAGAGCAATAAAGCCTCAGTGCATTCTGTTCCTGCTTATCCCTCAATCTAGAGTCTTGTCTCTTATTGGGTGAATTGCTATATCACTACAAGGGATTTCTATGCTCTGCATGCTCTCTTGGATAATCACTACTAAGCTCTTTTAATAGCTTGTTCCTGCTTCACTCTCTTGGAGGAGAGGTTCACCCACTGGAGCCTGGAACCTTGTCATAGATCCAGGGTGGGTAAGAGACGGCGAGACCCCAACCAAGCTGTGGCGGTTCATGGGGTCTGCAGTGGTTATGGTGTCTGGTGGAGCGCTTGGAGCCCTCGGGAAGCGCTAGGAGCATCCAGTAACAGAGGTACCCAGTCAGGGTGCCAGGCGGTCCGTTACAAACTAGTAATACAGTAAGGTCTCTCCTATTTCCTCAAACCAAATGCACCATTTTATTTGGGGTCAACACAATCCACATTTATTTAAGGAGATGACTTGCATACTGGTTCTTTCATTCACTCACCGAATATTCCATGGGTAAGGGGTTTAAAAACAGTAGATGTGCAGCATGTGGCTTTTCTTTCCTGACACCATCTTCAGAGCATCGGATGGGGGCTTATAAAAAACAAGTTTGAGGGACTTAGAGGATCTCCATTTATTTCTCAATGGAAGACACATTTTTTTTGTCTCCTAAACCACTTTGTACTGCAGCAGGTGAGGGGTTAAGAAATGAGCAAATTGACAGCTGCTGCTCCCCCCCCCCCCCCCCCACTTCCTCCACCTCATCCCCCTGTATGGTGTGATGGGGATATAATAAACTAGTTAGGGTGGCGCTGGCATGGATTTTCCACTACCCCCACTTATTTCCAGTGTGTGAGAGGCTTCATTAAGGATTCAGTGGGTCCCACTGCTCAACATCCATATCTATTTTCTTTCATTACTTTAACAATAGTTAATAGTTGTATTTAAACTCAGATGCGTGGAATTGGGAACTGAAATAGATGCACAATGTACTTCATAGAGACAATGAAACAGTAAACTTATCAAGGCTCTATAAGAACTAAATTATGTATGATAATTTCCTCTCTCTTTAGAGATAGATAGATAGAGGTATATATATGTTTATCCTCCTCCTTCGCTTTCCCTGAAAGTTGATGGTATTTGCATCATTGCAAGCTCGTTGTCTTGGTGTTATCTTTGATCCTGGCCTCATCTTTGTGCCTCATATGCAGTATTTTGCTAAAACCTGTCAATTCCACCTTAAAAACATCCCCCGCATCAGCCTTTTTCTCGCACAAGATGCTGCCAAGGAGCTTGTTTATGCTCTGGTAATCTCTCACGTGAATTACTGTAATTCACTTCTAGTTTGTCTCCCCAGAAGCTGAACTGCCCAGCTACAATCTGCAATGAATGCTGCCGCTAGGCTGATCTTTCTCACCTGTCGCTCCTCCTATGCCTCGCCCCTCTGTCGATCCCAACACTGGCTTCCTGTATCCTATAGGTGTCAATTCAAAATACCAACCCTTACCTATAAAGCTCTAAACAACTTTAGCCCCTGTTACATTTCTTCACTGATTCATAGATTTGCCCCTTCTCTGTCTCTCCGCTCTCCATCAGAATCTTCCCTACTCTTCAATTGTTTAAAAAGTCCCTAATAATACATCTGTTCAGAAATGCTTATGGAGTTCCAGAGTAACTTATCTATACGTATCCATATATGTCTATCCACACTCCACTCTCACCTCCAGTCATGCTACTTTCCCACCTTGTTTGGTGGCTGTCACCCTTGCTGCACTCTTGTGTATTTGTACCCCATCTCCTCTAGACTGTAAGCTTGTTTGAGCAGGGCACTCATCTACCTTTTGTTCCTGTGCCACAGTGTAATTGCCTCATTAATTGTAAATCCCCCCACTCCTTTCATAATATTGTAAAGCACTGTGGAATTAGTTGGCGCTTTATAAATTCCAATAATAATATTAATAATCACCCCCTTACACACACAGATTATATTGTATCAGTTATCTTGCAAAGGTTTTTAAACAGGATCTGATATATTATATATTAGTGTATGAGCCAAAATAAGAGTAAATAATAAGTATGTAAATTATAAGTAAGTGTAAAAAATCAGAATGGAGTTTTTACAAAAATCCCACAAGAATATAAAAAAGAATGTTTCTAAGGCATAATACCACAACATACAGTTAGAGCAGGTGTTTGGCTTAAACTACGCATCTGTACAATGTAAGGTAGGTAGGCTGAAGTTGGAACTGGCAAATATGTCTAAGAATGAACTTAGTAACCTCTTTACTGAATGAAACCCTGGCACAGAAATTAAATTTTAAAAGGATACTGTAGAAGATGGGAAAGTATTTGAGGCTTAACAGGATAACTGTTATTTGAAATTATATTGACAACTATACTAATCTAGAAGACCCAGCTACATGTTCTTAGCAAAAAACAACACTTTTGAAAAAGGTTGAAGTAGATTAGAACTCTATTTGACATTACCTATGTAAACTAGTTTGTTATTAAAATTGAAATAGGAAATAAAAATATATTCACAGTTTAAATTTAATTGTAAGCCTAACGTTATCAATTTAACGTGCACAAACTAAAATATTTCTTGCCTACATAGCACAGATGTGTTTTACTGAAGAATGAATGTTGTATTGCTTTCATTTAATAAATGAACTGATTTAGACACAGCATCATAGGTCACAATGCCCAGAGGTACATATGGTTCTTCAATATGAAGTTTATTGTATTACAATAAATTCAATTTTCTGTTTTTCCTAGCAGTGGACAACACATGGTAAATGGAATTGACCAACCACGAGGTCAACATAACCATATTAGAGTTTACTCTGTAATTGGATCTCTGTATTATCTGTTCAGCTAAAAATCATCTTATTTGGAGAATAATTTAAAACTCATAACAAGGTAATTTTACTTTTGACATTGTGCAATTGCATTTTATTAAAATGGTCAAAATATATATTTGCGTTAGCGGATACACATAAAATACAGGTTGAGGTTTATCTAGACAATATAATTATAAATACATATTTACATAACATGCTAAATTTGTACAGCATAGCAAAATGTACCTAAGGCTATTTACTGGAATTGCTGAAGTATATTTGTACAATATATGTACTGTTATAGAATCTGGTATACTCAATGTGATTTTCTGTTAACTAAAGTCAGAGTACAGCTATGCTCCTAATTCATTAAGACAAGGAAGATTAAGAATATTTTTTTCCATAATTAGCAATTTATAACCACGGAAGTATTAACTAATGGGCTACCTGTGCCCAATCACAACAGAAAGTATTGGACAAGAATGATGATGTTATAACTAGGGCATCCCCTTCCCTAAGAGACAGTCTTAGAAGCTTGCACCCCAATTCAATTACAAGGATGGGAACACAATGCTACTGCTGTGAGTGATCAAAAAATACAATTTTGGTAAGTATGAAACCAATGTTCCTTATTCATGATTAATCCATGGGAATATTAACTAATATGTAATACTCATGCTAACCCAGAAATGGGAGGGACAGATAATAAATATTACAGAAATCAGTTAAAAGGTTTAGCAAAACCTTTATATTGTTGAATTCTAAGAAAACATTCCTAAATATACATTAAAAAGACTTTTGTAGGGGGCAGGGCCTGACTGCCATACTGAATGGACGCAATCAACTCCGTGCAAGAGTATAAAATTGTGCTAATTTACTGACCATTCATTCAAGTAAACCAGCAATCTGTGTGATAGAGATAACATAAATCTCACTAAGACTTACTTCAAAGCTTCACAGAGCACGACACGCAGTCTGAACTCGAAGCATTTCAGCGGCCTACCTGCAGGATCAGGCGTGGGAGAGGTGGCCAATCTCCCTGCTGACCATCCTGCTGGACCACGTGGACGCAGCAAGGGCTCCCGACCCCCACCGGTGGGAGTCATCCTGGCAACAGCTCACAGGCTCTCCTTCAAAACCTCTGGTGAAATATTGACCCAATACCCATCCTGGTTACACAAGGCCTGTCTTAACATATAAGCTAAGATGGCGGACACCAGCATGCGAGGCCTGACATCACACGAAACAACTATGGCGCTGCTGGACAAAATCTTTCCTGATTTCTTGCTGAAGTTGGACCAGAGGCAGTGCCAGCCTGTGGAGAAGAAACGGCGTGACGACTTGTTACAATACTCACCTCCCAACACTCAGCGCCTAACAACTGGCCTTGCATATGTGCCAGAAGAAGCCCAGGAGAAAACCACATCCATCATGTCGGAGTCCTGAGTTGTCCATAGATCACTACCGCATTACTGGGCAAAGGGCCTTGAGAGGAATATCCCCGGTGCACCTCCCACCAAGCTGAATCCAACACCTTCCTGGACATTGTTCACGTTACCAGTAGTACCTGTGTCACTGAGATCTGCATGTGGGCTCTTCCTGAAGCCTGGGCTCCACTGAGCGGTCAATTCTGGATAGCAGAGACTTTGCCATATACCTCAACTGTACAGACTCATTAGAAAGCTCAAACAAAATTGTCACCAGAGAAAAATTGTTCATTCTAGCCAAGTTAACAAAAATCAATATAACATTTTTTTATAATAAAAAAATATATGTAACAATGAACCCTCCACCCAGTCAACAGTTTGGGTGGCTCCTTCACAAGGTACTCAACAATTGGTTTAACAGAATGCATGGGAGAAGAATTAGAACAGATATGCAGATACCAAATGAAAAAAAAATCTAAATTAGTGGATTACAGGTGGTTTTGCCTCCCAACTTCTGTTGAGGACAGCATAAGAAAGGGGCCTCTGACAATGAAATAATCTTCAACAACATAAACTATCCTTAAATATAAAGCTCTGCTGTTGTAGTAGCAGTCAAAGTGAGTATAGGTGTCCCTCTCACCATCACCCCCCTCTCCCTCTCACCATCACCCACCTCTCACGGTCACCCCCCCCTGACAGTCACCCCCCCACTCACCGTCACCCTCTCACCTAACGTCACTCCCTCCCTATCACCGTCATTCTCTACCTATCACCGTCATTCTCTCTCCTCCTTCTCACCGTCACCCCCCTTTCTCTCTCACCATCTCCCCCTTTTCCTCTCACCATCTCCCCCTTTTCCTCACACCATCACCTACTCACACCATCACCTACTCACACCATCACCTACTCACACCATCACCTACTCACACACAGTATCACCCCCTTACACACACAGTCTCCCCAGACACAGTTAGCATCACCTCAAACTGTCACCTCCCCACACATTGTCACCCCTCCCTACACTGTCGTCAACCCCCCACACTGTTAGCCTCTTCAAGCATTCACACTCACATTAATCACTCCTACTCCTGTTAACCTCACCCCTCCAAACACACTTGCCCTCACTCTGCCACACTCACCCTGTCACATTAACACTCCTTAATCCTGTCACACTTGTCCCTCCTACAATGCCACAATTGCCCTGATACACTTACCTCCACTCGCCCTGTCACACTTCCTCATCAAACCATGTCATACTCCCTCATTTTCGCTCACAACCCCCCCACCCTGTCCCTCTACCCCCTTTGCCCTGTCACACTCTCCCTGCCACTGGTACCCCTTTACTCACCTTGTCACAGTCACCAGCTGAAGACATTCATCATACACACACAGTCAGGAAACATAGCTTTGCCATAAACACAATGCACAAATGCCACAGGCAGATTCCCCATACACACAACACACTTCAAGCAGCTACCCCATACACATACGGTCCCAGATAAAAACGCAAACATGCTCACAGAGATATACATTCACACACGCAAGGAAACTCTCTGTCAGACAAACGCTCAGGCACATACGTGCATCAATGTGTATATGTGACAGTGTGCATGTATTGCAACTCTATTTTTTTTACTTTGGTGTTAGTGGTGTCTCGTGTTTGAGTTTTGCCTAAGGCCTCATAAAGTGTAGAGCTGCCTCTGGGTATGGCACCCCAGAAATGAAAAGTAACCCCACCATGACATACCATTTGAAAAAGTAGACAACCCAGGGTATTCAAAATGGGTCTTTTTTTAGTAGCCACTTAGCCAGAAATGCTTGCCAGCTTTCATAATTGTTTTTTTTTGCATTTTTTTACACAAAAACTGCACTTTTTCTGGTGATTTCATCGTTGTGAAAGGTTTTACTGTTTTAAATGCTTATGTGGCGGAACCATCCCCGCCACTTGTGCCTGGAGAGGACTGCTTGCCAGCCTCTTGCCCTGTGACTATGGCCCTGGCATGTATTGCCCTTCTAGGAACTGATTTGGACATATTGTATTTTATTATGCTGCTGCTGGCCCTTTAACCCCTTAAGGACCAAACTTCTGGAATAAAAGGGAATCATGACATGTCACACATGTCATGTGTCCTTAAGGGGTTAAGAACCATCTGGGGCCATACTGTGGAGTTATTGGGTGGCCACCATTTCATGTATCAGAGGCACATGGTGAGAACAATGGATGAAGCTCATGGTGAGAACAATGGATGGCGGTCATTTTAACTCACAGACACTGTTGTGACTTTTCTACACGGTGCCATCTCGACGGTATTTGTGCAGTAGTTTTAAACTATACAACAGGGGACACATTATACAGTAATTATTTTTCATATAGCCTGTAAATGTTCTGCGGAATCTGCATTAATCTGTATTTTCCAAACTACTGAACGGATCTGGGTGAATTTTGGATATGTGGTTCACCCAGATCCCCCGGTTCTTTATGGGGTTATTGCATGTTTTGGGGTCCCTGTGATATGTTTTATAAAACTGTATTTCTCTGTCTGTGATAATTATATTACCCATTGTGTTCAGTAATCATATCACAGGCAGAGGGGAGGATTTTGTGTGGGAGTGTCTGTGTGTATTGTACGGATTCATTGGTTGTATTTAAAAACCCTGTGGGCAGTACTATGTTTGTGGATTGTGAATACAAGATGCTGTATGTGCCAGTACAGGCAGTTCTGCTTGACCTCAAAACGAAGTGTCGTCTCGTTATTGGGGGAATTGGATTGTATGCTGATTGCCAAGAGTGTAAGCTGATTGTATGCTTTTCCTGTTCAGCTGTTTACAGCATTCACATGCTTGAGAGCATTCGTATGCTTCTCCGGTTTGGTGGTTGTGGTGTCTGAACTGTTGATCTTGAGGAAAGTCCCGTGTAGTGGACTGAAACATCGATCATTTTAAATATGCTTTAATAAAATTTGGATTTTTTATCTGGACCGTGAGTGCTGCTACCTCTTTGGATTTCTTGGATATTTAAAGCCTTGGCTAGTCACCTGGCACACAAGGGACATTTAAAGCGTGAGTGCAAGAGCATTTTTCTTTTTATATATATATATATATATATATATATTTTTTTTTTACATTTACTTTGGTTAAACCAATCTCACCTTCAGGGACCGTATACGGGGACACCGATCCACCATCACCAGCGCATTCCGTGACCAACACAGCGATAAACAGTGGCAAAATATTTCCTCACTTTGGAACACAGACTACCCACTCTACGCTTCACAGCTATTATCCCACCCCTACCTAGAGGAGGAGACAGATCAAAAGTGTTACTACACCGTGAAGCACACTGGATACATCGGCTGGACAATGTAACACCCAGAGAACTTATTGTTAAATCAAAAGTGTAAATATGTAAGTATGTAAATATGTTTAATAGTGCCTTAATTTTGGTGGTTCTTCAAGGTTGGAATATTAGTTCGTAGTCTTGGGGTTGACAATAGATTAACTACAAGTGTCAAACACTGGCATACAAGTGCTTTTGTACAATGAAATGTTTTCCTCAAGTGGGAGTATAAGGTATAAATCCCATTTTCCCAGGTCACAAAAAAGTTTTCATTTAATCCGTGTCAGTCTGGCCTCTAGGTGCTCTCTCTGCTTCACATATAGGCTTTGGTATAAATATTTGTATTATCTGTTTGTAATTAATGGTAGTCACTATGAGTGGACGAAAACAATATACATGTAGTGGTCCAAAGATATAGAAATTATGGGCTGATTGCTTAAAGTTCTGCCCTCTAGCCCAGTGTGGAAACAACTCAGACATATTCTTTGGATCTTTTATTCAATGTTTTCTTATTTTGTTTTGGTGGTTGCCATGGCAGCGATCGGGGGAGTGTCCCGGCACGTCGGGGATGCATGCACGATTACGTCATCAGATGGGGATGGAGTCAGGCGCTTGGACGGACCGGGTCACCCCCTGGATGCAGGCTGCCAGCAGATGTGGTGAGTTTATAATTTGTCATTTGTTATATATTGATTGTTGGTGTTGTATTAAGCTTATCCTGATGAAAGTCTGCTGTGACAGACTGAAATGTTGATTTTTTATTTTATTTATATAAAGTCCTGGGAGTGCTACCTTACTATATTTTGTATTTTATGCTGGTAAGCACCGGGCAAGATTTTCTTAATTACATTAATTACAGTGAGTGCAGGATCCCTTGGATTATATATATATATATATATATATATATATATATATATATATATATATATATATATATATGCACACATATACACACATACATATATACACACACACGCTTTTATATACCGTATATACTCGAGTATAAGCCGACCCGAATATAAGCCAAGGCCCCTAATTTTACCCCAAAAAACTGGGAAAACTTATTGACTCGAGTATAAGACTAGGGTGGGAAATGCAGCAGCTACTGGTAAATTTCTAAATAAAATTAGATGCTAAAAAAATTATATTAATTGAATATTTATTTACAGTGTGTGTATATAATGAATGCACTGTGTGTGTATGAATGCAGTTTGTGTGTGTATGAATGCAGTGTGTGTGTGTGTATGAGTGCAGCGTGTGTATATGAGTGCAGCGTGTGTGTGAGTGCAGCGTGTGTGTGAGTGCAGCATGTGTGTGTGTGTATGAGTGCAGTGTGTGTGTATGAGTGCAGTGTGTGTGTTTGTGTGTTGCAGAGCCTTGGTGGGGGGTGGGCAATTTTATTATTATTTTTTTTTTAATTATTTTAATTAAAAAAAATTATTATTATTTTTTATTATTATTTTTTATTTCATTTAATTATTATTTTTTTATTATAATTTTTTTATTATTTTTTTTTTTTCGTCCCCCCTCCCTGCTTGATACATGGCAGGGAGGGGGGCTCTCACTCCCTGGTGGTCCAGTGGATGGGCACTGTGTAGGAGGGGGGCTGGCAGGGAGCTCTTACTTACCTCTCCTGAAGCTCCTGTCAGCTCCCTCCACCTCCGCGCCGGTCCGTTCAGCACCTCTGCCAGCTCCCAGTGTAAATCTCGCGAGTCTTACACTGTGAGCTGACAGAGGTGCTGAACGGACTGGCGCGGAGGAGGGAGCTGACAGGAGCTGCATGAGAGGTAAGTAAACGCTCTGCAGCCCCCACAGCCCCCAGTCTGTATTATGGCAATGTAAATTGCCATAATACAGACAATTGACTCGAATATAAGCCGAGTTGGGTTTTTTCAGCACAAAAATGTGCTGAAAAACTCGACTTATACTCAAGTATATACGGTACATATATGTATATATGATATATGATGTAAAAAACAGATACAATTCGTATCTTGTAATACCTTTTTTATTGGACTAACAGAATTTTTTTTTAAAATTCTGATTATAAAATTCTGTTAGTCCAATAAAAAAAGGTATTACAAGATACAAATTGTATCTGTTTTTTACATCTACATCACTGGACTAATACAGCTCCAATCTCTACTTGAACACTATGATATATGAGATATATGTGTATATATCTCAAAGTACACTTATAATAAAATCATATATATGCATTATATATGTATAATACATTATACATTGTTTAATAATTTTACAGTATGTTATAAATATGTATTATATATTTATTTTATTATTTTATTTTTACTTTAACTTTTTAGATGTCTGGGGGACTGCCTGACAGCTCAGACAGTCCCCCTGCTGGCAGCTCCATAGACTCCTATTGTGGCCCTGGAGGACTGGGGTGGCCAGTGCTGCTGCAGGGGGACTGCTGCGGTCTCGGGCAGTCTCCCCCGACTGGGATCGCCACCAGTCTCCCCTGACCGGGATTGCCACGGATCGCTGGTCCAGGTACGTCCGAGGCCATTAACGACGGTCAGGAAGGGGTTAAAAAAGGTCCAAAATGAGACGGTATACAATGACGGCTATAAAGCTTAGTCTGGAAAAAGCCAGATCAATATTTTTCATCTTTAAATATTTGTTTCTCATATGGTGTCAATGGACCTGTGCAAGACAGATGTGGTGATCTAAAGAGATCTAATTAGTCTAGTTGTTTAAACTGTAGAACATAATAAATAGTGAAATGACTTTAAGTAAAACTAAATTGTAATTAGTTAGACATTCATTATCAACTGACTCACAGCCAGAATTATTCAAATCTCTTTTTGGTGTGACACCTCTGACATATCGTCAATTCTGAAAAGACTTTACAAACAAGAGTGAAATTCAAGTATATGCTATGATTCTCCAGTCAGTCCTCTGAATAATTGGTACAGGGTGTCATGTGAGCACATTTAAATATTCTTAGTTAGTGAAATGCAATTACAAATGTTATCACTGAAAGGTGCTGCTAATGGCACTTGCTGTCTGTGTTCATCAACTTTTGCTTTTTAGAAATATCTTGCCAAATAGTATGGCCTGTTAATCAGGCAAAAATCAACATCACAATCTGCTCAGTGCCTTAAGGGTCTTTTGTGATTTTGTTTGAATAAAAAGATTAAATATCATGCATGAAATACTCTTAAAAATCTTCACAAATAAAATGAAGTGAGAGTTTGTATGTCAATGTAGTATGCCATAATAGAAAGGTTAACACAGTTTTACTAAAAGTTGAAATCTAGTGAATCAAAATAGTTTTAAAAAAATCCCCAACAGACCATTAGTGGCTAATTTTCATACTGGGTAAATGTAAAGCATGAGGATTCCTGAAGTACATGCATGTGACATCATATGCCTTGTGTATATGAACTGGCACTGCATGTAGCATCCTATTTGTGTATTCTATATGCATCTGCATCCCATGTTTATTATGTGCCTCATCTGCTGTCTGTTTACACAGGCTAAATAAACTTATTTGGAATTGAAAAGCAAAGAACAGTTGATGAACAGACACAGCAATAGGACATTATAAGTACTTTTTAGTGATAATATTTGTAATTGCATTTCATTCACCATAAAATATTTAAATGGTCTGGAAAGTGGAACACCTCTGCAATATAACTACCCACCCTGTGAAACTAAACTTGACAAAAATCAATGTCTGCTCCTCTGAAAAGAGGTCTTTTTTTACCTTTAATTGATCTTTCTTCTACTGACCTAAAAAAAATAAGATGGTTTCATTATAGTATATTACAGGTTATTTACTTGTGCAGAAACACAACATATGTGGATATATTTGTGCTAAGTATTAATTATGGTGGAAGTAAATCCACTTCCTATGCCATAATTGTTTGACAGTGGTCTATGAGCCCCACGTGAACCATGTCCAAACTACTATGTGTTGAGCATTCGTGGTTCAATATGAATAAATTAAGCAAATCTGGATAAATAAATATAAATCTCCTGTTTCTAATTGTAACGGACCGTTTCAGCATAAAAGGGGAAAAATCCGTTTAGGCGATAATTCCCTTTTCACAAAAAGGCACAGCTACTGTAAAAGCACCAAAACTCACGAATTTGGATATAGGTGAATACATCAAACTCCCGAACTGCATACCAGGGAATAAGATAGCACTCCAAACTGGAACCTCACGAATAGCTGCTAGCAGACGAACAGGAAAAGCAGACATCAGCTTACACTCCTAGCAATCAATCTTCCAGCAGCATACAGTGAATCCCCCCAAGAACGAGACAAGGTTCCGTGTTGAAGGTCAAGCAGTGGTCTGTTTATTCAGGGCTACCTGCCCCTGTATTTATGCAGGTCTCCCACCTGGTGGACACTCCCCTAGGGGACCAGATGGAAGACTGAAACAGCAGACAGACATGTATCATTTTCGTACACACAGCCACAATCCTTTCCCACCATGCATCTTGGTTTCCTCCTCTCTGTCCTGGAGATAATTAATTAAGTAATTCAATTATCTCCCAGGACAAAGGCCAGACTCCATTATGCACATGGTGACACAGAAACAGACTATCACTTTAAAATACATACAGACATATTTTATACATAAAACACAGACATGTCACATATCCCCAGATAGCTCAGGTCTGGGTGCACATTATTAGGTGAATGGCACCCAGACTACCCGAATACAGTTTAAGTGCCATGGAGCTAAAGTCTTTAATTATATGAACAGGCTCCATGGCAGGCTATCTGGGTTACTACAGTTCACATAAAACATAAAATACCGAATTTCCCTGCATTCACCAAATTCATACGAATGAGAACCAGGGGCTGGAGGTTCAGCGGTGCCTGCACGTAAAAGTGTCCGATTTTGGTGCATGAAAGCCGGGCAGACAAGCGCTGGCTGCCCGGGGAGCTCCAGAACACCGCCACCTAGCGGCCGCTAAGTGTAACAGCGGCCACACAGTTAACAAGCAATTAAGCTGCGGTTAACCGCAGCTTCAGGGAGGTAAATAGGAGGCACACTCCAGCTTCTGGGTGGCCAATTAACAACACCGGCCGGCTTCCCACGGCCCTGGGGAGGTTGGTGAACGGCTGTTTGTTCGGTAGATGAACTGCTGTGCAGAAAGGGAGAAATAAATCCTTCTGCACAGTAAAATTAACCCTTTAGCTGCCGGTCCATAATCCAAAGGCAGCAGGCGGGCAACCAGGCTCCTCCAATACAATGTGGCGAGATTGGTTTTGTCACACTAATCAATCACAATCTATCACTTTAGCCCATTCATTTCAAATTCCTTGTGTTTTGAGTTGCCCTATGCTTTCCTATTATCAATCTTGATTTTACCTGGAAATACTAATTTAACTCATTGACATGCAAATCAATTTATAACTTTTTTGACATGCGTTTTTCTGAATATTTTTTTTAATTCTGTCTCTCACTGTTAAAATACACCTACCATTAAAATTATAGACTGATCATTTCTTTGTCAGTGGGCAAACGTTCAAAATCAAAAACTTTTTTCCCTCATTGTATATGTAAGTATGTATGTATATATAATTCCAGTTTATTTAAGCCTGACAGCAGCATATCAAGTGAAAAAGATCCCATGCAAATCTTGAGAGAAGTGAGACTTGCCTGTAAGAATGCTCTGATCGGTTTGCTAATTTTGAGTAAAACATATTTATTAGTGTAACAAAGCATGAGGCGCCTGGGTGAACCAGACTAAAGATTAGCACCTAAAGGACTATATTGCTACCGTTCTATTTCCTATGGGTCTAGCCCAAAATTATGTGAAAGAAATATATATACAAATACCCAGTCTTAGTGGAATACTTATTGACATCTCTGTTGCCTTTTACACTGTTGATCATGCTCTCCTTGTTAAAACTCTCCAATCACTCGATCTCTGTGACTCTGTCCTCGTGTGGTTTTCCTCTTATCTCTCCCAACGCTAATTCCGTGTCTCCTTTTCTAATGATCGTAAAAATAGAAATCCAGCGCACTCCCTTATCTACTAAACAGCTACTTGGATTTAATAAAACTAGTCAAATCTGTCAGCATCCAAGTAGCTGTTTAGTAGATAAGGGAGTGCGCTGGATTTCTATTTTTACTGTACTTATTGGCCAACAGCAGCACCCCATTTAAGCATGTTTAGGTGAGTGCAGCCAGCCCCGTGTGTTTCCATATATATTTGGGAGTCTAGCCAGCTCCTTGGTTATGCACGGCCCCCTGTCACAGGTGTCTCATCTCAGGACCCTATTTAGCCTTGTACTGCAGAGAACTCGAGATGGAAGGATTTCCCCAAGTGAGTAGCTCATTTAGTAGACAGTTGGCAGTGAGAGTAGGACCTGACAAAGATGGGGTACATTGACGTTTGTGGCAGGCTTATGCAATATATGATCATATAATGTAACTAAACCCTCATTATTTTTTGCCTAGATTAGGTGTTTTTAATAAAACTAGTCAAATCTGTCAGCATCCAAGTAGCTGTTTAGTAGATAAGGGAGTGCGCTGGATTTCTATTTTTACTGTACTTATTGGCCCCCAGCAGCACCCCATTTAAAGGGAAACTCCAGTGCCAGGAAAACAATCAGTTTTCCTGGCACTGGAGGGTCCCTCTCCCTCCCACCCCCCATCCCCGGTTACTGAAGGGGTGAAAACCCCTTCAGTTACTTACCTCAGGCAGAGACATGTCCCACGTCGCTGCCTGCTCCTCCTCCGCCGCTCCTCCTTCTTCCTCCGTCGGCTGGTGGGCGAGACTGATCCCGCCCACCGGCCGAGGAGTCCCAATGCGCATGCGCGGCAATGCTGCGCATGCGCATTGGCGCACCCCATAGGAAAGCATTGAAAATGAATTTCAATGCTTCCCTATGGGGAATAGAGCGACGCTGGAGGTCCTCATACAGCGTGAGGACATCCAGCGACGCTCTAGCACAGATAATCTGTGCTAGGGACCAGGAAGTTCCCTCTAGTGGCTGTCTAGTAGACAGCCACTAGGGGATGACTTAACCCTGCAAGGTAATTATTGCAGTTTATAAAAAACTGCAATAATTACACTTGCAGAGTTAAGGGTAGTGGGAGTTGGCACCCAGACCACTCCAATGAGCAGAAGTGGTCTGGGTGCCTGGAGTGTCCCTTTAAGCATGTTTAGGTGAGTGCAGCCAGCCCCTTGTGTTTCCTTTTCTAATGATACCTCCTCCCCTCGTCCTGTCTCGGTTGGAGTCCCCCAAGTCCTTGGTCCCCTTCTATTTTCTCTTTATACTGCCTCTCTTGGCAAACTTATTACCTCATTTGGATTCCACTACCATCTGTACGCTGATGACATCCACATAAGTCCATCCTTGCAAGCGCGCTGTCTTGGCGTCATACTTGATTCTGGCCTCACCTTTGAGCCTCACATCCAGTATGTTGCCAAATCCTGTAGATTGCATCTTAAAAACATAGCCCACATTCGCCCCTTTCTTACGCAAGATGCTACCAAGGAGCTTGTTCATGCTCTAGTAATTTCCCGCATGGATTAATTTAACCCTCAGCTAATTGGTCTTCCCAAAAGCTGTAATGCCCCGCTACAGTTTGCAATGAATGCTGCCACCAGACTGATTTTCCTCTCTAGTCGGTCCTTTCACACCTCACCCCTCTGTCAGTCCTTAGTTTGGCTTCCTGTATCCTTTAGGAGTTAATTCAAAGTGGTAACCCATACCTATAAAGCACTGAACAACTCTAGCCCCTCTTATATCTCTTCACAGATCCGTAGGTATGCCCCTTCTCGGTCTCTCCACTCTGCCCTTCTCCGGTCTGCTGCTTGCACCCGTACAGTCAACTCATGCTTGCAGGACTTCTCGCGGGTGGCTCCCTTCCTATGGAATAGCATGCCTGCCTACCGCCATCAGACTCTCCCCTAGTCTTCAGTTTAATAATAGTAATAGCAGCCATTCTTTAAAGGACTGTCCAAATACACAACAAGCTAAAATCACTGTTTAGTAGATACATCTCCAATAAAACCATTCATGCATTTATTATACATTTTATTAATGGAGAAATGAGACGCAGCTAGGTCACTTGTTATCTGGGGCTGAAATATATGTTGGCACCCTCCCTCAAATTTTAAACTTTTGTGTGTTCGCACCCAATCATCCCCTTTTGTGTTTCTCCCAACCCTTCTTGAGTGTTTCTCCTAATCCCCCTTTCAACCTTGTGTGTCTCTTAAACCACATTACTTCTTATGTATCTCTTAACCTCACGTATCTCTTGTCTGTTTCCTATCCCTCTATACGCTTTTGCCCCCCACCTACATACACAATAGAAATGCAGTCATAAATGCACTCGCACACAAGCATAAACATGCACAGTCACATACACAGACACACAATCTCACACAGTAATATCATAAATAATTGCATGATTATACACACAATCATTTACACATAAATATATCTTGACACACAATGATATCCATACACAAGATGCACACAGTCACCTGCGCATGCACATAGTTACATATGATCACACATCAAGATGCACAGAGTCAGATAGGCACAGTCACACAGTAGTCAGTTGCAAACAGTCATTCACGTACACTATATTACATACAGTTACATACAGAAACACATGGAAACATGCACACAATCACAAACACTGCACACATTGCAAAGGCACACAGTCACACACAGTTACAGGTACACACAGTTAAATCACAAAGTCAGTCAGACACCACACACATAATCACAGGCACACAGTTACAAAACATAGTCACAGTCACTGTTACAAGGACACAGTTACAGTCACACCCAGACACACCCACACACTTAGAGACATATACAGTTACATGCACGCACACACACAGTCACAAGCATAGATCCACATACAGTTATAGAAACACACACAAAGTCACAGACACCCACACACAGTTACAGGCTTATACACAATTACAGCCACACACCTGCACACAGTTACAGTCACACACATGTACAGGCACACACACAATTAAAGATACACACAATTACAGTCAAACACACACAGTTGCAGCCACACACAGAGGTCACTGTCACACACAGTCACACACCGAGTCACACTCATACATACACAGTTACAGGCACACACAGTCACATAAATTTTCACAGTCACACACACTGTCACCAAATCTGAATCTTGAGTCCTACCTTTATAAGTACTGGTGGTGCAGGAGGAGATATCAGGAAATGTGGAACACATTTCCTGATGTCTTGAGATTGGGAAAGCTGGAACAGCTGCCTGAATCGCACTCAGCATGCCCTTTTTTCCAGAAAGGCATGGCTGGGCCTGCCTGGGCCTGTGAAGTGTGTCTTTTCACTTTCTGCTTTGTTGGAGGAGTCACAAGGGCACATGCTCCCCCAGCCCCTCTAGTTTTATCACCGATTGGGGGTATATCTAAAAACAGCTTGTAAAAGATTTTGTCTGAAGCCTTTGAAATCCCTCCCCTTCTTCCCAAACCCAGACATTCTGTGTCTGTCCCAACAGGCTTCCCGATGCAGCTCAATGAGAAGTCTTTGAATGGCAGGTACACCTGGCAATTCACTGCATTTTGAGTTTAGCTCCAAGAAATGAAGCAAATCAGGAACAGAAATGGTTGGCTGATTGACAATCGGATGGGTGCAACCAGGTTCATTTATAAAAATGTCAATTTCTATTAAAATCTGCATTTTTTTGTAAAATGAATATAGAGGATACACTATTCACACAAGAAGCACTTCAGCACGCAAAAGCGGCTTTAGAGGCTGTAGTGTCCCTCTAAGTACTTTGATTTTAACTTTGCTTTCAATTTTTAGAGTGCTTGTAAAGTTAATCTCAACTATTTAATTTACTTAATCAGACAACTATTTAATTTACTTCATCACTCTCCTGTACCCCATGTTCTTCTTTCTGATTCAGTTGTAATTTTTTTTATCATTTTATATGAGTGAATATACACTGGACTCTCATCTGTACTTGCTCATCATGGCAGCTACAATTACTGCAAAATTATATTCTTTATTAATGGTTTGAAATAAACTGAACACCCCAGCCAGAACCTTTGTTCACTGATTATGCTTTAAGTAAAAGTAGGTTTCTTACCCAGCTGGGGATGGCTTTGGTTAATGCTCTTTACTGCCACTTTGTATATTTTATTATATCTGCAACAAAGTGTAATAGTTGCTTACCATTAAAATGAAATTCATTAAGATTTGCATCTCCTTTCCCAGTTTAACAATTTAATATAATTCGTCCTGAATTGCTTGTAAAATAATATGGTCATGAGGATTTATTTTCACTTTGTTTTGGTACACCCTTAGATATTATCTAATTTACTAATCATTTTCCTTATTCTGGAAGGAATAAAAACACAGGAAGCATACATATTAAGCTTCTTAGTTACAGTCTAGAACATTTTAAATTAGCTCACCCTGGGACAGAAATGCTGAACATTAAATTAATTTATCTTACCCAATCATGAGGAAGTAACAATTAATTAATCAAAACATGAACCCAATCTTGCCAGTTGTGATTGTGGTTGGAATCTCTCACCTAATAGGTTAATTACGTAGACCTCTCCTTTTAACCATCTTCTGGCTAATTATCTTCTCTTGGTTTCTGGTCCCAGCTGATTAGTCCTGCTATTGGCATGATATTCATGTGACCACTATGCTCGGTAAATCACTGGTTGTCTGTTATACAAACTGCAAACTGCCCCAGAATCTTTTCTTTTTTTACTTCTCTATTACTTCCCTTTTAAAGCTCTTTTATGACTTGTGACAAAGGTTAAAAAATTGTAAAAAAATAAAAAATATATTAATGTTAATTTGATCTACATATACCTAGTATCTTGGTGAATGTGGCGGGTCACCAGTGTATCGCCGCCACGAACTCCCTTTACTAGTATGAAGTAACTCTGTCCAACCGCTGAAGTGATTATAGCTGGTATATCTTTCCGCCCATACATTAGTCAAGACTGAATGTTGGGAGTAGATCTCTGATTTTATACACAGAATTGATACACAGACCCCCAGCATGGGGTCTTCAAACAAAACCATACAAACTCCTCCCAGGCGTCTCTGTGTCTGGTAGATAATTGAGTCAAAAGCCAGCTAATTCAATTATCTCCCAGTTACAGAACAAAATTCAAATTTTCACAAAAACACACCAAAACCCCATTAGTTCCACAGAGGAACCCCATGTCCTATATCCCCGGATAGCCCAGATCCGAGCACCCAAGTTGTCCAAATAGTGCTCAGATCTATTCGGTGTAGTGGAATTGCCACTGGGGTAAAGTTTTGACCGGCCAGCCACGAGGTCATAGCCCAAAACGGTTACAGGGAGAAGGTGGCTACGGCCGGACAATGTCCGAGAGCTCCTGTGCAAAAATGACCAAATATTCCCCTTGGCTCTTATATAGCAAATATTCCTCGTAGGTCACAGAGTCTTTTCCCCAAAGAGCGCTCTTCTGGCTTGCTTGTAAATGGAGCAGGTGGCAGTACAAATTCACCGAGATTCATGAGCTGTCGTGTCCGAATATAGTTCCATGTGCTCCACAACAAAGTACCGTTGCCTGTGTTCAGCAGATAAGATGGCCGCCATTCCATTGAGCACGTGTGTTCGGTTATACGAATGGCAGCCTCCCAGGAAGAGTACTTGTGTTAACGACCTTCTTTGAAGTTAATGAGCCAGAGGTTGGTCTGTCTCTCGGGAATTTAAAAAGATGAACATGAAATTCCATTCGGTAACTGAACAGGGGGTGTATATACGAATTTGAAAGAGAAATAATCCAAGTGATGGAGTATTCCTTCACAGTAAACACATGCATGGATATATTAAATGTTTACAGGATTTACACATCTGTTTTTGCTGTTGATCCAAAAGAAGGCAAAAAAAAAATTTAAGTACTTTCCAATTTTGCAAAAAATTAGGAAAGAATTAATTTTGACTGGCAGTCAGATCTCTCTTTGGATCAAGAAGCGGTTACCCCACCTATGAAAAATAATATCCCTGAATATTATGTTTTTGCAAATAGTCATCCAGTTGATGTTTAAACATTGATAAAACCACCTCTATAGGCAGAGAATTCCACATCCTATTTGTTACTGTGAAAAAAACTTGCCTTTGCTTTAGTCTAAATTTCTTCTCTTCCAGTCTAAATGTATGGTCTCATGTCCTATGTATAATTCTGTTTATGAATAGATTTCCAGACAATGGTTTGTATTGGCCTGTATATATTTATATAATGCTATCATATCCCCTCTGAGGTGCCATTTTTCCTAAACTAAACAGATGTTGTCTATAATAATTCCCAAAACTTTCTCATGTATTGTTATCCCTATTTCAATACCATTTAGGAAGTAAGTCTCCCAATATGTTTAAATCTCTCTGCAGCAAAGTCATATCTTGTTCACATTGTTTAACTTTACAGAGTTTTGTGTCTCATGCAAACACTGACACTTTACTTTCAATGTCTATTTTAAGACCATTTATAAATATGTTGAATAGAAGTGGTTCCAGAACTGCACAGCTGGACAACTCTCTGTGCTCTATCTATAAGCCAATGTTCTACCCAAGAACAAGAATTGTTATCTAGGCCAGATTATTTTAGTTTAAAAACTGACCTATTGTGTGGTACCAAGTTAAATACCTTGGCATAATTAAAGTATATCACATCCACAGCAACTGTGGTTGACTTTGCTCTCTTTCGCTATAACTTTTACATTTTTTTAGTTTAGTCCATCACTTTTTTGCATACATTATTGGCTTTCTTCATCTTATATGGGATTCCTCATAATTATTACCCAATAATATATTCTGAAAAGTGTTAATTTCTAATATTTGTTTGAAGATATTCAATTTGTCCACAATGTTTTTTTTAAAAGGTTTATGCCAGTCAATAAGTTGTAAAGCTGCCTTATATTATTACAATTTGTCTTTTTAAAATGATGTTTTAGTATATTCGTGTGTTTTTTTTTCAAATGACACCACTCTTTCCCAAGTGCTCCCTTGCTTAAATGTTAGTCAAAAGTTCAACATTGTTTGTTACAGCCAGATCAACATTTTAGTTGGTGCTCCTAACAATTTTTGAATGAAGGTGTCATTTAAAAAGTTCAAAAACCTGATTTACCTTGCTGAAGTACTAGGCACGCTATCCCAATAATTAAAGTGTTGCCCAAATGTACAGCTTTCCTAATTTACTCCAACAGGTGTTCTTTCTCATCAATATCCACATTAGATGGTTTATAACATATCTCAAACCATAGTTGATTTACCCTGTTTTGCCCCAAGCAGATGTCTACCCATAAAGCTTCCACATTTTCCCAATTTTCCTAGTCACATTGCACTTGCTCAATATTTGGCTTTAATTCAAGGTTAAGATACCAAAAGACCCACCTTCCATATTTTTTCTATCCTTCCAAAATAATATATAACCATTTACGTGAACTGCCCAGTGAGGTGTCTTATCGCACCTTGTTTCCTTTATGCCAATTATGTCATATTGCTTAGTGTATAATATTGCCTCTAGTTTCCCCATATGATTGTTTAGGTTCCTTGCATTAATAAGAATACATTTATATTATCATGAGTCACTTGTACTCTATGTACATTTTTATTACCATTATATATATCCTATGTTCTGATCTTGCCCCTCCATCACAAATCCCCTTGCGCTGTGCTAAAGACCATCTTCTTTCTGTTCTATATTCATTATGTAGAGTTCTGTGTCAACCTACCAACCTTCTAGCCATCTTGTCTTCCAGCAAGAGCAGACCCTCTTCCATTTAGGTGTAATCTATCATGGCTATATAGATTGTACCCAAGCACAACATCAGTCCAGTGTTCCTTCCTACACGATATTAGACATTGATCTCCCTAATCTCCCACTGCCTTTCGACTGTAGCGCATAGCACAGATAACATCTCTGAAAATACTACCTTGGAGATACTTTCCTTCAGTTTACTTACTAATACCCTGGCCTGAAATCATTCTCTAGGACCCTCTATTTCCACTGACTTTGTCATTGGTACCACTATGGACCATGACAGCTGGGTCATTCCAGCCCCTTCCCTTTAAAGACTATCAATCTGACTAAAACCTGGACTGTGGCATGCCGGAGGGGGATCCATGGCAAAACTCCCATGGAAAATTACATAGTTGATGCAGAGTCTAATTTTAATCCATAAAGGGCATAAATCACCTAACATTCGTAAATTGTTTGGAATAACGTGCTTTAAAACATCAGGTATGATGTTGTATCGATCAGGTAGTGTAAGGGTTATGCCCGCTTCACAGTGACAGACCAAACTCCCCGTTTAACGCACCACAAACAACCGCAAACAGTCCATTTGCACAAGGTTGGATACCAAGCTAGCCATGTCCCGTTCCTTGTCCTCACTGATGTCATTGAAGGTCTCTTCCTCCACCCACCCACGTACAACACCAAGGGTCCCTGAAAGGTGACAACAAGTCCCCTGGGACGCCTGCTGTGTTTGGTCTTCCACCTCCTCAAAGCCACCTTCCTCCTCTGACTCCTCTTCTTCAGACTCCTATTTCTGCGTTGCCTCTCTCTGCATTATTATAAGATGTGTTAAGTAGTACTATTCCTATCAGTTTAATCCCTGTTACGTCCCCTATCAGGGGACGTGTATACGGCATCAATTTTAGGAGCCGAGAGATGGAAAAAGATGCTTGGTCGGTCCTCCTACTTCAAATTTGGGGCACTGCGCGTGCAATCTAATGTGCCACCAGATAGCAGTGGTGTGTTAAGTAGTACTATTCTTATCAGTTTAATCCCTGTTACATCCCCCTCATAAGGCCTTTATTAGTCGAATGTATCGCCCACTGTCAGTCCCTTCGGGATCCATCCCTCATTCATCTTAATAAAGGTGAGGTAATCTAGACTTTTTTGACCTAGGCGACTTCTCTTCTCAGTGACAATACCTCCCGCTGCACTGAAGGTCCTTTCTGACAGGACACTTGAAGCGGGGCAGGCCAGAAGTTCTACAAGCAGCACACAAACTCAAATTTGGATAGCTCAGGCCACAGGTCAAGCCTGCACACCCAGTAGTCAAGGGGCTCATCGCTCCTCAGAGTGTCGATATCTGCAGTTAAGGCGAGGTAGTCTGCTACCTGTCGGTCGAGTCGTTCTCTGGACCTCGAAGGGCTGTGGTGATGCGTAGGACTTAAAAAACTCTGCATGTCCTCCATCAACAACACGTCTGTAAAGCATCCTGTCCTTGCCGGCGTGGTCGTGGGAGGAGGAGGATTACTTTCACCTCTTCCCCAGTTAGATTCCCGTTGTGCTGTGACATCACCCTTATGCGCTGTGTAAAGCATACTTTTTAATTTATTTTGGAACTGCTGCATCCTTTCCAACTTGCAGTAATTCGGTAACATTTCCGCCACTTTCTGCTTATACCGGGGGTCTAGTAGCGTGGACACCCAGTACAGGTCGTTCTCCTTCAGCCTTTTTATACGAGGGTCCCTCAACAGGCACGACAGCATGAAAGACCCCATTTGCACAAGGTTGGATGCCGAGCTACTAATATCCCGTTCCTCGTCCTCAGTGATCTCACTGAAGGTATGTTCTTCCCCCCAGCCACGTACAACACCAAGGGTACCAGATAGGTGACAACGAGCACCCTGGGATGCCTGTTGTGGTTGGTCTTCCTCCTCCTCCTCAAAGCCATATTCCTCCTCTGACTCCTCTTCCTCACAATCCTCTTCCAGTGTTGCCGCAGGTCCAGCAAGCGATGCTGATAAGGCTGTTTCTGGTGGTGATGGTGACCACAACTCTTCCTCTTCCTCTTCACGCTCATCTACGGCCTGATCCAGCACTCTTTGCAGGGCACGCTCCAGGAAGAAAATAAATGGTATGATGTCGCTGATGGTGCCTTCGGTGCGACTGACTAGGTTTGTCACCTCCTCAAAAGGACGCATGAGCCTACAGGCATTGCGCATGAGCGTCCAGTAACGTGGCAAAAAAATTCCCAGCTCTGCAGAGGCTGTCCTAGCACCCCGGTCATACAAATAGTCGTTAACGGCTTTTTCTTGTTGGAGCAGGCGGTCGAACATTAGGAGTGTTGAATTCCAACGTGTCGGGCTGTCGCAAATCAAGCGCCTCACTGGCATGTTGTTTCACCGCTGGATATCTGAAAAGTGCGCCATGGCCGTGTAGGAACGCCTGTAATGCCACACACCTTCCTGGCCTGCTTCAGGACGTCCTGTAAGCCTGGGTACCTATGCACAACGCGTTCTATGATCAGATTACACACATGTGCCATGCACGGCACATGTGTCAACTTGCCCAAATTCAATGCCCCCAACAAATTTCTTCCGTTGTCACAAACCACTTTGCCAATCTCCAGTTGGTGCGGAGTCAGCCACTGATCCACCTGTGCGTTCAGGGCGGACAGGAGTGCTGGTCCGGTGTGACTCTCTGCTTTCAGGCAAGTCAACCCCAAGACGGCGTGACACTGCCGTATCCGGGATGTGGAATAGTACCTGGGGAGCTGGGGGGGGGGTGCCGTTGATGTGGAGCAAGACGCAGCAGCAGAAGAGAACTCAGCCGAAGAGGTTATGGAAGAGGATGGAGTAGGAGGAGTAGAGGAGGTGGCAGCAGGCCTTCCTGCAAGTTGTGGCGGTGTCACCAACTCCTCTGCAGAGCCACGCATTCCATGCTTGGCAGCCGTCAGCAGGTTTACCCAATGCGCAGTGTAGGTGATATACCTGCCCTGACCATGCTTTGCAGACCAGGTATCAGTCGTCAGATGGACCCTTGCCCCAACACTGTGTTCCAGACATGCCATTACTTCCTTTTGCACACTCGAGTACAGGTTGGGGATTGCCTCTTGTGCAAAGACATTTCGGCTGGGTACCTTCCACTGCGGTGTCCCAATAGCTACAAATTTTTGGAACGCCTCAGACTCCACCAGCTTGTATGGTAAAAGCTGGCGGGCTAAGAGTTAAGACAAGCGAGCTGTCAGATGCCGGGCAAAGGGGTGACTTTGTGACATTGGCTTCTTACGCTCAAACATGTC
The DNA here is from genome assembly GCF_036172605.1 of Pelobates fuscus. Lineage (NCBI taxonomy): Eukaryota > Metazoa > Chordata > Amphibia > Anura > Pelobatidae > Pelobates > Pelobates fuscus. The sequence continues at coordinate 295,045,646 of NC_086320.1, forward strand.
CTTGACAGACACCTGACTGTGGGCAGGAACTGCTCAAGGCGAGAGACGGAGTGGCGGATGGTTGAGAGGGGGCAAGGAGGACAGCAGTGGTTGACGTGGCTGAAGATGCTGGACCAGGAGGAGGATGGCGGCTTTGAGTTTGTGTGCTGCTTGTACTCATGTGTTGATCCCATAGGTGTTTGTGATGTGGGATCATGTGCCTTCGCAAAGCAGTTGTACCTAGGTGGGTGTTGGACTTCCCACGACTCAGTTTCTTTTGGCACAGGTTGCAAATGGCATCGCTGTTGTCAGAGGCAGACACACCAAAAAAATGCCACACTGCTGAGCTCTGCAATGACGGCGTTCTGGTGGTGGCAACAGCATGCGTTGATTGGCGTGCTGTCTGGCTGACCCCGGGTGCCGATGCATGCTGTCTGACTTTGCCACTAGCTCCTTGCGATGACCTCACCCTGCTTCCAACTCGTCTCCTCCTCCTCTCTGTCTCCCCATCTGAACTTTTCCCCTGTTCTTCTTCTCTTCTAGAGGGCACCCACGTGACATCCAACGACGCATCGTCATCATCAACCGTTTCACTTGTATCTGACAACTCAGCAAAGGAAGCAGCAGCGGTACAACATCATCATCACACCGTACGTCCATGTGTGTAATGCTGCCTGACTGAGACATATCCCTGTTATCTACATCCTCTGGCAATAATGGTTGCGCATCACTCATTTCTTCCAACTGATGTGTAAATAACTCTTCTGATAGATCAAGTGAAGCGGCTGTGGTGCTAGTGTTGGTGGTGGCGGCAGGCGGGCGAGTGGTAACTTGAGAGGTGCCTGAAGCTAAGCTGGAGGAGGATGGTGCGTCAAGGTTCCGAACAGAAGCTGTAGAAGATTGGGTGTCCTGTGTTAGCCAGTCAACTATGTCCTCAGAACTTTTCGAGTTCAGGGTACGTGGCCTCTGAACACTGGGCATTATTCTAGGGCCAAAGGGAATCACAGCACCACGACCACGATGGCCCCTGCGGGGTGGCCTGCCTCTGCCTGTCATTTTTTTTTGGATAAGTGGTACTATGCGTGCAAGTTACTGTGACAACAGATATGAGTGGCACTGGCAGAAGTTGGCAGAGTATACGCTGTGAGCCTGACACACACACTGGCAGACAACTAACTGCTATTCAATCTATTACAGTCAAATGTTTTTTTTTTTTTTTAAATGTACACTACTGTTACACCAGATATGAGTTGCACTGGTGTGACACTGTGCCCTGGCAGGCCCTGAAACGCACACGTGTGAAGGAAACTGACTGCTATTATATAACAGACAAAGTTTTTTTTGTAAAATGCAAGCTATTGTGACACCAGATATGAGTGGTGGCACTGGGCAAATGGGCACAGTATACGCTGTGAGCCTGACACACACGCTGGCAGGCAGGCAACTGCAATTAGATTACACAAAAAAAAACAAAAAAAAACAGACTGATGTTTTAGCCCTAATAAGGGCTTTTTGGGGTGCTGTCCTTACAGCAGAGATCAGATGAGTCCTTCAGGACTTTAGTGGACACTGAATACACTAGTCTAGCTATCGATTTCCCTATTAAATCAGCAGCAGCTACACTGTCCCTCCTCTCACTAAGAATGCAGCTCCCAGGGGGCGGGGCCTAGCTGTCATGGAGTAAAGAAGCACTTCGTGTGAGCTCCCTCAATATCTCACTTTAAGCAGCTATCAACAAGCGCATTTCACCGCAGAAGGGGATGACCCAGCAATGTTGCTCCTACCTTACCGACCCGACATGCTTAATAGTGGTCAGCAACTCGACAGAGTCTTACTTACCTCCGCGTGGCAAGTGTGGGCTGGTGCTCACCGGGCGGGAGAGGCGGCCGATCTTCCCAGCAGGAGCTCCGTTTCCCCCCCCCCCTCGGACCGGTGGGGGTTATCCCGGTCCACCCCTGAGAGGCTGTCTGGAGCTAATGGACGCACAGGGCACAGCCGCCCAGGCTGACATACTCATCTGCGACTCTCCCAATATGGCGGCAGCCGCGTGTCCACCTGGTACCAGCAAAGCATGGCAGGATATTGAGTCTAAGCTGGACAGACTCTTTAATCAATTTTGGAAGCAAATAACAAGCAGGAAGCCCCAAATAGCTCCACCACAGCCCCAACAAGCTCCACCACAACTAAGCGAAGCAGTCCCCATTAAAATCCACCAACGCAAAAGGCGTCGAAGACGGGACCGGAGGCACAAACAGAAATGCAGAGCCTGCCCCATGTCAAGCACTTGCCACCACAATCCCGCACCGGACGTGAAGCACCACCGGGACAGATCCGACCACCCGACAAAACAAGCTTCCACCACCTCAAGCCGCGAACCCGGCACTCAGCCAGAGACTTGCCTTTGTTGTTCCAGGTATCAGGCACTCCCAGGGTCTGCACCTGGCGCCCAGAAGGGACCGGATGAGCACAAGCAGTAAACAGCAGCCTGCCAAGCATGTCCCACTATAGCCGATCCTCCACACATGCCTTTGATCACATGAACTGCTCTCTGCACATTAACTAATCGTAGCAAGCATTTAAACATGTCATTATTTCACCTCCTAAAGAGTTTATTGTCGTAGTTCCTTACATGCCTTTACCTTAACCGTTCATGTATTATGTTATTCACTAGTCTCATTTCATGGGGCGACTCACACTTGATTTATAATTAGTGGTGGAGCTGCTGATATAAATACACAGTTGATAACGTGCAAGCTACACCCTAAACATGACAGCCATCTTTCACAACAATGTACTGCTATATACCCATACCCTCAGTGCAACTAGCCATGATATACGCACGTTCAGCCTAGCATGCTCAAATATAACACACTTCTGTCTAAAAAAAAAAAAAAGAATGCAGCTTCCAAATGAATCTAAAATGGATGCTGTCCAGGAGGTGGGAGGGTCTGGGAGGGAGGGTCTGCTGCTTATTGGCTGGAATGTGTCTGCTGACTGTGAGGTACAGGGTCAAAGTTTACTCAATGATGACGAATAGGGGGCGGACTGAACATCGCATATGTTCGCCATCCGTGGCGAACGCGAATAAGCTATGTTCGCCAGGAACTATTTGCCGGCGAACTATTCGGGACATCTCTATGTAGGAGTTTAAATAGTTAAGTGAAGTATTTCTGCATGTTATTAACGCAAACCTTCAGTGTTTTTTTTTAGAAAAGGTGAAATGCTGTCCAGCCGGCAAGACTAAAACAATTGCATGCTTGCTGGAGATTAAATAATATCAAATTTTGCAAGAAAAGCGCTTTTTACATCTCACGTGAAAGGGGACCCGTAAAATTCTGCTGTTCAAATCGTGAATCCACGTTTCCATTTTCAAATTGACTAATCCTGAAAATCATTCTTTTACTGATAAAAATGATTAAATGGACAAGGAGACTCCTTATAAAGGAGTACCATTAGGGGAGTATTGTCCAGCTCAGAGTTAACTCTACTTTTAAAGTGCATTGCATTGTTTGTGTCAAAGGAAAAATTATGTTAACCATTACGATTATGGAAAAAAAAAATGGATGTATAGGATAGGTATAGAATAAGATTCATCTAGTATGCCTCATTGATCATAGGGTAATTATGAAATTGTATTTTTAATAGAGATCAGACAATTGCTGATATTTATAAGTGAGGCAATTCTAATCTACTAAACTATTGTATTATATTTGTATTGGTAAATTGAAAGCATTGAAAGCAGACCCAGAAGAGGATAAATAAATAATATAACCATTTCACAAGGAGCCAAGTTATGGGAAGAGGTCACCCAATTAACTCACTAACAGGTTAAAATTGTTTTCCTGATAAGCATATACAATTTAGCTTTTGTGGTTAGACTTTTTGATACTCAATTTGAACTATGTCCCAATAACATCCTTGCCAGGTACAGGAAGCAATATGGTTTTTAATATTTGCAATATTTGAGTGTTTTTAATTTTTTCTGACAATGGTAAAGTAGCTAACCGCATGTCTGCATTATGCCCATGACCCAGACTGTCAGTATTACAAACCCTATATGAAGACTCTGCTTTCACTGTTTATGTATACACCCCTAGACAACCATGCTTTACATACACCATTTAACTATACATTAAACCTTCAAAAGCTTATTACTATTATATCTGTGTGTTACACAAGGAGGGTGTGTGGCTTAGGTAATCTCACCCTAGCATTATTCATTATAGGGAAAAAAGACAATAAGTTAGGATTTTATAGTAATATATTGATACTTTTTGAGTAATTCTGAATTACATGGTTCATGTTTTTAATATTTTATATATAGTTTTGGGTGTTAATCCAAGAGTATTGAATTATTTGCGATTATTAAAGTAATTCATAGAGATTATCAAATCAAGGTTTAAGTTTAGGAACAGAGTTTTATTGGGAATTATCCCCATATGTGTATGTTAAGATTATATATATAGATTTTGTCAGTTTGTCACTTGCTCGAGAAAGACAGATTGCATGAAATATAAGAAAAACTGAGAACAGTACATGTTACACAAGTTAAACATTTAATTTTAGTTTCTATTTTGACTTTTAGCTAGGTAATAGATTCATTGATGTCCTATTGATCCTTGTGTTTGTATGATTGTAGAGACCGTTCTGGAGTGTTTTTTTTTTGCCGCCTGATTTTTGGAACTATACACCAATATCTCTGGCTGAACCTGTACTACCTATTTTGCAATTAAATCTGTTTGGTCAAAATCCATGCAGGCCGAAGAAACTGTGTGGAAGCTGACATTGTCTTGTTGTCAGCCAGATGGCTACCCTAAGCTATTTTATGGAACAAAATATATGGTGGCCAAATTTATACTCCTTGAAGGACTTATTCTATTTTTCTGAACTATTGAACTACTTTGATATTTTTTATTTTTGTAGAGTTAGCCGGAGAGAGAGAGGAAGTGTTAGCTGACCCAGGGAAGGATGTAGTATGTGTCGTTGATGTATGTTGAGTGTGCCAAGGATGGATTCCCATGTTTTGAGGAACTGCGTGTGGATATGACCGGTTTTGACTGGACTGTTGGAATAGGGACATGATTAGGAGACATAGAATGCAAAGTCCTGGTTGGAATTACTGTCAGAATTGCAAGTGAGAATATAATTTATCTCATGATTTAATATGTAAGTGGGCCTTTTCAATCAATCAAGAAGTGTTTCCCAATTCCAGCTCCACTGGTATCTGATTATTTAAGAGTGTCATCCGTGGCTCAACATCACCCTGGGGGAACAGAGGTGAAGCAATAAACTATAAGTCCCACAGAACTGGCTAGCAGTTCTAGATATACCTCAGGGATGTGTGGAAGCCCGGCGGGCACTCCAATGTGATCACGTCTTGATCAAAGAGGGGAAATTAAGGGTTAAAATTGTCTATTGCCTTACCTTTTAGTTAATTCACTTGAAGGGCTTAATCTAATAACTGCTGACAAATACTTACTGATTGTGTAACCAAGGGGATATTGAAACTGTGAAAAATCTGCCAAAAGGAACATTGAAACCATACCATGTCAATGCGACCTAGAACATGGCCTGTTGTTATTGTCAGAGGTTCTTGAGTCAATACTATCAGGAATGTGTATACATGCTTCTAATCATGCAACTGTACCTTTTGAATTTGTATAAAAACTCTGCCTATGGACATTAAAATTGGAACTCGTTTGGAAACAGCTACCTTGTGTGTGTGTCTCCTTATTTTTTCCCGAAGTACTCTGAGGAAAACAGGTACCTGACCATCAACTAGAAGCTACTTTCCCCCAACAGGGGCCATAGAGTGGATCATTTGTGCATAGGTATTATCTGACCATGTTGGCACCTTGTTGCGAGTAAAAGGTGTTTCTTATAAAATGGTCAGTTGTTCATCATGTTTTATACCTTCCTGAATAATTTTTATGAGTAGTGTTTCAATGTTTAAATGTGAAAAGTCTTATATTAAGTATGTGTAAGTACAACACTAGCCAAATACATTTGCAAGGAGAAATGTTAGGAAACATAACACTGCAAACTAAAAAAAATAGATAAAAAGAACCAAACTAAAGTATATATAAATAACAATATTGTCCTGACCGCACCTATGCAGAGAACTTATATTTATGCATTCAACAAGTATTTCTAATGCAATAAGGTCCTGGAGTTACAGCCAAGGCCATAAATAAATAAGTTCGGGGTAAGGAACCAGAAATGACCATTTTGGTGGTCTGGACAGAAGTAAGATCATTGAACATTGAATAGTGCAGAAGCTAGGGAGCCGGCTGTGAGACATATCCAGTACAAATAAGGCTGCTGCCCTTAACCAGGAGATTAAACCTCAGACGAGAAGCATATATATCAGAATTGTGGTGAAGTAAGCACACTATAATAGTAATAATTGTAAATAAAGTATATGCTATGGAGTATTAGTGGAGGACAGAATGGTATGTCAAGATTCAAGACCCAATTGCTGCCAGTCTTTCTTGAGGTTTGGGAGTCGAGCAAAAGTGGACCTCCTTGCATATGGAGTGATGATTAAGGTGCCCTGTTATTTCACAATATCTCAACTTATAACAACAACATTACCATAGTGTGTTGTCTTTCCAAATCTGTGTCCTGTTATCTGCTATGCTGTTCCAGACTTCTTAAGTTGTGAGTATCCAACAAATATGAATGATCTAAGCTCTTTTACAGACTTTTCTCTTATATTGTCCAGGTATCCAGCTACCGTGTATGATCTATGTAAGTTTAAGATTACTCCTGTGTTGCCATACTAACCTCTGTGTACCCATTCCTGATTAACCTATCTAGTGCAGCCTGGCCAATATTTTGCATTATGACTGGTGACGCCGAGCAAGATACCACAGATTCAATCTATCAGGGATATCAGCTGTTATAGTGAAAGCATGCATTATAAATGAATAAAATAAATAAAACACTCTATTGGTAAACACAATACGAAATGTAATGTAACACAATCATATAAATTGTTTGGTTAAAAATACATTTTGCACACATATAGCAGATTAAAGCGTAAATATTTAGCTAGAATGTTATAGTACCTATTGTCTCTCTATTAAGGAAGTCACTTTCAGAAACATGTGAGCTCTAAGTGCATTTGGTTCTTGCTACAGATGTTCTGAACATCACTGGTTTGTCATCATAAGCAGAAAAAAAATCATAATCATAACTGTTTAAAAAGGGGCAAAGAATGAAAGATCCATTAGTACCAAAAGAGAGCAACAGATTGCCAAGAAAAACATCATGCCAAAATAGCTAAGGACGGCAATACAATTAACATGTCATTCTGAGGCTAAAAACAGATGGCTTGAGCACTTTGCTTTTTGGGGAATTTACAGTGTATGCCAGGAAGAAGACAACAAAATTCTTGTTTTTTGCTTGAAAGGAAAAAATTAATGGATGCAGAATTGTCTTTTCATATCTAAAATTTTAAATGCTTTAGAAAACATTACTGTGAAGATTAAAAATACTTTGTGACTACAGAGCATAATGTACAAAAAAGAAATTGTGCAAAATAATTTTGTACTTAATTGTACTTAATGTCACATTTGGTTGTGGTGATTAGAGAATAAACTTTAAAAATTTTGGACAAAACAGCAGATTTTAAGCTACAAAAGTGAGTACAAAATACAATATGTAGTGTCATATTCTTTATCCTATATAGCCCGATATAGCCCTAATTGTCAACCTGTATCTCTAATCCTATCCATATCCCTGTATCTCTAAATCTATCAGGAGTGATCTCCTATCTATGGCCTTTATGGCCAAAGGTGTAGATTTTTCTAGCATAATATTGTTAGACCTCCCTCATGTGTGAGGCTCAAGGCAGGAGACATATACAAACTTCTATAAAATCAATTATTTGGGGAGAGATATGTTTTGAGTGAGCTCCTCTCATATCCTAGCAATATGTGTAATTTTCTACCTCACCAAACTCAATCTAAACCGATCCCAGCGACTTATCAGATTATTGCTCCAGGGCTTGAAGCATGTTTCCTGGAGCGCAACGGTCGAGAGGGGCGGCTGATCTCCCAGGTCAGAGTGACCTTGCTGAACTCAACATCGTGGGGGCACCCTGCTACACCCTCCTTTGGACCGGAGGGGGTAATACCGGTCCACCCCTGGGAGGCTTTCCTGACCTGACACACACTCCTTGTGCAACCAGAGGGGCCACTGGAAAAACGAGCAAGGTACCTAATATGGCAGACACCACGTGGCTCCCTAGCACCACCGTAGTACATCATGGTATCCTGTCCAGACTGGACAAAATCTTTGAAAACCTCTGGAGGAAACTGGAGGGCAAGATGCAGCAGGCTGCCCCACGACAGCTAAGGGAACACTCATGCCATACAATGCCTATCCTGCAGCTGGAGTCCTCGGCTCCGGTGGTGACAAAGGCCCCAAAATAGCACCAAAATTCATACAGAAAAAAATAGTTACGGCGCACTCAGACTTCTAAAAATACATAACCAAGAAGGCTACTATAAAACGCCTATCTAATAGAATAAATATGGGGATTTAGTTCTACCATATGGCCATATGATAAGCTCACCACTGCTTCAAAGTACCCCAATGTTAGTGGGTCCTACGCTAATTACAAAATGTGGGAGACAAATTAAATAGTACTGGTGCTAAAAACAAGCTACAGTGTATTAAATTATTTTTTTTAAAGCAAATTGAGTATACAAAAATAAAGAGTGATAAAAGCAATTAAAAACAGTGTAACAACTAAACAATTAAAGTCTTGGTGCTTGAATGAGTATACTCACATTTGCAGATAATATCTGTGCTGCATGAAGAAAATAATAAAAGTGACATGACTATAAAACTCCTCCTATTTATACACACACCTGTGGCCACCTCTAAAGAGGCCTCAGAAGCTGGGGGGCCTGGGCGGGGTGCTTAACCCCAAAGGAATCTGGTCTGGATTCCAAATATGCTTGCACAGAGAAGAGATTGGGGGCACACCCAAGAGATGCATTATGTAAGAAAGGTGCTGCCGCAGTGACCAAAATTCATACAGAAAAAAATAGTTACGGCGCACTCAGACTTCTAAAATACATAACTAAGAAGGCTACTATAAAACGCCTAAGAGAATAAATATGGGGATTTAGTTCCACCATATGGCCATATGATGTTAAGCCCACCACTGCTTCAAAGTACTCCAATGTTAGTGGGTCCTACGCTAATTACAAATAATTACTCTGTGCAAGCATATTTGGAATCCAGACCAGATTCCTTTGGGGTTAAGCACCCCGCCCAGGCCCCCCAGATAAGGGATAAGGACTGTGGCGTTGTAGACTGTGGTGGGTGGACAGGGGAAGTGGTGGTAGGACTGGGGTATTGGTGGGAGGATATGTGCTGTATTTAAATGGCTGGGCTTAATATTAACAAAGAATGAGAGCCTTATGTTCAGAGGAAAACAAAAAGCTATATACATATAGAATATTAATCAGATTGATGAACTATCCATGTCTAAGATAACAAAACTCAGGGTCCATGAATAAACCAAGTCAAAATCAGAGAACACCTGGAATATACGAGGAACATGTTTATGGGTGTAGAAAACATCAAACATCACCTGAAAATTATATAAAGAGCTTAAACATTACCGGGACATAAGCCATCAACCTTTGCCATTATGGTGATAAAGAAAATGTGCACACATTGCCGCACATTTGATGCCAAAAATATATGAGGACAAAGTTGACGTCACAATCTGGACACTGATAAAAGTCTCCAGCTTCCGGCAACTGACTGCTGAGAATGATGAGTATGTCTTGGAATATATGGCTTAATTAAAGGTATTGTAACCTTTGTAATGTGTTTTATACACATTCCCTTTCAAGTATATCTGATGTGGTGTCACTTTAATGAGCATTACATTTTATACTGTATTATAATAGCTAAAGAGTTTGCAAATATTTTAAAGAAGGGTTATTTGCATTTTATATAATGAACATATCTTGGCTTTTCTGCTTTATTAATGTCATTGGGTATCACCGAGTGTGATAATAATATTCAATATTAATTAAGAATGATTGATTGATCACTATTGAGCAAATTAAACTCTTATAGATAGTTAAGATGGCGCCGGTTAACACACAGCACTGAAAATGTTAATAAAACCACAAAACACAGCATCAGAATGACTCATGCTAACCATCACGAGATAATTATTAGTACAAGAGCTAGCTTTTAGATTAAAGATAAATAACCGCACAGACCTGGCATGGCATTGTTGGTGGGCCTGAACAGCCTGGCCAGCTGCCGGTCCCATCCAACACTTTAGCAAGGTCTTATTGGACACTTATTTCTGGTTCTGCTGATTCCCAGTAAGAGAGGGTTCCCTTCAAACCTTACTGCCAGAAGTTTGCTCAGTTGAGTGCAGCAAGCTTCTCTTGTGGTAATGTATACTTAAAGGAAAACTCCAGTGCCAGGAAAACAATCCGTTTTCCTGGCACTGCAGGTTCCCTCTCCCTCCCACCCCCCAATCCCCAGTTGCTGGAGGGGTGAAAACCCCTTCAGTCACTTACCTGAGGCAGCGACGATGTCCCTCATCGCTGTTTCCTCCTCCGCGCCGCTCCTCCTTCTGACTCCGTCGGCCGGTGGGCGAGACTGATCTACGCGCACCGGCCGAGGAGACCTAATGCGCATGCTATGGGGAATTGAGTGACGCTGAAGGTCCTCACAAAATCTTTGATTTGAGTGAGGAAGTTCCCTCTAGTGGCTGTCTAATAGACAGCCACTAGAGGCGGAGTTAACCCTGCAAAGTAATTATTGCAGTTTATAAAAAACTGCAATAATTACACTTGCAGGGTTAAGGGTAGTGGGAGTTGCAGAAAGGGAAGCAGTTAAGGCTGGCTTGGAGCACTGGGAGTGCAAAAGAAAAGCAGTCAAGGCTGGTTTGGAGCACTGGGAGTGCAGAAAGGGAAGCAGTCAAGGCTGGCTTGGAGCACTGGGAGTGCTGAGAGCGGACAAAGAACTAGGTTGGTGAAACCAATATTGTTTTGTTTTAGTTTAACCCCTGAGAGTTAGGGAACCTAATGTTATTTAGTGCTCAGATGAGCTAGGTTTTTGTTTATAGGGATTTGTGTTATATTTACGTTTTCATTTACTGCTGTCTCCTGTGTGGATTTACAAATAAAGTGCCTGGAGTATATGCAATTACAAGGACTGTGCCTGTTGTTTACCCTAGAGGACTGTGCTACCTGCAAACAAGGATCACAATATATATATATACTATAGAGATTTTAAGATCATATAACAATCATTACAGTTTCTAGAGATTCTTTGAACATTGTGTAAACTTGAAAATAATTGCATGATGTTGCAAGAGCAAGTGTGATGTGTGAATGCTTGATCTAAAAAGATTGAGGAGTGATTCTGAAGATTGATTCAAGAATACAAGTTGTGCCCAGTAAGTAGATGCACCTATACACCCTGAAGGTGTGTAGAACACCAGTGCTGGCTGGGGAGCGATACCCTTAAAAAGGCTATCATCCTGAATAAGGCTGAATTGCTGCTAATTCAATAAGCTCAATACCAGGTATTGCGATAAGGTCACCAATACCACAAGATTGTTTGGGGGTGATTTTTACATGAATGGGTAATTATGCTTGGTCAGGCACAGTGCACCTATGTGCCTTAACAGGTGCTGGAAGCCAGTACTGACTAGGGAAGTGAATGGAACAGCTGTTCCTGAAAGTGTGAGATTGTTGGCTCAATCATAGCTGCCACTATACACTTCACACAGTGTGTAGAAAGCCAGTGTGGTCTGGGAGCGCAAACCTGCAGCCAGAATAGTCGCCTGGGCAGTAGTGATGTCGCGAACACGAAATTTTCGTTTTGCGAACGGCGGACGGGAACTTCCGCAAATGTTCGCAAACGGGCGAACTGCCATAGACTTCAATGGGCAGGCGAATTTTAAAACCCACAGGGACTCTTTCTGGCCACAATAGTGATGGAAAAGTTGTTTCAAGGGGACTAACACCTGGACTGTGGCATGCCGGAGGGGGTTCCATGGCAAAACTCCCATGGAAAATTACATAGTTGATGCAGAGTCTGGTTTTAATCCATAAAGGGCATAAATCACCTAACATTCCTAATTTGTTTGGAATAACGTGCTTTAAAACATCAGGTATGATGTTGTATCGATCAGGTAGTGTAAGGGTTACGCCCGCTTCACAGTGACAGACCAAACTCCCCGTTTAACGCACCACAAACAACCGCAAACAGTCTATTTGCACAACCGCAAACTCCCCATTTGCACAAGGTTGGATACCAAGCTAGCCATGTCCCGTTCCTTGTCCTCACTGATGTCATTGAAGGTCTCTTCCTCCACCCAGCCACGTACAACACCAAGGGTCCCCGAAAGGTGACAACAAGCCCCCTGTATTTTTTTTTTTAAATGTACACTACTGTTACACCAGATATGAGTTGCACTGGTGTGACACCCAGGTGGGCCCTGTAACGCACACGTGTGAAGGAAACTGACTGCTATTATTTCACAGTCAAATTTCTAGTTTTTTTTTGTAATGTACACTACTGTAACACCAGTGATTGGCTCATGTCATGCCTACGCCCCCAAACGTTCATGTGTGGGGGTGCTGGAATTATTTATTTATTTATTTATTATTGCCATTTATATAGCGCCAACAGATTCCGTAGCGCTTTACAATATTATGAGAGGGGGATTTAACTATAAATAGGACAATTACAAATAAACTTACAGGAACAATAGGTTGAAGAGGACCCTGCTCAAACGAGCTTACATTCTATAGGAGGTGGGGTGTAAAACACATTAGGACAGGAATTTACAATCAAATAAGGTGGGCTGCCCTTTAGGAGAGGGCAAGAGACAGGTATGTGAGGTAAGGGTTAGTCTTGGAGGCCATAAGCTTTCCTAAAGAGATGGGTTTTAAGGCACTTCTTAAAAGATGCAAGACTAGGGGAGAGTCTGATGGCGGTAGGCAGGCTATTCCATAGGAAGGGAGCCGCCCGTGAGAAGTCCTGCAAGCGCGAGTTGGCCGTACGAGTGCGGACAACGGACAGGAGGTGGTCACGGGCAGAACGGAGAGACCGAGAAGGGACATACCTATGGATCTGTGAGGAGATATAAGAGGGGCTAGAGTTGTTCAGTGCTTTATAGGTGTGAGTTAGTACCTTGAATTGACTCCTATAGCATACAGGAAGCCAATGTAAGGACTGGCAGAGGGGTGAGGTGTGAGAGAAACGACTAGAGAGGAAAATCAATCTAGCAGCAGCATTCATTACGGACTGTAAGGGTGCAGTACGGCTATTGGGGAGACCAATCAGGAGAGGGTTACAATAATCCATGCGGGAAATTACTAGAGCATGGACAAGCTCCTTGGTAGTATCTGGTGCGAGAAAGGGGCGGATGCGGGCTATGTTTTTAAGATGGAATCTACAGGATTTGGCAACATGCTGGATGTGAGGCTCAAAGGTGAGACCAGAGTCAAGTATGACGCCAAGACAGCGCGCTTGCAAGGATGGACTGATGTTGGTACCACAAACTTGGAGGGAGAGCGAAAGAGGAGGATCAGTATTAGGAGGAGGAAAGACAAGGAGCTCAGTTTTTGAGAGATTGAGTTTCAGAAAGCGGGAGGACATCCAGTCAGAGATGGAAGAAAGGCAAGCAGTGACACGTTGCAGGACGGCAGGGGAGAGGTCCGGGGAGGAGAGATATAGCTGGGTGTCATCAGCATACAGGTGGTAGTGAAATCCAAAAGAGGTAATAAGTTTGCCAAGAGAGGCAGTATAAAGAGAAAATAGAAGGGGACCAAGGACGGAGCCTTGGGGAACTCCAACTGAGACAGGGCAAGGGGAGGAGGTATCATTAGAAAAGGAGACACTGAATGAGCGTTGGGAGAGATAAGAGGAAAACCATGAGAGGACAGAGTCACAGAGACCAAGCGATTGAAGAGTTTGAAGAAGGAGAGCATGATCGTGGAATGACGTGGGCCAATGGGAGCCTGATTCAACTTTTGGCTCCCACTGCCCGTTTTAGAGCGAGCTTGTGACTCGAGTCGTGCTCCTAGTGCCAGGCGGGCCACGTGACCAATCACTGCGGTCAGTGCACGCGGCTAAGTCAAAACAGGAGATCAAGCAGCATGCAGCTCGTGTGGAGGCAGGAGTGATCCAGCCACGCGCGGCTTAAGCTTAAGAGCCAGGTCGGTCCCAGGATAAGGTAAATACAGCCACAACCACTTATCCCAATCACACACCTTTCCTAACGTCCTATCCCATTAAAAGCATATTACCGCGTATTTAATTAAACAGACCCCCTACTTCATCCAGGTTACCGATCGATGGTTCGATATTCTGAGCCCTCTCTGATTTACTGTACACGACTATTCGATATTCCCACAAATTTTATATAGCATTTTATGTTTGTTTGAGACCACCTTAAAAATATTGGATATCGCTAAAAATCATGATCACTATATACTTTTTCTACAAACCTCTAAAACTAACCAAACTACTCATTAGACTTGGGCACTTCAGAAATATTTGTTTCGTATGAATGTATTCGTACGAAAAAGAAATTAGTTTAGTCAGAACCTGAAATTCGTCAATTCTTCCATTCGTTTTCGTACGATATTCGTTAATATTTTCGTTTCGGATAAACTCATTTGTTCATTTGGCACGATTTAATTGAACAAAATGAATTGAATACATAAAACTATGTTCCCTAACTAATCCCTAAATACCGAATAGCTTCAACCGAACTCAGTATAACCATTCGTTTCAAATTTTGTACATTGATCTAACAGCATGGCATTGAATGTTGTATGTCGTTTAATTTAAGCCTAAAACTCCCGAACTCACTCCCGAACCGTCTAATGTGTGAACGCTGCCAATCGCATGAAAATGTATTGGCACTATCAGTAAACTACCGAACACCACTTACTATAGTCATTCGCATGTCGAATGACATTGCAAATGCAATGCATTGCTTTTGCTTAGTTTCTTGGGCTAATGAATCATCATGCTTCCCTGACAGGTGGTACTGGAAACACCGTATCATTTTATAATCTGTACTTGGACCCATTCTCTTTAATATTTTTATTAGTGATATTGCAGAAGGTCTTGATGGTAAGGTGTGTCTTTTTGCGGATGATACTAAGATATGTAACAGGGTTGATGTTCCAGGAGGGATAAGCCAAATGGCAAATGATTTAGGTAAACTAGAAAAATGGTCAGAGTTGTGGCAACTGACATTTAATGTGGATAAGTGCAAGATAATGCATCTTGGACGTAAAAACCCAAGGGCAGAGTACAGCATATTTGATAGAGTCCTAACCTCAACATCTGAGGAAAGGGATTTAGGGGTGATTATTTCTGAGGACTTAAAGGTAGGCAGACAATGTAATAGAGCAGCAGGAAATGCTAGCAGATTGCTTGGTTGTATAGGGAGAGGTATTAGCAGTAGAAAGAGGGAAGTGCTCATGCCATTGTACAGAACACTGGTGAGACCTCACTTGGAGTACTGTACACAGTACTGGAGACCATATCTTCAGAAGGATATTGATACCTTAGAGAGAGTTCAAAGAAGGGCTACTAAACTGGTTCATGGATTGCAGGATAAAACTTACCAGGAAAGGTTAAAGGATCTTAACATGTATAGCTTGGTGGAAAGACGAGACAGGGGGGATATGATAGAAACATTTAAATACATAAAGGGAATCAACACAGTAAAGGAGGAGACTATATTTAAAAGAAGAAAAACTACCACAACCAGAGGACATAGTCTAAAATTAGAGGGACAAAGGTTTAAAAATAATATCAGGAAGTATTACTTTACTGAGAGGGTAGTGGATGCATGGAATAGCCTTCCAGCTGAAGTGGTAGAGGTTAACACAGTAAAGGAGTTTAAGCATGCGTGGGATAGGCATAAGGCTATCCTAACTATAAAATAATGCCAGGGACTAATGAAAGTATTTAGAAAACTGGGCAGACTAGATGGGCCGAATGGTTCTTATCTGCCGTCACATTCTATGTTTCTATGTTTCTATAAGAGAGTGGGAAAGTAGGAGCCAATTAAAAAGGCTTTTACATACTGCCAGACAAAACTGTAAAAAATAAAAGTATCAACTCAAGGCAGTCCTTCAATGCAAAATCTATTCAGATTTTCTATAGGCCAGCCATTCAGCCATTTTGGAGCTCAGCCAGCCCACAACCCGGTCAGCCATTTTAGGCACTTTGATAGGGACCTTGCCAGAAGTGGTCATGTCCTCCTCCAGCTCCTCAAGTGACATAGCCATGGATATAGTGGAGGGGGGCATTGGCCACTCTGGCCAGGAGGAAGGAGAAGCAAGTGGGAGAAGCATGAAAAAGCAGAGACAGCCAAGGATTTTAAAAGGAGTAGTTCCTGGGAGGAAGAATAAGTACGCTGATAGCTTTCGTGCAGAGAAGAATACAGTACTGGTAAACAAGCTTTGCCAGTACTACCAATGTATGTTTGGGGGAGCAGCCAAAAAGACTTCAAGAGCAAAGAAGGACAATCGGTGGAGGAAGATTGTGGCAGCGGTGAATGCTGTTGGAGGGAACAACCGCACCCAGGAGGTGGTGAAGAAACGGTAAGTGCACTTATATTCCTAAAAAAAAAATGTCTTTATGCCATGTTTTTTTTAAACTTATTTTTTCCCTCCATGTGCTTTTGCTACACACCCCCACCAGTGGCAGCTATGCTTTTAAAGTCTTTTAAAAGTGAGGGTTGGGTCACTTAAGCAAATAGAGGGAAAAAACACCATGTGCAGCTCAGCTTTAAAGGAACACTATAGTGACAGGAATACATGTTTGCATTCCTGTCACTATAACTGTGAAAACACAGTTTAACCTCCCTCTCAGCAATGTAACTGTAATTAAAGGGACACTCCAGTGCCAGGAGAACAAATCATTTTCCTGGTACTGCAGGTCCCCTCTCCCTCCCACCCCCCACCCCAGGGGGAGACCGATTGCGCAATGCGCGGACGCTGGCGGGGTGAGACCTAATGCGCATGCGCGGCAATGCTGCACATGTGCGGCAATGCTGCACATGCGCATTAGACCTCCCCATCGGAAAGCATTGAAAAATTCTTTCAATGCTTTCCTATCGGGATTTCAGCGACGCCACTAGAGGAGGAGTTAACCCTGCAAGGTAAATATTGCAGTTTATGAAAATTGCAATATTTATTTACAGTTGCAGGGTTAAGGGTAGTGGGAGTTGGCACCCAGACCACTCCAATGGGCAGAAGTGGTCTGGGTGCCTGGAGTGTCCCTTTAATTACTCATCCTTATAGCAGATCTGTGCTCTGCCTCCTTGGCTGCGATCTTCATAATTGACAAGATCAGCAAATCCAATGCTTTCCCATAGGAAAGCATTGGGAGGCTGTCATGTTGCAAAACGCTGATGTTCTATCAGATATCTATATCTATCAGATTTCTATATTGACGTCACTTCCGGTGCCCCCATGTCACCATAAGTGACGCGAGTTCAGCTGCACGCTAGCAGGCCTCGAGGTATAGAATTCTGGTGGAGGTACCGCGAGCATGTGTGCCACCTCTGGTGACACTCGATCAGCTGGGCCTTTAATCTGAAGGGTGTACCGCGCATGCACTCGGCACATCCTTCAGCTATTGAAATCTGATGGGTGTAATGCGTATGCGCGCAGCCCATCCATCAGATATAGCAATCTGATGGGTGTGCAGCACATGCGCGCAGCACATCCTTCAGATATAGCAATCGGATGGGTGTACTGTGCATGCGTGCAGCACATCCATCAGATATTGCAATCTGATCTACAAATCTAATATTGAAAGAGGAGAGAAGGGAAGGGGAAAACAGGGTCTGTTCCTAATATAAATATAATAGGCAATTAAAAGTCCTTTATTAGTAAATAATGGGACATCAAAGAAGAGGAGCTATCCCAGCAATGACTAACTAACAGAGAAACAGAGTCAATGATGATAGTCAAAACCGAGAATACACAAAGACTAAACAGAATATAGGTAAAATAAATTAGTATGCTGATAATAGGAATCGTAATACTAATGAAAACATATCATAATGTTTTACCGGGTAGGTTTAGACACAACCGTAGTGATGTGCTAAAAAATCATAATTGACAGGAGTAAATTCATCGGTAATACTCCTATTCCTAACCGTGATGCAAAAATAGCTGGGACATAATACGAAATAGTGCTGTCAAAAAACGGCTCGCTGCCGTCACATAGTTTAGTATCAGCTTCGTTAATATGATGGCCACTGCTATCAAGGAGCACACGGGAGGATATCACGCCTCACTCAGAAAGGTTACCTGAGTCAATACTTGGGTGGTAAAGTATCAATTTGTAACGTAGTCTCAAAGGATCCTAATAGCCAAAGTAGACATAAAAACCCTGGTTGGTGTAAAAGTCTCGTCACAAGTACACCTGACGGCAAGCCGCCGACAGCATCCCAGAACTGATAATATACACTGATCGTAATATATGTCCGTTGGCATATAAACCATAATAGAGGGATCAATAAGGCAAGTCTAGAAAACTGTCGTTAGACTTAGTCCATAATACAAAATAGTGCTGTCTAAAACGTCTCACAGCCGTCACACAGTTAAGTATTGCCTCGGCTAATGTTGTGGCTACTGCTATCAAGGAGCACAGGTGGAGTATCGCGCCCCACTCAGATAAGTTGCCTGAGTCTGTACTTGAGTAATAAAATATCAATTTGTAACATTGTCACAAAAGATCCTAGTAGTCAAAGTAAAATACATAGTATCACTGGACAAAAAAGTATCTATGATAGAGAATCAGATACCAAAGTGTCCGATACTGTTGTATGGAATGGTAACGATAAATATAACGTGCTGCAGCTGTCAAATATGATACTGGAAGACAGAGTCAGGTAGTCTGTATAGATAGACAGTAAGTTAGAAAGATGCCTTCAAGGGCATCTAAAACAGGAAAGGTATATAGAGAGAGTGAAGGCTGAGTGACAAATCCTACTAGTTAGAAGAGCATGGTAATAAAACCAACCCAGAAAAACCCTGATCGGTGTGAAAGTTTCGTCACAAGTACCCCTGACGGCAAGCCGCCGTCAAGATCCCAGGACTGATTATACACACTAATCGTAATGTATATCAGTTGGCATATAAACCATAGTAAAGGGACTAATAAGGCAAATCTGAAAAACTGTTGTTTGCCTTAGTCCATGACACGAAATAGTGCTGTCCAATGCGGCTCGCTGCCAGGGTTAAATATCAGCTTGGCAAGTATATGTAAATGTAATATGGACTGACAGTGAGAAATAAATATACCCAATGGGATGAAATAACAGTAGGGCTGCGTCACATACAAGGGAGCGACTTATTAAATGAAACCGAAAAGATATAACTGGTATGTGAGCGCTCCAATTAATTATGCAGATCTACATAACAATCAAGATGAAAATATCAATAAACTTAAAAATGACCAATCTCGCCGAGATCACCACAATGACCACCATAAACCACAATTGAATGTACTGGGTGAGTCTTATCTGAATCAGAATACTCTACACATATATATAAGAGTATAACAAAATATCATTTATTGTATAATAAACCAATCATAAAAAATGAAACAACATCTCAAAACGTCCAGTATCAGATGTAATCGTGATGAATAGTAAGGGGCCCCTTATTCATATTCTTGTCGACAAAGGACTGATGTAAAAAATCAGAGATGTGCACATTAGCATAAAAACTATATGTGAACTCAAAAAAGTTCAAGCAGTAGGCTCCAGTCCAGTCCGTAAAAAAATATATAAGTGGATAAACGGATAGTGCCCAGACGACCAAGCCGTCTTACGGAGAGGGAGCTCAAACACCAGCCAAACACCCTGGTCAAGACTAAGAGGGAAGCGATAGGGATGGCCCCAAAGGTGAAAAATCACATCCAGATATGGAAAACTATGGGGATATCACTTCAGCAACTTACCCTATCCGTCCGACCATCGGGTGAGAAACTGGGAGCACATAAACTCCAAACCGTGAGGGCTACAGGAAAAAGGCCGTTCTCGCCAGGTCGCTTGCCGAAAATCAATGGCGGGTCGTAAAGGACGAATCGGCTGGGAAGTTCAAATCCGTCGGCGGTGTGGTGAGGTAGCAGACAGCACGTCTACGCGTTTCGTCCTAGCTGGAGGACTTTTTCAAGACAATGTCTGCTGTCTAAGAGCCGGGTTTATATACCCACTCTTAATTGATTCATAGAATGGTCATGATTGTTAATTGATTCATAGAATGGTCATGATTGTTAATTGATAAACTGAGATCATTACAGATCTAAAGTAAATGGTCATAATTGTTAATTGATAAACTGAGATCATTACAGATCTAAAATAAAATATGCTGCAAGTGGATAGAAAAACACAAAATATAATAAATAAAAACATATATCCTTATTAGGACAATCTCATATTATTAACATCGAAAAATTATATATATATAGACATAAAATAAAGATTAAAAATATATTTTTATTTTTACTTTTATTTTTACTAATAAAGTATTTCAATCTCAAGTTTAACAGAGATAATTAATCAATCTTGATTTGTGAGCCTTTTTTTAAAAATAATAATAATGATAATATAGTTCAATTGTTTTATAAAAATCTGTTATTTATATATATTAGATTAGGAACAAGAACATTAAAATAAATGTTGAGCACTATATTTTTGTATATATATTTATATGTATAATTAAGAAAAAGAACATTGGAAAAAAATGCTGAACACTCATATAGGATTCATATAAGTGTTAAAGAGACCATGGGGTCTAAGGTGAATCGTAATATATATGTGGTTCCCGATTCATCCTCTCCCACATATAGAGACAGTGAAAGATCTTTCACTCACAGGGACAAATAAGTATGTCTTCCAAATTTTAAATGTTACATTCCACTTCTTCATTTAACCCATTAGGAGTAAGTGTGTTGAGTCTAAAGATCCATTTAGTTTCTGCTGTAATTAAGGCTAATTTTCTATTGGGTATATTCTCTGCAATATGCTCGATGCCCATTACTAAAAGCTGTGAAGGGTTACTGTCATGGGCCATTTGGAAGTGTCTGGCTACTGGAGATTTTTTATCACGGTTGCTGATGGCTCGTCTGTGTTCCCTGAACCTGGCTTTTAATGGTCTCGAAGTCTGACCTACATATAGCAAGTCACAAGTACATATCAACAGATATACCACAAATGAGGTATTGCACGAGATTCTAGTGGTTGTATGGAAGTTCTCATCTTTAGAGGAAGGGGGAAAATTCTTTTTTCCGTGACATATGTGTTGGCAGGTTAAGCATCGGGTGGCACCACATTTGAAATTTCCTGCTTCACATAATATCGATGTTTGATTAGTTTTTGCAGTCGGAAATTTGGAAGGGGCCAATAGGTTCTTTAGATTCCTATTTTTACGGAATGTTACTCTGGGTACTTCAGGGATACTGAAACGAAGCCATGGATCCAACCGCAGAATAGACCAATGATTGTTTAGGATATGAATGATCTGGTTGTACGCCCTATTGTACGTTGTCGAGAAGATGGGACCTTTATTCTGACCCACCTCTCTAGTACTGATGTG
The DNA here is from genome assembly GCF_036172605.1 of Pelobates fuscus. Classification (NCBI taxonomy): domain Eukaryota; kingdom Metazoa; phylum Chordata; class Amphibia; order Anura; family Pelobatidae; genus Pelobates; species Pelobates fuscus. Next base: position 295,067,269 of record NC_086320.1, read on the forward strand.
AAAGTCTATCCTCGGTTTAGGTCTCCTTATTATCGGATGATTCTCCAATAGAGATAGAATCTCCCTATGTTTGACTGAGGGGGAAGGTGATGAAATCAGTATATCAGCTGCAAACCCAGGGATAATTTTAGAGTTCTTTCCGTCCATTCCAATTTTACGCTGGTTGATAAGGGAATCTCTATTGAGCCCTCTAGCCTTCTGGTACGCCCGACCAATGATGCTAGGGTCATAATTCTTATCCAGAAATCGCTGGCAAAGGTCCAACGACTCCTCTTCAAAATTCTCCAAAAAGGAACAATTGCGTCGGAGCCTGGTGAACTGGCTAAACGGGATATTATTAATCCACGTAGGATGATGACCACTCGTGGAGTGTAAAAAACCATTGACATCCACCTGTTTTTTATATGTTCTGGTGTGGACATAACCAGGTTTCCCACTCAGGATTAAATCCAGAAATTCAATAGTAGATCTATTTTTGTTGCTCGTGAAGGAGAGCCCCCACTCGTTGTTATTGAGACTTTGAACGAACTCCTCAGCTTCATTTAGATCACCTTCCCAAATGATCAGGATGTCATCAATGAAGCGTTTGTAGAATTTCAGGTGCCTCTTCCAGATAGGGTTATGGTAGATGTTGGAATGCTCCCATAAACCCATAAAGATGTTGGCGTATGCTGGGGCAAAGCTCGCCCCCATTGCTGTCCCTTTCTTCTGTAAATAAAATTGCCCATTGAAACTAAAATAGTTGTGGGTTAAAATGAAGGATATACTTTCAACAATGGCTTCCACTTGAAATCGTGGAAGAAGGGGGTCTTCCAAAAGGAAATGTTTGACCGCTTTCAAACCTAACTGGTGGTCAATGTTGGAGTATAAGGCCGCCACGTCAATCGTTAGCCAGCAGAAGTTCTCCTGCCACACAACCTCCTGCATCAGAGACAACACGTGTCCTGTATCTTTAATGTAGGAGGGGAGGTGAATCATAATTTTTTGAAGGTGAGTGTCTACCCATTTTGAGAGTGGTGCAGTCAGAGAACCAATAGATGAAATGATGGGTCTCCCCGGCGGGTTGGTGAGAGATTTATGAATCTTGGGGAGAAAATAAAAAATGGGGATATTGCCTTCACCAGAGAGGAGGAAACCTTTCTCCATTTTGTCAATAACCTTCATGTCAAACATCTTATTTACCCAAATCCGTAATTCTTTGGTAAAGCGAGTTGAGGGGTTGAAGGTAAGAACTTGATAGTATTCTTGATCTCCAAGAATTCGATTGGCTTCACCCAAGTAATCCTCTCTATTGAGAAGGACAATCCCTCCTCCCTTGTCTGCTCCCTTTATGATGATGTTATTATCCTTTTTAAGGCCCTTTAGGGCTGACATTTCGAGATTAGTAAGATTGTGTTCCAATTTACGATCTTTCTGTTGCTTCTCAAGATCCAGGACCAGGTGTTTAAAATCCTTCATAACCAATTCATAGAAGATAGGAATGAACCCTCCTTTGTCGGCTAGAGGATAGTATGTAGAACGAGTTTTAAGTCCTGTAGATACACTAGCCTCCAACACCTCCAGGGCATCAACTTCCCCAAGGGCTTCAGTTTGATCATTTAGTAGGCTCATCAGGTTCTTCAGAATGATTTTATCTTGTGGATCATTTAGAAAGAACGAAGCCGTGTGAACGCTATTGGCATCCTTGATATTAAACGACCTGGTTAAGGTTAATTTTCTAATAAATTGGTTAAGATCTCGAAATAGATCTAGGATATCCGGATTCCTAAACGGAGCAAAACTCAGACCCTTGTTAAGTAAGGAGATCTCAGGTGCGGTCAATACATGGGTGGATAGGTTGAAAATTCCAGTTATGGGAGGCATCTCATCTTGTTGGGGTTTGTTTCCCTTTCCTCTCGTTACCCTGTGGGTGCATCTCTTTTCTTGCTCCCTATTTTGGAAAAAAGTGGGAACGTTTTGGGTCGATCCACAGGGCTCTCTTCTAAAAAATGAGCCTCAACTGGATTATCCCGGTGGAGAACTCTGGGGGGTTTGGGACGCGCTCCTAGTTCCTCATGCTTGGTCCGGGGACCTGACCCCTCCATGGAACCTCGGTTTGTGGTCTCCAATAAGGGGATAAAGTTGGGGTTGTCCTGTCTCCTCCATCGTTCACGATGAGGTGTATTGGCGGTATAATGAGTACCTTTCTCTTTCTGATAGTGATTATTTCTGGTACGGTGGTTCTGATTGAAGGAATTGTATGGTTTGGATTGGACAGCTTCAGCATAGGTCTTCGGGCTCCATTGGGGAGTCCTCTTGGATCCATAGGAGCGATTAGCATAGTTGGTACTCCTTTTTCCTTTAGTTGGCTGGAAATGGTCAGGGTATTGACTTCTAGAATCCTTCCTCGGAAAAGGAGTAGTTGTGTCCCTTTTCGATCTCAAGGTCTTTCTTTGCCAATTTCTGATGCAGCCACTTGCATAGTCCTTTAGGTCCCTTGTGTATTTGGTGTTCTTTTTGGTGACCAGGTCTTTCTCAAATCTAATAATCCTATTGTTCATAGTAGTATCCAACTCTGTTATTGAGTCGGGTTGGTCAGTGGTATTGATCTTTGAATGAATTATTTCGATCTCCTTTTCAGTCTTTTTCAATCTGTATTCTCTATACCTAACCAGAATTCTCATGAGTATCATAGAGCAGTTATCTAAGGCTACCAACCATTCATTTTCCAATTCAGAATGGTCCGTAAAAAAAGGTTTCTTGTCAAACCTCAGGCCTCTTGGGATCAGTTTTTGATCAAGGTATTTTTCTAACAATGCATGATCCCACCAATCCCTCATCTCAGTTTTTAGTTGTTTCTCTAACTCGAAAAAGAGGGATTTTAGGGAAGGTTCTGATATGTGGGAGGAAAAGTTCTCATCTTTATCTTTTTCTATTAATAAATTTAACCTTCTGCTATTCCTTTCTGTAAGGCTAAGGAGGGGCATAATCGTGACTGAGTAGAAATAAACTATTAAAATCTAAACAGGGGATGGAAAGGCTAATCGGTATACTCAATGTCAGACCAAAACGGCGCTCAGAACACAGAAAACAAAATGTAAATGTAATATGGACTGACAGTGAGAAATAAATATACCCAATGGGATGAAATAACAGTAGGGCTGCGTCACATACAAGGGAGCGACTTATTAAATGAAACCGAAAAGATATAACTGGTATGTGAGCGCTCCAATTAATTATGCAGATCTACATAACAATCAAGATGAAAATATCAAGAAACTTAAAAATGACCAATCTCGCCGAGATCACCACAATGACCACCATAAACCACAATTGAATGTACTGGGTGAGTCTTATCTGAATCAGAATACTCTACACATATATATAAGAGTATAACAAAATATCATTTATTGTATAATAAACCAATCATAAAAAATGAAACAACATCTCAAAACGTCCAGTATCAGATGTAATCGTGATGAATAGTAAGGGGCCCCTTATTCATATTCTTGTCGACAAAGGACTGATGTAAAAAATCAGAGATGTGCACATTAGCATAAAAACTATATGTGAACTCAAAAAAGTTCAAGCAGTAGGCTCCAGTCCAGTCCGTAAAAAAATATATAAGTGGATAAACGGATAGTGCCCAGACGACCAAGCCGTCTTACGGAGAGGGAGCTCAAACACCAGCCAAACACCCTGGTCAAGACTAAGAGGGAAGCGATAGGGATGGCCCCAAAGGTGAAAAATCACATCCAGATATGGAAAACTATGGGGATATCACTTCAGCAACTTACCCTATCCGTCCGACCATCGGGTGAGAAACTGGGAGCACATAAACTCCAAACCGTGAGGGCTACAGGAAAAAGGCCGTTCTCGCCAGGTCGCTTGCCGAAAATCAATGGCGGGTCGTAAAGGACGAATCGGCTGGGAAGTTCAAATCCGTCGGCGGTGTGGTGAGGTAGCAGACAGCACGTCTACGCGTTTCGTCCTAGCTGGAGGACTTTTTCAAGACAATGTCTGCTGTCTAAGAGCCGGGTTTATATACCCACTCTTAATTGATTCATAGAATGGTCATGATTGTTAATTGATTCATAGAATGGTCATGATTGTTAATTGATAAACTGAGATCATTACAGATCTAAAGTAAATGGTCATAATTGTTAATTGATAAACTGAGATCATTACAGATCTAAAATAAAATATGCTGCAAGTGGATAGAAAAACACAAAATATAATAAATAAAAACATATATCCTTATTAGGACAATCTCATATTATTAACATCGAAAAATTATATATATATAGACATAAAATAAAGATTAAAAATATATTTTTATTTTTACTTTTATTTTTACTAATAAAGTATTTCAATCTCAAGTTTAACAGAGATAATTAATCAATCTTGATTTGTGAGCCTTTTTTTAAAAATAATAATAATGATAATATAGTTCAATTGTTTTATAAAAATCTGTTATTTATATATATTAGATTAGGAACAAGAACATTAAAATAAATGTTGAGCACTATATTTTTGTATATATATTTATATGTATAATTAAGAAAAAGAACATTGGAAAAAAATGCTGAACACTCATATAGGATTCATATAAGTGTTAAAGAGACCATGGGGTCTAAGGTGAATCGTAATATATATGTGGTTCCCGATTCATCCTCTCCCACATATAGAGACAGTGAAAGATCTTTCACTCACAGGGACAAATAAGTATGTCTTCCAAATTTTAAATGTTACATTCCACTTCTTCATTTAACCCATTAGGAGTAAGTGTGTTGAGTCTAAAGATCCATTTAGTTTCTGCTGTAATTAAGGCTAATTTTCTATTGGGTATATTCTCTGCAATATGCTCGATGCCCATTACTAAAAGCTGTGAAGGGTTACTGTCATGGGCCATTTGGAAGTGTCTGGCTACTGGAGATTTTTTATCACGGTTGCTGATGGCTCGTCTGTGTTCCCTGAACCTGGCTTTTAATGGTCTTGAAGTCTGACCTACATATAGCAAGTCACAAGTACATATCAACAGATATACCACAAATGAGGTATTGCACGAGATTCTAGTGGTTGTATGGAAGTTCTCATCTTTAGAGGAAGGGGGAAAATTCTTTTTTCCGTGACATATGTGTTGGCAGGTTAAGCATCGGGTGGCACCACATTTGAAATTTCCTGCTTCACATAATATCGATGTTTGATTAGTTTTTGCAGTCGGAAATTTGGAAGGGGCCAATAGGTTCTTTAGATTCCTATTTTTACGGAATGTTACTCTGGGTACTTCAGGGATACTGAAACGAAGCCATGGATCCAACCGCAGAATAGACCAATGATTGTTTAGGATATGAATGATCTGGTTGTACGCCCTATTGTACGTTGTCGAGAAGATGGGACCTTTATTCTGACCCACCTCTCTAGTACTGATGTGAAAGTCTATCCTCGGTTTAGGTCTCCTTATTATCGGATGATTCTCCAATAGAGATAGAATCTCCCTATGTTTGACTGAGGGGGAAGGTGATGAAATCAGTATATCAGCTGCAAACCCAGGGATAATTTTAGAGTTCTTTCCGTCCATTCCAATTTTACGCTGGTTGATAAGGGAATCTCTATTGAGCCCTCTAGCCTTCTGGTACGCCCGACCAATGATGCTAGGGTCATAATTCTTATCCAGAAATCGCTGGCAAAGGTCCAACGACTCCTCTTCAAAATTCTCCAAAAAGGAACAATTGCGTCGGAGCCTGGTGAACTGGCTAAACGGGATATTATTAATCCACGTAGGATGATGACCACTCGTGGAGTGTAAAAAACCATTGACATCCACCTGTTTTTTATATGTTCTGGTGTGGACATAACCAGGTTTCCCACTCAGGATTAAATCCAGAAATTCAATAGTAGATCTATTTTTGTTGCTCGTGAAGGAGAGCCCCCACTCGTTGTTATTGAGACTTTGAACGAACTCCTCAGCTTCATTTAGATCACCTTCCCAAATGATCAGGATGTCATCAATGAAGCGTTTGTAGAATTTCAGGTGCCTCTTCCAGATAGGGTTATGGTAGATGTTGGAATGCTCCCATAAACCCATAAAGATGTTGGCGTATGCTGGGGCAAAGCTCGCCCCCATTGCTGTCCCTTTCTTCTGTAAATAAAATTGCCCATTGAAACTAAAATAGTTGTGGGTTAAAATGAAGGATATACTTTCAACAATGGCTTCCACTTGAAATCGTGGAAGAAGGGGGTCTTCCAAAAGGAAATGTTTGACCGCTTTCAAACCTAACTGGTGGTCAATGTTGGAGTATAAGGCCGCCACGTCAATCGTTAGCCAGCAGAAGTTCTCCTGCCACACAACCTCCTGCATCAGAGACAACACGTGTCCTGTATCTTTAATGTAGGAGGGGAGGTGAATCATAATTTTTTGAAGGTGAGTGTCTACCCATTTTGAGAGTGGTGCAGTCAGAGAACCAATAGATGAAATGATGGGTCTCCCCGGCGGGTTGGTGAGAGATTTATGAATCTTGGGGAGAAAATAAAAAATGGGGATATTGCCTTCACCAGAGAGGAGGAAACCTTTCTCCATTTTGTCAATAACCTTCATGTCAAACATCTTATTTACCCAAATCCGTAATTCTTTGGTAAAGCGAGTTGAGGGGTTGAAGGTAAGAACTTGATAGTATTCTTGATCTCCAAGAATTCGATTGGCTTCACCCAAGTAATCCTCTCTATTGAGAAGGACAATCCCTCCTCCCTTGTCTGCTCCCTTTATGATGATGTTATTATCCTTTTTAAGGCCCTTTAGGGCTGACATTTCGAGATTAGTAAGATTGTGTTCCAATTTACGATCTTTCTGTTGCTTCTCAAGATCCAGGACCAGGTGTTTAAAATCCTTCATAACCAATTCATAGAAGATAGGAATGAACCCTCCTTTGTCGGCTAGAGGATAGTATGTAGAACGAGTTTTAAGTCCTGTAGATACACTAGCCTCCAACACCTCCAGGGCATCAACTTCCCCAAGGGCTTCAGTTTGATCATTTGATCATTTGATCAAGCCTACTGCTTGAACTTTTTTGAGTTCACATATAGTTTTTATGCTAATGTGCACATCTCTGATTTTTTACATCAGTCCTTTGTCGACAAGAATATGAATAAGGGGCCCCTTACTATTCATCACGATTACATCTGATACTGGACGTTTTGAGATGTTGTTTCATTTTTTATGATTGGTTTATTATACAATAAATGATATTTTGTTATACTCTTATATATATGTGTAGAGTATTCTGATTCAGATAAGACTCACCCAGTACATTCAATTGTGGTTTATGGTGGTCATTGTGGTGATCTCGGCGAGATTGGTCATTTTTAAGTTTATTGATATTTTCATCTTGATTGTTATGTAGATCTGCATAATTAATTGGAGCGCTCACATACCAGTTATATCTTTTTGGCAAGTATATGGCCACTTCTGTCAATAGTGCTGTCTCAAGCGGCTTTGCAAGTATATAGCCACTTCTGTCAGTAGTGCTGTCTAAAGCGGCTAATTCTCACGGTTAAATATCGGCTTGGCAAATATATGGCCACTTCTGTCAAGGAGCACAAGGGAGAATATCGCGCGATATGGATACTTTTTTGTCCGGTGATACTATGTATTCTACTTTGACTACTAGGATCTTTTGTGACAACGTTACAAATTGATATTTTATCACTCAAGTACAGACTCAGGCAACTTTTCTGAGTGGGGCGCGATACTCCACCTGTGCTCCTTGATAGCAGTAGCCACAACATTAGCTGAGGCGATACTTAACTGTGTGACGGCTGTGAGCCGTTTTAGACAGCACTATTTCGTATTATGGACTAAGTCTAATGACAGTTTTCTAGACTTGCCTTATTGGTCCCTGTATTATGGTTTATATGCCAACGGACATATATTACGATCAGTGTATATTATCAGTTCTGGGATCCTGTCGGCCGCTTGCCGTCAGGTGTACTTGTGACAAGACTTTTACACCAACCAGGGTTTTTATGTCTACTTTGGCTATTAGGATCCTTTGAGACTACGTTACAAATTGATACTTTACCACCCAAGTATTGACTCGGTAACCTTTCTGAGTGAGGCGTGATATCCTCCCGTGTGCTCCTTGATAGCAGTGGCCATTATGTTAACGAAGCTGATACTAAACTATGTGACGGTAGCGAGCCGTTTTTTGACAGCGCTATTTCGTATTATGTCCCAGCTATTTTTGCATCACGGTTAGGAATAGGAGTATTACCGATGAACTTACTCCTGTCAATTATGATTTTTTAGCACATCACTACGGTGGTGTCTCAACCTACCCGGTAAAACATTATCATATATGTTTTCATTAGTATTACAATTCCTATTATCAGCATACTAATTTATTTTACCTATATTCTGTTTAGTCTTTGTGTATTCTCGGTTTTGACTATCATCATTGACTCTGTTTCTCTGTTAGCAGGGCCGGATTAAGAGCACACTGGGCCTGGTGCTGACAATTATGATGGGCCTAATTACGGAATCTTATTGACCAAAAACACTGAAACAGTCATACCTCCCAAGCGTCATGTATCTGATGGAGATGGTGCTGGAGGGAAACTCATAGGATGCGGCTATAAGAAAACACATACTCTATTCTAATCTCTCTCTAATTTTTGCTTTCATCTTTCAAGTAAATCCATAACCCCTAACAGCAGTGTCCAGTGAAGCAGGAAGTCAATGGGCGGGGTAAAAGGTGGGCCACTGGTGCGAATCACGTGACCAGACCTGCCAAAAGGGGAGAACATGCCCAAAAAGGGGGCATGTCTGTCCAAAGAATTTGAAGGACAGCCTGGCATGAATGCATGTCAGGCTGCCCGCCAATCCTGCAGGCTGTCCAACTAAGGGCATACTATGCAGGCAGCACCCTAAGCTTGACATAAATGCGTCTAATGTTGCGCTCACTCCATGCTTTCTAAGGACTGTCCCCTAGCACTCACATGTCCACTTTTCTCATTATTGTCTTATTAGCAGGCAGAAGTCCCTGGTATATAGTCTGAGACAGAGAAAAGGTGTTTGTAGTGAGTGTAGAAGAAAGGGGACATGCCACAGTGTTAGAGAGACCAACGTCTGCATTACCTAAACTAATTTTATTGTCAGCCAGTCCACACAAGTTTTGTTCAGATACATCACTCTTAAGCTTTCAAACTTAAAGGAACACTATAGTCACCATAACAACTACAGCTTATTGTATTTGTTCTGGTAAGTAGAATCATTCCATTCAGGCCTTTTGCAGTAAACACTGTCATTTCAGAGAAAATAACTCCACTGGCCACTCCTTAGATGGCTGCTAGAGGTGCTTCCTGGGGCAGTACTGCCTAGTGTATGTACTGCCTAGTACTGCCATTCAGTGTTTCCACCCTCTGCATGCAGACACTGAACTTTCCTCATACAGATGCATTGATTCAATGTATCTTTATGAGGAGATGCTGATTGAAATTGTGCTGGCTCTGCCCCTGATCTGCCTAGTTGACAGTCTCAGCCAATCCTATCGGGAAGTATTGTAATTTGCTCAGACCACCACTTCTGATGATGTCAGCAGACAGTCAGTTCAGAGGCAGAGCCAGCAGCTGCAGACTTGAATACACGTTATATTTTACTATACTTAGGGAGGCAAGAAGGGGCCAACGTGGTGGTTTTAACATAATAGGGTCAGAAATACATGATTGTGTTCCTGACCCTATAGTGCTCCTTTAAGCAAGAGTATGTGAAGAGTAGTTAGGGTTGCCACCTTTCTTGGAAAAAAATACCAGTCTTAATCATTTGTTTAATCACAAGGAGTGACATCAGAGAAAATTCTGTAAAATCACCAACAAACTACTCACAGTTTGATTCTGCTGTATAGATGGATTGCTCCCAGTGTCTCAGTCTCGCAAGTCACCCAGTGTCTCAGTGTCCCTATGTATAACAGTGTCAGTGTCCCCATGTCGCCCAGTCCCCATTTCTCTGAGTGTCCCCATTTCTCCCAGTGTCCCAATGTCTGTGTGTCCCCATGTCACTAGGATACTGGGGACACAGAGACATGGGGACACTGAGAGACATGGGGACACTGAGAGACATGGGGACACTGAGAGACCCGGGGACACTGAGAGACCCGGAGACACTGAGAGACCCGGGGACACTGAAACATTTAGGGAAACTGGGAGAAATGGGGACACTGAGACACTAGGGACACAGACACTGGGAGACATGGGGACACTGAAACATTTGGGGACACTAAGACACTAGGGACACAGAGACATGGGAACACAGACACTAGGGGACACTAGGGGACACTAGGGGACACTAGGAGACATGGGGACACTGAAACATTTAGGGACACTAAGACACTAGGGACAAAGTGACATAGGGACACTGGGAGACTATGGGACACTGGGAGACTAGGGGACAGTTGTGGACATAGACATGGGGACACTGGGACATAAAGGGACACTGGGACACATGGGGACACTAGGCACACTGAGAGACATGGGGACACTAGGCACACTGAGAGACATGGGGACACTAGGCACACTGAGAGACATGGGACACTGGGAGAAATGGGAACATAGTGTCTCCGTGTCCCAATGTCTGTGTCTCCCAATGTCCCTATGTTTCACAGCATCCCCATGTGTCCCCTAGTGTCTCAGTGTCCCCATGTTTTCGAGTGTCCCCAAGTGTCTCAGTGTTTCCAGGTCTCCCAGTGTCTGTGTCCCCATGTGTCCTAGTGTCAGTGTCCCCTAGTGCCTGTGTCACCATTTGTCCCCTAGTGTCTCAGTGTCCATATATGTCCCCTAGTGTCTCAGTGACCCATAGTGTATCAGTGTCCCCATGTGTCCCTGCTGCCTTTCCCCCATCCCTCTCTTACCTGAGCTGTAGAGCTGCTGTCTGGACTCTGCTGTGTTGCTGCTCCCTCACGGATCAGTAAGTAGTAGAGAGAGGCAGGGATATGCTGTAACTTCCTATCCCTGCCTCTATCCACACACAGTGACCCCTACTGGCCGGTGCTGGTATTGCAGAGTAATCTCCATTTATTCTGAGAAAAATACCTGCATTTGTATTGCCGGTATTACTGCAATACTGGCACGGCCAGGCAGCCTCAAATACCAGTCAGGTGGCAAACCAGTAAAATACCAGTCAGGTGGCAAACCTAAGAGTAGTGTGTGTGTAAAAAAAAAAAAATTTTTTTTTTTTTTTTTTTTTTTTAAATGGGCCTATTCCATGGGCCTGGGCCTGGAGCTGCAGCTCCATCAGCCCCCATGTTAATCCGGCCCTGTCTGTTAGTCATTGCTGGGATAGCTCCTCTTCTTTTGATGTCCCATTATTTACTAATAAAGGACTTTTAATTGCCTATTATATTTATATTAGGAACAGATCCTGTTTTCCCCTTCCCTTCTCTCCTCTTTCATTATTATATTCCAATTTGGGTTACCCCCTTTTCTGTTCCTCGACTTTGTTACACTAATATTTTGGCCATTTTTTGTAAAGTTATCTGATCTACAAATCTGACGGATTTCTGTACCACAGCTTTCACTGTGTAGTAACATACACAGTGTAGGTGAATGTGGTGTTAAATAAGGGAGATGCACGGTTAATGGGGGTGACACACAGGGACAGGGGGTTAATAGGGTTGATACACATGGGATGGGGGATATGGAGGGGTGACCAAAAGTTGCCTAACAACCCAGAAGTCCCTCTAGTGGTCATCTGGTAGCCAGCCACTAGAGGTGGAGTTAACACATAAAGATAATTATTGCAGTTGCACTTGCAATAGTTACCTTTACACAGTTAAGCGACCTGGGACACTGAGCCCAGACCACTTCAATGCGCTGAATTGGTCTGGGTGCCTATAGTATCCCTTTAAAATGTCAGTAAACATATATATATAGAAACATATTAAAGTAATTAATCAATTACACATGTCATTGCAGTTACTACGACAACAGGCGGATGGTGAAGAGGAAGGTGAAGGCAGCAGCCGCCTCCAGGAAGACAGGAGGCGGTTCACAAGAACCGGACCTGCTGCCCTATGAAGAGGAGCTCCTGCAGTTCCTGGGAAGAGACAACCTCCTTGGGATTGAGGGGACATCTGGCGCTGAAACATCTGAAGGTACGTTGTTAAAGGACCACTATAGTGCCAGGAAAACAAACTCGTTTTCATGGCACTATACGGTAATTAGGTCCCCCCCCCCAACACTCGTGTCCCCCTTCCCACTTCAGCCACTTACCTTTCTCCAACCCCTTCAGCCACTTACCTTTCTCCAGCGCCGGGCTCCCTCAGCGCTGGGGAACACTCCTCCCTCTGCCGACATCAGCTCCGAATGCACAGCAAGAGCCGTGCGCACATTCAAACCACCCATAGGAAAGCATTACTCAATGCTTTCCTATGGACGTCCAGCATCTTCTCACTGTGATTTTCAGTGAGAATTGCGGAAGCGCCTCTAGTGGCTGTCAGTAAGACAGCCACTAGAGGCTGGATTAACCCTCAGTGAAACAGCAGTTTCTCTAGAACTGCTATGTTTTCAGCTGCAGGCTTTAAACTAGAGGGACGTGGCACCCAGACCACTTCATTGAGCTGAAGTGATCTGGGTGCCTATAGTGGTCCTTTAAATTCATATGTTAGTCGAAATGTACATATATCAGTTTTCTTATGTTAACCTTCCAATGTGTGTTTTCTATGCCATCTGTGCAAGCCCCTCAATCCCCAGAAGAGGCACTAGGAACTGCAGGAGATGCTGTCTGCATGGAGAGCAGGGCAGCAGGTTCACCTCCTGTCTCCCTGGAAATGCGCCTGGCTTCACTTTCCTCTCGTAAGTACTTGCATAGCATTGTTAGATAAATGTTATGTGTGTGTGTGTGTGTGCGTGCGCATTTAAACATACACACACACACACACACACACAAGTATGTGATTTTACTGTATATGAAGTTCATTTATCACATACATGTATTTCAGACCATTCGCAACTTGTCGACGTTTCTTCACCACGTATGAGTGTGGTTTCCCTCCAACAGCCGGCCACTGGTGTCCAGGAACAGGGATCCACTGCTGAGCGTAAGTAAAAAATGCTTTAACTCTACACATTTTCTTTGCAGGCATACTAGTTTATGTAACAGGCAGGGCCGGGTCGACCACTAAGCAAACTAAGCGTCTGCCTAGCACGCACTGGCCAGGGGGCTCAATGTCTGGGTGACCAGCAGGGGTGGGGGGTAGCTCACATCGCTCTTCTCCTTCTATTCACTTTATTTACTGTGGCTGTGTGGACCACGTGTGATCTTATCTACCATCTACTTGCCCTGAAAGGAAGCTGAGTGCAACGATCAGCTTCCTGTCATGCAGAAGAAACAGAAGATTCTCTACCTGGGGACCCTCGGCCACGATACATGTAGTGAGATTAGAAGGAAAGGGAGGTGGGCACAAAGACATGCGTTGAGAGGTCACAAAGAGACAGAGAAAGGGCTAGGGGGGGACACAGATGCATAACTATACTTAGACATAATAATAAATTAATAGCATGACTGCATATATCTTATTTCCAAGTTTAACCCCTTAAGGACACATGACATGTCTGACATGTCATGATTCCCTTTTATTCCAGAAGTTTGGTCCTTAAGGGGTTAAATAATATTGTTGTACAGATGATAGTAAGCATTGCAACATATGACACATGCTAACAATGTTCTTTCTCTGTTCTCCCCTATAGGTTCTGATGGTAATATTGTTGTACAGATGATAGTAAGCATTGCAACATATGACACATGCTAACAATGTTCTTTCTCTGTTCTCCCCTATAGGTTCTGATGGTACTCTACCCCTGCAAGAGGAGGGTACCATTACCCTAACAGCAGTGGATCCTGATTCAGTGACATCAGTGGCCGAAGAAATGCAGTCGCCACAACTTCCTCCACCGTTGGCTGCGCTGTATGCGACGATCCAGGCTCGTCAAGCTGAACTGGAGACGTCCATACAGCAGGATAGGGAGAATCAGCGAGAACTATTGCAGAATGTAATAACCGAGGTACGCTCCATGTCTAACGTTTTGAATGAGGGCGTTAGCCAATTTACATCAGCAATGGTTTCCTTGCAGCAAAATATGCAGCGCTTTATGGAAATGAGGGAGGAAGAGTGCATTTTAATGCGCGCGCAAGCTGCCCATAATTTGGGCATAACCATTGCTGATGTAGATAGCCTAGTTCATGAACGACGTGCGCAGGGTCTTCCCAGAAGGGATGATGATGATGAATAGATATCTGTGGTAAGAATGCACTCAGATGTTTATTTCTCATTATCATCCACAAATGTGAACACAACTGACGATGTTCATTATAGGTTGTTACATTCTCAATTTCCTCCTGGTTTTCCCTATCCTTCCCCTGAATATACATTGGTTCATTATCCTCTGCACTATATCCTCCCAGGACTGCTCCTAACAACCTGGGCTGCCTCTGCTTTGTTGCTTCTCCCACTTGCTTTTCTAATCAAAAAAATATTGGATTACAACTTCTGACTCCTCTTTTCTTTAATAATTTATATATATATATATATATATATATATATATATATATATATATATATACATATACATACACACACACATATATATAAATATATATATATATATATATATATATATATATATATATATATATATATATATATACACACACACACACATAAAGCAAATAGTGAACAGAGCACTCCTTAGGAAATTTTCAATTGTGTATTTAAGTAATCTTGATTACTTATTAAATACACGATTGAAAATTTCCTAAGGAGTAATCTGTTCACTATTTGCTTTATGTTTGGTGCTGGAAGCACCCAGGTATTACAACTTTACAAGTTATATTTTTTAATGATGGTGAGTGTCGGAGGTCGGATTATATATATACATATATATATATATATATATATATATATATAAAATTCTATGTATATATTTATGTAATATTTTTACATAATTAGGTCATTTTAATAATTACAATTAGCAGGACCTGCCTGACAACCCAGGCCGAAAGTCCAGGGAATTTAATTTGCTAGCACTGTATTTAACCCTGTAACTTTCTATGACACCATAAAACCTGTACATGGGGGGTACTGTTTTACTTCGCTGAACACAAACATTAGTGTTTCAAAGCAGTAAAATGTATTACAACGATAATATCCAGAGGCGGCTCTCTAATTAGGCGGTTTAGGCGGCCGCCTAAGGCCTCGCGCTGGCGGGGGCCTCGCGGCCGCCTAAACCGCCTGTGGGCAGAGTGTGTCAGGTCCTCGGTCACTGACCGAGGACCTGACACCAGGAGGGGGCCCGGCGGCTTGCCCGGTATGCCGCCGGGTGCGAGGCCCCTCCTGGCTGCCCGGCCACCATCGCAGACACTGGTCTGCAGCTCCGCAGTGTGCAGAGCTGCAGACCATGTGATTCGCGAGAATTGGCCAATCAGAGCGTCGCCGCGGGTTACCACGGCAACGCTCTGAAATCTCGCGAGACTACACGCTCTGCAGCTCTGCGGAGCTGCAGACCGGGAGCAGTGGCCACCGGACCACCAGGGAGCCCACTGGACCACCAGGGAAATCAAGGTAGGCTCACCATCACCCCCCACAACACTCAGGGGGTGGAGCCTCACCATCCCTCCACCACCACCCTCACCACCACCACCACCATCAACCCCACCACCCTCAGCCTCACCACCCCTAGCACCCACCACACTCACCATCACCCCCACCACCCCTAGCCCCCACCACCCTCACCACCACCCCCACCACCCTCAGCATCACCCCCCAGCCCCCCTCAGCCTCACCCCCACCCCCCTCAGCCTCACTACCCCTAGCCCCCACCACCCTCAGCCTCACCCCCCCACCACCCTCACCATCACCCCCCACCACCCTCAGCCTCACCATCACCCCCTCACCACCCTCAGCATCACCCCATACCACCCACCACCCTCAGCATCACCCCCACCCCCTCAGCATCACCCTCCACCCCCCTCAGCCTCACCCCCCACCCCCCTCAGCATCACCCCCACCCCCCTCAGCCTCACCCCCCACCCCCCTCAGCCTCACTACCCCTAGCCCCCACCACCCTCAGCCTCACCCCCCCACCACCCTCACCATCACCCCCCACCACCCTCAGCCTCACCATCACCCCCTCACCACCCTCAGCATCACCCCATACCACCCACCACCCTCAGCATCACCCCCCCTCAGCATCACCCCCCCTCAGCATCACCCCCACCCCCCTCAGCATCACCCCCCACCCCCCTCAGCCTCACCCTCACCCCCCTCAGCATCACCCCATACCACCCACCACCCTCAGCATCACCCCCCACCCCCCTCAGCATCACCCCCACCCCCCTCAGCATCACCCCCTCCCCCCTCAGCCTCACCCCCACCCCCCTCAGCCTCACCCCCCACCCCCCTCAGCCTCACTACCCCTAGCCCCCACCACCCTCAGCCTCACCCCCCCACCACCCTCACCATCACCCCCCACCACCCTCAGCCTCACCATCACCCCCACCACCCTCAGCCTCACCACCCCTAGCCCCTACCACCCTCAGCATCACCCCCACCACCCTCAGCATCACCCCCCTCAGCCTCACCCCCCACCCCCCTCAGCCTCACCCCCACCACCCTCAGCCTCACTACCCCTAGCCCCCACCACCCTCAACCTCACCCCCCCACCACCCTCACCATCACCCACCACCACCCTCAGCCTCACCACCCCCACCACCCTCAGCCTCACCACCCCTAGCCCCCACCACCCTCACCACCACCCCCACCACCCTTAGCATCACCCCCCTCAGTCTCACCCCCAGCCCCCCTCGGCCTCACCCCCACCACCCTCACCATCACCCCACCACCCTCAGCCTCACCATCACCCCACCACCCTCAGCCTCACCATCACCCCACCACCCTCAGCCCCCTCACCATCACCCGACCACCCTCAGCATCACCCCCACCACCTTCAGCATCACCCCTCACCACCCACCACCCTCAGCATCACCCCCCACCACCCTCAGCATCACCCCCCCACCACCCTCATCATCACCTCCCCCCACCAGCCTCACCCCCCACCACCCTCAGCCTCACCCCCACCACCTTCAGCATCACCCCCCTCACCACCCTCAGCATCACCCCATACCACCCACCACCCTCAGCATCACCCCCACCACCCTCTGCATCACCCCCCACCACCCTCAGCATCACCCCCCACCACCCTCAGCATCACACACCCCACCACCCTCAGCATCACCCCCCACCACCACCCTCAGCATAACCCTCCCACCACCCTCAGCCTCACCCCCCTCTCACTATCACATTACCCACCTCTCACTCTCACATTACCCCCCCTCTCACTCTCACATTACCCCCCTCTCACTCTCTCATTACCATTACCCCGTTCCTTCTCACCATCAACCCCCCGCTCCCTCTCACCATCAACCGCCCGCTCCCTCTCACCATCAACCGCCCGCTCCCTCTCACCATCAACCACCCGCTCCCTCTCACCATCAACCGCCCGCTCCCTCTCACCATCAATCCCCCGCTCCCTCTCACCATCAATCCCCCGCTCCCTCTCACCATCAACCCCCCGCTCCCTCTCACCATAAACCCCCCGCTCCCTCTCACCATCAACCCCCCTCTCCCTCTCACCATCACCCCCTCTCCCTCTCACCATCACCCCCCTCTCCCTCTCACCATCATCCCCCTCTTCCTCTCACCATCACCCCCCTCTCCCTCTCACCATCACCCCCCTCTCCCTCTCACCATCACCCCCCTCTCCCTCTCACCATCACCCCCCCCCCTCTCACCATCACCCCCCCTCCCTCTCACCATCACCCCCCCTCTCCCTCTCACCATCACCCCCCCCTCTCACCATCACCTCCACACCATCACCCCACTCTCACCATCACCCGCCTCTCCCCCCCCCCATACACACAACACACTTCAAGCAGCTACCCCATACACATAGGGTCTCAGACAAAAACGCAAACATGTTCAGAGACATACATTCACACACACAAGGATACTCTCTGTCAGACACACTCTCAGGCACATACACAGGTAGACAGTGCATCAATGTGTATATGTGACACTTTTTTTTGTTAGTGGGGCCTCATGTTTGCGTTTCGCCTAAGGCCTCATAAAGTCTAGAGCCGCCTCTGATAATATCGTCAGTGAAAGTGACATTTTTCTACACACAAATGGCACTTACCCGGACGAGATAATTGTTGTGGTACATTTTACTGTTTTGAAACACAAATTTTTGTGTTCAGCGAAGTCTCCTGAGTATAACAGCACCCCTCATGTACAGGTTTTATGGTTGTAACTGATCAACGGGCACCCTGACTGGGTACCTTCGTTGGAGGATGCTCCAAGCGCTTCCTGAGGGCTTCCAGCACTCCAGCCGACATCATAACCACCGTAGACTCCTTCAGAGCGCAAACCAGGAACAAGCTCTTGCAAGAGTTTAGGAGTGATTATAGCAAGGGAATATGCAGAGCATAGCAATCCCTTTTAGCAGATTCCCCCAATAAGAGACAGGAGTCAAATTGAGGGTGAAGAAGAACTGAAGCTTTTAATGAGACACTGCTTTTATGCACATTTTGCACACATAGTACTGCCCACAGGGTTTTGTAAAACAACCAATCAATACGTACAATACACTTAGACACTCCCAGCAATTACAGACAAAATACTCCCCTCTGCCTGTGATTTAATTACCTTACACAATGGGTTAATGTAATTATCACTGGCAGTGAAATAAAGTTTTTACACATGTACTATAACTTTAAAACTAAACATTCAATATTCAAAAACATATTATTATTCAGCACACTTTAATTATAAACATAGTCAAAATTCAGCCAATTACATCCAGGGGTTTAAAAGTTAGCTGGAGGTCCCTTTATGAGAGACCGCAAGCACATTTTCCTGCCCAAAACAGTTCCATAGATTTGGGCTGTGCGGTCGGTCAATTTTTACACTGAAAAATCCTGAATGGGACTTAGTCTCTGCTGCTGCAAAATCTTTGTGGGAGAAGGTAATGCTCAGCGGTGTTTGCAGAACTGTATAGCCGATTTCAGTTCCATGGATTTGGCTACACACCCCGCTGACCGCATTGAATGAACAAAGATGGCCGCCGCCACGTGTTCGTTTGCACAAACGGCGGCCCCCCAGCCTTCTGCAATTTACCTACAGCAGGCTCCCAGCCTGGGAGGTAAATTGATGGCACACTTCCACTTCTGGGTGGTCCGCCTGTGGTGTACCTGGTTCAGTAAGCCCCATTTACTGAACCAAGTGGAAAATAGCAATGAACAAAGGATTTTAACAGTCTGGGGACAAAGTCTTAAAGGGGCATTGTTCCCAAAAGTCACAATATGTCCCCAGATGGTTCTTAAAGGGGCATACACAGTCCAACACAAGTCCATTCACTGTGCTTAAAGGGCCAGTAGCCGCACAATAAAAATCTATAATGCCCAAATATGTTCTTAAAGGGCAATACATCACAAGGGCCTTAGTCACAGGGCAGGAGGCGGGCAAGCAGGCCCCTCCAAAAGCTCATGGCAAACTCCCTTAAAGGGGTGTTTTCAAAAGTTACTGAGTCAAATATAAGGCTTGCATTTCATTTTTTTCACATTGAAATTAGCCAGATTGGTTACGTTGCCTTTGAGACCGTATGGTAGCCCAGGAATGAGAATTACCCCCATGATGGCATTCCATTTGCAATAGTAGACAACCCAAGGTATTTCAAAAGGGGCATGTCCAGTCTTTCTTAGAACCACTTAGTCACAAACACTGGCCAAAATTGGAATTCAGATTAGTTTTTTGCATTTTTCACACACAATCAAATATTAACAATAACTTTGGCCAGTGTTTGTGACCAAGTGGCTACTAAAAAAGACCGGACATACCCCATTTGCAATACCTTGGTTTGTCTACTATTGCAAATGTTATGCCATAATTTTCATTCCTGGGCTACCATACGGTCACAAAGGCAACATAACCAATCTTGCGAATTTCAGTGTGAAAAATGTAACATGCTATATTTGACTCTGTAACTTCCCAAAACACCATAAAACCTGTACATAGGGGGTACTGTTATACACGTGAGACATCGCTGAATACATATATGTGTTTTATTGCAGTAAAAGCAAACCGTATTATGACATTCACAGTTAAAATGTCATGCAGAAATAAAAAAAATAAAAAATCTTATTTCCTCCCATTCTCTAATATATTATTCATATTAAATTATGTTTTATACCTGTGAATTATAGCTCCCAATCCCCCAAACATGAGCCCTGACATGAAGGGGTAAAAACTGTCTGTTTAATGGTGGCCCCAGCTCAGCCTTTTATGCAGGTCCTCCAGCAAGGTATACTCCCACATGGACCTTTTTTCACAATGTTAATCACTCCCACAGAAACAGTAAAATCCCTCCCCTTTATCGTGGAGATAATTGGGTTAAGTAGCCATAGAAAATGTAAAGGATCACTATAGTGTCAGGAAAACAAAGCGGTTTTCCTGACTCTATAGTGCCCTGATGGGGGCCGACATAGAATACATAGATGCTGCATTGACCGCTACTGCCTGCTGGCGCTGACACAAGTGGTGCAAGTGGCATGCCGCAGCTGTGATTTAAGAGCTGGAGCATAGACCCCTCTAATGCAGCCATTCTTCTAGTATAACAATCCACAGTGGATCGGCAGACTGTAAACTCTAAACCCCAGTCCCAGTTGGGGAATTATGGGATCTGGTCTCAGGCTGTAGGCAGCAACTACTATAACTTTCAGCCAGGCACTGTATTGGCATCTTGAACATTTTCCTAGGAAGAGGCAGAGGACTGACATTTAGGGGTAACACTGTTGAAGAACTCGGCCTTGGGGGATGGGAGTGGCCATCTGTAGCCTATTCACCGGGTGCCTGGATGGAGTATCTGCAGTAACACAGAGTGTCTGGGGGGAGTATCTGCAGTAACACAGGGTGTCTGGAGGGAGTATCTGCAGTAACACAGGGTGTCTGGAGGGAGTATCTGCAGTAACACAGAGTGTCTGGAGGGAGTACATATAGATCCCAGGGATCCTTAGGATAGGTGTCAATCCATATCTGCCAAGTGACCCTATGTAGGGGGGACAGTCCCTATTCTGCTCTGTGTCAGTGTCTGGGGGGAGTATCTGCTTGTAAGATTTATATGCACAAAAAAATAATAATAATAAATTGAATAAATTGAGGTACATGGTCAAAGTTTACTCAATGATAAAGAATAGGGGGTGGACCGGACATCGCATGTGTTCACCCGCGGCGGTGAACGCGAACATGCTATGTTCGCCAGGAACTATTCGCCAGCGAACCGTTCGGGACATCACTACTGGGCAGGTTTGAGTGAAGAATAAGACAATAAGCCAGACACTAGGTGTCTGGATTAGTACACATTCAAGTGAAATTAAATAAACACATATAACACATATCCCCAAGGATTGCAAGTTTAAAAAAAAATAGGACATTTGCACAATGTTTAAAAAGAATAAGAAACAGGGTGGTGACACCATCATTCCCGGATGGGAAGATGAGCCATATGCATTGATTGCCAGTGAATGGGCTTGTTCAACTGGTAAATGTGACTCTGAATGTGAAAAAAGTGAAATGCCTACTAACCTTCTTGCTTGTCTGAAAGAGATTCCAAAAGATAAGTGGCAGAAAACAGGTTGGGTAATACTTACTGCATATAAACAGGCACACAAGGATAAATGTCAGATAGAAAAAGAAAAGCATTTGTATTAAATGTTGTTGCATCTGTGATGAAGGTAACTAGGGCCAAGGGAAAGGTTGGAACTTGTAAGATTAGCAAGAGGACGATGCAGGTGTGTTTAGCACAAGTAGGACCCGATTGGGATCCTGAAACTTGGGATGGCAACATCTGGAGCTCAGATGAGGAGTCTGAAGGGGTAAATGCATTGCCTGTGGTCAGAAAAAAGTTGGAGTACACTGACCTGGGGTAAGTTAGCAGGACCTCTATGGAAGACTATACATAGCCAGAGATGGCTGATATTCTTTCAACCTTCAGACAGCGGTCAAAGGAACCGCTGGATGAGTGGGTTGTCAGACTAGCTCAAACAGGGGCAGGAGGCATTAATATTGATGCCATAGACTCACCAAAGTTGGCTACTATGTCAGAGGATGAGAATGTCCAGAGGATGTTGTTAAATGGACCTCCCGCAACAGATGGGAATCCGGCTTCACTCACTCTCCTGGAGCTTGTCCAGATAGGGTTAAAATTGCAGTATGTATCTGTCAGTGACTGGCCAGATAATGATAAACCATGGTACGGGCTGGCAGATGCAGTAAGGAAACTGAAACACGCGATGGTCAGACAGGCTATCCAGAATTCACAACAACTGGATAGACTGATGGAAATGCATGTGACAGTTCAAATGAGAAATAAGATCATAAAAACTGCTCATCCAGCATATAAGCAGGTGATAATGACACTGCTTATAAATCAAACCCGAAAATAAATTGCAATTGGTTACTGAAGCCATTATGCAATTAGGAGAATTGGGAGACTGGGCACCCAAGAAATCTGGTGAGGGAGGCTTCCCTCCCTCCCTGAACTGTCACATGCAGGTTCATCAACATTCAGACTATCTGGGACACCAAAGGATGGAAATACTCCACTCTCTGGAGATTATACAAGAAAATGTGACTTTATAAGAAAGGTGTCAAGGTAAATAATCTGTGGACAGATGCTCCAACACCTTGGGGATGGCCAGATAAAGTACCATCCTTTCCCCAGGCGAAGGAACCACCAAAGCTACCTGCTTTGATTCCTACAGCACCTCTCTTGCCAGGAGAGGTAGTTAGCTTGCCAGGGAACTTTGGTGAGGAATTGGAAAAGAACTTTAAAAAGCTTGGTGAAATTATCAAGCATGTGAAAGACTTGTTGGAAAGAATTAAGGCAAGTGGGGAAAAGAAAGTGAGTTCATTGTACCCCAATTTAGAGGAATTCACACACAAAGAATTGCCTAACCTGGGAGACCTGGATTTGACAGACCTAAGAGATAGGAATTGACTGGTGAGGCAGGCTCCAGTGTTGGACTTTTCAGTAAAAGATCATAGACCACATGTAAAAGTTGAAATGCACTGAAAGAATAAAAATGTTGAAAGGGTTACTGCCCTTGTAGACAGTGTAGCTGAGGCCTCTTTAATATATGGAAACCCCAAGAAATTCGTTTTTATTACCCTATGTAATTACAGGTCTGGGAGGTAGGAGAACAGAAGCGGTCCAGACCTGAGTAGAACTGAAAATTGGACAGTTGTCAAAAAAGAAGTCTTAATTGTCCCCATACCTGAATACATAATTGGAATTGACATCCTTAAAGGATTGATCTTACATTTGGGGGATGGCTGTTACAGTTTTGGAACTAAACCCTATATATCAGCCAGACCAGTGGTGGTAGGAACATTGTTAATGCCCCCTGTGCAACTACCACCAGCTACTAAAGTAGTACATATGAAGCAGTACAGGATCCCAGGAGGCCACAAAGAAATTGGAGAAACAATAGATGATTTAATAAAAGCTAGGGTCCTACGAGGGGTCACTACTGCTTGGAACAATCCTGTGTGGCCAATACGCAAGACAGACATGGAGAATGACAGTAGACTACAGAGAATTGAACAAACACACAACTTCACTGACAGCTGCTGTCCCAAACACAATCACTCTTATTGAAAATATACAGAAGCATCCAGGGATCTGGTATGCAGTCATAGATTTGACTAATGCCTTCTTCACTATTCCAATAGCTGAAGAAAATCAAGAGCAGTTTGCTTTCACATGGTTAGGGAGGCAATACACATTCGAAAGGTTGTCACAGGGATACTTGCATAGTCCCATCATCTGTCATCGGCTGGTGGCAGAACATCTTGATGGGGTAAAAATCAGTAAATCAGCAATGGGCTAATTGGAGCCTTTGGCATAAACAAGGAAGGACTAAGTTTCCCCTTGGTTTCTGGACAAGGAAGTTACCCGAGGAAGGAGAGAGGTACACACCCTTTGAGAGACAGCTCTTGGCCTGTTATTGGGCCTTGGTGGATACTGAACAGATAACGGTAGGACATACAGTGTTCTTACGCCCAGAGATATCTATTATGCAATGGGTACTTAGTTCTTCTAAGACATATAGGATAGGTCATGCACAAGAGTCCAGTATCATAAAATGGAAGTGGTACACACAGGATAGAGCTAAAACAGGAAATAGTGGTATGACTGTACTACATGAGAAAATTGCAGATGTGCTGATACAAGAACCTGGTTATCTGCCAGAAGCAAACAAGCCAGGTGACTCTCCAGTAAAGTGGGGAAAGATTTTTGCACCACTAACACAAGATCAAGTAAAGCATGCTTGGTTTACTGATGGTTCAGCAAAATACATTGGTAATGAAAGACAATGGAAAGCAGTGTCTTACAATCCAGAAACCAAGAAAATACCGACTACAACAGGAACAGGAAAAAGTAGCCAGTATGCAGAGTTATATGCAGAGTTTCAGGCTCTGGAACAATAGATGCCTGGAAGTTGTCATATATGCACAGATTCTTGGTCTGTTGCCAATGGACTGGCTACATGGTTGCCTACATGGCAGTCACATCAGTTCATGATTCATACAAAGGAAGTCTGGGGAAATGATTTGTGGGAGCAGATATGGGAGATGGTACATCAAAATGAGCTAACAGTCTTTCATGTTGATGCTCACTGCAGTACTGACTCATTGGATCGTCTGTTTAACTCTGCTGCAGGCGAGAAAGCCAAGATCTCATAGGCGTCCTTTGAAAATTCAAACTCACTTTTGGGATTGGCTAATTGGGTCCATCAGAAATGTGTTCACTTGAGAGAGAAAGCGACTCACAGGTGGGCATAACAGAGAGGCATTTTAGTGCCGCTTGATTTAATTAAAACAGTAATTCTGCAATGTCCAGTGTGTCAGCATGAGCAGAATAGACATGTACTAGGGATGGTACGAGGTCAAATAAAAAGAGGTAAAGCACCAGGGCAAATATGGCAGGTGGATTACATAGGTCCACTACCATTGAGTAAAAATTGTCAATATGTATGCACGGCTGTGGATACATATTCAGGTTATTTATTGGTTCACCTTATAGGGCTACCCAAATAAATACTATTAAAATGTTGGAAACCATGATACAGTACTATGGTCTTCCACTACAGATTCAGAGTGACAATGGAAGTCACTTTAAAGGGAAATTGGTACAAGAATTTTGTGAAAAAAATAATGTTGAATACATTTGCTACCACTAAAAACCTCCAAACATTTCACCTCACATGGGGACCATGGAATGAGTTCTGGAGATGCTCTCCTCCTATATCTAGTTCAATATATGTTATATCTACTGATACTCTGTAATAATAAGTGATAATTTAACAATACTTAGATCCGTACATAAGGGTTTATACCGGCAACAATTGTAATAAAGTCCTTGTAGAATTTCCTAATGTTATTCATTGATTGTTCAGTATTACTATGTACAACATTTCAAAACTTGTTATTGTTAGCTGTCGCTTTTTCGTTGTCATTTATTTTTGATGAAAATAAAAATTAAAAATAAAAATAATAATAATGTTGAATGGATATTTCACATGCCTTATTATCCTCAAGCAGCTGGTCTGATTGAAAGGATGAATGGGTTGTTGAAACAACAATTGAGAAAACTTGGTGAAGGGACAATGCACACATGGAGAGATAACTTGCCTACAGCTGTGAACATCTCAAACAATAGGCCACTCTCAGATCATGACACCCCACTCACTAGAATGATTACACCCAATATACAAGCTAAACCATATGTTGCAACTAACACCATCACATATTGGGAAACAAAGGAGGGAGCCGTGGCACCCTACAGGGCTACCCCAGAGTCTGCAGGAATAGACTTGTGAGACAGAAAGGAAGAAAGACTTCAAACAGGGCAAGTTCAGATGTTCCCCACAGGTATAGGAATACAGATACCCCCGGGACACTTTGGACTAATTGCACCCAGGACTAGCCTCACCCTTAAAGGGATACATGTAATGGGAGGGGTCATAGACACTGATTACCAAGGAGAAATAAAGGTCCTCTTGTTAAATCAGGGACCACAAGACTTGCTAGTGCAAGAAGGAGACAGAATAGCCCCATTGGTTATCATCCCCATTTATCAGGGACAGGTACACAAAGGAACAGCCCCCATCTTACAAACAGTTAGAGGAGATAAGGAATTTGGCTCTACTAACCTAAATCCAGGGGCCAAAGTCTGAATGAGGACAGAGAAAGGTCCCCCAGAACCAGCAGACATGATTGCAACAGGCAATGACAATACTGTGATACTCTCCAAGTCAGGTCATGATAAATGGGAATACGTGCCTTCGGGCAAGTGTTATTTGACAGAGTAAAATGAGTTGTATCTTTACAGACAAAGCTCATTGATCTTGCTGTTATATGGATGGCTGTGTTACTCTATACCCTTTGGTCGGATCAGATACCAGCAACGAGATTGGAGTTGGGACCAGAGTGATTCCGCAGAGATAAAATGGAAAGAGATCAAAATAAGAGTAACCTGCCTGTTAACTGTCCAAACATGAGGGCGAGCCTGTATGGAGAAGGCTATTTCAGACACAATGAAACTGAGAATGACCAATATTTAAGTTATGAATCATTTGATTTATTAACATTAGAATCTACAACACCCTTTGGCTGCTGCATACTATATACACAAGTAAGCTCTAATATTTCTTCAGAAGTACTTACCCAATAATGGGTAAGTTATGCAAACCAGCAGAGCAAAAAGCAAGCATACACTATTATAGAAGATAGTTGTGCAATATAATACTGCACTAACAGCACCCCTGAGACCTTTAAAATAATAAAAGGAATTGTGTGGTGTGTTTTTATTCTACTTTGTTTTTATATGTGCTACAAAATTACAATTTGCTTCTTTCAAAGAATGGCTAGATTAAAAAATAAATACTAGTATAGAGCTATAAGGTTTTAATTAGGATTGTTAAGCGGGAAGAGGTATATCCTAAGGTTTGAGCTACGGGTTTATCCTGTTTAAAATTGACTAACTTAGGTGACCCTTGACTTGGAGAGCTTTATTGCTTGAATTAGTTCCAGGTGTGAATGGAGAAATATGGGAATCAGTGGGTAAATGGGCTTTCCCCCTGCTGATAACCTGAATGGTATGTGTAAATGTGTAAGGTTTTGCTCACTGAGTGATCAAGGGATAGAATGTGATAATAATATTCAATATTAATTAAGAATGATTGATTGATCACTATTAAGCAAATTAAACTCTTATAGATAGTTAAGATGGTGCCAGTTAATACACAGCACTGAAAAGTGTAATAAAACCACAAACCACAGCACCAGAATGACTCATACATACCATCATGAGATAATTATTACTACAAGATCTGGATTTTAGATAAGAGATAATTAACCGCCCAGACCTGGCATGGCATTGTTGGTGGGCCTGAACAGCGTGGCCAGCTGCCGGTCCCATCCAACGCTTTTGCAAGATCTTTGCTGGGCTGCACTGTTAAGGAGATTTAGTGGAAAAGTACAAACTAAAGGTATAAAAGACGAAAAAACATGGCACTCGCTTGGAGTACTACCCACCTGTAATACGGACGCGTATTGCTGGTTCTACTGATTCCCAGTAAGAGAGGGTCCCCTTTAAGCCTGACTGCCAGAAGTTCTCTCAGTCGAGTGCAGCAAGCTTCTCTTATGGTGATGTATACTTAAGCTGAATATCTAGATAATTAAGCTGTTTCCTTAAGCTGAATGATTACTTATTAATTAAGTCTCTGTTAAACAATAAAGTTTGTATTGATTATTTACAAGTACTTCGTGTCAGTGTCTTTCCCTTTCTCAAATACTCAATTCACTCAACCCAAATAGGGTTTTGGTGCCCACCAATATCTTTAAAAACCTTAGGGTAATTGATTATTGCTTTTTGATATTGGCGCTTCATGAATTTAATGATTAGGCACAACACCTAGCCATAGAGACTCTCAAATACACACTTGGACTTTGAGAGTCGTCTCTGGCAACCTGATATTGATGCTTCTTTTTTTATTTATCTCCAAGTACAAGCAGAAGATCCATTCACTTTGAGGTAGGATGTCCCCCATAATATACGGTCTCGATTTAAGAATTGTGGATTAGCTTTTCAAATTATTTAATATTGTGAAAAATGTTTTAATATTATTTTTAAAAAATATTGGTATATTGATATATCTTTTGATATTTTATTATCTTTACAATATTTAAAAAACGTTTTAAAAAAATTAATTATTTTAAAAATGTATCCACAACTATTAAATTGAGGCATACGTCGGTTGTGCCCTCTTTGGAAGCTGAGATGTTTAATTGTGTCTGTGAACTTCCTTTCTATTTTTATAGGAAGGCATGGACATTATCTAAAAAGTAAATCACTGTCACTGTTTCAAATGGCACCCTGAATAAAAAGTTACTATAAATAAATAATAAAAGTGTTCATGTGCAACTGAATGGTTATTTAAACTTACTCAATAGTATGAAAATGCATTTAACTGATTGAGCAAATCACACATGCCACTAGAATATCAATAAATTGCAATAAACCTTATTGATAATAACTACGGTACCTAGAACTCGCACACAGTTCCTTTATATTTTAACAAAGCATTTTCACTGACTCTTGCCCAGAGGGGAATAGAGTTATTGATTTATTTTCTAAATAAAAAAAATGCAGCAAAATGTCTGATTGCATGTGTATTGTAATAAATCATCATCCTCTTTTCTCAAACATTCATTCTGTGACTGTTATCTAATCTCCTTGTAGCAGTCTTATCTTCTCTCACAGATAGCTTGCCCAGTATATTTCAGTTCTGATGTTCCTATTGATTATAATATTAATGTAGTCATTTGTTTGCTGCTGGCTTATTCTCAGACTCAAAGTTTTAGAGACAAACTTCAAAAGATTAAGCAGGATAAAACTAAAAAGAGGGCATTGGTAAAGTAAATAGGAACAAATAGTAGTATACGCAATTTATTAACTATTTAACATAGTCAATCAAGTCTGATACAACAATTTTAACAAATAAATATTTATATATACAAAGGTATATGTCCATGGGCATAGCATGTTCTGCCTAATCTGTCTATTACTTAACCTGACTCTGAGCAAGTCTTGGGGTTGCTAACAAGTGTATTCAGAAGTGCCGCCGATTGTGTACCAAAACCAAAATATATATATGAACAATGAGAATTCCATCCATTTGCACCAAAAGATCTTCGGTGATCTTTATTGATGACTATATTTGATACACCATGACGAATCTGATCAATCACAAAAAATGAACTGCAAATTTTTATAGCAATTAGCAGCAAAAAAAATATTTTAAAAAGTCAGATAGTAGGAGTAATATGCACAAGCAAAGGTGTAACAGAAAGCATTAAACACCAAATAATTGAATATTCCTAGAGACATCTTTGGAAGCATAGCGCGCAAGTTCAAAGTTGAAGGAACAGTGGTTACACTACCTGGACAGGGCAGAAAAAAGAAAGCTATTAATGGCTGCAACCAGATTTCTGAGCAGCAGATTTTGAAAAACATTTGAGTGACTACAAAAGATCTGCAGCAAGACTTGGTGGCAACAGGTACCTTTTTTTTTTAGTGACCACAGTAATGCATGTACTAAATGCAGAAGGTTTCCATTCACAAACTCCAAAACGTACCCCACTACTGACTTAAAAGCACAACAAAAAGTTGTCTCCAGTACACTCAAAAACACATACATAATCCAGAGGAGTTTTGGGATTCTGAGAAACAAAACTGGAATTTTTCAGCCCAATGGATCAGCGGTATGTATGTGTCACGTATTCATCCACATATAAAATGTGATTAATGACATTTACTGTTCTGACAGGAAAAGTTGAGCCTAGCAACATTACTTTCCTGACAGGAAAAGTTGTGCCGAGCAGCAATCAAATCCAAATGCAAATGGGAACCTGGTAACTGCCTTTGGGGTCAAAGGCGGATTAAAGTCTATCAGATCCAGAGGAGGGTTATTTAGGCCCAGTTCTCATCCTGCTCAGTGCCCTGTCGTGGTTTCCCTAGTGGTTGTCCAAGAGCGCGTTCCTGATTCAAGTTTCTTCTGGTTTTTGACTTTGGCTTTGACTTCCCTGTATTCTGGTATCCCTGACTTCTGGCTTTCCCTTATCATTGTGTCTCTTTCTGTATCCCCTGACCTCGGCAAGTACCCTGACTATTCTTTGGTACGTTAAGTCCGGCCATTCTAAGGCCCGGTAATACGTTACCTATTAGTCATCTGTGTGACACAATTCTACGTACTGGATTAACTAGTAACCCTGACATTATGAAAGAAGCATCCGCTGAAAAGAATACTCTGCCTACAGATAAGCATGGTAGCGGCTGGGTAATGCTCTGAGGCTCCGTTGCATCTTCTGGCACTGGAAACCTGCAGCGTGTGGAAGGCAAGATGGATTTACTGAAGTATCAGGAGCAAGTACCATCTGTGAGTAAGCTGAATCTTAGGTGTCATTGGACCTTCCAACAAGACAATGATCCATATCAGACCTTAAAAGTCTACAGTGGCCATCACAGTCACCTGACTTGAACCCCATAGAAAATCTCTGGTGGGATTCGAAGAAGGCAGTTGCAGCATGTAAACCCAAGAATATTACTGAACTGGAAGTCATTGTTCGTGAGCTTGAGGTTAGATTCCTCAGGAATGCTGCCAGAAGCTGGTGTCGGACTATGCATCTCATTTGCAGCAGGTCATAACAGCAAAAGAGTGCTCTACTAAAGTCCTAATGATGATTGCCATGAAGGGACTGAATAATTTTGAGAATAAAGAAGTCATTATAAGTTGCATTTTCAGCTGAATTTGAGGAAACCACTTGAAGCATTTGTGACAAACACTCTTTTCTACGGTCATTTACCTTGAACTCCTGGAGGAGTGTGGAAACTGGCCTTTTACCCACTGAATATGGTCCAAGTTGGAGACCCCGTTCAGGAGTTATATGCCCAGCCGCCATTAGCAGCTTTCCTTCTGTGCCCCTGGTTTGGCACTTTCCCTTCATTCGAATGGAACTGAATGCTAGCTCCCTGGCGGCTATTCGCATGAACAAAACAACGAATGGTCCTTAATGGTATTTAGTCACGATCGCTGTGGAACTAATTTTGGCATGATGACTTTGTGGTTCCCGGTCACCTCAGTGGTACTTAGCCATGAATGTAATGGAACTGAGGTGACCATTTTTTGGAGGGAATGTGCCTGAGACTTATTTGTGGGGTTATTGTATATTGTTATGATGTTTTGAGGTATTTTAATGTTTTATATTTTTGTGCTTGCTTCTCTGTTCCTGGGAGATAATTAGCTTACTGACCTCTAACACAATTATCTCCCAGGCCTCGAGATTCCTGGAATGGGCTTGCATTGTATTGTTTGGAGACCCTCTGCTGGGGTCTGTGCATAAAAGGCCAAGTTTGGCTCATTAAAATCAGTTGACTCCCAGAACTATGTGTCATCTATTTTCTGGGACGGGAAAGGGCTATTCACTGCTCAGCACCTTTTCCAGCTTGTGGAGGATTCAGCGGGGAAAGTCCTTTAAGTCCTTAAGGACTAGAGTTTCCAGGACTGTGTCGTCCAGTCCCTGAAAAGGGAATATAGCTAGTCCCCTATCCTGTTCCAGGGCAGAGAGACTCCAGGAGGACCCCAGTCAAACCACGGTGATGAAGGCAGAAGCGCTGAGGTTTCCCTCGGTTCCAGCAGTCATTGGCGTAGGTACCCGCCAACATATTTTACAAGAGAAACGTACAATAGAAAAGTTTTTAGTGGTTTGAAAGAGGTGGAAAATTACACTGAACTCATACAACTAACAGTATTTGTCACAGGCACCACCACTTTCAGGCAGGCACTGGACTTGCTTTGATGGGTAAAGGTGTTAAACATCACTATTTGTTTGCACTATACCAAAAATAATGATAACAAAATAAATCCCTCTTAACACCACCCATACCTATTCTAGTATAAAGCTAGCACCACCAAGACAGTTTAAGAACGGGGAATCCTAGGGTACCTCAACCAAATTAGAATTTTAAGAATCCACTAAACACAGTTTAGAAGAATTACTATGAAATCACAATAATACAATATACGGTAAGTAAAAAACCAAGAGAGCTGCACTCACCTGAACATGCATACATTATAGGGTGCTGCTGGGGCCAATATATACAACATACAAAATACACAATCCAGCACACCTGAGTGAGTGTGCTGGATTGTGTATTTTGAATATTACAATATAAGTTTCAGTAACATGATTCTTTTATCAGATTAAGGCTTAATTTACTAAAGGAACATTGTTTTTGAATAAATCCAGTAAATCAAAAAATAGGTTACAAACAAATGTTATATCAAATAAAAATTAGCAGACATCATAATACTCACTATACTATCAAAGTACCAGTCTTTCTGTCCCAGAAGAGCTTTTGGTAAGGAAATACAGAAACTGCCACTCAGTGGATTTGAAATGTAACAACTGAGATGCAATGGAAGTGTATACTTTTAGCTCTAATTCAAGTGGTAAAACAAAAACATCATATGAAACATTTAGGAATTGCAACCACAGTCCCTTTTTTTAGGGGTTAAATGTTATTGGACAATGAACACAACCATAAATAAAATGTAAATTTGTAATGCTTTGTCGAGAATCCTTTGCTGGCAGGGACTGCTTGAGGCCTGGAACTCATGAACATCACCAAATGCTAGGTTTCCTCATTTGTAATGCTATAAAGCAGCTATCTTCAGTTGTTGTTTGTTTGTGGGTCTTTCTGACTTAAGTTTTGTCCTAAGCAAGTGAAATGCATGCTCTACCGGGTTGAGATCAGGTGATTAACTCGGCCATTGCAGAATACTTCACTTCTTTGCCTTAAAAAATATTCTGGGTTAATACTCACAGCCCACGGAAAAAATAAATCAGCATAAGGCAAACAGGGTGGGGGAGGCTGGAACGAGTACGCAGGGAGCCCAATAACCAACAAAAAAAACATGACTAATAAAACCACTGGAAACCCACGGACCACCCACGTAAACAAGGCTCCCCAGGGACTACACCCCAATAAAGGTTTGCACGACCCAAGCAAGCAAGATACCAAAATGCATACTACATCCACCTAAACTAAAGGGACCCATCCCCTTCCCACAGTAGTACGACTAGGGAGGGGCTAGGAGTACACACCTCCTCCCCTCCCCTCTCTACCTCCAGGGAGGAATTGCGCATATTTCAATGCTCAAGATGACTGCGGTTAGGAGGGGGAACAGGTACCGAAAGAATGCTGTAAATACTTAAGTTGTCCAATTTTCTCACGGGCAAGCTAAACTTTTAAAAGACTGCCAATTTTTAAGCTGCATTATAAACTTCATTATTTTTTTTTCTCTTTTTCTCTCTTGATATGATGTGCAAACCTATAAATGTATAAGTGCAAATTACACATAGTTTAATAATGCTTATTGAAACCCACTGAAAACAGTGCCCTACAAATCCTCCAGGGGGTGCGACCCTTCACCTGGTATCTTAGACTATACAGACTTCACGGTAAAACCCATGATACTCTGGGAGGATGAGAGGGCTGCTCTTCGAACCCCAGATACTCACCACAACTTCTCACGTGAGACCCAGAACAGCGTGACAGACCGGAAGATGGCCATCTCACAGGCCACTCTCCAGACTCTCTTTTCATCTGACCCCACACACCCTGGCATCCAAGGTATAAGACCAGGAGACTCTCCTCATACACCCAATCTCCCACTCCTTGGCCTCCAGGCTAAACTCCACCTCTCCCCCCCTCACAACCCATGCCCCAAACCACTACACCCCTTCCCCCAAAGCTACATTTATCTGAGGTGGGTCTGGGGCTGCGGCTGGCTTGCCTGGGTGCGGGTACTACCCTAGAACTCTCAAACAGTCGTCATGACCTCAGACCTGACATGCATATCCATAAACTGTAAAGATCTCAACAATCCCTCTAAGAGGTACCAACTCATGAGATAGACCAATAGAACCGGTGCAGACTTGATGCTCCTACAGGAGACCCACTTCACCCAAGCCAAACCATTCCCTCTCCTGAACCGACACTACCGGGAGTGTCATATGGCTAACTCACCCTCAGGTAAACAAAATGGAGTCGCCATACTGGCCCAAAAAACTTGTCCAATACATATAAAACAAATCATCAAAGACCCCCAGGGTAGGTTCAACATGCTCTCCGGCCACATAGGCAACAACTATGGCATCACATCAATCTACGCTCCCAACTCCCCAGACAAAGCATTCTGGGATCTGCTCCATGCACACCTAGCCCTATTTCCACCCCATTAAAGATAGTTGGAGGAGATTACAACACAACCATTTCTCCTGCGGTGGACAGACACCGCCCGCACACCAACCTGCATCACCAACCACCCACAAGAAAAGCAGACAAACTACTTTCAGCATTCACATCAAATCTTCCTCTAGTGGATGCATGGAGAATGCACAACCCAACTACACATTATACCCACCCACATAACTCGTACTCCCGGATAGACCTTTTTCTAATTACCCCATCCATCCTGCACATGTTAAATCAGCAACCATTGCTCCCATCTCATGATCAGAGTATGCAGAGATTACACTGGTACTATCGATCCCCAACATCACCCGTCCTAAACCGTCTAAACCACACACTGCTCCACAACTCACTTGTGAGAGACTAAATTCACAAAGAAATAACCGAATACTTTACCCTCAATGCGAACTCAGTATCCTCAGAAAGTATTTTATGGGCAGCACACAAGACAGTCCTAAGAGGGAAACTTATCAGCATAGCATCCAAACACAAAAAAACCCCACAGCTGGCCAACCTAGCACAATCCCACATAGACCTTTGAACATTAGAATCCCGCCACAGAGCCAACCCACCACCAGACATACTGGCCCAAATGACAGCATGCCGTAAAACAATCAAGGACTTCATGGCCAGGGATTCAGTGCGGGCCCTCCAGTGGTCCAAACAATTATTTCACGAAAAAGCCAATAAGGCAGACACCCTACTGGCATGGAGACTAAAGAACAGAAGTGCTCAAAAACAAATAGAACATGTACATGACGGACAAACCCACATACTTCCCATGAAAATTGCAGAAGTATTTCAAACTTACTTCACCAATCTGTACGATCATACCCCAACTAACAAACAACAACCAACACAAACACTCCACTCCATAGAAGAATACCTTAACACTATCCCACTATCAGCCCTTACTCCGACAATGATAACTAGACTGGGTGAACCCATCACCATTGAAGAAGTAGCCCAAACTATCAAAACCATTAAGGCAAATAAGAGCCCAGGCCCAGACGGGTTCACGGGACTTGACTATAAAACCTTTCCCACAAAACTATTCCTGCACCTCTGCAGCCTCTTTAATTCAATGCTCCAAGGAGACCTGTTACCCTCAGACATACTCAGAGAAAACATATGCCTTCTCCCCAAACCAAACAAAACCCACATGGACGCAGGACACTACATACCAATTTCCCTACTAAACGTGGATGTCAAACAGTTTACAAAATGAATAGCGGATAGACTCAATCCATACTTACGTAAATTGATACACCCAGACCAAGTGGGATTTATTCCCTCTACACAAGCATATGATAATACAAGATGTACTTTCGACTTACTTTGTTTTTTTTACATTACTATTTAAAATTTCTGTATTTTCACACTGGATATATATCAGGGCAGACTGTATCTAGAAGAGAGCCAGATTAAGATTTCCCTGGCCGGATCTGTGAGTGTTGTATGTGTGTCTGAATTCATTATGGGTGTGGGGGATACTGTGTGTTGTGTGTGTTAGAGCGTGTTGGGATTGGGGTCTGAATATGGCTCAGTGGTTATGTGTATGCATAGGGGAGTGAGGTTGTGGTTGTGGCTGAGTGTTGTGTGTTTTAATCCCCACCCCCCTCCCCCCCACCCCCCACTCGAGGAGTGTAATTCCTGGTGGTCCAGTGAAGTTTGTTCTTTATATTATCCTTGTGGTGCAGTGAAGGTTATTCATTGCTGAATACACCTTTGATTGTCCAGAACCTTGTGGTGTGGTGCAGATCATTTTAAGAGCTCCCTCACAATCCTGGTGCTCAGTCAATGATTTGAGAAGTACTGAGGAACCGTGAGGGAGATCTTAAAGTGATCTGCATTCCTTGTAGGTGCAGAACACAAAGCTCCCTTGAGCCGTTGTGGGGGCACAGGTCCAAGCAGGAAGATATCTTGATCTCCCTGCTGGCATGTAAAGGGCAACATCACAGCCCACAACGCCTATGCCTGGTTCTGATCCAGAAACAATTTGCTTTAGAGTTTTTTTAAACACAGCACACATCACGACACTCTTTTAGTATTCATTGAACAGCTAATATTATCGGTGCCTACCTGATGCCCTATAGGTCTTACTGCTGATAACCCTCTTTCAATGTTAAAAGCTATAGAAATTAAACATTAAGGGAATAGACTTTAAAAACTGAATTTTGAAAGATATTTTTTTAGAGAATATAGCCATAATGTTCATGGTCCCCTAGACAACTAAAACATCAATGTTCGAAAGTGACAAGCTGTAGTTTTTATTGTTACATAAAGGGTGGTGTACTGCCAGGAATTGCAAAATTTAAATAGTCAGATATTCAGACTTCCAAGCAGCAATATTTTCAACTTTAACAACATTTAGCTTGTGATATAAAAGTGATCTCAACATGGCTGCTGCTTCTGACTTCAGGTAATGAGATAAACCAATGTTGTAATTCATGTTAATTTCTGTCATTAAAATTGTAAGAAAAAGCATGCTAGGCAGAATACATAAAGAGGTTTCACGACCAAATATAAGTGCATGTAAATCTGTAATTACTCTGACTATCTCAGAAATCCTAAACATCACATGTAAATATGAGACAAACATTCTGCTGCAGTGTTCAAGAATGTGCTAACCAGGTTATCTGCCTCGGCAGACAGGTGGCAGAGGAGTGCACAGTGCATCTCTTTCCTTCCAGAGCAGGCATCTGCCTATGGCTTATTGCTTGTGGGGTGCAGCTTTTTAGCCTTTGTGCGTGGCGGCAGAGTAGGCATCGAGGGAGCTACTGGGAATCTATCTGCACTGTGTGGCTTTGCACACCGTGTACTGATGCTGGATGTCACCCACACCCCAGCATCAGTACAGAGCTACAGGTAGCTGGGCTTTAAAAAAAAATCAAATATAGGTGCTCGCTATGTAAGAAAAACAAAGGAATAGGGGCTGCAGTTTATCATACAAGGATTCCCCAACCTTGTGAAAACATAGAATAGATAAAACAAACAATAGATAAACTGTGCCTTTGTGATGAAGAGCTTCTAAGAGCTCTGCTGTTATTAGCGTGGACGGTACAATCTCCGTCTTAGGATATATGTTCAGCAGTGATGATGGCACTTCTCCAATACAGTGCAAACAAGAATATAAATATCCAATATCCTAGTAGTAGAATTCAAAATAAAATATAGGTAGACATTCTACTCACATATTGGTGAAGATTTGGTGGTATAATCCCCACCTGGGATGTGTAGAACCAGAGAGTTGGAAAAAACAGGAAGCCAAAAGGTACAAAGTAAATTCCGAATAAATTTAAATAAATTCTGAATAAAGTTAAAATAAATTAAATGTAAAAGGATAAACTTTATACCAATCCCAAAATACTAAATAAACAGAACAAAATAAAATAGTATATTAAAATCAAACCAAATAGGTTTTAGAAACACACTTTACCCAGCCATCAAGGTCTTCTGACACAGGCTTAGGCCCATCTTCAGCAAAGACAGCACCATCTAGCCTATTGAAGGTGGATCAGCGCACGCTAGGCACCTGAGGAACTGAAGAAGACTCCATAGACACCTGGCTGGCAGGACTATTCTCTTCTCTACACA
The DNA here is from genome assembly GCF_036172605.1 of Pelobates fuscus. Lineage (NCBI taxonomy): Eukaryota > Metazoa > Chordata > Amphibia > Anura > Pelobatidae > Pelobates > Pelobates fuscus. The sequence continues at coordinate 295,105,324 of NC_086320.1, forward strand.
GGAACAGTGTTCAGTTTTATTAATTTACCTAGTTCTATTTGTTTTGAGAGCCCCAAAGTTTAAATATACACTGGCTCCAGGCATTTTTCATTCCTACACATGGAGAGCTTATAGATACACGCACTACCTCCACACCAATCCCAGATCATATAAAAATGATCACCCCTACCTTACCCTAGATATTGCTACCCCAATCCAATGTAAGCAGATGGGTGTTATCCACCAGGGGTAAAGACTAGATAGCGACAGATAGTGGAGGGTGAAGAAATAAATCAGCTACAAGAATGCCCACCAGTAACTAGTTATCTAGTTACCTTTGATAAATCAACCCCTTCCCTCTTTCCCAAGCTCTTGGTTATTGAGCAATTTACTCAGCTTTCAACTTAGCAAATCTGTTTGCTTATATCCAGTGGTTTGGTATAGCATCTTTTCTGATAACCTTAATTGTGCTTCTCAAAATTGTATGCTGTACGAATTCTATGCCCAAGAAAATAAAGAATAAAAAAAATATATATATATATTTTTATGTGTTTCACCATGGGGTTTCATCAGAAGTGTGATGTGCATTTGGAAGGAGTCTGTTTATATAGGCAAAGTCTTTATGCATATTATAATAACAGGTGTTGAATTCGATTTTTCATTGGCTTCTTTTACTATTTCTGGTTTTCGGACATTTACCGGAAGTTACATTATCTGGTTCAAAGTCTGTAATTGGTAAATTCAGCAAACTTATACAAATCTATATATTTGGCGAGCATCACACAAAAGTGACCCTTTGTGCATGTCCATAGTGGTGTAAATCAGTCTCAATTGGGGAACAGATGATCGCTGCGCACACCAAGTGGAAGTGATGTCGCGCCGAAGGGGTCTTCTATTCATTTGCGCATGCGTGGCAGACGTATTGACAGCGCATGCCTGGAAATCTCTGTATTGTAGTAGAGTTGGGCGGAATTGAGACTTCTTTACTATGGAAAATGTTTGGTTCTCATCAGGATTACAATGACAGAAAAGAATAGTATATATATATATATATATATATGTTATTACTATTGGATATCTATTAACAAAATATACTTACAGGACTAATATTCCAGATATAAAAAATATAAAAATGGAGAAGAAACATAATGGAGTATGTAGTATAACCAGGGATAAACAAAGATAAAATGGAAATAGGAGGGGAGGGGAAGGAAGGGGAGGAGTGGGGAAGGAAGGGGAGGAGTAGGGAAGGGAGGGGAGGGGAAAGATGATTTAATAGTGACTCAATGCAGATGTAAAAAGGGTAATAAGCATATGGGAATTAATATATAGCATTAATGTTTAAAAAAGAAATGTATAAAAAAGAAAATATACAAATATATATATAAAAAAAGACTACACAAGTATATATAAAATCTATAAAAAAAATGGCATAAATCAAAATCTGCTTTGAGTCCATTAGGGTGTATGGTATTACGGTAATATACCCATTGCATTTCTATTTTACCTAACATTTTGACCAAGTCACCACCTCTCCAGTGATTCCTGAGTGCAGTTATTCCTATAAATTTTTATTTGCTGGGATCATTGTTATGGATATCGAAAGGGGAGGAAACCAAATGTTTCTTATTGTCATGGGTGGCGGTACGGAGACCAGGACCTCTGTGTGCCTGATGATGATAGGAGTCAACCTCGTGGAAATGAACAATCAGGGCCTGGCGCAGGGTAACTACACGCCCCCTGGTGTTGAGCACCAGGGTTTGTGCGGCCACATACCAGGGCCCTGATGCAGCTTCTGCGGATCCCAGGAACTAGGAGAAAATATGCAGACCTCCCAGGATCTGGATAGTGAGCAGCAGGTATGTATCCAGTACTAGAAAGTATGCAAGACCACTGCAGAGAACCCAGAGAACCCAGCATAAAGAAAACCAGAAAAAAACAAGAAAAACTAACAATAATTGTAAAAAGAGTACTGGATACCAGAAGCCATCGCCAGAAATGATCCGGAGCAGGAACAGGATATGACACTTATGACTTTTTTGAATGTTGCGTCAGTGTACTCCTATTCTGATTTTAAGTGATCTAGTCGAACATCATCATCATCACACCGTACGTCCATGTGTGTAATGCTGCCTGACTGAGACATATCCCTGTTATCTACATCCTCTGGCAATAATGGTTGCGCATCACTCATTTCTTCCAACTGATGTGTAAATAACTGACAGATCAAGTGAAGCGGCTGTGGTGCTAGTGTTGGTGGTGGCGGCAGGCGGGCGAGTGGTAACTTGAGAGGTGCCCGAAGCTAAGCTGGAGGAGGATGGTACGTCAAGGTTTCGAGCGGAAGCTGTAGAAGATTGGGTGTCCTGTGTTAGCCAGTCAACTATGTCCTCAGAACTTTTCGAGTTCAGGGTACGTGGCCTCTGAACACTGGGCATTATTCTAGGGCCAAAGGGAATCACAGCACCACGACCACGATGGCCCCTGCGGGGTGGCCTGCCTCTGCCTGTCATTTATTTTTCGATTAATGGTACTGTGCGTGCAAGCTACTGTGACAACAGATAAGAGTGGCACTGTGCACTGGCAGAAGTTGGCAGAGTAAACGCTGTAGGCCTGACACACACGCTTGCAGACAACTAACTGCTATTCAATCTATTACAGTCAAAAAAATATTTTTTAAATGTACACTACTGTTACACCAGATATGAGTTGCACTGGTGTGACACTGTTCCCTGGCAGGCCCGGAAACGCACATGTGTGAAGGAAATTGACTGCTATTATATTACAGTCAAAACAGTTTTTTTTTTTTTTAATGCAAGCTATTGTGACACCAGATATGAGTGGTGGCACTTGGCAAGTGGGCACAGTATACGCTGTGAGCCTGACACACACGCTGGCAGGCAGGCAACTGCAATTAGATTACACAGGAAAAAAAGAAAAAAGCAGACTGATGTTCTAGCCCTAAAAAGGGCTTTTTGGGGTGCTGTCCTTACAGAAGAGATCAGATGAGTCCTTCAGGACTGTAGTGGACACTGAATACACTAGCCTAGCTATCGATTTCCCTATTAAATAAGCAGCAGCTACACTGTCCCTCCTCTCACTAAGAATGCAGCTTCCGAATGAATCTAAAATGGATGCTGTCCAGGAGATGGGATGGTCTGGGAGGGAGGGTCTGCTGCTGATTGGCTGGAATGTGTCTGCTGACTGTGAGGTACAGGGTCAGAGTTTACTCAATGATGACGAATAGGGGGCGGACCGAACATCGCATATGTTCGCCCGCCGTGGCGAACGCGAACAAACTATGTTCGACGGGAACTATTCGCCAGCGAACTATTCGGGACATCTCTACAAGAGACAGATTATTTATTCATACACCCCAGAAGAGCAGCAACCGGTTACTGAATGTTCATATGGCGTCAAACTAAATTAGTTTGGTTTTACGTTGAGTAATTTGTTAAATTATTGACTCATATTAATTTTCAGGTAAATTTAACAAAATGTAACATTTTTGTTACATTTTAATTTTTCCTGAAACCAACATACACATGTAGTCTCCACAATCTCTATATATTTTGGAAAAAAGCCATAGTTTTTTTTTTTTTTTTTATATTTTTTTAAAATAAGTTTTAATATATTTATTTTTGCTCAGGTCACGTATAAAGCAATACAGAGCACCAAATATAATATGCAGGTATAATGAATAAAGATTACATCAATAGGTGCAAAACTGTTTACACAGTAGACAAACAAGTGAACTGAATATTTGTAGCATACATAAAGCAGCACAGGATATAGAAGTCCTGTTAATTGTTAATTGTAAATGTTAATTGTAAATAAACAAATTGAGGAGCCAGGCTGTGATCCTAGTGTACCATGGACTGACCTATATAGGATTGTAAAAATTCACATAAATACAGGCACAGAGCAGGAATGTGTGGGGGTAAGACAGCAGAACACATGCTATATAAAATAACAAACTATGGAGCCAAAGGGTACAGGACAAGAAAATTATACATTAAAAAAACAGAACCAATTTGCATTGTCAAATATAACAAGGCCTGCTTTCCCTGTTGAGGTTAGACCTGAAACAAACAGAGAAATTAAGCTAACAGCCCACAGTTTGTGACCCTGTGGTTGAAGCGACTCTCATAACCGACTCCATGCTGGAAAAATTGGTGCATCCTGGAGATGATAAGGAGAGTACATCTTGCAATCCTTCTCTGATAATAAGCAATGTGGGCCCCATTTATATGGCATCTTAGCCTTGCAAAGTAGCTTTAAACTGAACTTCCAAAGCATGGTTGATCTTGAAAGATCCCTATAGAACAGGGGTGGGCAATCTACGGCCCTCCAGATGTTTTGGACTACATCTCCCATATTGCTCTTAGGGCCATAATGCTAGCAAAGCATCAAGGGAGATGTAGTCCAAAACATCTGGAGGGCCGCAGATTGCCCACCCCTGGTAAAAAAAAAAAGCAATAATTGGCAGCCTACAAAGGCCAGAGAGGGAGATGCTCTTGAGGCTCCCAAAATCACAGACCTTTCAGAGTCTCTGAAAGTGTGCTAAATCATCTCTGGAAGCCTCTGAGGGGGCCTTTGTGGTCTCAGGCAGGTGAAAACCACAATCGATAGTAGTTTGCTTTGTTTATCCAGGGTAAAGCAAAATAGATATTAGTCCCTGGACATAGTGAGGTAGCTCTTCAAGGGAAAGAGTCTCAGGCACTCCTCTGATTCTAACATTGCTGGCTTTACCCTATCCTTTTAGATTTGCCAACCTTATGCTTAAGTCGCCACCTCTTTTCTGTCGGGTATTAAGTGCAGCATCTGTTGTGGACTGTGCCACTCGTGTGCCCCCTAGGTCTTCTTCCATTGCTAGTATATGGCCTGTCAGCATTAACCTCTTCCATAACATCAGCCATGATGGCCTGAAACATAGCTTCAATGTCTTGTAAAAGGGCTCTCATATATCAGCCTTGGTTGAGGGCGCCCTGATATCAGTGGTACTTGCTGGGCATTCAGGAAGTAATCCTTCTATTGGCTATCTGCTTCTGTAAATGCTGTAGAGTAGGCCCCAGCAGGCACCATCTTGGAAGGCAGAAGTTGTTGGGTCGGTCAGAGCAATGCTCTGATATCACAGAAATTGAGCCCGCAATCCTCACAATTTAATGTGCAAGAGTGATGTCAGTGAGCACGATCTAAGGCTCAGGCAATGCCTCACATATTTGGATAAAAAGAAAGGAGGTTTTGCGCACACAATGGATATATAGTAGGTTCTGAAAGATAAACAACTTTCATAGGGCAATATATAAAATCCCAATAATCGTAAAAAGGAGTAATATGAAGCACTCACACTTTAGAGAGCCATATAAGTCGGCTCTCTACTTTGAAGACACATAGAATGTTCCCAGTAAAGTGCTTGTGTGCAGATTGGTCCCACCATCAGATTTCATCTGGATATAATCAGGAACCAGGATAGGTAAAAAGTAGAATACTTTATTGACAATAAAAAAATAAAAAATAACTAGCACAATGCATTTCAACCACTCTCTTGGTCTTCCTCAGGTGCAATGATGATACATCCGAAAATTTCTGTTTATATACTGCATCTTTCATTCGAAAATGAATTAATTAGAAAACATATACACATAATCACAAAAATCCCACCCTCTATGTCCATATATAGTGATGAGTACGGCCATGATGAGGAGGTCGTTCCTGACAATGTGGAGAGTGAAAGACACCATCTTGGGAGGGCAAGTGTACCGGAACTACTATATATGGACATAGAGGAGGTCCAGCGAGAGGTAAAAACTTCTAAAGCAAGTTAACATCTGATTGAAAATGCATGCTTCTGTCACAGCCAAGGGAGGTGAGACTAGTGTTGCATAAGAAAAGTGATTGAACTCCTACAGAATTGAGCAGTGAGACAACACGGGCATGATATATACATCAAAACTGCTTCAATAAGCTAAAGTTGTTTTGAGTCCTTTAGTGTCTCTTTACGTCAACATTTTCAACTTGACATTGGAAGAACCAAGCTCTTTTATGTTGTTAAAAAAAATGATGTTTTGTAGATGTTCATACTTTCTGTCCTACCAATCACTAGACATTGCTGACAGCAGAGCTCAAAATTTCCAGTGCACAATGGCAATTGGCAAGTGGCAATTGGCAAATTCATCCCTGGCAAGTAGATATTCACCAGTGGTGAGTGTGCTATAAACCTTCTGGACTTGCAGCTGCTAGTAAATTTTAATCTGCCTGATAGCATAGGATCGGAAACTTTAAACCCTACATTACAGCAAACTTTTTCTCTGCCATTTGTTTCTTTAATCTACTATTATGTTTATGTAGTGAATAATAATACCATGTTTCATTTGTACTGTAATTAGACTGCTAGAGATCTATCTTTTCAGAAGCCCTAATTTAAACTATTTTCACTTAATTACCTCAATCTTCAAGCAAACATCAATATAATACAAATAATTTTGTCATAAAATGAGCTCAAATGACATCAGTGCCTAATTATTAACTCTAGTTATAGTCTTTTCAGTTTGAATACTTACCACCAAAACGGGAACAGATTGATTATTTGGATTTGGATTGTCTAAAGGAGATGAAACTTCTCTCGGGGACTTTGATCAAAGGCTATCATTATTTTATTTGTACATCGTTATTATTTACTACATTGTGCTGTTATATATAAGCGAGGATTTTTTTGTAACTGTTGAATGATTCATTTTTTTTAGTGGTTTGTGCTTAAGCCCAATCGTCTGAATAGTCTTTTTTTTTTCTTTCCTTTTGATACTTTCTAGAATGATTAGCAGGGAAATGTATTTTTGTAATTGTTATACAAGAAATTACCTCAATTAAGTTGTACAAGTGATTACCTTCAGTATTGGAAATTAATAATAAAAACCACCACTGGTGTGCATGTGGATCGCTTACAAATTTGTTGACTCACCCATATGGGTTAACATACATATGTATGGAGAACGTATCTCGTAGCAATGTGTCTGAAAAAGATATAAATGCAAAAAATAGTGCAGATAACGTTTTAAATAAATGCAGTGAGAAAATGTTCTATATGGTCTCACTCACATGTAGCAGAGCCCTATAGGATAGGCTCAGATCTCAATGGCCTGCGTGTACTTATGGTGACACAATACCCAATCGATCCTCAAGGCATCAGAAGATCCTTATGCATACATGAGAGAGAGAGAGAAAACAAGGGGAAGAGGAAAACCCCTAGTGTAATCAATCCCAATGTATAGTGCCAAATAGCACAAAAAATGGCTTCTCACCTGATAAGGAGCCCTATACCTGGCTCCTGGTGTGTAAGTGTCTGTGCCTTTAAGGAGGCTACCGCCCTTCTTTTAGCAGCAACAATGGAAGATGGATTCCGGATATAAAACTAAATTTATTCAATAAAGTATTAAAAACTTACAAATAAAATATAAACAGAATTGTATGGAATTTATAAAAAGTGGAATCTTCAATCCTCCAGCCGAAACGCGTTTCACTGTGCTCAGAAAGCTTTTTCAATCGGTAAACTGCACACCAGTGGTGGTTTTTATTATTAATTTCCAATACTGAGTGTACACTTGATCTTTTTGTACTAATTTATAGGGTAGAGAGTCCCTATCTTTGTGGTAGCTGCTATTATTATTTATTCTATCATTTAACTGAAAGCGCCTTGAAAACACACAAATTCTTGCTTAAGTGATTACCTTGTCTGTATGCAGAATGAACACATGAATCTAGGAACAAAAGGGCAAATATTTATTTTTTAAAAAGTTTAAGAACAAGAGCAATTGACAAATAAAAAGCTTATGTTGTAAAATGATGAAGCCAACATATTTTTTTTTTAAATGCATCACAAATACAGTGGTGATGAAGGTACCCGCAGTGCTACATTTATAAAGGAGATTTAAGTGATTTCACAGTGTCACAGGGTCAATGTTTTAAAGTAAAACAAACGTTTAACAGCTTAATGTAGTTGTTCTGTTGAGTATAGCCTGTCCATGCAGCCTTTTTGCTGTCAACATTGCCTTTTCAGAGAAAAGGCAGTGTTTACATTGCTCCCTATGGACACTTCCAGTGGATACTCCTCAGGAATTCTGAGGTCAGCCAAAGAGGAGGATTGGGGGTAGGGCCAGTGCTGTCAGATCCCTGAGATGTTGGAAATAAGGTATGTTTTCTTACCTGCTGAGGGGCCACCTAAATGGTGGTTTTAACAATGTAGCGCTATTCCGTTAAAGGAACACTATAGCGCTAGGAATACAAACCTGTTATGCAATAGTGTCCCTGCCCCTAGCTCTTTATAGTTCCCTCACCCCATGTATGATAAAAAATAAATAAGTAGAGATGTCGCGAACGTAAAATTTCCATTCGCGAACGGCGAACGCGAATTTCCACAAATGTTCGCGAACGGGCGAACCGCCATAGACTTCAATAGGCAGACGAATTTTAAAACCCACAGGGACTCTTTCTGGCCACAATAGTGATGGAAAAGTTGTTTCAAGGGGACTAACACCTGGACTGTGGCATGCCGGAGGGGGATCCATGGCAAAACTCCCAAGGAAAATTACATAGTTTATGCAGAGTCTGGTTTTAATCCATAAAGGGCATAAATCACCTAACATTCCTAAATTGTTTGGAATAACGTGCTTTAAAACATCAGGTATGATGTTGAATCGATCAGGTAGTGTAAGGGTTATGCCCGCTTCACAGTGACAGACCAAACTCCCCATTTAACGCACTGCAAACAACTGCAAACAGTCCATTTGCACAACCGCAAACTCCCCATTTGTACAAGGTTGGATACCAAGCTAGCCATGTCCCGTTCCTTGTCCTCACTGATGTCATTGAAGGTCTCTTCCTCCACCCAGCCACGTACAAAACCAAGGGTCTCCGAAAGGTGACAACAAGCCCCCTGGGACGCCTGCTGTGTTTGGTCTTCCACCTCCACAAAGCCACCTTCCTCCTCTGACTCCTCTTCTTCAGATTCCCCTCTCTGCATTGCCTCTCTCTGCGTTATTATAAGGTGTGTTAAGTAGTACTATTCCTATCAGTTTAATCCCTGTTACGTCCCCTATCAGGGGATGTGTATATGGCATCGATTTTAGGAACCGGGAGATGAAAAAAGATGCTTGGTCGGTCCTCCTACTTCAAATTTTGGGCACTGCGCGTGCAATCTAATGTGCCACCAGATAGGAGTGGTGTGTTAAGTAGTACTATTCCTATCAGTTTAATCTCTGTTACGTCCCCTATCAGGGATCGTGTACATGGCATTGATTTTAGGAACCGGGAGATGGAAAAAGATGCTTGGTTGGTCCTCCTACTTCAAATTTGGGGCACTGCGCGTGCAATCTAATGTGCCACCAGATAGGAGTGGTGTGTTAAGTAGTACTATTCCTATCAGTTTAATCTCTGTTACGTCCCCTATCAGGGATCGTGTACATGGCATCGATTTTAGGAACCGGGAGATGGAAAAAGATGCTTGGTTGGTCCTCCTACTTCAAATTTGGGGCACTGCACGTGTAATCTAATGTGCCACCAGATAGGAGTGGTGTGTTAAGTAGAACTATTCTTATCAGTTTAATCCCTGTTACGTCCCCTATCAGGGGACGTGTATATGGCATTGATTTTAGGAACCGGGAGATGGAAAAAGATGCTTGGTCGGTCCTCCTACTTCAAATTTGGGGCACTGCGCGTGCAATCTAATGTGCCACCAGATAGGAGTGGTGTGTTAAGTAGTACTATTCCTATCAGTTTAATCTCTGTTACGTCCCCTATCAGGGATCGTGTACATGGCATCGATTTTAGGAACTGGGAGATGGAAAAAGATGCTTGGTTGGTCCTCCTACTTCAAATTTGGGGCACTGCGCGTGTAATCTAATGTGCCACCAGATAGGAGTGGTGTGTTAAGTAGAACTATTCTTATCAGTTTAATCCCTGTTACGTCCCCTATCAGGGGACGTGTATATGGCATTGATTTTAGGAACCGGGAGATGGAAAAAGATGCTTGGTCGGTCCTCCTACTTCAAATTTGGGGCACTGCGCGTGCAATCTAATGTGCCACCAGATAGGACTGATGTGTTAAGTAGTACTATTCTCATCAGTTTAATCCCTGTTACGTCCCCATCATCAGGCCTTTTTTAGTCGAATGTATCGCCCACTGTCAGTCCCTTCGGGATCCATCACTCATTCATCTTAATAAAGGGGAGGTAATCTAGACTTTTTTGACCTAGGCAACTTCTCTTCTCAGTGACAATACCTCCTGCTGCACTGAAGGTCCTTTCTGACAGGACACTTGAAGCGGGGCAGGCCAGAAGTTCTATCGCAAATTGGGATAGCTCAGGCCACAGGTCAAGCCTGCACACCCAGTAGTCAAGGGGTTCATCGCTCCTCAGAGTGTCGATATCTGCAGTTAAGGCAAGGTAGTCTGCTACCTGTCGGTCGAGTCGTTCTCTGAGGGTGGACCCCGAAGGGCTGTGACGATGCGTAGGACTTAAAAAGCTCCGCATGTCCTCCATCAACAACACGTCTGTAGGTGTTGAAGGTATGTTCTTCCCCCCAGCCACGTACAACACCACGGGTACCAGATGGGTGACAACGAGCACCCTGGGATGCCTGTTGTGGTTGGTCTTCCTCCTCCTCCTCAAAGCCACATTCCTCCTCTGACTCCTCTTCCTCACAATCCTCTTCCAGCGTTGCCGCAGGTCCAGCAAGCAATGCTAATAAGGCTGTTTCTGGTGGTGATGGTGACCACAACTCTTCCTCTTCCTCTTCACGCTCATCTACGGCCTGATCCAGTACTCTTTGCAGGGCACGGTCCAGGAAGAAAACAAATGGTATGATTTTGCTGATGGTGCCTTCGGTGCGACTGACTAGGTTTGTCACCTCCTCAAAAGGACGCATGATCCTACAGGCATTGCGCATGAGCGTCCAGTAACGTGGCAAAAGAATTCCCAGCTCCGCAGAGGCTGTCCTATCACCCCGGTCATACAAATAGTCATTAACAGATTTTTCTTGTTGGAGCAGGCGGTCGAACATTAGGAGTGTTGAATTCCAACGTGTCGGGCTGTCGCAAATCAAGCGCCTCACTGGCATGTTGTTTCGCCGCTGGATATCTGAAACGTGCGCCATGGCCGTGTAGGAACGCCTGAAATGGCCACACACCTTCCTGGCCTGCTTCAGGGCGTCGTGTAAGCCTGGGTACTTATGCACAAAGTGATGTATGATCAGATTACACACATGTGCCATGCACTGCACATGTGTCAACTTGCCCAAATTCAATGCCGCCAACACATTTCTTCCGTTGTCACAAACCACTTTGCCGATCTCCAGTTGGTGCGGAGTCAGTCACTGATCCACCTGTGCGTTCAGGGCGGACAGGAGTGCTGGTCCGGTGTGACTCTCTGCTTTCAGGCAAGTCAACCCCAAGACGGCGTGACACTGCCGTATGCGGGATGTGGAATAGTACCTGGGGAGCTGGGGGGGTGCCATTGATGTGGAGCAAGACTTAGCAGCAGAAGAGGGCTCAGCCGAGGAGGTTATGGAAGAGGATGGAGTAGGAAGAGTAGAGGAGGTGGCAGCAGACCTGCCTGCAAGTCGTGGTGGTGTCACCAACTCCTCTGCAGAGCCATGCATTCCATGCCTGGCAGCCGTCCGCAGGTTTACCCAATGCGCAGTGTAGGTGATATACCTGCCCTGACCATGCTTTGCAGACCAGGTATCAGTGGTCAGATGGACCCTTGCCCCAACACTGTGTGCCAGACATGCCATTACTTCCTTTTGCACAATCGATTACAGGTTGGGGATTGCCTCTTGTGCAAAGAAATTTCGGCCGGGTACCTTCCACTGCGGTGTCCCAATAGCTACAAATTTTTGGAACGCCTCAGACTCCACCAGCTTGTATGGTAAATGCTGGCAGGCTAAGAGTTCAGACATGCCAGCTGTCAGATGCCGGGCAAGGGGGTGACTTTGTGACATTGGCTTCTTATGCTCAAACATGTCCTTGACAGACACCTGACTGTGGGCAGATGAGCAGGAACTGCTCAAGGCGAGAGACGGAGTGGCGGATGGTTGAGAGAGGGCAAGGAGGACAGCAGTTGTTGATGTGGCTGAAGATGCTGGACCAGGAGGAGGATGGCGGCTTTGAGTTTGTGTGCTGCTTGTACTCATGTGTTGATCCCATAGGTGTTTGTGATGTGTGATCATGTGCCTTCGCAAAGCAGTTGTACCTAGGTGGGTGTTGGACTTCCCACAACTCAGTTTCTTTTTGGCACAGGTTGCAAATGGCATCACTGTTGTCAGAGGCAGACACACAAAAAAAAGGCCACACTGCTGAGCTCTGCAATGACGGCATTCTGGTGGTGGCAACAGCATGCGTTGATTGGCCTGCTATCTGGCTGACCCTGGGTGCCGATGCATGCTGTCTGACTGTGCCACTAGCTCCTTGTGACGACCTCCCCCTGCTTCCAACTCGTCTCCTCCTCCTCTCTGTCTCCCCATCTGAACTTTCCCCCTGTTATTCTTCTCTTCTAGCGGGCACCCACGTGACATCCACGGACGCATCGTCATCATCAACCGCTTCACTTGTATCTGACAACTCAGCAAAGGAAGCAGCAGCGGGTACAACATCATCATCATCACACCGTACGTCAATGTGTGTAATGCTGCCTGACTGTGACATATCCCTGTTATCTACATCCTCTGGCAATAATGGTTGCGCATCACTCATTTCTTCCAACTGATGTGTAAATAACTCCTCTGACAGATCAAGTGAAGCGGCTGTGGTGCTAGTGTTGGTGGTGGTGGCAGGCGGGCGAGTGATAACTTGAGAGGTGCCCGAAGCTAAGCTGGAGGAGGATGGTGCGTCAAGGTTCCGAGCGGAAGCTGTAGAAGATTGGGTGTCCTGTGTTAGCCAGTCAACTATGTCCTCAGAACTTTTCGAGTTCAGGGTACGTGGCCTCTGAACACTGGACATTATTCTAGGGCCAAAGGGAATCACAGCACCATGACCATGATGGCCCCTGCGGGGTGGCCTGCCTCTGCCTGTCCTTTTTTTTTGATTAGTGGTACTATGTGTGCAAGCTACTGTGACAACAGATATGAGTGGCACTGTGCACTGGCAGAAGTTGGCAGAGTAGACACTGTAGGCCTGACACAAACACTTACAGACAACTAACTGCTATTTAATCTATTACAGTCAAAATTGTATTTTTTTTAAATGTACACTACTGTTACACCAGATATGAGTTGCACTGGTGTGACACTGTGCCCTGGTAGGCCCTGAAACGCACACGTGTGAAGGAAACTGACTGCTATTATTTCACAGTCAAAAAAGTTTTTTTTTTTTTTTTTTAAATGTACACTACTGTTACACCAGATATGAGTTGCACTGGTGTGACACTGTGCCCTGGCAGGCCCTGAAACGCACACTTGTATAGGAAACTGACTGCTATTATTTCACAGTCAAATTTCTAGTTTTTTTTTTAAATGTACACTACTGTTACACCAGATATGAGTTGCACTGGTGTGACACTGTGCCCTGGCAGGCCCTGAAACGCACACCTGTGAAGGAAACTGACTGCTATTATTGCACAGTCAAAAAAGTGTTTTGTTTTTTTAAATGTACACTACCGTTACACCAGATATGAGTTGCACTGGTGTGACACTGTGCCCTGGCAGGCCCTGAAACGCACACGTGTGAAGGAAACTGACTGCTATTATTTCACAGTCAAATTTCTAGTTTTTTTTTTTAAATGTACACTACTGTTACACCAGATATGAGTTGCACTGGTGTGACACTGTGCCCTGGCAGGCCCTGAAACGCACACGTGTTAAGGAAACTGACTGCAATTATTTTACAGTCAAATTTCTTTTTTTTTTTTTTTAAATGTACACTACTGTTACACCAAATATGAGTTGCACTGGTGTGACACTGTGCCCTGGCAGGCCCTGAAACGCACACGCGTGAAGGAAACTAACTGTTATTATTTCACAGTCAAATTTCTAGTTTTTTTTTTTTTTAATGTACACTACTGTTACATCAAATATGAGTTGCACTGGTGTGACACTGTGCCCTGGCAGGCCCTGAAACGCACACGCGTGAAGGAAACTAACTGCTATTATTTCACAGTCAAAAAAGTGTTGTTTTTTTTTTTAAATGTACACTACTGTTACACAAGATATGAGTTGCACTGGTGTGACACTGTGCCCTTGCAGGCCCTGAAACGCACACGTGTGAAGGAAACTGACTGCTATTATTTTACAGTCAAATTTCTAGGTTTTTTTTTAATGTACACTACTGTTACACCAGATATGAGTTGCACTGGTGTGACACTGTGCCCTGGTAGGCCCTGAAACGCACACGTGTGAAGGAAACTGACTGTTATTATTTCACAGTCAAATTTCTAGTTTTTTTTTTTTTAATGTACACTACTGTTACACCAAATATGAGTTGCACTGGTGTGACACTGTGCCCTGGCAGGCCCTGAAACGCACACGCGTGAAGGAAACTAACTGCTATTATTTCACAGTCAAAAAAGTGTTGTTTTTTTTTTAAATGTACACTACTGTTACACAAGATATGAGTTGCACTGGTGTGACACTGTGCCCTTGCAGGCCCTGAAACGCACACGTGTGAAGGAAACTGACTGCTATTATATTACAGTTAAAAAAGTTTTTTTTTTTTTTTTAAATGCAAGCTATTGTGACACCAGATATGAGTGGTGGCACTGGGCAAGTGGGCACAGTATATGCTGTGAGCCTGACACACACACTGGCAGGCAGGCAACTGCAATTAGATTAAACAGGAAAAAAAAAAAAGCAGACTGATGTTCTAGCCCTAAAAAGGGTTTTTTGGGGTGCTGTCCTTACAGCAGAGATCAGATGAGTCCTTCAGGACTGTAGTGGACACTGAAAACACTAACCTAGCTATCGATTTCCTTATTAAATCAGCAGCAGCTACACTGTCCCTCCTCTCACTAAGAATGCAGCTTCCGGGGGGGGGGGGGGGGTTCTGTGGCAGGGAGAAGCAGCCGATCTCCCGGCCTGGAGCTTTCATCGTGTCTGCACCTCATATCTACAGCCCTGTTTCCCCCCCCCCCCCTCTGGACCAGTGGGGGTTATCCCGGTCCCCACCAGGGAAAGGCTAAAGTAACCCACAAGGCTAAATGGCCAATACTCACCCTGACAAAACGAGCCATCGTGTCACAGCTAAGATGGCCACCACTCCGACAGAGCAATCAAGCCTACACTGGGAAGCTAAGTTCCATGCAGCCTTTGATGCTCTCTGTGCAGCCTTCTGGAATCGGATTGAATCAAGGCAGAGGGATTTGCTACTCACCTCACCTAGGATGGAAGAGATCTCCAGAGGTGCCCGAGCATTGTGCTCTCCTTCGGAACAGAGAGCCAGGGGGGATGGCACGCCAACCAGCCACCCACGACTGAACAGGACCGATCCCAGAACCTCACAGGTTACTTATACTAAAGCTGGAGGGCTGGGGGGCGACCAGGCATCTTCTTCCACAGTGGACTGGGCTCGGGGAGCATGGGTGCTGATGCGCCGACCTGCTGATGCTCGTGGTCTGAGAGATCCTCTGGTGCACCCGGCAGGCGGTGGAAGCACTGCTAAGCGGCACATGGATGCGAGTAGAGACGACCACTCTCTGAAACATGTCAGAGGAATTGGCTAAAACATCTCTGCTGCTGAGAATCTAAAATGCCCTTGTTATGAGGTGTAGTCAGTTGTCGAGCATTTAACAGCACTCACTAAGAGGTTATTTAGTCTACTTATTTCTAGTTTTGATATTCTGATTCACACATGTTGATCTATAACTGGTGGTGTTAATCCCCTTACCCCTCTTCAGTTCAAGCATGTGTATTCAAGCTTACGAACACTCTCAACATGTCTGACAATTTCCCTATGCCATGCTTTTCACTTATATCAAGACAAGTTTACCTAGCATGATTGTTTTATATTTTAAAAATGTGCAGTTCCTCTTGGCATTTTGTTTCATAACTCTAAGTCTGTATTCCAACATTTTGCATTGCACCATATGTCATTGTCACTACGTGTATGTTCACTGCACTTCAAAAATAAAGAATTAAAAAAAAGAAAGAATGCAGCTTCCGAATTAATCTAAAATGGATGCTGTCCAGGAGGTGGTAGGGTCTGGGAGGGAGGCTCTGCTGCTGATTGGCTGGAATGTGTCTGCTGACTGTGAGGTACAGGGTCAAAGTTTACTCAATGATGATAAATAGGGGGCAGACCGAACATCGCATATGTTCGCCCGCCGTGGCAAACGCGAACAAGCTATGTTCGCCAGGAACTATTCGCCAGCGAACTATTCAGGACATCTCTAAAAAAAAGTAAAGGTTTACCTTTTTCAAGCATTGAGGCTTGCTTGGCGTTGCTCTCTTCTTCTATTTCAATTCTACAACCATAGAAAAACGTGATACTTTATTGCTTATGGAGAAGACTGCAGGAGAGGAAGATATGAAGACAGTAAACAGGCACCAAGTAACTAAACCCCCATTATTTTTGCCTTGATTAGGTGTTTAAAAAAAAAAAAAAAACTGATAAAAATCTGTCAACATTGAAGTTGCTGTTTAGTGGTTAAGTGAGTGCGCTAGATCTTGTGTATTGTATAAATTGGCCCCCAGCAGCACCCCATTTATGCATGTTCAGGTGAGTTCAGGTGATTGTGTACAAAATACACAATCCAGAGTACTTGATAATTCACTAAACAGTGATTTAAAGTCTCACAGATTGTAATAGATTGATTTAAAAACAGCTCACCTAGGAAAAATATCCTAATGCCTGCTCTTATGAGATTAATCCACTTACTTGGGAAATTCTTCCTTACTGTCACTCTCTGCAGGTCAAGGCTAAATAGGGACCTTGAATGAGTCACCTGTGACAGGGAGGGGTGCAAAATCAATGAGTTGGCCTAGACTCCCAAATATATAAATAAATTAAACCAAAGATGGCTAGACGCTAGTAAAATATAATAATTATAGTGAAGGAGATGATAATATGTTAGAGTATCAGATAAAATAAAAACACAAAGATAAAGCACCGCGCTTACAGCAGCAGTAGCTTAGTATCCAACAGCTCAAAAGCCATAGCAAAAACAAAGAGAACGTTACCTGCGCTCTGGCCTAAATCCCTATGTACATTTAAACAAAATGGAGGCTCTTTAGTTTTACTCCAATGGCCATTTAAATATAAGCTCACCTGCCACGTCAAGGCAAGCCCCAAAAAGGTGAGTCCTACACTAGCCATTAGATTTGCTGATATCAGCCAAGAATCTCCAATAAGACAGGAAGGGGTATTTTATAAACCCTTTCACATTTAACCCTTTATAGGGCTTCTGCACATACAATAAACTTTCCTGGTATCAGACAAAGTGTAAACATCTCTAATGAGACATGAACGGGTGTGACTTGGTACAAATTGATGTTTAATAATTAAATCATTTTTTTATATTGGTTTAAATAGGTATATTAAGTTTATATTTTATTTGGCACATTCAATAAACTTTACACTTTATTGAAAATCTGACACCTGTCCCATGAGAGAATTAGTGGGTTGACAGCTTCCTATGCCTGCAAAATACCGTATATACTCGAGTATAAGCCGACCCGAATATAAGCCGAGGCCCCTAATTTTACCCAAAAAAACTGGGAAAACGTATTGACTCGAGTATAAGACTAGGGTGAGAAATGCAGCAGCTACTGGTAAATTTCTAAATAAAATTAGATCCTAAAAAAATATATTAATTGAATATTTATTTACAGTGTGTGTATAATGAATGCAGTGTGTGTGTATGAATGCAGTGTGTGTGTATGAATGCAGTGTGAGTGTATGAATGCAGTGTGAGTGTATGAATGCAGTGTGAGTGTATGAGTGCAGCGTGTGTATGAGTGCAGCGTGTGTATGAGTGCAGCGTGTGTATGAGTGCAGTGTGAGTGTATGAGTGCAGCGTGGGTGTATGAGTGCAGCGTGTGTATGAGTGCAGCGTGTGTATGAGTGCAGCGTGTGTATGAGTGCAGCGTGTGTATGAGTGCAGCGTGTGTATGAGTGCAGTGTGAGTGTATGAGTGCAGCGTGAGTGTATGAGTGCAGCGTGTGTATGAGTGCAGCGTGTGAGTGTGTGAGTGTGTGAGTGTGTGAGAGTGAGTGTGTGAGAGTGTGAGAGTGTGAGAGTGAGTGTGTGAGAGTGTGAGAGTTGCAGAGCCTTGGTGGGGGGTGGGTGTTTTTTTTTATTATTTAAATTTTTATTATTTAAAAAAAAAATATTATTATTAATTATTATTTTTAATTTATTTAATTATTATTATTATTATTATTGTATTATTTTTTTATTATTTAATTATTATTTTTTTTTTTATTATTCATTATTTTTTTTTCGTCCCCCCTCCCTGCTTGATATATGGCAGGGAGGGGGGCTCTCCTTCCCTGGTGGTCCAGCATTGGCAGTTCAGTGGGGGGAGAGGGGGGCTGGCAGAGCTGTAACTTACCTCTCCTGCAGCTCCTGTCAGCTCTCTCCTCCTCCGCGCCGTCCGTGCAGCTCCCTCTGTCAGCTCACAGTGTAAGTCTCGCGAGAGCCGCGGCTCTCGCGAGATTTACACTGGGAGCTGACCGAGGTGCTGAACGGACGTTGCGGAGGAGGAGATAGCTGACAGGAGCTGCAGGACAGGTAAGTTACAGCTCTGCCAGCCCCCCTCTCCCCCTTTCTGTATTATGGCAATGCAAATTGCCATAATACAGACAATTGACTCGAGTATAAGCCGAGTTGGGTTTTTTTAGCACAAAAAATGTGCTAAAAAACTCGGCTTATACTCGAGTATATACGGTAATTGCTTTTTTTTTCTGTGTGTATATAACCTAGTCTTATCTATAAAATCCTGGTGTTGCCAGTTCATTGCATATCTATTGGATGTTTGGTACTCATGAAATAATTATTTTCTCTGGCATAGTTTACATAACATTTTAGAATCATTTATTTTTGTTAGTGTTTTTATTAATTTCAAAATAAAATGAATCTTTAAATATATTGTATTGCTTTTTAAATAAATTAAAGAGAGCACAGTAATTGCCGGGATTACATAAGCAAACTCTGAAAGAAACATAGCCATGGTCAAAGTCATTAAAAAAAAACACACAAAACAATGACATTAAACAGCCAATGTAACATAATCGAAACTGGTTCCGTATGAAAGTATAGAGTTCCAGAAATAGAAATAAAAAAGTTAAAACTAAAACAGTTTTACCCCATCACTCTCCATTATCCAAGTTTTTTTTTCAAGATTTAGTTAAAAAACAAAAAAAACAAAGATGAGAGTGCAAAGAGACACAAAGGAAACTGTAAAAAAAAACTGTATTGAGATAGAGTTGAAAAGATTAGACACAATCCCAAAAATATCTCAGTAAGTGGTGTAGTTTTATTTCTATTTAATTAAGCATTAATTATTTTACATAAAACTATGGCCTCATTATATAGCAACAACATGTTTTATTCTCTCTCCACACCTTAAGTTATTGTCAATAAAAGAAAGGCTTGGCAGACTAATCTGTGTCTACTTCTTTGACACTAATATATATATATAATATTATAATGGCTAGATATCAGCTTACGGGCAGGGCTCTCTTACCTCTTGTATTTGTCAGTGTATATTGTATGTTTCTCCACTAATTGTACAGCACTGCGGAATCTGTTGCCGCTTTATAAATCGCAATAATAATAATAATAATAATAATAATAATAATATATATATATATATATATATATATATATATATATATATATATATATAATGCTTACCAAGCACGTGCATCAAATACCGCTATTTTATCACATAGTATGTTAATTGGTTTTAATGTGTTTTTCTTTGATTTTTTGTTTTTATAAGATTCTTTTATAAGTTTTTCTAAGATAAGGGTATCTTTTGTGGTTGTCATTTTAACATCAACTTATTTTTTTCTTCTACCTATCCACTAACTATCCCTGCAGATCCACTGCTTGTTTCTCATGTAGTTCAGTTTTAACTGAGACTATTTACATACCATGCTGTATAAGCATGTCTATTATAAATTGTTGTTCTTGTTGAGCTTTATCATGGATTCAAGGGACACAATATTACATTTAAATCAAAACATCTGTTTATTTGTCAATTGATTTTATTAAAAGAGGCAATACAAGTGTTGGTGTCACCCAGTGCAGTGACTCATGGTGTCACCCTTCCCCAAATACCTCCTATTGTACCAGACCATATGGAATCTTTGGTGATCCAACTTTAATCTCTTCTGTCTGCACTTATTCTTTTTGCGAGTTCTGACTCTGATAATACCAGAGCATTGCCATTGATTACCATGGTGGTCACTATCAGTGACAGTGAAAGAGCTTGACGGAAAGGCAAGGTCTGTGCCTAATAAAAAACTCCTGTGCCAGACGATCTCCTGGCTCACTATGAGTGAGCCAGTCAGGGAGGTCTTTAATTTCATCCACCGGCCCATGAGAGAACACAGCACCCTCTGCATGGCTGCCTGGCAGGATAAGCTAAGACGATTGCCTGTGTTGCCCAAAGGTAATGCTGACCCTGTTGGAGTCACCCTCTGGAATGATATCACTATCCAGTGAATATTTTATGGTGGGATCCCCCTGTTTTGGGCCGCAGGGCTTGGTGAGCAGCTCTAGTGCCGCCCCGCTCAGTGCCGGGCTGCTCCTCCAGGCACCCGAAGGTGGGGGCTCCCAGAAGAGCCCTGTCACAGTATGGCAGAGCAGGTACCTATTTACCTTGATGACAAGTGTCATCAAATGCTGGTGCCCAGAGGAGAGGGGACAGAGCAGGAAGGCGGCGATGGAGGCTCTTCTTGCAGCCTCTCACTCCTTCCTCGCGCGCCCTCTGTGATGCCGGGAGCCGGAATATGATGTCATTCCAGCCCCAGCATACTTAACAGCGGGCGGGAGGAGTGAGGAGCTGCTCCACACTGGACCCCAGGGAGGTGAGTGTTTGAGTGTCTGTCAGTGAGTGAGTGTCTGCCTGTGTGTGTCTGCCAGTGAGTGTATGCCAGTGTGTGTGTGTCTGGGTGTGTGTGTCTGTGTGTGTGTGTGAGTGTATGTCTGCCAGTGTCATGCCTTAACCACGGTATCCTCTTACTTCCTGGTTCCACGGAGCTTAGCCACACCTCTTCATGACACGGTCTCCCTATTTAATCTGACCGCACCAGCTGATCGACGCTGGATTATTGAACTACGTTCCGTACTCACGAACCGGCTGCAACATCGTTGTGAAAGCCATCTGTTACCGGACCGGACTGGAAGACTTCAAGTTCCCTTCACCTTTCCTCATCCACGACTAAAGCTGAACTCTCACCATTCAGGATAAACCGCCTCTGAGGAGATCTCGGGAACGAGTGTTCTATGTGCCGGAAGCTAAGTAAAACCTCTGTGATAAGCGTTGCATCTCAAAGCTGTTATTTCCTGTCTCAAAAGTCCTTCGTTAAAACAAACCCGTTACAGCTAACTTCAACTCATACTTTGTCTCAGTTAGCTGCATCTATCTTACTTCAGTTAAAGTCTATGGAACAGATAATTAACTTCTTATCACCTAATTAATTACTACTTCTAAAGGACTCTATCTGATTCAGTTATCGTTTACTACTTAAAGCTTCAGTGCATATAATTGTGGACTTCAGTTATCGTTTACTACTTAAAGCTACAGTGCCTATAATTGTGGACTTCAGTTATCGTTTACTACTTAAAGCTACAGTGCCTATAATTGTGGACTTCAGTTATCGTTTACTACTTAAAGCTACAGTGCCTATAATTGTGGACTTCAGTTATCGTTTATTACTTAAAGCTACAGTACCTGTAAATTGGAATTAAAGTCAATACCTTTTACTTTTTATAATAAATATTCAAACTATACGAAATCTGCAGTTGTGTTCCTTCATAACAAATGTTTAGACGTGACAGAATAATGCAGCCATTGTAATGGATCCAGCAGATTTCGATTCTACTATAACTACGCTGAATCAAAGAGTCAATACACTAGCCCAAGGTTTGCAAGACCTTCAAGTTACCAATGAAAGACTTCTCACTTATATCAAAGACTTACAGACACATCCTCCTCATACTGTTCTGCAATCACTTAGCGATCCTGCTGTATGTAACCCTGAAAAATTCTATGGTGATCGTTCCAAATATAAGGAGTTTTTTTATTCCTGCAAATTATTGATTGCTTTAAAACCTAGATCTTATCCCACAGAAAGATCTAAGGTTTATTCAGTTATCTCATTTCTGAGAAGTGAACCTATGTCCTGGGCCCATTCCTTTTTGGACAATGATGACCCCATCTTAGATTCACTGGAGGAATTCCTTAAAGCCATGTCTCTTCTCTATGAAGATCCATACAAACAAAATACTGCTGAATTAACAATTAGAACCTTGCTACAAAACCATAGACCCGTTGAAGATTATATTGCTGAATTTAAAAGATGGGCAGCCGAAACGCAATGGAATGACATCGCATTGCGCAACCAGTTTCGAATCGGCTTATCTGAAGCTGTTAAAGATGAACTATCCAGAATAGAACTCCCTACTACTTTGAATGCTCTGATTCATTTATCGATCAGCATTGACAGAAGGCTTAGAGAAAGAAAGACCGAAAAGGCTCTCTCAACTTCAACTGGGAAAAAATCATTTCATCCTCCAAAGCCTCCTGACAACCCATCCGAACCAATCGAACCTATGGAAATAGGGATAATAAGAAGTCCCCTCACTCCTGAAGAGAAAAATCGAAGACGTACATTAAACCTCTGCATGTATTGTGCCTCTCAAGTTCATTTAGTCTCTGATTGTCCTTCATTGAAACGGATAAAAGGCAGTAGGCAGTCTCATGCCTCTTCCATCCTAAGTGTACTTCCCTCTACAGCAAATACTCAAATGTCCCCTATCGTTCTTGTATTACAGTGGGACAATAAAAGAATTATGACTGAAGCTATCATCGATTCTGGTGCAAATGGAGTATTCATCGACTCACCCTTTGTAACCAAGAATAAAATTCCTTGTGTTCGTAAAAGAACTTCTGTACCTGTTAAAGTGATTGACGGGTCCCTCATTTCATCGGGACCAATACTTCATGAATCCATCCCTCTAAAAGTAACCATCAATCATACTCATACTGAAAGTCTTATATTTGATGTTGTCTCATCACCATTTTTTCCTATTATATTAGGGATCAACTGGTTAAGGAACCACAACCCTCAAATTTCATGGTCTCCTTTCTCTCTCACCTTTAACTCACGTTGTTGTAAAGAAACATGCTTGCAACGTATTCCAATTCTTCAGTCTACTAAAGAACCAGCTAAAACCTCATGTTGTTCTGACACCGAACTGGAGTTTCCTCCTCCTAAAGTCATTGGAATCTTATCTTCTCTTATTGATGACATTAAAGATCTCAGTGAAGATGCTCTCGAACTTCCTAAATCAATTCAATTATCCAAGAAAAACGGTCTCTACTACTTCAAAGACCGGATTTACGTACCTCCCTCTTTCAGAATTAAAGTACTCGAATTTATTCATGATTCTCCTCTGGCAGGTCATCCAGGTATAAAAAAGACCCTTGAATTGTCTAAAAGATACTATTGGTGGCCTCATCAAGACCAAACTATTGAATCTTATATCAAATCTTGTTCTGAAGGCCAAAGATCCAATCATATGTCCTCTTTATTCAAGAATTTACATGAAAATCTGGAATTGGCCTCCTCCAATCAAAAGAAGTTTTTTGATACAAAAAGACAACCTTCACCTTCTTATAAAATCGGTGATCTTGTCTGGCTTTCCTCAAAGAACATCTCTACAAATCGTCCATCAAAGAAGTTAAGTTCTCTTTTTCTTGGTCCTTTTCCAATAATATCGGTTATCAACCGTAATGTTGTTAAATTGAAACTTCCTCCAACTTTAAAGCTACATCCTGTTTTTCATGTGTCCTTGTTGAAGCCTCATCATCCTGACCCTTTCCAAAGAAATGTCACTGCTTCTCCTGATCCCATATTGGTCCAGGGTGAAGAAGAATACGAAATTCAAAGTATACTGGATTCAAGGATCCATCGTGGCTCCTTACAATACCTCATCAGATGGAAAGGATATGGAATTGATGAAGATACATGGGAAAACTCCTCTGTCGTTCATGCTGACAAATTAATTTCCAGATTTCACAAACGTTACCCTTCTAAGCCAAGTCAATAGCACCCAGAGGTTGCTCATTAAGGAGGGGATACTGTCATGCCTTAACCACGGTATCCTCTTACTTCCTGGTTCCACGGAGCTTAGCCACACCTCTTCATGACACGGTCTCCCTATTTAATCTGACCGCACCAGCTGATCGACGCTGGATTATTGAACTACGTTCCGTACTCACGAACCGGCTGCAACATCGTTGTGAAAGCCCTCTGTTACCGGACCGGACTGGAAGACTTCAAGTTCCCTTCACCTTTCCTCATCCACGACTAAAGCTGAACTCTCACCATTCAGGATAAACCGCCTCTGAGGAGATCTCGGGAACCAGTGTTCTATGTGCCGGAAGCTAAGTAAAACCTCTGTGATAAGCGTTGCATCTCAAAGCTGTTATTTCCTGTCTCAAAAGTCCTTCGTTAAAACAAACCCGTTACAGCTAACTTCAACTCATACTTTGTCTCAGTTAGCTGCATCTATCTTACTTCAGTTAAAGTCTATGGAACAGATAATGTAACTTCTTATCACCTAATTAATTACTACTTCTAAAGGACTCTATCTGATTCAGTTATCGTTTACTACTTAAAGCTACAGTGCCTATAATTGTGGACTTCAGTTATCGTTTACTACTTAAAGCTTCAGTGCATATAATTGTGGACTTCAGTTATCGTTTACTACTTAAAGCTACAGTGCCTATAATTGTGGACTTCAGTTATCGTTTACTACTTAAAGCTACAGTGCCTATAATTGTGGACTTCAGTTATCGTTTACTACTTAAAGCTACAGTGCCTATAATTGTGGACTTCAGTTATCGTTTATTACTTAAAGCTACAGTACCTGTAAATTGGAATTAAAGTCAATACCTTTTACTTTTTATAATAAATATTCAAACTATACGAAATCTGCAGTTGTGTTCCTTCATAACAAATGTTTAGACGTGACAGAATAATCCAGCCATTGTAATGGATCCAGCAGATTTCGATTCTACTATAACTACGCTGAATCAAAGAGTCAATACACTAGCCCAAGGTTTGCAAGACCTTCAAGTTACCAATGAAAGACTTCTCACTTATATCAAAGACTTACAGACACATCCTCCTCATACTGTTCTGCAATCACTTAGCGATCCTGCTGTATGTAACCCTGAAAAATTCTATGGTGATCGTTCCAAATATAAGGAGTTTTTTTATTCCTGCAAATTATTGATTGCTTTAAAACCTAGATCTTATCCCACAGAAAGATCTAAGGTTTATTCAGTTATCTCATTTCTGAGAAGTGAACCTATGTCCTGGGCCCATTCCTTTTTGGACAATGATGACCCCATCTTAGATTCACTGGTGGAATTCCTTAAAGCCATGTCTCTTCTCTATGAAGATCCATACAAACAAAATACTGCTGAATTAACAATTAGAACCTTGCTACAAAACCATAGACCCGTTGAAGATTATATTGCTGAATTTAAAAGATGGGCAGCCGAAACGCAATGGAATGACATCGCATTGCGCAACCAGTTTCGAATCGGCTTATCTGAAGCTGTTAAAGATGAACTATCCAGAATAGAACTCCCTACTACTTTGAATGCTCTGATTCATTTATCGATCAGCATTGACAGAAGGCTTAGAGAAAGAAAGACCGAAAAGGCTCTCTCAACTTCAACTGGGAAAAAATCATTTCATCCTCCAAAGCCTCCTGACAACCCATCCGAACCAATCGAACCTATGGAAATAGGGATAATAAGAAGTCCCCTCACTCCTGAAGAGAAAAATCGAAGATGTACATTAAACCTCTGCATGTATTGTGCCTCTCAAGTTCATTTAGTCTCTGATTGTCCTTCATTGAAACGGATAAAAGGCAGTAGGCAGTCTCATGCCTCTTCCATCCTAAGTGTACTTCCCTCTACAGCAAATACTCAAATGTCCCCTATCGTTCTTGTATTACAGTGGGACAATAAAAGAATTATGACTGAAGCTATCATCGATTCTGGTGCAAATGGAGTATTCATCGACTCACCCTTTGTAACCAAGAATAAAATTCCTTGTGTTCGTAAAAGAACTTCTGTACCTGTTAAAGTGATTGACGGGTCCCTCATTTCATCGGGACCAATACTTCATGAATCCATCCCTCTAAAAGTAACCATCAATCATACTCATACTGAAAGTCTTATATTTGATGTTGTCTCATCACCATTTTTTCCTATTATATTAGGGATCAACTGGTTAAGGAACCACAACCCTCAAATTTCATGGTCTCCTTTCTCTCTCACCTTTAACTCACGTTGTTGTAAAGAAACATGCTTGCAACGTATTCCAATTCTTCAGTCTACTAAAGAACCAGCTAAAACCTCATGTTGTTCTGACACCGAACTGGAGTTTCCTCCTCCTAAAGTCATTGGAATCTTATCTTCTCTTATTGATGACATTAAAGATCTCAGTGAAGATGCTCTCGAACTTCCTAAATCAATTCAATTATCCAAGAAAAACGGTCTCTACTACTTCAAAGACCGGATTTACGTACCTCCCTCTTTCAGAATTAAAGTACTCGAATTTATTCATGATTCTCCTCTGGCAGGTCATCCAGGTATAAAAAAGACCCTTGAATTGTCTAAAAGATACTATTGGTGGCCTCATCAAGACCAAACTATTGAATCTTATATCAAATCTTGTTCTGAAGGCCAAAGATCCAATCATATGTCCTCTTTATTCAAGAATTTACATGAAAATCTGGAATTGGCCTCCTCCAATCAAAAGAAGTTTTTTGATACAAAAAGACAACCTTCACCTTCTTATAAAATCGGTGATCTTGTCTGGCTTTCCTCAAAGAACATCTCTACAAATCGTCCATCAAAGAAGTTAAGTTCTCTTTTTCTTGGTCCTTTTCCAATAATATCGGTTATCAACCGTAATGTTGTTAAATTGAAACTTCCTCCAACTTTAAAGCTACATCCTGTTTTTCATGTGTCCTTGTTGAAGCCTCATCATCCTGACCCTTTCCAAAGAAATGTCACTGCTTCTCCTGATCCCATATTGGTCCAGGGTGAAGAAGAATATGAAATTCAAAGTATACTGGATTCAAGGATCCATCGTGGCTCCTTACAATACCTCATCAGATGGAAAGGATATGGAATTGATGAAGATACATGGGAAAACTCCTCTGTCGTTCATGCTGACAAATTAATTTCCAGATTTCACAAACGTTACCCTTCTAAGCCAAGTCAATAGCACCCAGAGGTTGCTCATTAAGTTATGGATACTGTCATGCCTTAACCACGGTATCCTCTTACTTCCTGGTTCCACGGAGCTTAGCCACACCTCTTCATGACACGGTCTCCCTATTTAATCTGACCGCACCAGCTGATCGACGCTGGATTATTGAACTACGTTCCGTACTCACGAACCGGCTGCAACATCGTTGTGAAAGCCCTCTGTTACCGGACCGGACTGGAAGACTTCAAGTTCCCTTCACCTTTCCTCATCCACGACTAAAGCTGAACTCTCACCATTCAGGATAAACCGCCTCTGAGGAGATCTCGGGAACCAGTGTTCTATGTGCCGGAAGCTAAGTAAAACCTCTGTGATAAGCGTTGCATCTCAAAGCTGTTATTTCCTGTCTCAAAAGTCCTTCGTTAAAACAAACCCGTTACAGCTAACTTCAACTCATACTTTGTCTCAGTTAGCTGCATCTATCTTACTTCAGTTAAAGTCTATGGAACAGATAATGTAACTTCTTATCACCTAATTAATTACTACTTCTAAAGGACTCTATCTGATTCAGTTATCGTTTACTACTTAAAGCTACAGTGCCTATAATTGTGGACTTCAGTTATCGTTTACTACTTAAAGCTTCAGTGCATATAATTGTGGACTTCAGTTATCGTTTACTACTTAAAGCTACAGTGCCTATAATTGTGGACTTCAGTTATCGTTTACTACTTAAAGCTACAGTGCCTATAATTGTGGATTTCAGTTATCGTTTACTACTTAAAGCTACAGTGCCTATAATTGTGGACTTCAGTTATCGTTTATTACTTAAAGCTACAGTACCTGTAAATTGGAATTAAAGTCAATACCTTTTACTTTTTATAATAAATATTCAAACTATACGAAATCTGCAGTTGTGTTCCTTCATAACAAATGTTTAGACGTGACAGCCAGTAAGTGTCTGTGTGTGTGTGTGTGTCTGTCAGTGAGTAAGTATATGTCTGTCAGTGAATGTGTGTGTGTCTGTCTGTCATTGAGAGAGTGTATGTCTGTCAGTAAGTGTGAGTGAGTCAGTGAGTGAGTGTATGTCTGTCAGTGAGTGTGTCTGTCAGTGGGTGTCTGTGTGTGTGTTTAATGTATCTGTCAGTGATTGAGTGTATGTCTGTCAGTGAGTTTCTGTGTGTCTGTGTGTGTGTCTGTTGTTTGTCATTGAGAGAGTGTATGTCTGTCAGTAAGTGTGTGTGTGTGTGTCAGTGAGTGAGTGTATGTCTGTCAGTGAGTGTGTGTGTCTGTCAGTGGGTGTCTGTGTGTGTGTGTGTATGTGTCTGTCAGTGATTGAGTGTATGTCTGTCTGTGAGTTTCTGTGTGTATGTGTGTGTCATCATGTGTATGTCCGTCAGTGAGTGAAATGAAGTGGCGGCAAAATGGATCTTTGCCTATGGTGGCAGAAATCCTTGCACCGGCCCTGTCACCATCTGGTAAGAAGCCCCCTGGTGATGCCAGTAACTCCATGAACATGACATTTCCTGCACTTCACATACAGTATAATGCAATAAGCATTTCTCTCTCTGCACTTTATTTATTTTAAGGGAAGATATCACTACGACTTTAGGTTCATTTCTTCAGTACGTCACAGAGGAACGTTATGCCTGCCATCCTTATAAAAACTTTGTATGGTATGTCCCCATCACCTTTATAGATTTCTATAATGGAGCCTTTGCCATGGCCAGGCATATCCACCACAACATCGATAGATCTGTTCCGGAAAATTGCATTGTGGCTTCTGTTATCTCACAGTGGTATGTATTTGTTTTCATGAAAGAAATTGCTGCCAATACAGAACTATATAACTATGAATGCTCAGACGTTTATGGGATATGCTCAGCTCTATCATTTAAAAATACAGACACGCTAAATATTAGTATCTTTTTAATTTTTCATATATTTACTTTATTGTATATATAAAACATCATTTAAGTAAGGAGTAAACTCTACCATGGTGTGTATCTTGAAATTCAACCAGCAATCATAAATTTATTTTTCATTATTGAATTTAATGTTTACTGTCTATGTTTACTGTTTAATGTTTACTGTTTATTTGATGTTTTAAATCACAGAAACATTATTTTTATACTAATACAAATAGCCAGAAAAAAACATCTGTTTCAATAAAAATATCTACAATGGAATAAAGATCTGATGTACTAAGACCATTGAACATAATTTTTTTTCTTTTTAACCGCTATTTAATCCTGAAGATATTCACATCAATTTCTTTTGAACAATGCCAGGCAGGCGGTTTCTTGAAGTGAGGTATTTTGCTGATCTTGATGAACCAACGATATATGTTTGTTTACAATCTTATGGGTGCTTTTGTAAAACACTGGAAGGCAACCATCCCAGTTTTCTGTGCAATTTATGAGGGTTTAGAGACAGAAGCGTAACAATGACTTTTGTTTTCTTTCTTTCTTTTTTTTCTTCGCATTACATAATTTTCCTTTGATACTTCTAAAGAGCTCTTGTAGTGCTTTGCAGCAGAATGCACTGCAT
Organism: Pelobates fuscus; assembly: GCF_036172605.1. NCBI lineage: Eukaryota > Metazoa > Chordata > Amphibia > Anura > Pelobatidae > Pelobates > Pelobates fuscus. The sequence goes on from NC_086320.1 coordinate 295,135,297, forward strand.
CTTTGTAGTGCATAGTTATTTTCTATTTTTCTTTTAGCCTGAAATGCTTTCATATTAAAATTTCTCTGCAGATGGTATTCTTATAGAATTGCTGGACACTTTTCCTTCTTTTATAATATTTTTGACTCAAGGCAAATGTGTGGTCACTGTGACCCAATGATGTTGTAGCTCAGTGGTTGGCAGTTTTCTCAGAGAACATTTAATTTAAGCAATATCTGTTGTTGATGGATTTATGTATAATTCACAGATTTCTTTTATTTTTGTTTGTACTACTCCATGTTTGATCATGTTTGGTCAAATCTTGGTCACAATCATTTTTTCTTTATTATGTCAAAGTCAAAGATTCTGTTTACCTGACATTAAAACCAAACCCTTCATCAAATCTGCAGTAAGAAATATCTTCTAAATATGTGTTTGAAAGTGACATTTTTCAAAGATGAAAAATACGTTTATTCTTTTTTACATTAAACGATTTACAAGCAGAATAACATTACCTGGGACTATTTGAGCACTGAGGGGTATTTGTTTTTCTCATAAGAGGTGGTCTCAGTATTATGTAACCACAAATAAATTTTGTTAAGGGCAGGACTCAAGGTCAGTTTCTAGTAAATATATGTCTGACAGTTTTGAGTTACATTTAGGAATTAGCTTCAATTGGAGTTCTGTTATCTAATTTTCATGGTTGCATCCTTGGCCAAGACAATGCTATAAAATGTTACAAGAGGCGAGAGAGACCAACACATCCAGAAGTTGATAACTAGTTGCCAGAAAAATGTGTTTCCCTCAGAAGTCAGAAAACAAGATCCCTGTTATTTGCTATTTGCAGGCTGAATTCCAAGTGTAACTCATAACTCTTAGTAAAAAAAATTTTTACAACATAAGTGCACAGCATACATTTAGGAGAAAATATGGAGTGAGTGACAAGCAAAGACACAAATAGCAAATCATCTTTGTTGTTATGGCTCTAACACTGCTATCTCTCTCCAATGTTTGTATTTTTGTTAAAATACAAAAGTGTGGTGTCTGCTAGACCCTAGAAATAACCAAGGACAGCCTGTCGGATGGCATCCTCTACTTACTCCACCCCATGTGCAGAAATATATGGAAAGGTTAACCAAGTGGTGTCTGGTAAATTGTTCCTACCCCTTCCTTCACTCCATGTACAGTGAGGTGAAGAGTAATATTTAAATGGGATGGGGTTCCCAAGCTCTGTAGCCCAATAAAACCTGAATCAGATGATACCTGATGCCCCTGGTACTAATGGCTATAGGGTACCTAGTTATTATGGCCCTATGAGAACCTCACACAATTCCCCATATCATGCATAAAGAAAATATGAAATTAACTTTACACTGAAATTATTATATAGATTTAAAATGTTTTTTTTTCAAAGTGATGGTTTTGGTTTGATCTGGGAACCCATAAAATATTTCAAGGAGCTACACGAGGAATGTGGAATCTAATATTGGCTTACTTTCCACAGTGAAAAAACTGTGTTAGAATTACAATAGTTATGTTTTCAACATATCGGAACAGCAATGAGGATGTGCAGGAAGGGGAAGAGGAAAAAAAAGGGAGGGGGGTTATGGAATGGGCACACTAAAAAGGATTACAATAATGTACACTGAAGGAAGCAACAAATAAATAACCAGAACTAAAATCGCTCATTGAATCATATCTTTTTCATATAGTGTAAATAACACTGTGTGTATTAATACATTGAAATATGGTCCAGAATAATAAAAAGTACAGTGTTATATAAAAGCAGAACTGTACACTTATGGAGTAGACTCACAAAAAGTAGAGGTGAGGGGGAGAGATAAAAAAGAGTGTTATTATATTGTAAAAATCCAACCTTTTCATTAAGACATATAACTTCAATTGAATTATATAGACATAGTATCAATAAAATAAAAGATACCCGCAAACATATGGAAATTGTTTGCAATTATCACCAAACAACCCAGTGCCAATGAAGGTGGAAAAAGCCAAGGTCTCACGAAGAGGGGAACCCTCCTCCACCCGCCCATCTCATGAATCATTCATAAGTGGTCCTTTAAATTTATGGAGGGAAAAGGAACTCCAGAAGGTCTTTGATAAGGCCCACAGCTACTCAGGCAAAACATGTTTGGCAGATTTCTTGGCAAACCCTCACATGGACATTTAGGAGAAAAAAAATGGCAACAATCTTTGTATGTGCCTGACAACCTCCTACAAACCCTCATATAACCTTAGATAAACATGTTCTTCTCATTTTATCTTGTATCCATCTGCCACTACATTCAGCTACAGTGCCACATAATATCAAAACTTAAAGGGACACTCCAGGCACCCAGACCACTTCTGCCCATTGGAGTGGTCTGGGTGCCAACTCCCACTACTCTTAACCCTGCAAGTGTAATTATTGCAGTTTTTTTATAAACTGCAATAATTATCTTGCAGGGTTAACTCCACCTCTAGTGGCTGTCTACTGGACAGCCACTAGAGGTCACTTCCTTACTCATAGCACAGATTCTCACCTCCTGGGGACTTTGGATCGCCAATGAGACAACCTCAAGAGACACGCCAGCAACAGGTCTTTCCCCGAGGAAACTTCAGTCGGTGTGGAGTATGACGGGATCGTCGGCCACAAACTCATGAACTGCTCCTCTATTTCACACATTTGAGAAACGATGAGTATAATTCATTTTGTGTGCTGCTCAGTTGGGGCATTGAGCAAATGTTTTTCTTTATGTACGCCAGATTATTGTTTAAGTTCCGTTTTGTGACATATAAGCACAGTTGACCCTAAGTCCCCACATCATTTAGCCTTACTTCTATGTCTCAATGTACTCCTTAATAGTTGCCACCTGGCTATTATATGGTCAGCACATGAGACAGAACGAAAATGTTGATCTGCCTAATTGTATATGCCCCTGCCTTATAGAACATACTATGGCATAAGGTATCTTTTAGAGGCACTCCTATGCGTTCACCTTTCCGTGCTTAGCCACGATCACTGGCTGTTAAATTGTTGTAGTTTTTAAACTTCACGTTCTACATATCTGGGAGTGACTTTGTTTGTTAATTCACTATTCCTACACATTGTATGTAGACCTCTTCACCACTCATTACACATTATTTGTTTCGGACGATGCACTACCGTTTACCCTACTTGTTAACTACAAGCTGTGTAGTCGACGTTAGTATGTTCATAAATATTTCTGCCCATATGTACTTTTGACTGAAGTATTAATTGCTTACCCATCGCTCAGTTACTAAGGAGCGAATAGCTCCATAATGGGAGGCGTTGATGCGTACTACCGATTAATATTCACCTGGACGTGTTGAGCTTGATACTTACTCGTATTATCCATGTGATTTTATGTACGTTATTTTTGTTATTTCTTTTTTTGATAATGGTATATTATAATGTTTCCTTTACATACCCTTGTTTGCAAAAAACAATGTAGTTGTTTATATCTATGCAAATGAATAGATCTACTTATACATGCATCCACTTGCTCACGCATTCCAATTGTTACGTACTGTTAGACGACTTCTAATGACTTAATTTCTTTATCATATACCTGATTAAAAGTTCTATGAACTTACTTCCTCATCTCCCTACAAATGGCGTATGTTCCGTATCATTTTCTCTCTTATAATCACTGGAAATTACATGACAATCCGAACATATTAGTAAAAGCGAATCATCTATTCGGCAGCAGCAACTCTCCCTATCTCCCCATACTAATAACAGTATCACCCTTTCAATAGGTTGCTAACATTCCCCCATATCTCATGATACGCACAGGTATCATTCGGACGCCGATCGCACATTGAGCGTCTCCTTCACACCTAGTTGACACGTTGAATAACAACTAATAAATAATAAAGACTAGACGTCAGCTGCACCTTCTACTTAATACAAGGAATCATATAGTTCATGCCCCTTTGGGTTACTTTAGCCTAATTGCAGCTATCCATTATGATACAACTCATATCAGGTTGTAGGAGCTCTTCCTTGTCCCCCAGGTCACGAATTGAGACACCTATAGTGCTCTCAACATGAGATACATCTTCTTTCCAAAGAAGATAAATGTGTACATAGTTACTTATCCCTTGTTGCTTTCTTCTTCTTCTCCTTCCTTTACACCTCATCCTCACATCCGAATACCTCACTTGGTAGTCTGACCTTACTCCTCTGTGTACATCATAGGACACAATATATCAGTATCCTCATCTCTGTGCTAGCAAAAAATCATCACGCCTCTCCTCTCACAAGGACAAGGGTCTTATATACACTCATTAGTGCTACACATAATTACTATAATGGCTAACACGATGAAAATTTTATCTCTCAACGTCAAGGGCCTCAACAGCCCGTACAAAAGAAGACAAGTTTTGAAAGACATGCACGACTCCAATGCCGCCATAGTATGCCTTCAAGAAACTCATCTCTGTAAAAAAAATCCACCTCAACTACGCTCCACCAAATACCCCACAGCTTATCATGCTTATGCGCCTAACAAATCAAAAGGTGTAGCCATTTTACTACATGCGGACTGGGTGTTTACCCCTACCACACAATACGCTGATCCGACTGGAAGATTGTTGATAGTAGTGGGTGAACTCAACAGGATCCAGGTGACGATTTCATCTTTATATGCCCCAAATGATGCCCAATTCTCCTTCCTTAATAAGGCCTTAAAAAAAATCTCCTCCCTAAAAAAGGACGTTATAATTTGCGGCGACTGTAACTGCACTCTGGACCCTTCATTGGATATCCAGCGTACCAACAATCAAAAGCCTAACAAATTAACCATTCATAGCAAACTATTCTCAAATCTTATTTTTTCGCATGATCTCTATGACACATGGAGAAATTTGTTCCCAGCTGCCAAGGATTTCACTTATTTTTCCCCGGTCCATTTAACATATACACGAATAGATATCTGCCTGATAGATAAATTGACATTGCCTCACCTACTAGATCAAACGATAGGGAACAGAACATGGTCTGACCATGCCCCAATAGTTATTACAATAGCAGTGCCTTACCCATCGAAAGGCCGAGGCAAATGGAGATTAAATGAATCCATTCTCGACTCACCTTCCGGTTTAGAGAAAACTGTTCGTGAATTACAGAACTATTTCACAGTCAATACCACAGCTGACACTTCAATTGAAACCCAATGGCTTGCACATAAAGCGGTGATTAGAGGAGAGCTTATAAAAATAATATCAGTCAATAAAAAGAAATGTCATAACTTACAGCATATATTGCTCCAAAAACTCACGACTTTGGAAAACTCCAACAAATCATCCCCTTCTCGAACCACGACAAAGCAAATAACAGAAATAAGAGAGGAAATTCTAAAACTTAAAGTCCAAGAATTCACTAAAAATTCAGCGAAGCTTCAACAAAAGTATTATGGCTTAGGCAACAAAACCGGCAGATTACTGGCTAATCAACTGAAATCCAAATACCTACAAACGAAAATCCCATATATTCTCTCGAAGTCACAGGTGAAAATATACAATCCTACCGACATAGTGAATGAACTGGCATCCTTTTATGAAAATCGATATAACCTAGACAAAGATGAGAACACGCACACTCCAGACAAAAAAGAAATATTAACCTTTCTAGAGCAAATATCGTTGCCACGGATCACACAACAACAAAATGATTTACTGTCAGCACCGTTCACGGAATATGAAGTGGCTACGGCCATCAGATCCCTTCCTAAGCACAAAGCCCCTGGCCCAGATGGCCTCCCAAACTATTACTATTTTAAATTAGAACCATACCTAACTCCGCACATTACCAAACTTTTTAATAAAATAAAAGAGACTGGCTGATTTCCCAAAACAATGTTGGAAGCATGCATTATCACCCTACCCAAACCGAACAAACAGCCCACGTCGTGTGGTAATCTGCGACCAATTTCACTGTTAAACGCTGATGTGAAACTATATGCGAAACTTATAGCCACCAGACTTAAACCCTTGTTACCTACTTTAGTTTCAGAAGAACAAGCAGGCTTTGTGCCTGGTAAGCAGGTGGGAGACAACACTAGATTTTGTATGGATCTAATCGATTGGGCAAATCGTCAACGTCAATCTGGGGTCTTAATGGCCTTGGACGCAGAAAAGGCCTTTGATCGATTAAATTGGACAAACATGAAGGCCACCCTGCAAGCCTACGGATTCTCGGAACCCTTTATCACTAGCATAATGGCCCTTTACTCTTCGCCATCAGCGACAGTTTTCAATTCAGGATTTTCATCCAAAAGCTTTGCTATTTCTAATGGTACGAGGCAGGGATGTCCCTTGTCCCCTAGATTTAGATTTCTACTCATGTCTTTACAGAATACAATCAAGTTACTTTGCAGTACTTTTCTTCATAAAACCATGATGACTCCTTGTAAAAATAATAAATATATATATATATATATATATATATATATATTTGTAGTCGGGGACAATAAGCCGTACATAACGCCGTTGGCTATGTATGAGAGTCGGTTGTGGTGTGCCTAAACCGACGACCGGGTAGGCCTGAAATAAATGAGGGCCCACCAAGGAAGTGTTTGTTAAGGGGTGTGGTGGGTGGGGAGTCTGGATCAGCTTCAGCCCTGAGTAGAGGTAAATCTGGGGATAAATAGGTCGATAAGCCCCTCCCACAACTCCAGGCTCCGCCTTAACATTTAGTAAGAAGAAAGGGGAGGAAACAGCGCTACAGTACTGATCACAAGGGGGGGATAAAGCTGCACACCTGAGTGGAAGGGTAACCCTCAAACCCTTCAGAGAATGGAGAGAACAAAAGACAACAAATACAGGGTGCGCTAAATAAAATAAAGGAAGATGAGAAAGTCTCTATAGGCAGGGCCGGTGCTAGGATTTTTAGTTACATAGGCCAAGATGCATTTTGGCGCCCCCAACCCTCATTAAAAAAAATGCATCTTCACCTGTGTGTCTTTCCTCCCAAGCCACAGGCACACAGGCATCATTTTTCAGTCACACAGTCAAAGTCATACAGGTACACTGTCATACAGAGACAGAAATAATCATACAGAGACATACAGACACATACAGTCAGAGACATACAAGCAGAGACATACATGCATACAGAGACATGCAGGCATATAAAGACATACATGCATACAGAGGCATACCGTCATACAAACACATACATACATACAGGCATACAGAAACATACATACAAATACATTCAGGCACATACATACAGACATACAGGCATAAAGAAACATAGATACAGAGACATACAGGCATGCAGACACATACATACATACATACATACATACATACATACAGGCATACAAAGACATACACACATACAGATACATGCATGCATACAGAGACATAACGTCATACAGGCATACAGACACATACATACAAAGGCATACCGTCATACAGACACATACATACATACAGAGGTATACCGTCATACAGACACATACTTACATACAGAAACATGCATACAAAGACATACATGCATACAGAGACACACAGACACACACATACGTACATACTGAGACATAAAGGCATACAGTTACATACATGCATACAGAGACATATATACAGACATTCAGAGACAAACATACATCCAGCTACATACATGCATACAGAGACATACAGAAACATACGTACAAGACATACAGGCATATAGACACATACATACATACAGAGGCATACAGATACATACATACAGACAGGCATACAGAAACATACATACAAAGACATTCAGGCACATACATACAGACACATACATACAAACATACAGAAACATAAAGGCATACAGTTACATACATGAATACAGAGACATATATACAGACAATCAGAGACAAACATACATCCAGTTACATACAAACATACATACAAAATTACATACTTACATCTGTTAAAGCGTGTCCCTGAGGTACGTGCTGTCCGGCTCCTTGGGGTCCTGTCCTGCAGCGCAACCTCATCACTGTGCGCCAGCCGCGCTGTGTGATCCACAGGGAGCAGGGATATGATGTCATATCCCCGCCCCCTCCACACAGCCTGCGGCAGACACCAGGGTAGGAGGCTGGCTGGGTGGGTGGACGGGCGGAGGCTGGGATCCGCGGGCGGAATGATAAGGGCTGCGCTCGGCCACGCTACAAGTATTAACCGGCTGGAGGGGAGCGCAGTGCGCTTCCCTCCTTCCGGTCAGCCTTATGGTAGCGCCGGCCCTGTCTATAGGTACAATGTAGACCTTGAGTGAATGTTCTTATGTTCTTGCTTTGGAATCTCAGTAGTTGAATATGGAATACAAAAGCAGAGAGGGGTGCAATAGTGCAAAACCGTAATGCGGAAAGGATCACGAACAACACAGATGTGAAGAAGTGCCAACTTACAATTTTAAGAGCTAAAATAAGTAAAGAATGTGTATCATAACCCACATAGGGAGGTAAGGCCCCTGAGCCAGGTATAGTAATAAACAATAATAGTAACAAAAAAGATATATACAACCTGACCACAGGCGAATGGCAGAGTATTATCTATAAAATAAGAATAAAAAATAACATAGTGTATACTGTGTATTAAAATTTGGTGAATAATATGAGGATGGACTACCACTCACATTTACCAGAGCCGTACCAGGCTCTGTATAGCAGGCTCAAAGGTGCCAATACTGGCTAGCGAAGCTCCAAGGCAAAAATATGCAGGATTCCGTGGTAAAAAAGAATTTATTTTATGAATAAAAATATCAATATAAAATAACAGACTCCCGGTTATAAGGGGGTGGAACCCAAACAACAAATGTTATAAAATCAAGGTATCCACTTACCCCAAACAAAGTAAACCGTCGGAGTAAGTATAGAGAACAAATAAAATACAATCAAATGATACAAGGTTCAGCAGACGCGTTTCGGCTCGGTGGCCTTCTTCCAGTGCTGAGCACTGGAAGAAGGCCACCGAGCCGAAACGCGTCTGCTGAACCTTGTATCATTTGATTGTATTTTATTTGTTCTCTATACTTACTCCGACGGTTTACTTTGTTTGGGGTAAGTGGATACCTTGATTTTATAACATTTGTTGTTTGGGTTCCACCCCCTTATAACCGGGAGTCTGTTATTTTATATTGATATTTTTATTCATAAAATAAATTCTTTTTTACCACGGAATCCTGCATATTTTTGCCTTGGAGCTTCGCTAGCCAGTATTGGCACCTTTGAGCCTGCTATACAGAGCCTGGTACGGCTCTGGTAAATGTGAGTGGTAGTCCATCCTCATATTATTCACCAAATTTTAATACACAGTATACACTATGTTATTTTTTATTCTTATTTTATAGATAATACTCTGCCATTCGCCTGTGGTCAGGTTGTATATATCTTTTTTGTTACTATTATTGTTTATTACTATACCTGGCTCAGGGGCCTTACCTCCCTATGTGGTTTATGATACACATTCTTTACTTATTTTTCATTCTGATTTAGTGTCTGGGAAACACTGCTGTATCATACCCTGTTCTTTAACTATCTCTGTTAAATACTTGGAAGCGCCTACTCATTATCTTGTATTCTCAATTTTAAGAGCTAAGCCCAGCTCTAGGTAAAACAGCATACAGTGGTATTTAATACTCCCCACATGTAAGATATTACTGGACAATTGGAGGTGTCTTCACAAGATTCTTTACACCATCGTCAGCATATAAAAGATATAAAAGAGGGAAAAAACCCAATGGTGCAATAACTGTTGTAATACTGCAACAACAGACAACACTGAGGCCCTAAGAGTGCCAACTTACAATTTGAAGAGCTATGACCAGCTCTGAGTAAAACAGCATACAGTGGTATTTAAACTCCCCACGTGTAGGATATTCCTCTAGTGATGCTTGAAGTGCCGGTCTTATGAAAATAAAATCACAAGAGAGGGCCTATAGTGTTTTCCGTATATAAAATAACAGTAGAATAAAAAGAAACGTACTTACAGTGTTAAGAGCAGCCACACTGCTCTATGAACCAAGCGTAGGTGGAATAATCCCCACCAGGGATTTCTTTTGAAGTACTTGTTAAAAATAATAAAAAAATCAGCCAGGATAAAACAGCAACATATAAAGTAAATGTACTAACCAAAGGTAAATGGTAGTCACAAAATACTTTCGGCATCGGCATAGTGCCGTGTGTAATCGCTGGGCATGGAGGGAAATGTAGTCCAGATCACGTCCGAAATTAATGATGTGATCGGAACGCCGTTAATAACGTGATAGGCGGTGTGGGGACAGTTTTAGTAGAGTGGAGTGTGAATTGTAAGTGGCCATTTTATTGAAGGGCAAAGGGGTGGAATATGAGGGTGGGCAGTATGTATGAAGGGCAAAGGGGTGAAAGGTATTTATAGTAGGAGGAGAACATACAGAATATTAAAACATTTAAAGAGAAACAGTGACAACGTAATAGAATAAGTTATGCAAATATTGGAACAGAAGAAAATAAAATTGTAGTTTGTATATGAATAAATCCTTACTAATAAATAAAAGATGACAATGTATTTTGCTAATATTAAAGGAAAGATACTAATAATCATATTTACAAAAGTTACAATTATTATGAAACATTACAGAAAATTAAAAAGGTCTGGGAAACAGAAGCAGTCTGGGGTAACCATGATCTTCCCGATCTTCAGGGAGTGACCTGTGATGGTTCATGGGTCATAGCCTACTCTAGTATCTAGGGTCCTGGCATAGTACGTGAATTTAGCAGTAGTGAGTGGTTTGACATGTAGTGTGAAGGGGGGTGTTTAGCTCTGTAAGAGAGAGGCAAAAGTATCCAACATTACCACCGGACTCTATTGGATAGTCATCCAATCGTAGTTCCACCGGATAGTCATCCAATCGTAGTTCGTTAGGGCGTAGGAACCCTTAGCATATTACATGCCTGGCCGCTAGATTGTAATGGTCGTACGGGGTTCAGATGGGTTGGCATCTGGAAAGTCTGATAGTGCCTTAATTCCTGTCAGTCTATAGACCATCTTCTAGCATTAGGGGGGTCATCCGCTCGCTGTGAATCTTCGAAAATGCGTGTAGGGTGACATGAACTGTCTATATTTGGGGAACAAGCTGAGCAACGACTCTACGTGAACGTCAGAGATTCCTCAAGCCTGCGACTGAACTTAGAAATGCAGAGAGAGAGGGTTGTGCGAGGAATTTAGTGTTCCCAAAAGGACCCCGGATGTATGTAATAGCCCGGGTGAGGGGACGGAAATAGTGTCATAGAGAGTTGCCCACCGTGGGCCGTATGTTACTCAGGTAGTGACGACCTATTGGGGGTATTCCCGAAGGAGCTGAAGTATGTATTCGACCCATGTCTTAACTTTAATGTCGGGAAGCAAAATCAGATATGCAAGAATTTCCTGCAACTGTACATAATTGTAGAGTGGAGAGGGTTGTACGAGGGCTAGATTGGGCTAATGATACCGCTGTCGTATGTAAATGCCCAAGTGAGAGGCCGTAATAGTGTTGTAATGATTGCCGTATGTAACGTATGTAGTGATGGCCTAACGAGGCTGCACATGGTGGTATTAATGAAGACTAAGTGCCAGAATGTAGAGATTATGCCATGTGTAATTGCCGATTTGAAGATTTGTAATGTAGGTGTATTGGATAGCCTGCAGAGGTTGTTTGGAACATATGGAGGGAGGCCGTGAGTAACGGTTGACCGCAGTTTAGTAGAGTGGTATTTGATTCTCATGTCTGGAACTGACACTGGAGCTGACCAGCTGTATAACGTGCCGTAATAGATGTATCTTTGTGCGTGGCTATGGTCGGTTAAGCATCCAAGATTGTGGGAGCCGTAAAATGGCCTGGGAACAACGGGTGGACAGTAAAAGATCCCTGGTATATATGCTGGACTCTCAGGGGTGGAGGGGGGTAGACAAATATAATTGTATGCTGTAATGCCGGCCGTCTATAAGCTGAGGCCAGGCTACTTAATTAATTGAAATGACTCGCGACAAATTGGTACATGGAATCTTTGCGGGAGCAATAATTCACGTGTAAGGACCCTTTCACATGTCTCTGATGCATTGTACTTATTGTCTGGTAAACTGGCCAGTGTGGTTGCTGCGTCCCAGTGGATACCTAAAAGGTTAGGTCGGTGGACGGTACTATTAATTTCCTCAACTGATAGGGGAACTCCTGGTAAGGAGACTAGTGCCACGGCATCAGTAATGCTTGAGGGGTTTGTTAAGATTCTGGACTGTGAGGAAATCATCAGGTTAGTGTATTGCTGCTGTGCTGCAGTTAACATCTAGGAGGGCCAGCGTAGTGTTTCTGCAGACGTGTCAAAGGTTTGGGTTACCCTTAGTCCAGAACATCAGACACGTGGCGACATAGTACCGATGTCAATGCCACCGTAATGGGTGTATGGTAGCGCCTTGAAAGCATTTAAAATATCCTTTTTTTTTTTTTTTTTTTTTAGCCAAGCTCCATACCCAGCTGTCAAGAATGCTCCTATGGCGTTAGTCCATTGTGACATATTGAAGCAGGTAGTGGCGGCATAGTGAGGTATTTCCAAAGGACCTTAAGTTTGTATTAAATTACATTTAGAGTTCTTGTCAGGAAGTGAATATCAGTGATACAATAAGTGCCTGCAACTAGACTAATAAATGCGGAGTGTGTCATACGAAGAATTGAGTGGGCCAATGATGAGCTGGAATTGTGTCATGGCGAAATTGCCCGCGGAGGGCCGTACGTTACGTATGTTGTGGAGGCCAAGTGAGGGCCGCTTATAGGGGTATTCCTGAAGAACCTGAAGTATATATTTAAACAACGTCTATGGTTTACTATCAGGATAAGAATGTCAGAGATTCGGAAAGAGCTTGCGACTGGACTTTTAGATGCGGAGAGAGAAGGTCGTACAAGGAATTGAGTGGGTACGGTTGTACGTAATGGCCGAGTGAGGGGGCCGGCATTGTGTCGTAGTGAATTGCCCGCTATGGGCTGTATGTAATGTAGGTAGTGACGGCCTAGTGAGGGACACGTATAGAGGTATTTCTGGGGGACCTGAATTATGTATTTACCCAACATCTATGGTTTACCATCAGGATATGAATATCAGAGATTCAGTAAGAGCCTGTGACTGGGCTTTATAAATGCAGAGAGAGAAGGTTGTATGAGGAATTGAGTGGGTCGACTTAAGGCCGTGTATGTATGTAATAGCCTGAGTGAGGGGCCAGCGTTGTGTCATAGTGAATTGTCCGCTGTGGGCCGTAAGTAATGTAGGTAGTGACGGCCAAGTGAGGTCCGCTTATAGAGGTATTTCTGGGGGACCTGAATTATGTATTTACCCAACATCTATGGTTTACCATCAGGATTTGAATATCGGAGATTCCGTAAGAGCTTGTGACTGTAAAAGCCTGTGACTGGACTTATAACCAGGGCCGGCGCTACCATAAGGCGGCACAGGCGGCCGCCTTAGGGCGCACCGGCCCAGGGGCGCAGATGTCCGGGTGACCGGCAGGAGAGAAGCACACAGCACTCCTCTCCTGCCGGTCACTTCTTGTAGCGTGACCGAGCAGCAGAGGCGGCGGCGGTGGCAGCATCCCCACAGACCAGCCTTCCTTACTGCATCATGCTGCGGACTGTGTGGAGGGGGTGGGGATATGAACACGTCATATCCCTGCTCCCCGCGTAGCACACAGCGTGGCTGGCTCCTTGCAGGAGCTGGATATACTGCCCCCTCCGGATCTGCATGGTTGAAGCTGTGTGAGAGAGCAGAGAGGAGGGTCTGGGAGAGGAGAGCAAGCCCATAACTCCCAACTACCTCAGCCAGATCTTCACACTGGATTCCAGGGAAGCCACCCTCCTGCACCCAAAAGGTAGGAAACAGGAGGGTGGCTATAAAAGTATATATGATTAGCATGTGTATGTGTGGGTATCTGTATGTCTGTCAGTGTGTGACTGTGTGTGTATCTGTATCTGTATGTCTGTCAGTGTGTATGTCTTTATCTGTATGTCTGTCAGTGCGTGTGTCTGTATTTTTATGTCTGTCAGTGTGTGTATCTGTATGTGTCTTTGTGTATGTGTTTGTATCTGTATGTCAGTGTGTATGTCTGTCACTGTGTCTGTGTGTGTCAGTGTGTGTGTGTATGTTGTCAATCTGTGTATCTGTATATGTACCAGTTTATATATATATATGTTTTTATATATATATATATATATATATATATATATATATATATATATTTGTGTAAGGGGCAAAGTACTTGTATAAGAAGTGAGACTTCAGTAAGAAATGGGAATAGTATAAAAGAGCAAGTCGGTTGTGGTGTGCCGATACCGACGATACGGTAGGCCTGTAAATAAAGAGGGCCCACCAAGTAGTATGAGAGTAAAGGAAAAAATGGAAAGAAAAGAAAGAAAAAGTGTTGAAATGAGGAGTGGGTGGGAGGGGCATTCAGACGCTGACCTTGATCGGTAAGGAGTCAGGTAAGGGGTGTAGCTTATATAGGGGGTTGAGTTAACTTAAGCCCCTCCCACAAATACAGGCCAAACGGCCTTACTACTTGTGTAAGGGGCAAAGTACTTGTATAAGAAGTGAGACTTCAGTAAGAAATGGGAATAGTATAAAAGAGCAAGTCGGTTGTGGTGTGCCGATACCGACGATACGGTAGGCCTGTAAATAAAGAGGGCAAAATGAATAACAAAAGATTTATTACAGTCAACAATATATACAATTTATCCAGATATGGCTTTAAAAGCATTTCTTAATTCTTGTGTTGGCTTGGGGATATATGTAGTATAGGCAGAGGATTTCCAACGTCCCAATGCCTTGATGACGTGTACTGGTACGTTAGCGCTGGATGCGGTGGAGGCTGCTCCTATGCGAAATGAGTGACCAGAGTAGTGGGAAGGTTTGAGACCCAGCATTGTTAGCAGGGATCGTATATATCTCATGAATGCCGTGGTGGTGAGTACTGTGTGTTGTAGTTGGAATAATGGTTGTGAGGGTAGTGCTGTGGTGTTGAGAAGATAGGAGTCTAAGGCTGCTACTGGACACCATTTGTTTAGGGTAGGATAATATGTGATTTCTACTGGGGGCGCATGTTGGCTTGTCTTTGATTGGGGTAAAGAGAGTATGTAGTGATCGCCATGTTTTATAAGGTGTTTGTGTAGCAGGCACCTCTCTTTTTGGTCAGTTGTGACAGTGGTGAACTCCCTTGGCCTGAGGAATCCGTAGAAGGCTGTATACATGGCTGTTTTAATGACTGTGTTTGCGGTAGTGTGGAAAGGTCTGGAATCTAAAAGGTCGGATAATGACTGGAAAAGTTCTTTGTCAATGGGTAAGCGTTGTGGTGGTCGTGGAGGTACGGATTTCTGTATACCTCTGAGTATAATTTTTACCTGGTATGATGACATGAAGCTCTGTGTGTTAGGTTTTATGGTTAGTATGTGGTGTTGTATGCCGGTAAGATATAGTTTAATTGTGTTATATGATAAGTGTAATTTGAGGTGGCAAAAGGAAGCGAAAGCTATGACGGATGTCATGACAAAAGGTTGTGATATGTTGTGATCTGCCAGAAATCTATTATACAGTGTGAAGGCTCTGTTGTATGTCGCTTGAGTGTTGTGTGATAGTGCTAATGTGGCTAGATCCCTGCTATGCTCCATTATAATGTCTAGTCCATGATTAGTTGTGAGAACGGGGGTGCTACCGTGGCTGCTTGAGCTGCTGACGGGTGTGCTTGACGAAAGTCCTGAAATTTAAAACGAGACAGGCTGTCAGCTGCTACATTACTAATACCTGGTACATGAAAGCAAACCAAGTAGAAGTTGTGACATGCTGCCAACCACGTGAGCCTTCTAAGAAACCTCATAATTGTAAGGGATGATGAACGGCCTTTGTTTATTATGTGACATGTGGCTTGGTTATCTGAGTGACAGCGAACAGACAAGCCTGACCATTGATGTCCCCATGCCACCGCAGCTGCCACGATAGGGTAGATCTCAAAGAGGGCTGAGGTTGTGAAAAACCCTTCAACGTCACGGACTTCTTCTGGCCATGCGCCCCAAAGCCATTTGGTACCGAAGATGGCTGAAAAACCCTTGTTAGATGCTGCGTCTGACCATACGGTTGGTGACATCTCTGATAAGGCGGGGAGGAACAGACTTTTACCGTTCCAGCTGGTCAAGAACCTCCTCCACATCTGTAGGTCTGCTGTGGCTTGTGGGTCCATGGACAGTCTGTGGTTCTCGTGTTGAAAGTGGGGAAAAAGACAAAGTAGTCTGGATATGAAGGCCCTTCCTTGAGGGATGATGCGCATGGCGAAGTTTAATGAACCTATAAGGGACTGGAGTTCCTTACGGTTGCATGTACCCAGAAAAATGTAGTGGTTTATGCTATTGATGATGTTGTCGATTTTGTCGGGTGGTAAGCTTGCTTGCATGGATGCCGAATCCAGTTGTATACCCAGAAATGTTATGATGGTGTCAGGACCTTCGGTTTTCTTGAGGGATACCGGGACACCCAAGTGGTGAAATAGATTAAGGGCTTCTTTGAGGCTGCTGGGCGGAAGTTCGTTCCCTTCTATCATTAGGAAGTCGTCGAGGTAATGGATGACCATGGGGCATCTTGAGATGTTCAGAAGTAACCAGCAAAGGGTTTCAGCGAAAGTGTCAAAAATCTTTGGGCTGCTTTTTGACCCAAAGGTTAAGCGGGAGAAGAAATAGTACTTGTCTGCCCATTTAATACCATGTAGGTGCCAGAGTGTAGGGTGGATAGGTAGTAGTTTGAAGGCATTCGTAATGTCTGTTTTACTTAACCAAGCTCCAACCCCAGTCTGTGTGATGGCTGTAATGGCGTGATCGATGGTGGCGTATTGAAGGGAAAATTCCTCGGAGGGAATGAGGGAGTTTAGACTTGGGGTAGGGGAGGTATGAGGGGCTGAAAGATCAATAATGAGTCTTTGCTTGAGGGAAGTTTTACCCGTGACAATCCCAATGGGGTTTGTACGCCATGATGTAAATGGTGGGGTTAAGAATGGACCGAACACAAACCCTTCTGCCAATTCTTGGGCTATTAGGTTATCTACTGCTGTTGGGTTCTGGTTCGCCGACTGTAAATTTGGGCATTCTAGTTGGCCAGTGGGCATGTGTAGGATGCCTGTGTGGAACCCTTCATTGAATCCTGTAACAAGAAAATCCACCAGGTGTCTGGATGGGTGGTTGGCTAGTAGTGCTGCTAGAACATCAATGTTAACAGACGTTAGGTAGGGTTTAGGATACATTTTATTAGGGCACATGGATTTGGCATGTGCCCTGAAACATTGAGAACAAATGTGTAACAATCTACATGCACTGAAACTACATGTACCACCATTAAAGTTATTGCAAATTTGTGATTTGCCGAAGAAAATTATAGGACGGCCCAGCTTGTCTCTGGCGTTCCTTCCTGTTTTCCCGGCGTAGCCAGTGTTGGGAGCTTGGCTGTGGTCGTCTGCAGTGCTGGAACAAAAATTTGTGGTGTGTGTCGTAGAAGAACATGAAACACAAGCCGGTGTCTTGAGCCCTGCAAAGTGTCTGCAGAAGATTTCTGTGTCTAGCCTGCTCCAATTGATACGGGTACCATACTGGGAAAACGCGCCAGCTACTTTGGTGGAAAATGACCTGTGATAATCGTAAAAGGCCGACCCGCCATATTTGTTACCAAGGTCCACCAGCTTGTGCATGTATCGGTCGAATTCCTCTCTTCTAGCAGGGTACACCTCACACATAACATCTCTGAAAATACCAAATGCTAATACAAATTCCGGGATGGTCAGTTTACGGTTCAACCTGGAGTCTTTAGATCTGACCACCACCGATACCTCATCATACATGTAGGTTTTGTTTTCTACCACATCCTGGGAGGCAATTAGTAAGGATGCTAAGTTGACATCTTTGCCCTCCAGGATGTCTTTCTTGATGTGGGCTGGGATAGTGTGTGCGGGGTCGACGTCATGGGTATCTGAAGAGTTACCGTTTCCCGTGGTCACTGGTACGACTGGTGTCGTTTGAGCGGTGTCGGGAAGGCCTGCCGTGGTAAGGGCTGTGGTCACCGCCTCGAGGTTAGCCAGTCTGTCGTTGACCTTGCCCATGGAGCTCATGAGTGAGGTCAGCATAGCCTGGATGTCTCCCGATCTGGTGGTGCTGGGGCCTTCCCCTGCTTCCGTGTTATTCGTTGTTGTGTTAAGGAGTCGAAATAATTCCGCTTTCCTTGCCGTAGCAGGGTAGGGAATTTGCCGTCTCCTTAACTCGGTGGTGATGCGTGGTATAGTCCAGGATCTGATTGACGCTGGACTGGTCATATCTCCCCTGTGAGAAGGTGTCTCGCCCATAGCTGGGGAACTAGGGAGCGACAGCCCTTCACCACTGGCATGAGACATGTTTAACTAAAAATAAAAGTGAAATTATTATTATTTGAACCAGGTGTTTTAGTACTGGCTTGCTAGCTATGCCGTGAGGCGAAACGATTATTCCTCAGTTGGTGGCTGGTGAGGCCCTGCTAGTGCCAAGTGGCTTGAGAGGCTCTATCTATGCGTTGGCGCGATGGAGTTTTTAAGTGGCCACTGATCGTGGTGGCCAATTGATGGCCTCTCGGTGAAATAATTCCAGAAAAAGGGGAAGGGAGTGACTGGTGAGGCCCTCTCTATAAAACATGCGAGGCGGCTAGCTCACGTGTGGCTCGAGGGATGTATGCCTCCGAGTATGAGGCGGGGTGTTGGCCTCGCGGGACCGCTAAACCGAAGCATAATGCCAAGAGGGAGATACAACGTTATTGGCCCCTATGACCCTATCTGCCAGTACTTATCTATTTATGGGGGTAGTATTTGGATAATCTGTGAGCAGGTGTACGTACCTGGTGGTCTAGTTAAAGATTTCTAGACAATCCGTTTAGGTGGCAGTAGATACCTGTAACTGAATAGATGGAGACCGTATGAAAATAAATACAACGCATAACCATTTATTTATTTTTTTTGTAACCCAATCATCAATATTTATTAAATGGTATGCCGAACAATTGTGCCCTATGGCCCGTAAGTGGTATGTTGAGAGATTGTTCCTGACGTATGTAAAATACTGTTGTCAGGATGTGTATATGAATGTCTGTGAGTAATTTATATCATCATAAGTGAATAATTGCTGTACTGTAAAATAACCTGTAGGTGGTTATGTGCAGCATGTATCTGATTTTACAGAATGATTAGTGAAGTGGTAAAAGTGTGGTAGTGACTTAATCAGCGGTGCAATTGTAACGTAAAATTGATTTGAAAGAAATTTAATGATAACCAATATGAAGCTGTGTTATGTATACCCAACGAAATTGAGTTTAAAATGTGGTTGGAACAAGGGAATCACGTGATCGGCGCTATGATTGTGCTGGCAACGTGATTTACATATTAAAATAAAAAGGGGGGGGGGAGATGTGATCGGGCGTCTGTATGGAGGGATTGTGGGAAATGTAGTTTCCGGCGTGGATTTGTTGAGCCGCCTGGTGTTTGCCATGCTCAATTCAACAGGTATGGGAGAGATTTTTAACCGTTATGTGACCTTTAGATACCTTCATAGATAGAGGGTTAAGTATGGGATTTGTTTAACATCAACGTGGCGTAAAGCCCCCTTAATTGCGTGTTCCGGCGTAAGATTTTAACTGCAAATGCAAGGGGTAATGTGATTGGGCGGTTTCTTGTGGGTGCATTCTGGGGAATGTAGTTCCGGTGTGGAAGTGATTTACGCCGGTGTGACCGAGTGCTGGCGGCATGGTAGGCTATCTAAACAGATATGTTGGCAACTATTTATGTGCCGTGAGTTTTAGGTATTTACACGGATGTATGTAAAATCAGTCATTGACTGGCGGCCCCCGTCTGTTGTAAAACAGACTTCCATATGTGGGATAATAGTAAAAGTGGACATGTGCTGGGGTGTTTGATACTGCCCAATCGGGCAACATGAGTTTGCCAGGACGAGGGTAGCAGCCGTGGGTATGCTGTGAGCCCGCAAAATAGAACCGATATGTGTAAGGAACAGGTATGTTTGCAGTAGTTAATTTGTAAACCCGTGTTATCACCGTGAGCCCGAAAAACGGGGTGAAAAGGACGCATGTATTTAACATTGTATGCCCGGGCCGGGGATGGGGTTTTAAATTATTCCCGCCGTAAAGTGTGGACCTGGCCCGTTACCGACGCCGTGGGACTGTAGCCTGGCGGAGCGGGTAGGTCAACTTACGGTATGCTCGTGCCTAGGATGTAATCCGCGGCGATAAACAGAAGAATTTGAAGCTGGTCGGACGGAATCCTGCTGCTGGTTCCAGGACACAGTTTCGGCGTGGAAGACCTCGTGAGAAGATAGAAGTATTCCAAAATGGCGACTGGATGAACCGGAAGTGCATTCAGACGCTGACCTTGATCGGTAAGGAGTCAGGTAAGGGGTGTAGCTTATATAGGGGGTTGAGTTAACTTAAGCCCCTCCCACAAATACAGGCCAAACGGCCTTACTACATATATATATATGTGTGTGTGTGTGTGTGTGTGTGTATGTGTATTGCAGTGTTTGTGGCAATGTTTGTGTAAATGTGTATACAACTCAGCAGTAAAACGCCAACACTACATACAAAGACACCCCTGCACTCAAACGTCAACACAACTCACCACTACATTAACATAAACATACTCCATACTGTATACAAAAACATGCTTACATTCAAATACATAAATGCTGGCCTGAGATGCAAATATGTACTTGTGACTGCATGTGTGACTGCTTGTGTCTTTATGTCTCTGTATGACTGTATGTCTGTGTCTGTATGTCTCTGTATGACTGTGTCTGTATGTCTCTGTATGACAGTCTGTCTGCACTTATATGACAGTTTACCTGTAAGTGTAGATTGTTTGAATGTGTCTGTATGCATGTGTTTGTTTGATTGTGTGTCTGTATATCTTTGTCACTGTGTGCCTAAATAACGGTCTGTATGCCTGTATGATTGTGTTTCTATTTTTGTGTCTTTGTGCATATATGTATTTTTGGCCATTTATCTATGTTTGCATGGGAGAAAGAGACAGAAAGGGGCTGGAAATTGACATAGAATGTGGCTGGTGGGGAAGTAAGTAAGAAATAAGGTTGTAAGAGACACACTAAAGGGGGTGTAAGAAACAAAAGGGCAAGACATTAAAGAGGGGGGATATGAAGCACTAAAGAGGGTAAGAAATTCAAAAGGGGGCTATGAGACTCAAAGGTGAAGATGCATTTCTTTGTTGGGGGGGAGGCAGCAAAATGCATCTTCGCCTTTGTAGCCAAAAATCCTTACACCGGCCCTGCTTATAACTGCAGAGAGAGAAGATCGTACTAGGACTTGATTAGGTCAACTTGAGACTATGGTTGTATGTAAGGGCCCGAGTGAGGGGCCGGCATTACGACGAAGTGAATTGCCCATGGTGGGCCGCATGGAACGTAGGTAGTGACAGCCAGGTTACGGCTGTGTAAGTAGGTATTTCTGGGGGACCTAAATTATGTCATAGACACGTCTCTAGTTTATTAACATAATTATTAACATATTAATATAAACATGGCTGAAGTACAATTGAAAAGCATGACTCAGAAGTTTTTGGAGAGGGGCTATAAATTACAGGTTTTGGAAGATGCACTGTCGAAAGCCAGAATAGCTCCGGTGCACCCAAAGATGGACTCTGTGCAGAAAATAGTATTCCCGATGACATTCCACAACTCGTCTAATAGAGTGGCTGCTATTGTGAAGGACAATTGGAAGATGATTAGCCGATAGCCGATTGGACTACTGCAATGCTCTGTACCTTGGACTGCCTCAGAACATCATACACAAGCTACAGTTGATACAGAACGCAGCTGCAAGGCTACTTACGGGTGTGGCCCGCAATGACCATATCACTCCATCATTAAGAGCCTTGCACTGGCTGCCCGTTCGTGAACGGGTTCTGTTTAAAAATGGTTGTTTGGTATATAAGGCAATCCATGGTATGGGACCAGACTATCTGAAGGATAAATTCACACGCTATGCTCCCAGTCGATCCTTGAGATCGGCTGATTTAGCCTTATTGAAGATTCCAAATTTTAAAAAGAAAAAGTGCGGAGGGAGAACGAGTGATGTTCAGGGAGCGCAATTTTGGAACTCCCTGCCTCTGACATTAAGACTTGAGAATGATCTACTGAAGTTCCGCCGGAGTTTAAAAACAGTTTTATTTGCTCAGGCGTATGGGATGACATGACATTTTTAACTTGGTTCAAATGCATGTGATTATAATGCTGTTGTTTTGCTGGATATTGTTTTGTCTGTTTTTATTGCTGGTATGCGCATCGAGACCCTATGGGTAATAAGACTGCGTTTTCTTAAGAATTTTTAAGAAATAATAAATAATAAATAAATAAATAAATGATTGCTGCAGACGACACGTTGCCAAAAATCTTCAAAGAGAATCCTCTAATTTGTTATAAGAGGAACAAGAATTTAAAAGACTTGTTGGTGCATACAGACCCTGTGAATAGCTACTCTGGGACAGTTAAACAGAACATACGAGGGAGTGTACGATGCTTGGGGTGTGTGACTTGTGGACACATGATTGCGTAAAAAAAGTTCAATCATCCACACACTAATAGAACATATGATATAACGTACACCATCACTTGCAAAACTTCCTACGTAGTATATAAGCTGACATGTCCATGCGGGCTCCATTATGTGGGTAAAACAGAGACGCAACTATGTAAAAGAATTAGGGGCCTCCGCTCAAGTATTAGACTAGCGTACAGAGATGGAGTGTCAGACAAGCCTGTTACCCAACATTTCCTTGATAAAAAAACACCCGTTGTAATGTGCAATATTTGTATAGTTTATAAATGAGGATGCACTTTATTTGTTGCACGTTAACACTTTATCACATATTGCACTGAATGTATTGTCTATGCACTTTATAATGAATAGTAATTTACACTTTATTGCTATTAATATTTAGCACCCTATCACTTTACGATAGTGGGCACCCTCCATATTCTAATGAGCACTTTATTGGATATATATATATATATATATATATATATATATGTACTACAATCTAGTACCTGGTCTTAGTGATCAGGATTACTGAAATTAAGTTTCAAGTCTACACAGTTGTTCACAGTATTATGTACTCTTAGTTGACTTGCATAGGTTATACTTAGAATGTATAACCTTCTAATGTCACTTGCATGTTTGCATTTTGATTCTTCACAACTTTCCCTTCACGCGAGGTGTATTTGTATATATAACGTTGCCTAGGTAACTGGGCTTTCATTTTCCCTGTACGTCAATACGCACTACTGGGGGCGGAGCACGTATGGTGATGCGCACGCATACCCGGAAGTATTCGTGGCGTGGCAGGAAGGAAAGGAGTAACACCTGGGTGAGTTTACCTATTGATTTTTGGGGTATATATTTCCATTGTATGTATAATGTCTTAGTGTCCTGTTGTACTTTTGACCCTGAAGAAGGTCCCGAGCAGGGACCGAAACGTTGGTCGTTATGGTCGTTATTTTTAAATTACATTAATACATTTTTGTTTTAAATCCGGAGAGCAACCTTATTTGGTGGAATTCTATTTCTTTGGCGCCTTGGTGATGCGCCCGGTGACTTTTCTTTTTGAGCGTGAGTGCAGGGGAATATTGCTATTTATATATATATATATATATATATATGTATATATATATATATATATATATATATATATATATATATATATATATATATAAATTAAAAAAAGCATTTTATTTATTTATATATATATATGTGTGTGTATATACATATATATATACAGGGAGTGCAGAATTATTAGGCAAGTTGTATTTTTGAGGATTAATTTTATTATTGAACAACAACCATGTTCTCAATGAACCCAAAAAACTCATTAATATCAAAGCTGAATATTTTTGGAAGTAGTTTTTAGTTTGTTTTTAGTTATAGCTATTTTAGGGGGATATCTGTGTGTGCAGGTGACTATTACTGTGCATAATTATTAGGCAACTTAACAAAAAACAAATATATACCCATTTCAATTATTTATTTTTACCAGTGAAACCAATATAACATCCCAACATTCACAAATATACATTTCTGACATTCAAAAAAATAACAAAAACAAATCAGTGACCAATATAGCCACCTTTCTTTGCAAGGACACTCAAAAGCCTGCCATCCATGGATTCTGTCAGTGTTTTGATCTGTTCACCATCAACATTGCGTGCAGCAGCAACCACAGCCTCCCAGACACTGTTCAGAGGTGTACTGTTTTCCCTCCTTGTAAATCTCACATTTGATGATGGACCACAGGTTCTCAATGGGGTTCAGATCAGGTGAACAAGGAGGCCATGTCATTAGATTTTCTTCGTTTATACCCTTTCTTGCCAGCCACGCTGTGGAGTACTTGGACGCGTGTGATGGAGCATTGTCCTGCATGAAAATCATGTTTTACTGAAGGATGCAGACTTCTTCCTGTACCACTGCTTGAAGAAGGTGTCTTCCAGAAACTGGCAGTAGGACAAGGAGTTGAGCTTGACTCCATCCTCAACCCGAAAAGGCCCCACAAGCTCATCTTTGATGATACCAGCCCAAACCAGTACTCCACCTCCACCTTGCTGGCGTCTGAGTCGGACTGGAGCTCTCTGCCCTTTACCAATCCATCCACCTGGCCCATCAAGACTCACTCTCATTTCATCAGTCCATAAAACCTTAGAAAAATCAGTCTTGAGATATTTCTTGGCCCAGTCTTGACGTTTCAGCTTGTGTGTCTTGTTCAGTGGTGGTCGTCTTTAAGCCTTTCTTACCTTGGCCATGTCTCTGAGTATTGCACACCTTGTGCTTTTGGGCACTCCAGTGATGTTGCAGCTCTGAAATATGGCCAAACTGGTGGCAAGTGGCATCTTGGCAGCTGCACGCTTGACTTTTCTCAGTTAATGGGCAGTTATTTTGCGCCTTGGTTTCTCCACACGCTTCTTGCGACCCTGTTGACTATTTTGAATGAAACGCTTGATTGTTCGATGATCACGCTTCAGAAGCTTTGCAATTTTAAGAGTGCTGCATCCCTCTGTAAGATATCTCACTATTTTTGACTTTTCTGAGCCTGTCAAGTCCTTCTTTTGACCCATTTTGCCAAAGGAAAGGAAGTTGCCTAATAATTATGCACACCTGATATAGGGTGTTGATGTCATTAGACCACACCCCTTCTCATTACAGAGATGCACATCACCTAATATGCTTAATTGGTAGTAGGCTTTCGAGCCTATACAGCTTGGAGTAAGACAACATGCATAAAGAGGATGATGTGGTCAAAATACTCATTTGCCTAATAATTCTGCACTCCCTGTATATATATACACACACACACACACACACACACACGTTCTAGATATATATTTGACTATTAACTACATAATTATTTGATTTTATTAATTATAATTTGAGGGACCTGCCTGACAAGCCAGGTAGACAGAATTTAATTGGCAAGCCCTATATTTAACCCCATAACTTTCCAAAACACCATAAAACCTTTACATGGATGTATTGTTATACTCTGGAGACTTCGCTGAGCACAAATATGATGTTTTAAACAATAAAACTTATCACGATGATAAAATCACCAGTAAAGGTGCCGTTTGTGTAAAAAAATGCAAAAAACAAATATGAACGCTAATTTGGGAAGGGTTTGTGGCTAAGTGGCTACTACAAAAGACTGGACATACCCCATTTTGAAAACCCTGGGTGATCTACCTTTTCAAATGGTACGTCATGGTGAGGTTAATTTTCATTTATAGGCTGTCATACCGTCTCAAAGGCAACATAGCCAATCTGGCAAATAGCAATACGCAAAAACAGAAATTGGCAAATCTTACTTTTGACCATGTAACTTTCCAAATCACCATAAAACCTGTACATGGGGGGTATTGTTATATTTGGGAGACTTTGCTGAACAAAAATAAGAGTTTTTCAAAACAGTAAAACATATCACAGCGATGATATTGTCAGTGAAAGTGACATTTATTTGCATTTTTCCTACACAAACAGCAATTTCACTGATGATATCATTGTTGTGATACATTTTACTGTTTTGAAACACTAATATTTGTGTTCAGCGAAGTCTCCTGAGTATAAAAGTACCCCTATGTACAGGTTTTATGATGTTTCTGAAAGTTACAGGGTCAAATGTAAGGCTTGTTTTTTCCGCATTGAAATTTGGCAGATTGGTTATGTTGTCCTTGAAAGCGTATGGTAGCCCAGGAATGAGAATTACCCCCATGATGGCATACCATTTGCAGAAGAAGAAACCCAAGTTATTGCAAATGGGGTATGTTCAGTCTTTTTAGTAGCCACTTAGTCACAAACATTGGCATAAGTTTACGTTCATAGTTGTTTTTTGCATTTTTAACACACAAACAAATATAAATGCTAACTTTGGCTAGTGTTTGTGACTAAAGGCTACTAAAAAAGACTGGACATACCCCATATTGAATACCCTGGCATGTCTACTTTAAAAAAAATATGTACATATGAGGTGTGATTCAGAGATTTATGACAGATAAAAGTGTTACAATGTCACTATTGATAAATTGTAAAAATATATATTTTGAAACAGCAATGTCCTATTTGTACTAATAGCCCTATAACTTGCAAAAAAAAAAAAAGCTAAGAACATGTTAACATTGGGTATTTCTAAACTCAGGACAACATTTAGAAACTATTTAGCATGGGTGTTTTTTGGCGGTTGTAGATACGTAACAGATTCTGGGGGTCAAAGTTAGAAAATATGTGTTTTTTAACATTTCTATATCATATTTTAGAATTATTTTTATAGTAAATTATATGATATGATGACAATAATGGTATCTTTAGAAAGACCATTTAATGCTGAGAATAATGGTATATAATATGTGTGGGTACAGTAAATAAGTAAGAGGGAAATTACAGCTAAACACAAAAACTGCAGAAATGTAAAAACAGCCTTGGTCCTTAACGGTAAGAAAATGTAAAAATGGTATTGTTACTAAGGGGTTAAATATGAGCACCACTTCTACTAACAGAACAGAATAAATTAGCCATTTGCTAAATTAATATAACATATTTGGACATGAGTTAAACAGTAATGTAACGAAGAGAGAGAAAAGAAAAGATAACAATACAAAATGCAGAAGAATCCATTTAGTCAATATATGTAATGGTTATAACTAAGAAAATATGGTACTGAATGAGACATTGTGCTGGTAAGAAGTACCAGCACCCCTGGCTGTTAACCTCAGTTTGCTTGTTAAGGAAAGTCTTTCCTCTGTGTGGCCGCCATTCGTATAACTGAACGCATGTGTGCAAACAAATGGGTACCATTTTGCTTCTGGAACGTGGGCAGCGGTACATGGTCGGCGGCGGCATTGAAAACTGTTTTCGGCTACACGAGCCTGTGAACACCCGGTAAACTAAAACCGCTGCCTGTAACGGACACCTTCCGTTGAAGGATGCTCCTAGCGCTTCCTGAGGACTCCAAGCACTGCAGATGACACCACAACCACCGCAGACTCCACAACCGCCGTAGCTTAACTGGAGCCGCGCCGTCTTCCTTCCACCCAGTATGAACCTCCAGCATTCAGGTCCTTGTGGGAAAGACCTCTCCTCCAAGGAGAGCGTAACAGGATCAAGCTCTCAAAAGAGATAAGTGATTAAAGCTCAAGGGAATATGCAGCGCATAGCAATCCCCAGTGTGAATATAGCTGTACCCTCCAAGCACGAGACAAGACTACGTGTTGAGGGTCAAGAAGAACTCTGGTTTAATTACACACACCCTGCTTTTATGCAATTCTCCCCTGCAAGGGAGACGCCCACATACAATTATACATTACCCAATCACACAATGGTTACATCCCACAGATTCCCTCCCCTTGCCCTGAGAGGTAACCCAATTATCCGTACAATTTAAACATACTTTTTACCCAACTTCCATAACTCTAAAACCATGCATCCAATATTAATAACAGTTACATATTATTAATCAGCACATTCCAAATACAAACATTCCCAAAAATCATTTGAATCCGTTCAGCCGTTCGGGAGATAAGTATAAGTCCTTTATGACTGACCGCAAGCACATTTTCATGCCCAAAACAGTTCCATGAATTTGGGCTGTGCGGTGGGTCTATTTTGCACCTCCAGCCGCGGTGTCGAAGAAGGTACGGGTCAGCGGTGTTCGTGTAATTGGGTAGCCGCAAACAGTTCCATAGATTTGGCTGCACACACCGCTGACCACGTTCGAACAAGTTAAAATGGCCACCGCCACGTGTTCGTTTGTCGAATGGCGGCTACTTTGACGACTTTGGCACTTCGACAACTTTGGCACTTCTACTGCATTCGAAGTGCCAGTTTAAAAATTGTAACCCTGCTCCAAAGCATTTAAAGGGCCAGGAACAGCATACAAAAATCCATTATGCCCAAATGTAAGTCTTAAAGGGCAATACATTCCAGGGCCCTAGTTGCAGGGCAGGAGGCTAGCGATAAGTCCTCTCCAATGCCCAGTGGCAAATGGCAGTTTGTCACACTGCCCATCCAACTTCCCAAACCGCTATGAGAACGGCGTTTGGGAGACATAGACTACCGAACAGGGGAAACATTTGTATGCTAACAGCCAGGGGGAGTATTGTCTGTGTTCGTGCGAGAACCCCCAAAAGATGACTGGTAATTGCTTTATTTTCTCTGGAACTGTTTTGGGGCATCTCCTTGTGGCCAACCGGTCAAAACTTCACTCAAATGGCGTTTCTGAACCACCAAAGGGATCTGAATCCAATCCATACATCTTGGATATTTTGTCAAATCTTGGATATTTTGTCAAAGTCTGCGCTCAGATACAAGCTATTCAGTGAAGTGGGGTTTTCATGGGGTTCTGAAATATTAATGTATTTTTGGGGTGTTTATTGTATATTTTTCTGTACCTGAGAGATAATTAAGTTATAG
This sequence comes from Pelobates fuscus, assembly GCF_036172605.1. Classification (NCBI taxonomy): domain Eukaryota; kingdom Metazoa; phylum Chordata; class Amphibia; order Anura; family Pelobatidae; genus Pelobates; species Pelobates fuscus. The sequence goes on from NC_086320.1 coordinate 295,164,294, forward strand.
ATTTCTCTCACACAATTATCTCTCAGGCACAGAGGATCTTGGGAGGAAAAACCCTGTAATTTTGTGTGGGAGACCCCATGTAGGGGTCAGTGCATAAAAAGCCATGTGTGACCAAATAAACTCAGTTGGCTCCCAGAACTGTCTTTCGTCCAGTTACAGGGGGGAAAGGTGTCTTGGATTGTTCTACTGTTTCTTCTAGCTACGAGGACTGCCCAGCGGAGATACCTATGTTAGATATTGGAGCTCTGCTACAAATACCTTAATACTGAAAATCATATTTTATGGTATACAGAAATATTTTCAATACTGGAGTGAAACATATCTTGAAAGAGACTCAATGACAAAGGGGTTCTACTGGGAATTTTAGCTTGGAATGATTTATAGACATACAATTTTACTGACTGTGTTGCTTTTAAATAAACGATAATGTATAAACATAATTTGATCTAAAAATTTAAATAGAACGCTTACTTTATAAATAGTGAATTAATAGTATTATTTTTAACTGGAAGCCCAACTACAGAGGTTAATTGGAATGATTAATGAAATGGGCTTGTTGAGTTAGAATTAATTAATAAATGCAGCAGAATGGGAGCTGAAGAAAATACTGCTTTTTGCAAGGGTGCAGATGATAAAGGCCATTGCAATATAACATCATTTACAAATAACACTTTAAAGTTCTAAGCTATTGTATATGTGGCATATTGCTGTAAGCATCTTCTTAATAATCTCTCCTGAATCACAACTCTCACCTCTGTACTTAATGTAGCGATTAAAGCATGTTTTGCAATTTCTCATGAATATTGATTATTAACTGACTTCATATAAACAGACAAATAATGTTTCTTTCTTTCTATCAAACCTTCTCATTACCATGTCTAATCATTTAATTGTAGTAATATGTCTATGAGCAGTATGTTAACGGCATAATGGACATAACATACCAATTTGGTCTCTTTAATATCTTGTTATTATATTAAAAAAACTGTTGCTTTTAAAATGCTTTATTTCGTACAGGTAACTAAATGCCACATCAATCATTGTCTAGTATTTTTATTTGTCTGTAGTCACTATCCCTCCATTCAGTGTTGCACCATGTTCGTGCAGTATGCCATAAAATAAGAGTCCCTGGCTACCCACAGTCCAGACCCTTCTGTATCTGTAGCTAAGGCAGAGATTACACACTTCCTTGTTGTCATACCCACTCATACCGTCTCAGCCAATCACAGCTGCCCATTGCTGCTCAGGCTAATACTTCCTCATTAGCCAAAGCAGCACAGAGGGGATGGACTGCTGGGGACTCTTGTTTAGCATTCAAACATTTAAACCTGTTTAATGATGAAAGAAATGATGGTACCAGGGGACTCCAGACACTATAACCAGTTTAATGAGATGAAGCAGATACAGTGCCTACGGTGTCACTTTAAATATTTCTTGTTAAGGCTATGAGAATCAATATTATTCAATCCATCCCCTCGTTTTTCTTTATTTACACAATTGTTATGCACTCTTTCTTGGTTTAATCTGTGTTTCTGTGGTTAAAACTCTTGTTTTGTATGGATGCCCATATCACCTCTTGTGCTACTTTACTAGAGTTACCCAACTGCCTCACTCCCTCCCACATGCTCTGGAAGAACTCAATGGTTGTCAGAGGCACCTGGGAGCTAGCCTCTCTCACAAAAACTATGACTTCTGGTGTTATAAATTCAGAGAGGGTTGCCTGACTGCTGTGTGGACCTTGTTTTGTGCAACACTATCTATTGGTAGAAGGGTAAGTTGACCAGTTGTGTATGCAGCCATGGAGTCTGGTCTGAACAATTTGCATACTTGCCTATATTTTCATGCTAAGATACAGACAGCATGCCCAAGCTTAACTTAACTGTGTATTCTGGAATTTATGGCTTTTAATGTTGTTTATTAAAACAGGATTTTAAACAGTTAAAAGATACTTTCAATTCTCAGTTTCCAAATTCACCAAGACGAATAGATGCTTGTCTGGATCTTGTAATAACAGTACTATTTTCAAATATTCTATTTAGGGAGCCATTGGTAAATAGTGACCTTAATATGGTATCATCTGAGATTAACTAAATAAAACCCATAAAGTTGGAAAGGCTAACTTAAAAGGATAATGGCACCTTTACAACACATTGCTGGGCAAGATCTATTTCTCATTATAATCAATTAGGAAACAAATATAAAAGAAGCAAATTAAAGCCAATGTTGTTTAGTAAAAGGGTCTGTCAAATAATAAACACTAAGAAAATGCATTCAAAACATTTAAATCAGATGGGTCAATGATATCCTATAAAAATATAAGCTGCAAACAGGGCTTGGGAAAGGACAATTAGATGGGCTAAACTAAAGAAAGTAAAAAAAAATCGGTCAAGTCATATAAAGTTTTTCTTTGCTATAAAATAAAAAAGAATCTATGGCTTTAGATTTGCTAATCGGTGTTACAAATACCTTACAGCAAACAAGCGATTGGTTAACACAAGATAGTACTACAAACAATTTAAAGGAGGGGTTAATCTTACGTAATCTATCTGGTGTCCAATACCATCTGCACAGGAATTTTCTATGTATTTCAATTTGATTGTAGCATCAGGTGACCCCTTTCAGATCATTAAGTAGCTTGATTCAGACCTCCTCATCACAGTTCACCTCACAGTCCCTCTCCCACAGCAACATGTACTTTTGTTTTATACTCTCATGTGCAGTTCTCGATTGGAGTGCACGGTAACATAAAGACAATGCGTTGGGTTTTGTAGGAGTAGACCAACATCTTAAATATATACGATGGAAATCAGGAAATTGGGTTGTGTGTGTCATAGCACAGATCTACCAGTTTCAAGAGGACACCCTTAAGCGGGAGGTAGTAGAAGATATAGCAGGACGGTAACAGGAAGGAAGTTTGTAGCTAAGGGAATGGCGTTATTTTATTTCCTTTTATAATATGTAATATGTATCTGTAACAGTGCTCCCTGTACCCCTGGCTGGGTATCTCCGCCAAGGACCGTTTCCTAGCTGGAACAGGGGACAAACCTCCCCAATTAGGGAATTCGCTCTAGACACCCCCAGGATCTGGACAACACTCAGTCCTGGGAGCTCTAGCCCTTACAAGGACTTTTCCCACTGAATCCTCCACGCTGGAACAAGCTGGAACAGTGATTAGCCCTTTCCCCTTCCAGTAACCAGATGACAGATAGTTCTGGGAATACAAGCTGGAATACGTTTATTGGCAGTCACAACTAGCCTTATATGCAAGTCCCCATGAAAGGGGCACTCCCCCTTGGACCTTGTGAGAAGACTACAGTAAAAAAATACACACGATTACATTGGCTCTCAGGTCCAGGACACTCCCATTCAAAACAAGATAATCCCTCCCCTGTGCCTGTGAGATAATTGAGTCAAGCACTGTATTAAACTCAAGTATGTCCAGGTAAAATAACACACATTTCCCAAACACCCCAAAAGTACCTTTAAAAAAATACATAAAACCCCCTAAAATGTACATCCCCTGATAGCCCTGATCTGGGTGAGCAACATATCCAAAAATCACCCAGATCGGTTTAGGGGTTCAGGAATTTCCTGGAATTCATAATTTGACTGACCACATGCATAGTCCCATGCCTAAAACAGTTCCATAGAATTGCGGCTAAGTGCCGCTGGGAACCGACCGGGAACAGTGAAGTCTTCATGCTGAAAATAGTTCCAGGACATTCGCGGCTAAATCCCCTTGAAGTCTATTTGCAGTTTTGGTCCATGCGAACGGCCGCCAGGGAGCTAGCGTTTGGTTCTATGCGCACGATGGAAAGTGCCGAACCAGGGGGAATAAAATATGGGTCTTTACAGTCGCTGACCTGGCACATAGTTGGTGGGCAGAAGGCCAGCTTCCACACTCCTCCAGGAGTCCATAGCAAACCTCTGTGGAAAGCAGCATTTGTCACAGTATCGTATGCCCTGTTTTAGCCATGAAGTCGTGTTGAGTTCTGGTGTCGCTGCCTGTAGGGCTGCCATTGGTGCTAAGGGCAAATAAAGGTTTAGGTGGCTTTAGGGGACAAATGACTGAGTCCCACGTCTTAATGGCGAGGGATGTAGTTGGGTAACAGTGGTGGGACATCTCTCTAAAACAACCGGGTGTCCACATTAAGAGAGATATCAGTGGCACGCAAAGTCTTGGAGTGTTGTATGATTCCATGTCCGCTCACTAAGAGTACCCTTGTCACTGTGTAGTGCCATTGCTTGTGCCAATATTGTGGCTCTAAAATTAGCTTCTATGTCCGGGACACCCATACCCTTCCGGGCATTAGATTGTTTTATCAGATAGTCTTGCCCTAATTTTTCCCCAAATAAAAGACTGAATAGCATTTTGAGCATCTTTGTGAAATTGTGGAAGTGAAATCGGTATTGATCTAAAGACATAGAGTAGTTTATAGAGTATCATAATTTTGATTGTGTTTATTTGGCCTGCCCACAAAACCATGATATTTTTCCATGTGCACAACTTCTTTTTGATGTTTCGGAGAAGGGGCTGATGATTGTATTTGTGTAAAGCAGAAATGGATTTTGGGATTTGAATTCCTAAATAAGTTAGATAACAGGTCCTCCAGTCAAGGCTGAACATCTGTTGTAAATCATGTATTTCTACACTTCGTATGCCTATCGGGAGAGCCTGCATTTTAGACTTGTTTAGTTTGTAAAATGAAAACTTTCTGAAATCCTCCATTATGGTCATCGGGAGGGGCAAGGAGGTAGTAGGGGAGGCAAAGGTAAGCAATATGTTGTCGGCAAATAGTGTGATCTTGTGGAACGTATTATTGATCTGTATTATTGAATCCAGCTGTGGACATTCTAGCAATCAGCTTATTGTATAGTGCCCCAATACCTGTGATTATTTGAGTGGAGAGGCCAAATTTGTGTACATATACTTCCAGTTCAGTCTGTCAAAGGCCTTTTTGCATCTAACGCAAAACCCTGTTGTTTGTGTTCCTTAAGATGGTAACAAGGTTTAAAGCGTGTGATACAAACGGGTGCTAATACAGTGCTGCTATAAATCCACAGTAAAATCAATAACTAAATTCCACCAGATAAACCCCCCAAAAATGTATAGTAGTGGATAGCGCACTAGTAAGTGATCTTAAATTCCTTCAATGTGAATATTAAAATGCACATATGTGAATAAATAAAAAAAAGCAATATACCCATAAAAGGGAAAGATATTCTAATGAATCTGAAAGGTAAAATGCTCAAAATAGGGCAATATAGTCTATGCCAATCAATAAATGGCATATAGCTTAAATAACATTGCACTCACATTTTCATGAGCCTATGTATCACTGGCTCAAATATATATGATAGAATAGGTGGGATGAATGGATCTCTACTGTTTCCACTTGCAGTATTCTTCAATCCTCCCAGAGTAGACAAGCTAATAATATGAACCAAGTTAGAATAAAAATCACAGATTTATTAAATAAAGCAAACAATATTCTTACATGTAATTTCGCTTGGTGCAGCAAATAAAAACAGTATCTCCTGGATACAGCACAAGGCATTTCAGCTGTAACAAGCCTTCCTCAGGGGCATAAGTTCTTTTTCTATGATAGTCCCTTTTAAATATGCAAGAATGGCACCCAAAAAATAAATTGTGGCACAACCCCCAACTTGCTGCGGTATTTACGGTGTTCCTTGATGACTTTTCTGACCCACCTAGGTATGAATATCAGTGCCGGAATGTATTCACGGCACGCACGTCCAGGCATGCTGCGTCATTTCAGTCATCGATCATGACGTCTACATGGGTCATGTCTCACACTCGGGTGCTGTCTTTGCATATCCTACTTCCGGGTTCAGCTGGAAATATATCAGCAACCATGTTGTGGTTGCATATGTTGTATAGTAGCATATCAGTCTTCATGTAAAGCATAAAGCCTACCGGAAAATCTCCGGTGGCCCTTTTATAAATGGTCACAATAAAATCAAGTGTGGGCAATGTAATGTATTACAATAGACCATAAGGGGAAGGTAAAAAAAAAAGAAGAGAGAAAAAATACATATTACAAAACATAATATAAAAGACAAGGATTTTACCTATAAAAAGATTTATATATAAAAAAAAATATATATATATATATATATATATGTAAGGCCTTGGTCTGTAGTTGTGGGAGAGGCTTGAATTCCCTTTAAAAGGGCGGCCAATCCTCTCCCACCTTACCGTGGACAGTCTGGCGAATCACTTCCGGTTCCCAGAGCGGTTGGACTTACGGTTCCCAGAGTGGAGGCAGCAGTTCCAGAGTGGCAGCAGCACAGCAGCTACTCCTGACAGCTGGCGTTCCTCCTTCACGGCGGTTTGCGACGGATGGTGAGTAAGCAGGCCGGTATCATTGTACCAGCCTGCAGACCACACACAGCCTGACCCGCCGGGGTTTCTGCTGGTAATCTAGTCCTGTCTCAACTGTATCAGGCACGTTTTCACATCCCTGTACTTTCTATTTAGGGTAGTACTGGCTTTTTGAGAATTAGGTTGCCCAACTAGGTTCTGTTTTCCGGTCTTAATCCATACGTTAGTGGTCCCTCGAGGCCATCACCCATCCTCATACTCGGAGGTATACGTCCCTCGGCCCAAATCATAGGTAGCCGCCTCGCATGGTTGCATAGGGAGGGCCTCCCATGTCACTCCCATTCTATCTTATGCTTTAGTTCCCACCGAGAGGCCAACACCCTGCCACAACGTTCGGTGGCCTCAAAATCCCCTCGGGCCAACTCATAGTTAGCGCCTCTCACGCCGCTTGGCAATTAGTAGGGCCTCATCTGTCACGTTAAGTTAGCTAAGTTCTTCGCCACTTGGCTTCTAGCTAGCCTGCCAGTACCCTATCCCTTCATCTTACTATGATGATTAAATTACATGTTTTTCTGTTATGTGTCACAGTTCCGGAGGGGCTGGTGGTTCTAGTTCAGGTAGGTTGTCACACGTTTTGTTCTCTTTATTATCCTTGTGTCCGTATAGAGTTTCCTAAAAAACCTCACCACACTGGCATCAACATCACGTTATTGGTTACACTTTTACAATACCATCCCTCACAGCATTGGTTAAATTTATGCGTAAAGGCTGACTCTAGGGTTCCACATGGGTTTGTACATTTGACAACTGGGACAGTGGAATGCTAACTTACTACAGATCTAACAGACTGAGAGTTAATGTGTACAGTTATAAGGATGGAACTAGTTCAAGGGTTTGTGGAGGGGGGTTTGGTTCCCCTCCTTTTCACACAATTTTGGGGATCCGGTTAGGCTCTTTCCACATACAGGCTGGCACATATTGTGCATTTGAACTCTAATTGCAACGAGGTCTGGCTACCGCAAGAACCTTTGATTACTGCTGGGGTCGCACGATGTTGCCATGTGAATCATACCACAGGGTAGATCCTTCATTTCCCGATTACTACTCTTTATTCCCACGACTCACCACAGACATATCATGTTTAGACACTCATGCAACCACTGATTTACTTATTGGCACTTTCCTCGAATACCAGAAGGGCTAGCCATGTTTATTCCACCCTCTCTGACATTTCACCCTTTGTTTGGACAGATGCCGCGGCATACTCTGGTTTGACGGCCTTCGGAGGGAATGTATGGCGTTGCGCGTCATGGCTCATAGGCGTTAAGTCCCGACCCAGCTTCTCCTATACTCCGACCTTGTTTCATATAATATCTGTTCATGACGGCTGCCATAGCCTGGGGACCAATATGGTCCAGTCACTCTGTCAGATGTTGTTCACATACACCTAGCCATTGTACATATGGGCCGATCTTCATCTCTGGTCTTAAGGAGACTATTGAGGAAACTCACATGAATAGCTGCTTGCTATTTTATCACTTGTATTCACATGCCGGGTTTCAAAAACGTCTCAGCTGACCACATTCATCGGTTTCGTTTCGGGGTTTCGGCCAGACACTACCCACCTCTTCCGGGCTAGCTTACTGGCCCACCATTCCGAGACATGCTCGTGGAATAAGGTATGGTTTACCCTTGCACATCACATTTCTCACCTTACACTTTCAGTCGACAATAGGTAATTGTACGATAGGGTGTTCACATATTTTCACTAAGGCTGTAGGGGGGTTCAAGCTATTGACATGTTTGCTATGGAATCTGTTTTGGGGTTCACTTCTTTTGCCACCTTAACTTATATAATTATTTAACACAATTAAACGGTATCTTATGGATATCCAACACCACATGCTCCTACGACACCCGAACAATACAGGATTCCTTTTTATATTATCTGATAAAGACCTACTGAAAGGAATTCAAATCCAAAACACCTGTGCCATATCAAAGGCTACTCATCCACACAACATATTCATTCACTAACTATAGATTCAGCTCCTGCGGAGAACATGACCATACAACAATCAAACAGCCAAACCTCTAGCATGCTATGGGTTCTTACATCCCATGACTTTACCACTAAGAATATAATAACCACAGACACCATAGACCATTAGAACCTATCTTTACATCAGTCTATACCTATCCCTATAGCACATACGGCCAACATACCCCTATTACCTACTCTAAACAATGGGGCCCGGTAAAGTTCTGGATACTTATTGCACCACTTTACAGATACAACCACTCCAGACATTATCAGAACTTCATGGCTCCCATTCGTACAGCATCTTAAGGCATGCTTCTTGTTCACTTACTGTCAACTAGGCTCGGCATAATACAAACCTTTCATCAGGACACTCCTACCCCATAGGGGCAGCATTCTCAGCTTCCTCCAACCACATTCCAGCTCATATCATCAGGACTATGGGATGCTAGAAGTTCTCCACCTATACTCTTTACACCCTGAACCAGTAGAAGAGGTAATACAAGCTTTTTGTGACTTGTCCGAATAAACGATTGTTGTTATATGATTAAATTGGTATGGTATTCTTCTTTTTGCCCACTTTTATTACAGGCCTACTGCACTGTCGGTTCCGGCACACCACAACCGACTGGTGTTATTTGAATATGTCTTTTGGTTATAATATGCTATGTTACACTATTATCACGGCAAGTGCCCCGACTACAAATATATATATATATATATATATATATATATATATATATATATATATATGTATCTCTCAAATAGTATTTACAGTCCAATTAAATGTAATTATAAATCTCAAAAATCAATGTTAAGACCTCCTGGGGCTAAAGTCTCCAGTTCAAATATCCACCTCATTTCAGATTTATTGAATTTCTTTAGAAAATCTCCCCCTCTACATGATTTCTTTACATTTTAGATCCCTATAGAGATGGTGTAGTATGTGTAGTATTTTTATCACCCATCTGGTATTGTCGGACCCCTGTCACACTCTGGTGAATCCCGACTGATCATAGTGTAGGAGTTTGGGAAGCACTTGAGCTAACTTATTGGCGATGAGTTTGACATATAGTTTTGTGTCTTCATTCAAGAGAGAAATCAGCTGATAGTTTTGTCAGGTCGTAGTTAGCATTCCCGGCTTGGTAAGTGTTATTACATGTGCTTCAAGCATATCTTGTGGTAGCACTCCTTTTGAGGAACATGTGTTGAACAATTGTTTTAGGTGTGGTGCTAAGATCTGTTTGAAAGTCCGATAGTAGCAGTTAGTCAGACCATCTGGACCAGGTAATTTGTGTGGGGGCAGAGCGAATAGAGCTAATATAATCTCCTGGGTGTAAAACTCTCTAGTTAAAGAGTCATAGTCCATAATGGATATTTGTGGTAGTCGGATCGAGTTTAGAAAAGCGCCAATTTCCGTTTGAGTGGGCATGTGGGTGGCCTTATCTTCCCTCATATTATAGAGTTTTGTGTAGTAAGAAGCAAATTCCTTTGCAATGTGTTTTGGGTTCGCTATTTTAGTACCATGTTCCGATATGTGGTGTGCTATCTTTTTCTGTGCTAGGGATTTCTTCGCGATGCTATAAGGGCATCTGCTTTGTTCCCCTGGGTATAGATCCTATGTTTCAAGCAGAATAAGATACAATTGCTTTTTTGAAGCTCCATTTCTGCTATTTGGTCTTTAAGTTTAGTGATTTGTCATGTTGAGTTATGTTTGTTGCGACTTTGTAGGTCTAACAATTAGGATGAGACTGTCAGGGTACCTGTAGTCTCTACCTCGGAGGAGGTTAGACACTTAGACGTCCGTCCTCTCTAGGGGGCTGACTCACCCGATCCTCGCAGTCCTCCCGGCCGTTTACACGCGGCCGCGATAGCTCCGCCTCCTTTTATGACGCGGTGCTCAGTAGCCGACGTCATGACGGCAATCACGTTCCGACCTGTCAATCAAGTCCCGAGCAACGAATCAGGACTCGTCGGGGGCGGGGTCATCAATTAAAGAGCCAAGGTATAAAATAGGGTTGTGTGTAATGGTTCATTGCCCTTTTGTGGTTCTAGCTAGTCTGGTCACTCAGTGCTCTTATTTCTATTTGTCTTTTTGGTTCTGACTCGGCTTTGTATTTTCGACCCTGCTTACCTCTCTTATCCTTTGGACTCGACTTGTCTCTCGCCTACCTGCTCTCTCGTTCCCTCGACCTCGGCTTGTCTCTGACCATTCTTTGCTTACTCCTTACGTTAGTCCGGCCATTCTAAGGTCCGGTATACGTACCTAGCTCCTGTTTGTATTCTGCGTGTTGGATCCCTGTCCCGATCCTGACAGAGACTAAGAGATATTTACATTTTCTTTGTTTGTTAAGTTAGTTAGCGTGTTTTATGAGGGTGCCTCTTATGAAGACCTTATGTGCCAGCCACACCAACTCAGCTGGGACATCTTCAGTGTTATTTGTCAGTAGATGGTCATTGAGATGCCAAGAACCAGGTCACTTGAAGGGAAATAATTCTGTAAGTATAAAAGTGGTGGGTGCATGGTCTGACCACGTAAATGTCCCTATGCTTCTCACTTGGACTCTGGGGAGAGTAGAAGTGTGTAGTAAAAACAAGTCGATGCATGAATAGGAATCGTGCACCTGGGAATGAAAGGTGTGATCTTTTTCTATGTCAAGTTTAAACGCATTCACATATACTTGGGTGCTGAGGATCTGGTTGAGTTTCCTGCCTAGTGACAAAAGGAAGGCACCATTGGGGCCATTCTCATGGGAGGACCATGGTCGAGGGGAGGCTCCCGGAAGTGTTCCGGACATGTTTTCTATTCAGGTGGTCATGGGTCTGCATCTAACATGCACTCTCTCTCCCTCCCTGGACAAGCCCCTCCCATGCAGTGAGTCATGAAGTGGTCACCTTAGGTGAGGGAAGAAGAAGAAACTGAGGGCACAACGGTGTAGAGCTATTCTGCTGCGGTTCATGTTCCCCAACAAAAGGGCCTTATTTGTAGTGTGAAGGCGGGCTGCATTATCCCCTCATATGCTAAAAAGCATGTCTCATGTTCGGGGAGCAAGAAAATTGCTATGTTTTTAAAAGAGTCAGTGTTATCATTTATTTATTTAATATTTTTTTTTTTTGTTCTTGTTTGTGAGTTAACGATAACTATCTAGGAGGAAATTTTATCCCCAGCAAATAATGGGGTTCTGTAAAGGCTGTGTTATGGGCAACTCCAGGAAGGGATGATATGTGAGGACGAGTAGCCCCTGCGTATGCGTGTCACCTCGGCTTGTATATACATTTAGAAATCACTATGTTAAGCCATAACTCATATATAAAGCAAACTTTTACAAAATAAGAATGATAACCCTGCAGGTGGATCGTTTTGCCATAGTAGCAGCTAACAGGTCAGTAAACATCTAGATATATGTACGTATTTCTTTTTTAAAACCTCTAAGTTTCTTGCCTCCTTCATAATCTGCTCTTTGATGGAGTAGTAGCTGACACGGGTTATGGTGCCCCTAGGTATAGTAACTGGGATGTGGCATGGTCGCATCAGCCTATGTGTACGGTCTAGGTGTAGCTCTTGTACTGTATCATCAGGTAACAGTGCTTGAAATATCTCCAGCACATAAGCAGCAAGTTCAGGAGGCTTCACTTTCTCGCTTTTACCCCTTAAGAGTATGTTGTTCCTTCTATCTCTGTCTTCATTGTCTGCTACCTTAGTTTCCAAGAAGGCGAGACGGGAATCCATGTTTGTGTAGGCATCATCCACTGTGTTGTGGACATTAGTGATTTCTTCTGTTTTATCCTACAAATGTGAGGTTCTTTTCCCCAGTGTTGCCAGTTCTGCTTTAACTTCTGGCAGTCATGTGGCTGAAATCAGCCTTGAAGGAGGCGTTAAGATTGTTCAGCATTTTCTGTATGCTGCGCTCTGTGACTGAGGCTGTATCCGCTGTGGAGATGCAGGTGTGATCACTCTCAGCTGAAAGGGAAGCTGGCTAGGTAGTGTGCTCGGTGCCATCTTGGGACTGCAACGGTTTGCTGAGCATAGCCGCAGACACGAATGGCGATGCCAAAGTCTTCAACTTCTTCCCAGCCCGGTGGGACATGTTTGCTGGGTGTAATTGTGCCTTTCGGAGGGGCTTAGAGTTCGAAATTGCTGTAAGGCAAGCTGTAAATTGCCCAAGGGAGTCAGAGCTAAAGAGCCCCACGTCTTACTCCATTCATGTCCAGGCCACTCCCCCCCCCCCCATAAGAACATTTTAAAGCACCTTCTTATAACTTTTTTTTTGGGGGGGGGCCTGTTTTTGAGTCTTTTTTAACCTAGATTACTGTGTAACTATGTCAGATGTTTGAAGCTTAAATGCACACTGTGCTTTTTGAGTTCAAGAAGCACTCCTGGCACCATAACAACTTCATCCCAATTTCATTTTTATGTTGACTTGAAGCACTAGGTGCCATCTTACCTTAAAGGGTAAAATGAATGGTTCATTTGGGTCAAATTAATAGTTCAAAGTTGATCAAATGGTGCTTGTCTCAGCCTCTATTTCTCTGCATCAGTCCCCAGCTTCAATTCGGAAGCCTCAGCTTGGACTTCAAGGGACACTATAGTCACCTGAACAACTTTAGCTTAATGAAGCAGTTTTGGTGTAAAGAACATGCCCCTGCAGCCTCACTGCTCAATCCTCTGCTATTTAGGAGTTAAATCCCTTTGTTTATGAACCCTAGTCACACCTCCTTGCATGTGACTTGCACAGCCTTCCATAAACACTTCCTGTTTGGGCTTTCTTTATTGCAAGTTCTGTTTAATTAAGATTTTCTTATCCCCTGCTATGTTAATACTAGCTTGACCCTGCAAGAGCCTCCTGTATGTGATAAAAGGTCAATTTAGAGATTGAGATACAATTATTTAAGGTCAATTACATCTGTTTTAAAGTGAATCCAGTTTTTTTTTTTCATGCAGGCTCTGTCAATCATAGCCAGGGGAGGTGTGGCTAGGGCTGCATAAACAGAAACAAAGTGATTAAACTCCTAAATGACAGTGAATTGAGCAGTGAAATTGCAGGGGAATGACCTATACACTAAAACTGCTTTATTTAGCTAAAGTAATTTAGGTGACTATAGTGTTCCTTTCAGTTATCCAGAAGAAAAGGAACCACACTCAACTCCACTTAAAACCGGATGCGATGAAGCAGAACCAGCAAATCCAAACCATGTAGGTAGAGATGTCCCGAACGGTTCGCTGGCGAATAGTTCCTGGCGAACATAGCGTGTTCACCTCGGATTGCGAACATATGCGATGTTCGGTCCGCCCCCTATTCGTCATCATTGAGTAAACTTTGACCCTGTACCTCACAGTCAGCAGACACATTCCAGCCAATCAGCAGCAGACACTCCCTCCCAGACACTCCCACCTCCTGGACAGCATCCATTTTAGATTCATTCGGAAGCTGCATACATTTTTTTTATTATTTTTTTATTATTATTATTTTTTTTTAATTCTTTATTTTTGTAGTGCATGGAGGTATAACAAATGAGCATGTGGTACCCCAACGGCATTCCTCATGCTTTTCAAGTAACAATTGTAACAATAGGGTATATGTTAATACGTGCACATTTTATATGTTAAATTATATGAGGTTTGTCAGTCAGATTCAACAACTTGGTAGTGTTTAGACAGGCTTAGACAATTTAAGAACATCTTTGAATTTAAACAGGCTTAAGCTTACGTCATAGTGAGTACGTTATATTAAGCAGTGCGTGAGTATATATATCTACATTTAGATAATTTAAGAACATCTTTGAATTTAAAGCGGCACTGTCATGCCGAATCCCGTTTTTTTTTTAACCCCCCTCCCGCCTCCACTACATCCAATTGACCCCTTAGTCACCCCCAAATGCCCCTAAGCCCCCCAGATTACCTATTTATTAATCTGTATTTTCTGCCCCGATCTATATTCAGGGCGCCGCCATCTTTGCGTGGGTAGGTGAAGTCCCTGTGGTGAAGTCCCTGTGCCCTCGCCCTGCAGAGCTCAGTCTGCGCGTAGCCCTCCATGGGTGAAGATGGATTACGTTTTTGAGCGTCGGGTTTTTTATTTTTCGTCAGGAATTTTTTTTTGTGCTCGGGATTTTTATTTTATTTTTAAGTTCAACGGGTATGATGGCTTTTTATTTGGCCTTTTTTGGGGCTGAAAAATGAAGATTTTAGAAAAAAGAAGATGTTGAATGGTAAGTTGAATTTTACTTTACAGGGTAGTAATTTTATTCCCCCCTCACTATTTTTAGGGTGAGAGGGGTAGGTAGGGGCTTTTTTATTTGGGTGGGGGGGTGGGTGACTAGGGGCTTGGGGACCCCTAGTCACCTTTGATGGGGGGGGGGGATTATCATTTAGGGACCCCACCCGCCGCTCAGGGCTGGGGGCTAGGGGGGACAGTAGGTCCCCCCCCTTTTTGTAACTTAGGGCCCCCACCCGCCGTGCAGGGGTGGGGGCCGGGGGGGAGGACAACCTTGTGCAAATGGGGAGTTTGCGGTTGTGCAAATGGACTGTTTGTGGTTGTTTGCAGTGCGTTAAACGGGGAGTTTGGTCTGTCACTGTGAAGCGGGCGTAACCCTTACACTACCTGATCGATACAACATCATACCTGATGTTTTAAAGCACGTTATTCCAAACAATTTAGGAATGTTAGGTGATTTATGCCCTTTATGGATTAAAACCAGACTCTGCATCAACTATGTAATTTTCCATGGGAGTTTTGCCATGGATCCCCCTCCGGCATGCCACAGTCCAGGTATTAGTCCCCTTGAAACAACTTTTCCATCACTATTGTGGCCAGAAAGTGTCCCTGTGGGTTTTAAAATTCGCCTGCCCATTGAAGTCTATGGTGGTTCGCCCGGTTCCCCCGTTCGCGAACATTTGTGGAAGTTCGCGTTCGCCATTCGCGAAAGGAACATTTTATGTTCGCGACATCACTACATGTATGATAAAACAAGAAAAAAATCTTCAGGCTCTTACGGAATTGCCGCGAGTAGGGGCATGTCAACTAAACAGCGAGCAGCCAGTGGCTTCTCACTGTCATAACACACTAATTATAAATCAATATGGGGGTCACTCTGACCCCCATATTGATAACAGGGAGATTAAATCCTCCCTATTGCCCCTACTCGCGGCATTGCCGCGAGTAGGGGCATATCGCCTAAACAAATTTAAAATTACAAGTGACTGGACAGCTATTGCTGCCCAGTCACTAGTGCAAAAAATGGGGGGGGGAGGGGGCTGGCACAGGTAAAATGTCACCTAAACAGCAATCAGTATTTTACATAGAAGTGAGTGAGAGCTATGGTAAGAGAGAGTACATGTAACACAATGTTATAGTAAAACTATAACAAAGTTGCAATAGGAAAAAGTAGCTATTTAGATCTAAATAGCTACTTTTCCCATGGTACTCTAACCAGCTCTCTCACTTCTATGTAAGTTTAAATGACAGCGAGCAGCCAGTGTCTGCTCGCTGTCATAAAACTAAATATAAATCAATATGGGGGTCAGTAGGACCCCCTTATTGATAAAAAGGAGGTTAAACCCTCCCCAATGTCCCTATTCGCGGCATGCCTTGAGTAGGGGTATATCGCCTAAAATGAAATTTTAAAACACTAGTGACTGGGCGGCTATTGCCCCCCCTGGTCCCCACCCATTGCCCGCGGGTGGGGACCCTAACATATTAATGTTAGGGGGGACCTAATGTCCCCCTGGTCCCCACCCATTGCCCGTGGGGTGGGGACCCCAACATAATTGTGGGGGGGACCTAATGACCAACCGGTCCCCACCCAATAATGAGGGGGGACCTAATGTCCCCCCCAGTCCCCACCCATTGACCGCGGATGGGGACCTTAAAATAATAATGAGGGGAGGACCTAATGTCTCCCCAGTCCCCACCATTGCCCGCGGGTGGGGACCTTAAAATAATGAGGGGGGGACCTAATGTCCCCCCCAGTCCCCACCCAGTGCCCACGGTTGGGGACCTTAAAATAATAATAAGGGGGGACCTAATGTCCCCCCCGTCCCCACCCATTGCTGGTGGGTTGGGACCCTAATATAATAATTGTGGGGGGACCTAATGTCCCCCCCGGTCCCCACCCAGACAGGTAAATGAAGAGACTGACAGTTAAGTCTCTCCATTTACCTATCACAGCACTCTGATTGGTTGGTTTGACATCCACTAATCATAGTGCTCTGTGTCATTTTACACAGCGTGGGAAAGTTCTTTGGAATTTTCCCACGCTGCAAAAAGTGGCTAGCACTCTGATTGGTTAGTTTAAGTCAACCAATCAGAGTGATGTGATAGGTAAATGGAGATACTTAACTGTCAGTCTCTTCATTTACCTGTCAGAGCACTGTGATTGGTTGGTTTAAACCGACCAATCACAGTGCTCTGAGCTTAATTGCAGGGCGGGGCAAGGCTTTATAAGCCTTCCCCCGCCCTGCAGAGCTCAGTCTGCGTGGAGCCCTCCATGGGTGAAGATGGATTTATTTCTTTTTTGCGCTCGTTTTTTTTTGGCGGCGCGTATTATGGGTTTTTATTTTGGGTATTATGGGCCTTTTTGGGGCTGAAGAAAAGAAGAACGAAAAAAGAAGATATCAAATGGTAAGTATGAAATTGTTTTTTTTACAGGTTAGTTTTTTGCCCAACCCCTCACTATTATTAGAGTGAGGGGGGTAGGTAGGATTTTTTTTATTGGGGGGGGGGAATGGCTAGGGGCTGGGCACCCCTAGTCACTTTATTTGTGGTCCCCACCAGCAGCTCATGGATGGGGATCGGGGGACATTAGGTCCCCCCCACAATTATTATATTAGGGTCCCCAACCGCCGGCAATGGGTGGGGACTGGGGGGATATTAGGTCCCCTCCACCATTATTAAATTAGGGTCCCCACCCGCCGCTCATGGGTGGGGACCGGGGGGGACATTAGGTCCCCCCCACCATTGTTAAATTAGGATCCCCTCCCGCCACTCATGGGTGGGGACCGGGGGGGACATTAGGTCACCCCCACAATCATTAAATTAGGGTCCCCACCCACCGCTCATGGGTGGGGACTGGGGGGGACATTAGGTCCCCCCCACAATTATTATATTAGGGTCCCCACCTGCCGGCAATGGGTGGGGACAGGGGGGACATTAGGTCCCCCCCTTATTATTATTTTGAGGTCCCCACCCCTGGGCACTGGGTGGGGACCAGGGGGGGCACTATGTCCCCCCCATTTTAACTTGTGTGTTCCCCACCATAGGGGAAGGGGGGACCTGTGTCAGGTCCCCCCTTATTTAACTAGCGACTGGGCAGCAATAGCCGCCCAGTCACTAGTGTTTTAAATTTTCAATTTAGACAACATGCCCCTACTCGCGGAATGCCGCGAGTAGGGACATTGGGGAGGGTTTAACCTCCTTTTTATCAATATGGGGGTCCTATTGACCCCCAAATAGATTTATATTTCGTTTTATGACAGCGAGCAGACACTGGCTACTCGCTGTCATTTAAACTTACATAGAAGTGAGAGAGCTGGTAAGAGTACCGTGGGAAAGGTAGCTATTTAGATCTAAATAGCTACTTTTACCTATTGCAACATTGTTATAGTTTTACTATAACATTGTGTTACATGTACTCTCTCCTACAAGAGGGAGCTGGTAGAGATGCCGGCTCCCTCCTTGCTTTTTTTTTTTGCTTTTTTTTGCGCACGCGCAGTGCTGTTTTCGCTGTTTTCGTCATTTTTAATGATTTTTGTCCGAAAACGAATGGTTTGAAGACGAAATTCAGGATTGACGAATTAAATGTTTATTTAAAACAAAATCTTTCGTGGAAAACGAAAATGTCATTGGTGCACATGTCTACCATTTGGACATTTCTATAATTAAAACATAAAATTCTAATTTCCTCGCTATAGAACATTTATGTTAATAAATTTTTGTTATGCATTCTACCTCCAGTATTTTTAAAGGACAAAATAAAAATTTAAAAATAACTTTCTATTTTACACATTCAGTAACCAGTTAATCTAAGAAATCCATCAACTGGTGTTTATTGCTTATCATTTTTAATCAATTTATGAAATACACAACAATTATTTTGTAAAAGAATTATCAGCTTCCAAAGAATGTCTTCATTTAAAAAATAACTAAGAAAGTACAGCACTCCACTGGGAGGATTGTTAAATGACTTTGAAATAAGATGACTGTATTGTGCAGTCCAGTCTTTTAATGTATAAAGCTTGCAGAAACGCATTCAATAAAATGAGTCATACTGAGAGTATACAACATTTTAGTAGTAATTTTTTAGTACTTTTTCCTGGCTATAAATCAGCTCCAACAGGACTCATAATAGAGAATATACCTTAATAAAAATTCTAATTGAGTAGTAATGAAAGCTTAAGGTATAATAACAAATTAGAATGGCTATCGCCCTATACAGCTTGCATATGTTTATTTTCTAATTTTTCCCAGATAAAACACAATGCAAGATGAGCTCTATAATATAATTGTATAATTATATTTAATTATAATTATTTTCTTTACCAAGCATGCAGAATATAATATAAAAGTTTAAATGAAATAACCACCCTAGTACAGTGTAGTTGATTAAAAATAACTGGTCTCTCCTGCTAAGTTCTGACACCCAAAGATTGTCCTCACTTTCTATACATGCACATAAGCTTTATCAATAGTGATGTCGCCAACATAAAATTTTCGGTTCGTGAACGGCGAACGCGAACATTTGCGGGCGAACCGGGCGAACTGCCATAGACTTCAATGGGCAGGCGAATTTTAAAACCCACAGGGACTCTTTCTGGCCACAATAGTGATGGAAAAGTTGTTTCAAGGGGACTAACACCTGGACTGTGGAATACCGGAGGGGGATTCATGGCAAAACTCCCATGGAAAATTACATAGTTGATGCAGAGTCTGGTTTTAATCCATAAAGGACATAAATCACCTAATATTCCTAAATTGTTTGGAATAAACTGCTTTAAAACATCAGGTATGATGTTGTATCGATCAGGTAGTGTAAGGGTTACGCCCGCTTCACAGTGACAGACCAAACTCCCCGTTAAAAGCACCGCAAACAACCGCAAACAGTCCATTTGCAAAACCGCAAACTTCACATTTGCACAAGGTTGGATACCAAGCAAGCCATGTCCCATTCCTTGTCCTCACTGATGTCATTGAAGGTCTCTTCCTCCGCCCAGCCACATACAACACCAAGGGTCCCCGAAAGGTGACAACAAGCCGCCTGGGACGCCTGCTGTGTTTGGTCTTTAACCTCCTCAAAGCAACCTTCCTCCTCTGACTCCTCTTCTTCAGACTCCTCTCTCTGCATTGCCTCTTTCTGCGTTATTATAAGGTGTGTTAAGTAGTACTATTCTTATCAGTTTAATCCCTGTTACGTCCCCTATCAGGGGATGTGTATATAAGGCATAGATTTTAGGAAGCGGGAGATGGAAAAACATGCTTGGTCGGTCCTCCTACTTCAAATTTGGGGCTGCGCATGCAATCTAATGTGCCACCAGATAGGAGCGGTGTGTTAAGTAGTCCCCCTCATCAGGCCTTTTTTAGTTGAATGTATCGCCCAGTGTCAGTCTCTTCGGGATCCATCCCTCATTCATCTTAATAAAGGTGAGGTAATCTAGACTTTTTTGACCTAGGCGACTTCTCTTCTCAGTGACAATACCTCCTGCTGCACTGAAGGTCCTTTCTGACAGGACACTTGAAGCGGGGCAGGCCAGAAGTTCTATCGCAAATTGGGATAGCTCAGGCCACAGGTCAAGCCTGCACACCCAGTAGTCAAGGTGTTCATCGCTCCTCAGAGTGTCGATATCTGCAGTTAAGGCGAGGTAGTCTGCTACCTGTCGGTAGAGTCGTTCTCTGAGGGTGGACCCCGAAGGGCTGTGGCGATGCGTAGGACTTAAAAAGCTCCGCATGTCCTCCATCAACAACACGTCTGTAAAGCGTCCTGTCCTTGCCGGCGTGGTTGTGGGAGGAGGAGGATTACTTTCACCTCTTCCCCTGTTAGATTCCCATTGTGCTGTGACATCACCCTTATATGCTGTGTAAAGCATACTTTTTAATTGATTTTGGAACTGCTGCATCCTTTCCGACTTGCGGTAATTCGGTAACATTTCAGGCACTTTCTGCTTATGGTTCTAGTAGCGTGGACACCCAGTACAGGTCGTTCTCCTTCAGCCTTTTTATACGAGGGTCCCTCAACAGGCACGACAGCATGAAAGACCCCATTTGCACAAGGTTGGATGCCGAGCTACTTATGTCCTGTTCCTCGTCCTCAGTGATCTCAATGAAGGTATGTTCTTCCCTCCAGCCACGTACAACACCACGGGTACCAGATAGGTGACAACGAGCACCCTGGGATGCCTGTTGTGGTTGGTCTTCCTCCTCCTCCTTAAAGCCACATTCCTCCTCTGACTCCTCTTCCTCACAATCCTCTTCCAGCGTTGCCGCAGGTCCAGCAAGCGATGCTGATAAGGCTGTTTCTGGTGGTGATGGTGACCACAACTCTTCCTCTTCACGCTCATCTACGGCCTGATCCAGCACTCTTCGCAGAGCACGCTCCAGGAAGAAAACAAATGGTATGATGTCGCTGATGGTGCCTTTGGTGCGACTGACTAGGTTTGTCACCTCCTCAAAAGGACGCATGAGCCTACAGGCATTGCGCATGAGCGTCCAGTAACGTGGCAAAAAAAATCCCAGCTCCGCAGAGGCTGTCCTAGCACCCCGGTCATACAAATACTCGTTAACGGCTTTTTCTTGTTGGAGCAGGCGGTCGAACATTAGGAGTGTTGAATTCCAATGTGTCGGGCTGTCGCAAATCAAGCGCCTCACTGGCATGTTGTTTCGCCGCTGGATATAGGAAAAGTGCGCCATGGCCGTGTAGGAACGCCTGAAATTGCCACACACCTTCCTGGCCTGCTTAAGGACGTCCTGTAAGCCTGGGTACTTATGCACAAAGCGTTGTACGATCAGATTACATGCATGTGCCATGCACGGCACATGTGTCAACTTGCCCAAATGCAATGCCGCCAACAAATTTCTTCTATGGTCACAAACCACTTTGCCGATCTCCAGTTGGTGCGGAGTCAGCCACTGATCCACCTGTGCATTCAGGGCGGACAGGAGTGCTGGTCCGCTGTGACTCTCTGCTGTCAGGCAAGTCAATCCCAAGACGGCGTGACACTGCTGTATTCGGGATGTGGAACAGTACCTGGGGAGCTGGGGGGGGTGCCGTTGATGTGGAGCAAGACGCAGCAGCAGAAGAGGACTCAGCCGAGGAGGTTATGGAAGAGGATGGAGTAGGAGGAGTAGAGGAGGTGGCAGCAAGCCTGCCTGCAAATCGTGGCGGTGTCACCAACTCCTCTGCAGAGCCATGCATTCCATGCTTGGCAGCCGTCAGCAGGTTTACCCAATGTGCAGTGTAGGTGATATACCTGCCCTGACCATGCTTTGCAGACCAGGTATCAGTGGTCAGATGGACCATTGCCCCAACACTGTGTGCCAGACATGCCATTACTTCCTTTTGCACAATCGAGTACAGGTTGGGTGATTGCCTTTTGTGCAAAGAAATTTCGTCCGGGTACCTTCCACTGCGGTGTCCCAAAAGCTACAAATTTTTTGAACGCCTCAGACTCCACCAGCTTGTATGGTAAAAGCTGGCGGGCTAAGAGTTCAGTCAAGTCAGCTGTCAGACGCCGGGCAAGGGGGTGACTTTGTGACATTGGCTTCTTACGCTCAAACATGTCCTTGACAGACACCTGACTGTGGGCAGATGAGCAGGAACTGCTCAAGGCGAGAGACGAAGGGGTGGCTGGTTGAGAGGGGGCAAGGAGGACAGCAGTGGTTAACGTGGCTGAAGATGCTGGACTAGGAGGAGGATGGCGGCTTTGAGTTTGTGTGCTGCTTGTACTCATGTGTTGTTCCAATAGGCGTTTGTGATGTGCGATCATGTGCCTTTGCAAAGCAGTTGTACCTAGGTGGGTGTTGGACTTCCCACGACTCAGTTTCTTTTGGCACAGGTTGCAAATGGCATCGCTGTTGTCAGAGGCAGACACACAAAAAAAATGCCACACTGCTGAGCTCTGCAATGACGGCATTCTGGTGGTGGCAACAGCATGTGTTGATTGGCGTCCGGGTGCCGATGCATGCTGTCTGACTGTGCCACTAGCTCCTTGCGACGACCTCCCCCTGCTTCCAACTCGTCTCCTCCTCCTCCTCTCTGTCTCCCAATCTGAACTTCCCCCTGTTCTTCTTCTCTTCTAGCGGGCACCCATGTGACACCCACCTCTGGCCTCTGAACACTGGTCATTATTCTAGGACCAAAGGGAATCACAGAACCACGACCACGACGGCCCCTGCGGGGTGGACTGCCTCTGCCTGTCATTTTTTTTTCGATTACTGGTACTATGCGTGCAAGCTACTATGACAACAGATATGAGTGGCACTGGTGTGACACTGTGCACTGGCAGGCCCTGAAACGCACATTCGTGAAGGAAACTGACTGCTATTATAGTACAGTCAAAAACTTTTAGTTTTTGTTAAATGCAAGCTATTGGGACACCAGATATGAGTGAGTGGTGGCACTGGACAGGCCCTGAAACGCACACTAGTGAAGGAAACTGACTGCTATTATATTACAGTCTAAAAAGTTTAGTTTTTTTTAAATGCAAGCTATTGGGACACCAGTGAGTGAGTGGTGGCACTGGGCAAGAGTGCACAGTATACGCTGTGAGCCTGACACACATGCTGGCAGACAACTAACTGCTATTCAATCTATTACAGTCAAAAAAATTTTTTTTTAAATGTACACTGTTACACCAGATATGAGTTGCACTGGTGTGACACTGTGCCCTGGCAGGCCCTGAAACGCACACTCGTGAAGGAAACTGACTGCTATTATATTACAGTCCAAAAAGTGTTTTTTTGTTAAATGCAAGCTATTGCGACACCATATATGAGTGGTGGCACTGGGCAAGTGGGCACAGTATACGCTGCAAGCCTGACACACATGCTGGCAGACAACTAACTGCTATTCAATCTATTACAGTCAAATTTTTTTTTTTTTTTTAAATGTACACTACTGTTACACCAGATATGAGTTGCACTGGTGTGACACTGTGCCCTGGCAGGCCCTGAAATGCACACTAGTGAAGGAAACTAACTGCTATTATATTACAGTAAAAAAAGTTTAGTTTTTTTTGTTAAATGCAAGCTATTGTGACACCAGTGAGTGAGTGGTGGCACTGGGCAAGTGGGCACAGTATACTCTGTGAGCCTGACACACACACTGGCAGACAACTATCTGCTATTCAATCTATTACAGTTAAAATTCTATTTTGTTTAAAAAATGTACACCACTGTTACACCAGATATGAGTTGCACTGGCATGACACTGTGCCCTGGCAGGCCCTGAAACGCACACTCGTGAAGGAAACTGACTGCTATTATATTACAGTCCAAAATTTTTTTTTGTTAAATGCAAGCTATTGTGACACCAGTGAGTGAGTGATGGCACTGGGCAAGTGGGCACAGTATACGCTGTGAGCCTGACACACACGCTGGCAGACAACTAACTGCTATTCAATCTATTACAGTCAAAATTTTATTTTTTTTAAAAATGTACACTACTGTTACACCAGATATGAGTTGCACTGGCGTGACACTGTGCCCTAGCAGGCCCTGAAACGCACACTAGTGAAGGAAACTGACTGCTATTATATTACAGTCCAAAAAGTTTTTTTTGTTAAATGCAAGCTATTGTGACACCAATGAATGAGTGGTGGCACTGGGCAGGCCCTGAAACGCACACTAGTGAAGGAAACTGACTGCTATTATATTACAGTCCAAAAAGTTTTTTTTGTTAAATGCAAGCTATTGTGACACCAGTGAGTGAGTGGTGGCACTGGGCAAGTGGGCACAGTATATGCTGTGAGCCTGACACACAGGCTGGCTGGCAGGCAGGCAACTGCAATTACATTACACACAAAAAAAAGCAGACTGATGTTCTAGCCCTAAAAAGGGCTTTTTGGGGTGCTGTCCTTACAGCAGAGATCAGATGAGTCCTTCGGGACTGTAGTGGACACTGAATACACTAGCCTAGCTATCAATTCCCCTATCAAATCAGCAGCAGCTACACTGTCCCTACTCTCACTAAGAATGCAGCTTCACAATGAATGTAAAATGGATGATGTCCCGGAGGTGGGGGGGTCTGGGAGGGAGGGTCTGCTGCTGAATGGCTGGAATGTGTCTGCTGACTGTGAGGTACAGGCCAGGGTCAAAGTTTACTCAATGATGACGAATAGGGGCAGACCGAACAGCGCATGTGTTCGCCGTCCGTTGCGAACGCGAACAAGCGATGTTCGCCAGGAACTATTCACCAGCGAACAGTTCGGGACATCACTATTTATCAATGTTTCTCAACATGGATGGCCATTAAAGGCAGAGAATGCTCGACAATCAGCTTTTAAGCACTCTCAGCCTGTCATTTCCAACCAGGTTTGTCAAAATTGATTCTGATAATATTGAACTCCATAAACAAGATATGTGTAATAGATCTTGCAACTGCAATCTGACTTTTTAGGGTTTATATTTTTTTTCCAGATCACCAGTTGATATGAGCAAAGAGTAGGTTTCATTACAAGTTTTAGAATGAAATGTTGTATTTCTTAAACTGTGTATTTTGTCTTTTAGAGATTTTGCAAACTGACAAGTTGTTAGAAATTGAACATATTGTTTTTCATACAATGTTTCTTTAATTAAGGACTTCATACCCATATTCAGTGAATATGGTGTTCAGACTTTAGGATGCCATTTTGTCCTAGGTTAGTGTAATTCCCCCAAGTCAGGGAATTTCCCATGTCATGTGCACCCTTACATTTTAGTCTAAACATAGATAACATGTTCCCAAGAGAAATGACCAAGTTATGGCCTTGTATTTTTGCAAAGTTAAGGTAGGGCCTAAAATGACCTAATTGAACATCTGAGGTATAAATATGTGTACTTATTAATATTAGGATAAAGAGAAGAGCTTTTGGAGATAGAGATACCACTCCATTTTATCATGACTGATAGATGTTGACATGTTCAGGTGGGTATGTTATTCTATTTTACTGATATTGCAAGCATATACTTATAAACACTGCTATAAATTATTGTAATGGGATATTAAGGTTTTATATGTCTATAATTATATTTTTATTTAATAAAATATTTAAAAACTGTACTGTACTGTAACCCTGAATCCCCCACCCTACCCCTTTTTTTTTCTGTACCCCCACCCTTTCTATTTTATGATCGAAAACAATAAACTCAATTAATAAAAAAAAAAAAAAAAAAGTCAAAACTTTATTGCTTCCAAGACAATCCCTATTTTATATTGTGTTGTTTATATATATTAAATAGAGGAACTCTTACTAACTATATAATATTATGGCTAAGATATCTGTATGGTTAGCCCTGCTAAATTCTATGCTTTAAGACGTTATAGTGGCCAAAACAACTTTAGCTAAATAGTGGCCAAAACAACTTTAGCTAAATGGAGTGGTTGAAGTAGTCTAACTGTAACGGATCGACGGCACTGCAGCAGACACCACAATCACCGAACCGGGGCAGCATACAAATGCTCTTAAGCATATGAATGCTTTAAACAGCTGACACGTCTGGCAATCAGCATACAATCCAATTCCCCCAATAACGAGACAACACTTTGTTTTGAGGTCAAGACGAACTGACTGTACTGGCACATACAGCCTCTTTTATTCCCAATCCACAAACATAGTACTGCCCACAGGGTTTTACAGAACAACCAATCAATACGTACAATACACACAGACACTCCCACACAAAATCCTCCCCTCTGCCTGTGATATGATTACTGAACACAATGGGTAATATAATTATCACAGACAGAAAAATACAGTTTTATAAAACATATCACAAGGAACCCCAAAACATGCAATAACCCCATATATATCCTACTGAAGGCAACAGAAAATTGCATTAGGCTTGTCAGTAAAAGCAAAAGATCCAAGAAACCACTGTGATACTCCGCAGATGTGGCCAAAATAGTAAAAAACAAAAAGTTAGCATTTAGTAATTATAAAAAAAAACAGAGTGAGGATGACATAATGATCTATAAGATTAGGCAGAAAGAGGCTAAGCAAGTTATAAGAGCTTCCAAATCACACACAGAAGAGAAAATAGCACAGTCAGTAAAAAAGGGGGACAAAACATTTTTTTAGATACATAAATGAGAAAAGAAAAGTAAAACAAGGATTAGTTAGATTAAAAACAAAAGAAGGAAGGTATGTAGAAGAGGATAAAGGTCTAGCTGACTGCCTCAATGAATATTTTTGTTCGGTATTTACAGATGAAAATGAAGGAGAGGGACCTCAGTTAAGAAAAAGGATAAATTAGTTATTTATTACACGTGAGTTTACAGAGGAAGAGGTTCTATTTCAACTGTCAAAAGTAAAGACAAATAAGTCAATGGGACCTGATGGAATACACCCAAAGCTATTAAAATAGCTTAGTGGTGTACTAGCAAAACCATTAACAGATTTATTTAACCAATCATTGATAACAGGAGTAGTCCCATAAGATTGGAAGTTGGCAAATGTTGTGCCCATTCACAAGAAAGGTAATAGGGAGGAGTCAGGCAACTATAGGCCAGTAAGCCTTACTTCAGTAGTGGGGAAAGTGATGGAAACCATGTTAAAGGATAGGATTGTTGAACATCTAAAAACACATGGATTTCAAGATCAGAGACAACATGGGTTTACTTCAGGGAGATCATGCCAAACTAATCTTATTGATTAGTTTGATTAATTTTTTGATTGGGTAACTAAAATTATAGATCATGGTGGTGCAGTAGACATTGCTTACCTAGATTTCAGTAAGGCTTTTGACACTGTTGCACATAGAAGGCTTATCAATAAACTGCAATCTTTAAGGTTGGATTCCAATATTGTTAAATGGGTAAGGCAGTGGCTGAGTGACAGGCAACAGAGGGTTGTAGTCAATGGAGTATATTCGAAGCTTGGGGTTGTCACCAGTGGGGTACCTCAGGGATCTGTACTTGGACCCATTCTCTTTAATATTTTTATTAGTGATATTGCAGAAGGTCTTGATGGTAAGGTATGTATTTTTGCTGATGATACTAAGATATGTAACAGGGTTGATGTTCCAGGAGGGATAAGCCAAATGGCTAATGATTTAGGCAAACTAGAAAAATGTCAGAGTTGTGGCAACTGACATTTAATGTGGATAAGTGCAAGATAATGCATCTTGGACGTAAAAACCCAAGGGCAGAGTACAGAATATTTGATAGAGTCCTAACCTCAACATCTGAGGAAAGGGATTTAGGGGTGATTATTTCTGATGACTTAAAGGTAGGCAGACAATGTACTAGAGCAGCAGGAAATTCTAGCAGAATGCTTGGTTGTATAGGGAGAGGTATTAGCAGTAGAAAGGAGGAAGTGCTCATGCCATTGTACAGAACACTGGTGAGACCTCACTTGGAGTATTGTACGCAGTACTGGAGACCGTATCTTCAGAAGGATATTGATACCTTAGAGAGAGTTCAGAGAAGGGCTACTAAACTGGTTCATGGATTGCAGGATAAAAATGTAACAAAAATATTGGAAGGTACGGCCCTGGACCCAGCCACCATGCGAGACTGGGCACTACGATCCATTTGTCTGCTGGGCAATGCTAATGTGGCCCTATCCACGGAGCAAAGGAAGGTCCTACTCTGTTTGGACAACAAACTGTCGGAGCTGGGAGCTAAAGAATTGGGCCCCCTGGCTAAGGGCCTGCTGTTCGGGGAGCCATTCATCAAGGAGCTGCACAAACATGTCAACCTGTTCACCTCCATGGACAAAGCACAGTCCTCCATAAAGAGGGTATTCCGTCCACAGATGTCACAGGTTTTTGGAGGGGCTGGACGACAGCGGGGTCGTGTCTCCAGCCGCAGCTGGTCTTCGGGCTGCCAAAGATCCCGTGGGCCATCCTTCTTTCGCTCATACCAGCAGGGCCGGACTGGCCCACCGGGATACCGGGAAATTTCCCGGTGGGCCGCCGGCACCTGGGGCCGGGGAGACATGTGGATGTCCTGCGGCCGCATGGAGAGCTTGGATGGCGGCCGCAGGGGAAGCTCTCCTTGCGGCCGCAGGGGAAGCTCTTCTGGCGGCCGCTGGGGGAGCAGGCTGTTCTGTCTCTGCTCCCCCTCCCTCGCGTGCTAGAAAGAGACCGGCGCCGGAATATGACGTCATATTCCGGCCCCGGTCTCATTAAGCTGCGCGCGAGGGAGGGGGAGCAGAGACAGAATAGCCTGCTCCCCCAGCGGCCGCCAGAAGAGCTTCCCCTGCGGCCGCAAGAAGAGCTTCAGGAAGGCTGGCTGGGCTGGAAGGTGAGCACAGGAGGGGAGGGGGTGGGGGGGAAGTAACAAAGGTCACAGGAAGGGGAGGGTGGGGGTAACAAAGAGCACAGGAGGGGAGGGGGGGTAACAAAGGGCACAGGAAGGGGAGGGTGGGGGTAACAAAGAGCAAAGGAGGGGAGGGGGGGTAACAAAGAGCACGGGAGGGGGGGTAACAAAGGGCACATGAGGGGGGTAACAAAGGGCACAGGAGGGGGGGTAACAAATGGCACAGGAGGGGAGGGGGCTAAGAGGTCACAGGAAGGGGAGGGTGGGGGGTAACAAAGGGCACAGGAGGGGAGGGGGGTAACAAAGGGCACAGGAGGGGAGGGGGGGTAACAAAGGGCACTGGAGGGGAGGGGGCTAAGAGGTCACAGGAAGGGGAGAGTGGGGGGTAACAAAGGGCACAGGAGGGGAGGGGGCTAAGAGGTCACAGGAAGGGGAGGGGGGTAACAAATGGCACAGGAGGGGAGGGGGCTAAGAGGTCACAGGAAGGGGAGGGGGGTAACAAAGGGCACAGGAGGGGAGGGGGCTAAGAGGTCACAGGAAGGGGAGGGGGGGTAACAAAGGGCACAGGAGGGGAGGGGGGTAACAAAGGGCACAGGAGGGGAGGGGGCTAAGAGGTCACAGGAAGGGGAGAGGGGCCAAAAGATGAGCACAAAAGGGGCTGAAGAGGGTACAAGTCGGAAGGGGGGCTAAAGAGGGCACGGGATGGGGCTAAAGAGGGCACAGGAAGGGAGGTGTCAGTGGGAGTGTGTCTGTCTGTGTCATGCTGTGTGTGTTTCTGTGTCATGCTGTGTGTGTGTGTGTGTCATGCTGTGTCTGTGTCTGTGTCATGCTGTGTGTGTGTCTGTCTGTGTCACGCTGTGTGTGTTTCTGTGTCATGCTGTGTGTGTGTGTGTGTCATGCTGTGTCTGTGTCATGCTGTGTGTGTCATGCTGTGTGTGTGTGTCTCTGTGTCACTGTGTGTCTGTATCATGGTGTGTGTGTGTGTCTGTCTGTGTCATGGTGTGTGTATGTCTGTCATGGTGTGTGTGTGTCAGTAGTAGTGTCTGTGTGTGTTTGTAAAAATAGTGTTTTACTCAATTTTTTTTTTCCAACGTCATGCTGGTCTCTGCCTCTATGACTGAGATCATCAAGCTTGATGATCTCAGCCAATCCGCACTGACACAGGAAGCGCCTCTAGTGACCGTCTGAGTGTCTGTCACTAGAGGTGTCACTAGGAAGCAATGTAAACACTGCCTTTTCTCTGAAAAGTCAGTGTTTACATTCAAAAGCCTGCAGGGACAGGCTATAGACACCAGAACCACTACATTAAGCTGTGTGTGTGTGTGCGCCTGCTAGTGAGTTTGCTTGCTTGCATGTGTGTGTGTGTCTGCTAGTGAGTGAGCTTGTATTTTTATGTCAATGAGCTTATGTATATTAGTGAAATTGTTTGTCTATGAGGCTGTGTATCAATGAGCTTGTGTGTGTCAGTGAGACTCCTGAGGAAGTCTGACGACGAAACGCGTTGAGCATTGAAACATTGACGACCCTTTGGGACCCTGCATCGTGGTATCAGCGGTTTTATTGTTTATATATGCTGATTATTTTCCTTTTTTTTCTTGGGCTATATGTTATGGACTTGGTGCATTTTTGGTACTAGTATCTTGTACCTTATACTTGCACTGCACTTTGCACTTTTAAAATCTGCACCTTATTTGCCCAGTTCAGCATTATGTATTAGTGAGCTGCTATACCTATGGGTTCCTGTCTAATATAATTTGAGCACTTGTTATTGTGCTATTATTTTTATCTACTTCTGTATTAATAAATTACTATTTTAACCAGTATATTCATTATATGGTTCTTCCCCCCACATATACCTATTTAGTGACTGTGGCGCCCTGTTAATTTGTATACATATTTTGCTCATTATTGGATTTGGAGTGTCCAATCTACAGAGGCTTGCCTGCACTTGGTTTACATTTAATTTTCTTTCCCCCTTTCTATCTTCTTGTCTGTGTCTGCATGTGAGTATGCTTACTGTATAATTAAATGTTTTACTCTGAAAGGACCAATATATTATATTAGAAAAAGCTATATATATATATATAATTACTCAATCATCTGGGGTGGCAAGACATAGCCTTACATATTACATGCGACAATATATGGCGCAATGACTTATGGGGCTGGCATAGATTTTTTTTCCCAGGGCTGCTTTGTATCCCCAGTCCGGCCCTGCATACCAGTCCAGACCCTCCTACACACAGAGGTCGGATAGAGGTCGAGGGAATCGTGCAAGAGGACGTGCAAGATTCTCTTCAGGTGAGAACAATTCCTGCCATTTCTCCCTTTCCCCTATTACATGTGGGCAGACTGTTTCACTGCAGGGACAGGTGGCGGGAGGTATCTTCGGATGCATGGGTCCTTTGGACCGTTCAGGGATATGTCATAGACTTCCACTCCCCTCTGACACAGGTCGGACCCTCAAGGGTTCCCATCATCTCAAGAGAACAACAGGTCCTGATAGATGCAGAAATTCGGACACTGTTCGACAAGGGCTTGGTCCAATGGGCCCCGGACACAGGGGTTTCTTCAGATTGATTTTTCTAGTGAGGAAAAAGTCTGGAGAATTCCACCCAGTGATTAGCTTGCAGGAACTGAACGCTTTCATGGTTTACCACCATTTCAAGATGGAGGGCATCCATCTTCTATGGGACCTTCTCCGGCCAGGGAACTGGTTCACAAGGCTGGACCTGAAGGACGCTTACCTCTCCGTCCCGGTGGACGACGAATGTCGCAGATTCCTCTGTTTCCTCTGGAAAGGCAGTCCATGACAATTTACTTGTTCCCCCTTCAGCCTCAGCTCGGCTCTGTGGGGCTGCACCAAGCTCGTGAAGCCGGTGGTCACTCGACTCAGATCAGTGGGCATCCATTGTATCATATACCTAGACGACTTGCTGATCTGCGGTCTCCTTATTCGAACGCCTGGGGTTCATAGTCAATTTGGAGAAATCAGCTCTCGACCCTTCCCACACAGTGGAATTCTTGGTTTTCAAAGTGGATGCGAAAGACTGTGTTCTCCGTCTGCCTCTGGCCACGTTAGTGACCATTCGGAAGGAGATAAGGAACATCCTGCGGCAAGACCGGATCCCTCTACAAATGTTAGCTCACGTGGTGGGTCTCCTATCTGCCTCGATACAGGCAATCTACCCAGGTCCGCTTCACTACAGGGCCATGCAATGACTGAAGGCTCGTTTTCTTAGGAGACCCTCCTATGATCAGATAATCCCTCTGTCCCCGGACGTGAAGATCGAACTATGCTGGTGGCTCCTGCATTGTCAGCCTGGAACGGCAAAGCGATATTCGGTCCGACACCAGATTTCATGCTGGAATTGGATGCAAGACTTTGGGGTTGGGGTGCCACCTGCGCGACCGGGTCCACGGGGGGTCCGTGGTCCGAAAGGGAGTCGGAGTTCCACATCAATTGCTTGGAACTGACTGCGGGTTCGTTTTCGATTCAGAGCCTGGCGAACCACCTTTTGGACTGCTGCGTCCTCCTCCGGATGGACAATGTCTCGGCGTTACAGTACATCAACCGCTTGGGGGGCGCTCGGTCTTGAACACTGTCAGATTTGACAAAGGAAATCTACAGTTCCTGCTTCCAACACAACATCACTCGGAATATCTTCCGGGGGAGTCGAACCTGACGATGGATTGGTTCTCCAGACATAGGAGGGATGCCAGTGATTGGAAACTCCTTCGGGCCATCTTCTTCGAACTTGCAAATCAGAGGGGCCCGTTCACGGTGGATCTATTCGCTTCCCGGATGAGCTATCAGATCCAGACTTACTTCGGCTGGCTCCCGGACCCAGCGTGTTCAGTGGTAGACCCCTTCCTCCAAGTTTGGCCTTCGCAGGGAGCATATGCTTTTCCTCAGTTCGCTATGATTCCAAGGGTATTGCTGCAAGTTTGACATCAGCGTGTGTCTTTGGTGTTGCTGACTCCTCTATGGCAGAGTCAAGCCTGGTTTCCAGAGCTCCTGGATCTCTCCCATCTGCATCCCCTACTCTTGCCGTCCCCTCAGATGCTCCTCTCAGACTCTCGGGACAACCCACACCCGCTAGCGAGAGACGGCCACCTGCGCTTGGTGGCCTGGACTCTTTCAGGGGTACCTGGAATGTCAAGGCATTATCGCAGTCAGCTAAGGACCTTCTCTGGGATTCCTGGGCTCCCAGGACGAGAATATGCTATCTCGCAGCATGGAGTTCCTGGTGTGGTTGGTGCCTGGAATGGGATACTGATCCCTTTACAGGCCCTGTAACTAGTGTGTTGAATTTCTTGTCTCACCTCTTCAACCTGGGACGATCGTATAGTTTAGTTAATGTGGCTAGGTCGGTAATCTCAGCAGCGCATGTCCCGCTTGGAGGTCTTCCCATTGGCCAGGACCCATTAGTTTGCAGACTTCTTCGGGGGATGAGGCTGGCACAACCACTGTTGCCCAAGTATTCCTCCCTCTGGGACGTTCACGCGGTTTTATCGTTCCTACGGGATTGGCCTGATAATCAGGACCTTTCCCTTCATCAGCTTTCTGCCAAATTTGCCCTCTTGTTGCTCTGTGTCTTGTTTTGTTCAGACGTGTTTCTGATGTACGGGCATTCGATGTCAACGCCTTTTCCCTTTCTCAGGAGGGTGTCACCAGGGTTGTTAGACGTACCAAGTCGGATTCAAATGCTGTTTTTTTACCCTTATGTCCGTGAATCACCAAAACTTTGTGTAGCGAAGGCTCTGGCTCGTTATGTGGCGATTTCCACTCCGCTTGGTCTTCACATTCCGTCCAGTTGTTGATTTTGTACGTCAAACCCCACAAATCGGTCTCGTCTCCTACCCTGGCTCGGTGAATAAGATGGTTATTGACGTTGGCGGGGGTGAATTCGACCTTCGGAGCGCATTCAGTTAGAGACGCCGCAGCTTCTGGAGCTTTCATGGCGGGTGCTTACCTTCACGACATTATGCGTTCGGCGGACTGCTCCCGTGAGGATACGTTTCGCCAATTCTATTTTAAACCGTCGGATCATGTTTGTTTTGCTTTGCTGTCGGAGCCTTAAAACAGCAAATATGAAGCCCACTGTCATGTTATAAAATTGTAGATTATACTAGCTTTAGTGTAACTAAAATCTAAATTGTATTAATGACAGGAGGCGAATATTTCCCTCCCAGTTTCTCCCTCCACTTGTTTTGTTTGTTTTGACTTATCTACTGTTTATTCGCCTGGTCTCCTGGGCTAGGTTGTTACTCTGGTTATATTCCTAGGGGAGTTGGGTGTTTATCTGGGTTATTGTACTGTCAGTAATTGATGATGGGAACTCATGTTTTCTCAGTACATTTCATTCACTAATCGGTGTTTTCGACTCATTTCAGTTTAATGGTTCGACTACAGTTCTTAGATCCGACTATCCTGCAGGATAAAGGTCAAGATCACATCCACTGGTTCCACGTTCAATTTCAGATGGCATTCATCATATGTTATATACACTGCTCAAAAAAATAACGGGAACACTTAAACAACACAATGTAACTCCAAGTCAATCACACTTCTGTGAAATCAAACTGTCCACTTAGGAAGCAACACTGAGTGACAATCAATTTCACATGCTGTTGTGCAAATGGGATAGACAAAAGGTGGAAATTATAGGCAATTAGCAAGACACCCTCAATAAAGGAGTGGTTCTGCACTTCTCAGTTCCTATGCTTTCTGGCTGATGTTTTGGTCACTTTTGAATGCTGGTGGTGCTTTCACTCTAGTGGTAGCATGAGACGGAGTCTACAACCCACACAAGTGGCTCAGGTAGTGCAGCTCATCCAGGATGGCACATCAATGCGAGCTGTGGCAAGAAGGTTTACTGTGTCTGTCAGCGTAGTGTCCAGAGTATGGAGGCACTACCAGGACCAGGCCAGTACATCAGGAGACATGGAGGAGGCTGTAGGAGGGCAACAACCCAGCAGCAGGACCACTACCTGCACTTTTGTGCAAGGAGGAACAGGAGGAGCACTGCCAGAGCCCTGCAAAATGACCTCCAGCATGCCACAAATGTGCTTGTGTCTGCTCAAACGGTCAGAAACAGACTCCATGAGGGTGGTATGAGGGCCAGACGTCTACAGGTGGGGGTTGTGCTTACAGCCCAACACCGTGCAAGACGTTTGGCATTGCCAGAGAACACCAAGATTGGCAAATTCGCCACTGGTGCCCTGTGCTCTTCAAAGATGAAAGCAGGTTCACACTGAGCACATGTGACAGACATGACAGAGTCTGGAGACACCATAGTGAACGTTCTGCTGCCTGCAACATCCTACAGCATGACCTGTTTGGAAGTGGGTCAGTAATGGTGTGGGGTGGCATTTCTTTGGGTGGCCGCACAGCCCTTCATGTGCTCGCCAGAGGTAGCCTGACTGCCATTAGGTACCGAGATGAGATCCTGAGACCCCTTGCGAGACCATATGCTGGTGCGGTTGGCCCTGGGTTCCTCCTAATGCAAGACAATGCTAGAGCTCATGTGGCTGGAGTGTGTCAGCAGTTCCTGCAAGACGAAAGTATTGATGCTATGAACTGGCCCGCCCGTTTCCCAGACCTGAATCCAATTGAGCACATCTGGGACATCATGTCTCGCTCCATCCACCAACGTCACGTTGCACCACAGACTGTCCAGGAGTTGGCCGATGCTTTAGTCCAGGTCAGGAGACCATCCGCCACCTCATCAGGAGCATGCACAGTCGTTGTAGGGAGGTCATACAGGCACGTGGAGGCCACACACACTACTGAGCCTCATTTTGACTTGTTTTAAGGACATTACATCAAAGTTGGATCAGCCTGTAGTGTGTTTTTCCACTTTAATTTTGAGTGTGACTCCAAATCCAGACCTCCATGGGTTGAAAAATTTGATTTCCATTTTTTTAATTTTTGAGTGATTTTGTTGTCAGCGCATTCAACTATGTAAAGAACAAAGTATTTCAGAAGAATATTTAATTCATTCAGATCTAGGATGTGTTATTTCTGTGTTCCCTTTAATTTTTTGAGCAGCGTATATTTGTTTCTTCTGTTATTTTTATAAATGATGTATTGTTCATGTACTTTTTTTGTCGCAGCGTGAAAGAGGAAATAGTTGGTTGGGAGGAGCCTTTTATGGATTCCTTACTTTTTGTCTTTGGTGTTTTTCTCTCTATGCTAATGTGCTGCTGTGGAGTTCTAGTAAAGAGAGACTTAAGCAAATATTCGCCTCCTGTCATGTTATAAAATTAAAGGGAAACTCCAGTGCCAGGAAAACGATCCGTTTTCCTGGCACTGGAGGGTCCCTCTCCCTCCCACCCCCCAATCCCCAGTTGCTGAAGGGGTGAAAACCCCTTCAGTGACTTACCAGGGGCAGCGACAGGTCCCACGTCGCTGCTTTCTCCTCCCCCGCCGCTCCTCCTTCTACTTACGTCGGCCGGTGGGCGAGACTGATCTCGCCCGCCGGCCGAGGAGACCTAATGCGCATGCGCGGCAATGCCGCGCATGCGCATTAGCGCACCCCATAGGAAAGCATTGAAAATGAATTTCAATGCTTCCCTATGGGGAATAGAGCGACGCTGGAGGTCCTCACACAGCGTGAGGACGTCCAGCGACGCTCTAGCACAGAAAACCTGTGCTATGAAGCAGGAAGTCCCTCTAGTGGCTGTCTAATAGACAGCCACTAGGGGAGGACTTAACCCTGCAAGGTAATTATTGCAGTTTAAAAAAAACTGCAATAATTACACTTGCAGGGTTAAGGGTAGTGGGAGTTGGCACCCAGACCACTCCAATGAGCCGAAGTTGTCTGGGTGCCTGGAGTGTCCCTTTAAGATTATTGTTACACTAAAGCTAGTATAATCTACAATTCTCTGTCATTTATGAGTTAAATAACTTTGTTTGTTCAGCCCTAGCCAAAATACTCCTGCATGCGCCTTAAGCCAGTATTTGCTCCCTCTAACACTTTCCAGATGGTGTTGGATCTGTGGGACACGTGGAGATATAGTACCTAACAAATTTGTATTTGTATTGTATTATTTATTTCACACACTGTTATTAAGTTGACGTATGTGTTTCACTACCCGAAGTGTTGAGATTACTGTTACTTTGTGTATCAAGTATCATGAACCTCTCCATTTTCAAGCTTATGATGATGTCTCATACCAATGTTGATACTTATCACGATTGATGTACTGTTCTGTAGTTCTGGGTTCTGTAGTTCACTTGAAACATTGTTACTGCTATCACTTTCAGAAAAATCTATCAGCAGTTCTGGGTCTGAACTTTCAACCGAGTACAACATTTTATAAAACTATTTGTTTTCGAGATTGTTGGCACTAACTAATAAATTGATAAAAAAAAAAAAAGTAATGAATTCACGCTATTTAAAGATAGAAAATAGCAAAAGAATGAATTTGTGTTTCAGTCTTTTGCACTCTTTTTCTCTTTTCCAAGCTTATTAACAGGAGAAGAACAGAATCAATGCTGACCGCTGCAAAACGCAGCTTTCGCCTGGGAATATAATTCCTATAAATTTTGTATGGACTATGACATACATCCAAGTTTCCTGCATTTCCCCCATGATTAGATGTTCCCACAATGTCAGTCACAGCATACATTATGTTAATGTATGGTGTGATGACATCTCCATGCAGAACGGTGCTTTAAAAAGTGATCTATTTAAATACATTAAATATACAGACAGATTGTGCAATAAAATATAAAGGATGAATAGCACTAAAGCTAAAGGTACTATGACTAATACGTTGATGTTTTGTTAAAGGGAAACTCCAGTGCCAGGAAAACCCTGGTTGCTAAAGGGGTGAAAGCCCCTTCAGTAACTTACAAGAGGCAGCGACATGTCCCACGTTGCTGCTTCTTCCTCCGCCGCCACTCCTCCTCTGTATTACGTCAGCCAGTGGGTGAGACTGATCCCGCCAGCCAGCCGGGGAGACCTAAGGCGCATGCGCGGCAATGCTGCACATGCGCATTAGAGCTCCCCATAGGAAAGCATTGAAAATGCTTTTCAATGATTTCCTATGGGGAATTGAGCGACGCTGGAGGTCCTAACACAGCGTGAGGACGTCCAGCGATGCTCTAGCACAGGTTTTCTGTGCTATGATGCAGGAAGTGCCTTCTAGTGGCTGTCTAGTAGACAGCCACTAGAGGTGGAGTTAACCCTGCAAGGTAATTATTGCAGTTTATAAAAAAACTGCAATAATTATACTTGCAGGGTTAAGAGTAGTGGGAGTTGGCACCCAGACCACTCCAATGGGCAGCAGTGGTCTGGGTGCCTGGAGTGTCCCTTTAACGTGATCCCTTCTTTCTTTTTCTATACACAATAGGATATTTCTGGTTCACACTTATAAACTGGAAATACAATAACATTTTTATTATTAATACATCCATATAGTATAGAAGCAGTAAAAGTCTATTCTTATTCAGATTTTCTTTTTTTGTTCCCTTCCTTTTTCTCTGTAAACCGCTTCCTTTAATGACATTAATTTTTAATTCCCAGAGAATTCAGGGCAATCTGGGAGGGCTGCCAAATCTACATTGTGTCAAAATATTGTAAATATATTAAAAATATAAATCAGCCAACTTGCATTTTAAATACAAGTATCCTGAATAACTAATATGTTTGGGTTGTTATCCTAATTAATAAATTATTATGTAAGAGCAGCATGATGTTTATATGAAACTGAATTCCTGAACACATTCAAATAAATGTTAAATTATTATTAACTTTTACCTGGAAAATTCTTTAACTTTTTATAGGGTTGATGCTAATAAATACAGGAAATTAAAAGCAAATGTCAATATGGCTTATATGGCTTTGAAATTACTGTATATGCATTTCTAATGAGAGAAAGTAGGAGCAGAACACTTATTACAATTTTTTTTTCGAATGGTCCATTAATGGAAGTGGCTCTTTGAAATGTTAAACATAATTATATTAAACCTGATGAACCAATCATATGTTAACAAACCTGGAAGGTTTGCAGGTTTTAGTCTTATTAATCTATTTCCCCATGTTTTCACTTTTTTCGATTCGCCAGTTTTATAGGGACTTTATTTTTCCCTTTAGGAGTGTGATCCTCTGCAATAGGTGACACTTAAGGCAAGTGTACTTCATATAGTACGTTCGTTCCCACTCCCCGAACTCCTATAGGGTGATTATAGCCCGTTCGCATAGTACGCTAATTCGTACTCTTCCGAAATCCAAGCAGGTTGTGGAAAAAAAAAAAATCAAGCGCTTCATTGTTCGCATATTCAAATAACAGTCAATACTTGATAAAGGGTACAACTGGAATACTTTATTATGGCCAGATGGCCCACTTTACAAACAGGCCCCCAGCATGGCATCTCCAGCAAAAGTATAGTAAAACACATCCAGGAGTCTCTGTGTCTGGGAGATAATTGAGTGTACTTTGCTTAAACTAATTATCTCCCTGGCACTAGAGTTACAGAGAATAAAACATAAAACACCCCAAAACATACATAATATTAACAGGGACCCCCACAAATCCTATTACCCTGGATAGCCTGGAATTGAGTGCCCAAAGTGTCCAAATAGCTCTCAGATCCCACAAATAAAAAGTTGAATTGCCACCGAGGTAAAGTTTTGACCGAACACACACGTGGCTTCTGCCCAAAATAGTCCATGAGAAAAATGGTAGCGGTCGGTCACTTTCAGAAGTCCCAAAATGAACAAAATACTGAACGGTTCCTATGGCTCACTCATAGCTAGCGATTGTTCCTCTAGTTTGTGCGTACCTTTTCACCGAATAGTGCTCTCCTGGCTTGTCGGGAATAGAAGCAGGCGTTCGTACAAAGTTAAAAAAATTTCGTGGGGTCAAGTGTCCGACTTAGAGTTCCAGACACTCAACGACCAAGATGACCACCATTTTCCAGCACACGTGTTGTTCGGTTATACGAACAGCGGCCGCCCACGGAGAGCACTTAATTTTGTGGTTACTTTGAAGTCAAATGAGCCAGGGGGTGGTCGGTGTTCGGCAGACCAAACTACCGAATGCAGGAAAAATAACTGGGGCAAGGGAAATAACAGGGTTTGTCACATTGCGTCCCCCCAGTTCCATTGTGCGGCATACCCGCCTAGACCGAGACAGTTGACTTGGGAATGTCCGAGAGATAAGATTTAAGGCTCCAGTTCTATTTGCCGGGACAATCCATCTGCATTGTCATTCTGTTTGCCTGTATTATGAAATTGTAGGGTTGAAGGGCCAGGCTCCAGCACAGAAGGTGAGGGTTATCTCCAGCTACCCTGTTCAACCAGATGAGGGGGTTGTGGCCTGTCATTAAAGTGAAGGGATGACCATAGAGATAGGGCTGCATTTTCTTTAATGCCCATACAAGAGCCATGCATTCGTTTTCCATGGTGACATAGCTGACTTCTCGTGGTAAAAGTTTTGTGCTGAGATATGCCACCGGGTGTTTCATTCCATTGTCCCCCACTTAGCTTAACACGGCTCCCTGCCCAAACATGGAGGCATCTGTGTGGATGAGAATTTTTTTAGTATGGTTTGGGGCGGCTAATAAAGGTGCCTCGCTTAGCGCCGACTTCAAACTCTGGAAGGCAACCTTGCACTCCGGGGACCACACTACCTTCCTGGGGAGGGACTTTTTCGTAAGCTTAGTGAGGGGCTTGGTGAGGGCGCTATACTCAGAGACAAACTTTGTGGTAGTTGCCCGGGGTCTCTAGAAACTGTAGTACCTGAGTCTTAATACGAGGTTGGGGCCAGTTGGCAATTGCCTCTACTTTGACGGGTTTGGGTCGATGATGGCCAGAACCTACTCTATGGCTGAGATACTGTACTTTGGCCATATCGTCATGGCACTTGTCTGGCTTCAAGTTGAGCCACGCTGCCTGAATTCTCTCAAGTACCAGATATAACTGTTGAAGGTGGTCATCCCATTAGCAGCTTTAGGTGGCATCTAAATATGCACATGCAAATTCCTGAAATCCCTCCAAGAGCCTGTTGGCCATCCGCTGAAAAGTAGCCAAGCATCCTTCATCCTGAATGACACAACCTTAAACTGGCATAGCCCAAACGGGGTGACAAATGCAGATTCAAGGATGGCCGTTGGCATCTGTGACTCTCCTGTCATTAGTTTCTGGTAGTCGATACAGAAGTGAGTCATACCATCTTGCTTAGGTACCAGCACTATGGGAGAAGCCCAGGGGCTCTGAGAAGGCTCTATAACCCCTTTTTTTAAAAAAAACATGTCTTGAATCTCCTTCAGCATGTTCTCCTTAACTGCTTCAGGGATACGGTAAAGGTTGATGCCATAGTGGGGCTTCTCCCTGGGTTTCTACTCAGTGAACTGCAGTGGAGATGTACATTTCACTGTATCCCTGGAGCAGCTGGGCGGCCTCTGCCTTTTCTCGTGAGTCCAGTTTTTCCCCCAGGCTGACCTGCTCTACTTTACCCGGAGACGGGGCAAGCAGATCAAGTAAGGGAAGGTTCTCACTATCCTCGAAAGAGGGGGCACATACAGCGGCCTCGTCCTCTGTCCTCTCAAAATAGGGTTTTAACATGTTCACATGAAAGGATCGTCGTATCCTTTCATCTGAACATTTCCTTACAATGTAGGTAGTGTCGCTTATGTGCTCCACTACTCGGAAAGGGTCCCTGCCATGTGGCATGAAGCTTGTCTTTTTTTTGGTCGGCTTCAGAGCTAACACCTTCTGTCCTATATCTAGGATCCTATCTCCCGCTCCCCTATCATACCACCTCTTTTGGCATCGCTGGGCTGCCTGCAGATTCTCTGTAACTGAGGGACATGAGATGGTGGCTCAGTATACCAAGTACTGCTGTCTGCTTTCGGGAGACAAGAAAGCACTTACTTTTGTGGTTATGTGGTTACTTTGAAGTTAAATGAGCCAGGGGGTGGTCAGTGTTTGGTAGTTCAAACTACTCAATGCAGGAAAAATAACTGGTGCAAGGGAATTTACAGAGTTTGTCACATAAGTTTAGGGGTTAAACAAGGCTTTTTGGGAGTCATGGCATCATGAACAGTAGTATTTCTGAAATTTTAAGGGAGGTGCTAAAAATTGGGAGGAATAGACATAAAGGATGGAACAAACATTTTTTTTCAAATAAATAAAAAAAATTATTTATTTTTTAAAAACAGATTTTAGCATAAAAAACTGTAACTTAACATACACATTGCAAAATGTGTAGATGACTGGAGTGCCCATTTAACAGGAACCTCCTACCACTCACCCCTACTCCAATGCCCCTATTTCATCTGTTACACCCTTGTTTTTTAGATTGATTTGCCTTGTCCATTACATTGACATGCTGTCTTCATTGTCATAATACTGGCACCTGAACGGAGTCACTGTAGTCACTAATTGTTATATTCTCCAGCCAGCACTAGAGTAGAAGGACTGCCTGCTGGAGAGTAGAAGGACTGCCTGAGGGAGGTCAGTGTTGCTCTCCTTTATGAATACAATCCACAGAATAGAGTCTGTGCTAAATAATTGATAAACAGGTAGGGAAAAAAAATTCAATACATTTTTATTACATTTTAAAATTGATATCCCAGTGGATAGATGGAAATCCATGCTTTTTTTTTTTTTTTTTTATTCTTTATTTAAGACGTGCAGGGTTAGATACAAGCTTTGTCGAGATATACTGCACTTTTTTTTTTATAAAAACAGAAAATTAGCTTTGCGCAGAAAGCTTAGACATGGTGAGATAATAGAAAACATGCATATTATCAGTGCATTAGCCTACAGGTATATAAAAGTGAACAATGCAGTCAACACATGGAGGTCTCAATGTGGCATATTCAAATTACCAGTTAGCCCGAACATTTTCTAGCCGCTCCTCTAGTGTGATAATGGTGGTGTAAACGATACTAGTGAGTGAATTTACTCTTTGAGTTCCTGCTTTATGTATCCTTTTTAAGCTAAGCCGTACAGTCAGAACGGTAGGGTAACAATGAGAGTGTGGACAAATAACGCTTATCTACGCTTTGTTTACCATCCCAATACAGTTGTGGTGTCGCAAGTTAAACATGCTGCTGAAATCCAGGGACATGGCGTTGTAGTTTTCCCCAGTAAGCAAAGGTACGTTTGTACCTACACCGCTGTGGATCTGAATAAAAGTGATCCCCGCTATTTGGGCAGGCCTGCATATGTATACCCATGTGTACCTATCCTGTTCATTACACTTATAGAGACCATTCGCTTTTCACGAGAGTGGGTAGCATTTGTGTAGGTCAATTGCACAAAACATTTGCGTAATAGTTGCATAAAAAAGAAAAAATAACAAAACATATATAGTACATTTGCATAACTTAGTGGCATATAACGTATATTGAAAATAGGTGCCTATATCTATTGCTTAGAGCGGCTACCTAAGATATCTGCCTATGGTAATTGCACAGACTATGTGCACTTAACATTGGTCTATGTCGACTGCACAGGATGTTAGCCTAAAACGTTTGCATTTATCGGTTGTATAAGATAGTAGCCTGTAGCAATCGCACAGACCG
Organism: Pelobates fuscus; assembly: GCF_036172605.1. NCBI lineage: Eukaryota > Metazoa > Chordata > Amphibia > Anura > Pelobatidae > Pelobates > Pelobates fuscus. The sequence goes on from NC_086320.1 coordinate 295,207,671, forward strand.
TGTGCACCTACTATTCGCATAAATGATTGCGTAGGATGTCTGCGTGAGATGGTGGTATATAACGGTAGCCTACAACTGGTGCATAAAGTGTTCGCCTACAGCAATTGCATAAGTTATTGGCTCCTACTGATCGCCTACAATAGTAGTGTAGACCGTCCCCAAGTGTGGGTTGTGCCCCACTGGTTACCGTGGCGGTCTAGCGCCGCTAGGGGAGGCTGAGATAAAATTAAATGCATGTAATTAAGGGCAGACTGCCCAAGGTTAACCAGGTATAAACGAAAACTGTAACGGTAAAAACAACAGTAAGTAACCTCTGGATAAGTCCCATAGAGTGATAGGCTGCGGAGATCCCTTTGTGGCATACCCAACCTTGTCAGCTTGAGACCGCGCTGGAATGGAGGCTTAGTCCGCCTGTAGCCTGCGTGTGATGCCGAAGGTCAGGTATGTCCCTGTAGCAAGAGTTCGTTCCAGACCAGGTCCGAAATATTTTGGAAAGGCAGCGTGGCGGGCAGTGCCATCCATGTTTGGCGTTGGTGAGTTCTGTGCGGTAGAAGAGTTAAGATGTGGCCGCTGCATAGGCCTCCGTGGTTCTCTGTCTGGGCCGGAATTCCGCTGCGTGTACGGGGTCTAGGCCTCTAGAGTTAGTAGGTGCCTCCTGTCCGAGGGAGTCCGAGGGGAGATCTAGGCCTCTGAGAGCTGCTGCCGCTTCTTGTAGGTCATGTATCTCGTGTGTTATATCCCCTTTGGTGACAAACAGGGTGTTGGCTGGGCCCCATCGGTACTGCATTTGATGTGTGTGCAGTAGGGATGTGAATGGTCTCAGCGACCTCCTCCACGCTAGTGTTCCACCAGAGAGGTCCGCATAGAAGGAGAGCTCCATCTCCTCGAAGTGGTAGGTTGGCCGGGCTCTGGTGGCAGCTAGTACTGCAGCTTTGTCTCTGCGGTTTAGAAATTGGACCACCAAGTCCCCAGTGGCAGTAGTCGGTGCCTTGGCTGGTTTCGGCATGCGAAAAATGCCCGTTAGTTGGGTCGCTTTGGCCGTCTTGGGGGACAGAAGTGCTGTTAGGAGCCGCCTGGTGAAATGCGGTAGTTCAGCTCCGGTAATACTCAGAGAAACTCCTCTGATTTTTAAGTTGTTCTGACGCCGCTTATCTTCTTGGGCGTTGAGTTTGCGTTCCGTGAGGAGATTTTGCTGTTTAAGCTCCGAGACCGCCTGCTGCAGCTCTTTGATTTGGTCTGCCTGGACATTGGAAGAGCTTTCAACTACTCCCAGTCTGCTTGACAGACCGCGCAGGTCGTCCCGAATTGTGGCCACCTCCGTTGAGATCTTTTGGTGGTGGTCCGCCATTAGTTTGCTGATTGCCTCCATCGTGACCGGCATGGACGTCGCTGTGGGCGGTAGGGGTACCTGTCGTGTCGGCGATCGCCTTTGTGGTACCGGTAGGTACTCCCCCTCCGTTTCGTCCGACATCCCGTCGTCGAAGTCGGAACAGCCGCCGTGCAGTGATGCCATGTTGGGGCCTTGTGCGCTCAGGGCCTGCTTCCACATCTCACCGATGTTCATGCCCGGTCGGGGTATGTCGGGCTTTTGCTTTTTGGATTTGCGACCCACGGGGTACGGGTGAGGTGTGTGTTCCCTCCGGTGTATGTTTGGGGTGGGGTATCCCCCTTTTCGTGGGTGCTTTTTGCAATTTCGTCCTGGAGCTCTGCGGCCATGCGTCCGATCGCTTCAGTGGTTAGACTCCGCCCCTTCGGAAATCCATGCTTTTTAAAACGAGTTAAAGTAGTTACTTCAGATACCGCTTAAAGGAACATTCTAGCATTAGGAATAGACACATGTATTCCTAATGCTAAAGTGTTATGTTAGCTAACCCCCAATTAATAAAACTATCTCCTCAATGCATCTCTATGGGGAGTATTTGGTGTGTACATTCAGAGCATGATGACTCAACGTCAGTCCTGCAATCTTTTCAGAACCTCATCCAGTAAGTTCCTCTAGTGGCTGTCCAAGTGACAGCTGCTAAAGGTGGTGTTGTCCCACCTTCACAATAGTGCCATTGTACAGCCATATAATAATAAAAATATGTCTCAAGGTAATGACAATTTTCATGAATTTAAACTCCATCAGGTTTGTTTGCAAATATATAATTTTTGCAAAATGAAATGAAATGGAAATTTTAGCAACAACATTTTTTTTTTTTTTTTTTGTAAATCAAGTTTTTATTGATAGAGAAATAGGTTAGAGGTGGGCACGTAGGCCCTCAGGAAACATTTGGTGAAACATGTAGTAGGTTAACATTTTTACAGGTAACATAAGTGTATACAAGTGTAAACAGGATTCGATTTTATAGCATTGCCATGTATCAATAATTTTACGAGATCTGTTCCTGTATTATAGTCAAAGCACAAAGGGTCTGGGCGTCAACATGTTTTGAGGCCAGGAGCATCCAGATGTTTTAGGGTGAGATGGGTGTACTAACGGCCGTAGGTATTAAACAGGTGGTGTTCATTGGTCACGTTGGGTTCCCAGACCGTCGTCTGTGAAGGTACGTCGTGCGGGGTAGTTCTAAAAGGGAGGGGTGATCTACCTAGAGATCATGTGGGGGGGGGGGTGTAATGGGGTGTTGTTAGGTGTTGGTATTAGGATAGTGGAAGTAGCGGGGGGGGGGGGTGATCCGTGTGGGTCGAGTTCTTTGTGTGATCAGTCTCCTCCTATCTTGCCACATTCTATTATGTATTGGCTTCGCACTTGGGACGCTTGCATCTCTCCCCCGAGGGTGGGCATAGGTGGAGAAATGTAGGGGGGCTGCCACTCGATCTAGTTTGGTGATGGTTATATGGCCAGGGAGGGTGGTCTGTGTCCAAGTGGAAGTACTGACTGTTCCTGTGGTTGTGTTATGGCATGACGGGGGTGAAGAGTGGATAGGTATGCCTGGTAATGCGTGGTACGATGTGATCTTGGACCGAACTCGTCCGTGGCGTTTCGGGGAGAGGCGGTGTGGAAGTCTAGTGTGTGTATGTTGCGGAACCTCAGGGTGGCTGCACACGTCCCAGGGCCTTGTCGCAAAGTTGTCCCCTCGGGATGTAGGTTCCCCAGTGGTGTCCGTGCGAGGCGCGCCTCGTTGTGTTCCCTGCGAGGGTGTGGGCTATGTCTCTAGGGGTCTTCCTGTGGTCGTGGTCAAATGCGGTCTAGGAAGGTCACTGTAAGGGGTATAGGTTCAAGTGCTCGTCCAGTCGGTAGGGGCGTATCTGTCTCTCGGTCGTTTGTGTCATGTATGTGTTATATTAGCGTCTCAGTCTGCTTGAGTGGGTGTGATATAGTGGTCTCGGGTTGTGTTGTGTGTATCGTAGGTGTCGTGGACGTGTAACTGTCCCACGGCCCGTCTGCGTCCCGAGTACCACTTATGGTCGTGCCCGGTAGGTGTACCACGGTGACCAGGCTTCAGCAAATTGTGTCTCCCTGCCCGTCAATTCCGCTTTTAGGGCTTCGGCAGATCTGATATCCTCGACTCTGCGGATCCATTCTTCCCTTGTGGGGATGCTTGTCTTCTTCCAGTATACCGGTATGAGCGATTTGGCTGCGTTGAGTAAGTGGCGTAGGATAGACTTTTTGTAGGCAGATACTGGTTGGGAGGAGATGTGTAATAAGGCTAATTCTTCCGACCAGTCAAGGTTATCACCCAGGATTAATTGAATGTCGGTTTTAGTTCGGTTCCAGTAGGGAACAATCTGTTCACAGTCCCACCATAGGTGTTGCATGGTACCCCTGTCCTCCTGGCATCTCCAGCACGTTGGTGGTGTAGTGGGAAAGATTCTGTGTAGTAACACTGGTGTGCGGTACCACATGGAGAGTAATTTATAATTTACCTCTTGGTAGTGGGAACTAGAGGAGCTTTTATGCTGCCATATCAAGGCCTTGTCCCATTGTGTTGATGTAAAGGTCTTATTCATGGCCTGTTCCCAGTGTCGTTTAAAGGTGTTATTTTCCAGTTCGGGGCTGGTTAGTAGATGTTGGTAGAGTTTTGAGATAGCATTTTCCAATGGGGTGCCCTGAGAGCACAACTTCTCGTACCAGGTTAGGTCTCTGTGGAGCCTATCTTTGTGCGGGATTGCGTCATAGTAGTGCTTTAGCTGCATGTATCTGAAGACTGCCATATGTGAGCGCGGCCGTGTGTCCAGTAAGGAGTCCAAGGATCTCAGACTGCCGTTCCTAGTGGCTTTGTATATTGGGATGTAGTCTGTTTCGCCCATGAAAGACCAGGCAGTTGGCGGCAGTCCGCCCCCTATGTCGGGATTATGGGCGATGGGTAACAAGGGGCTGGGGGTAGGGGAAATTTGTGTCGCCTCCCTGAGGGTTTCCCATGTGAGGAGGGTTTGTGTGATCGGGTCGCTATCTACGTTCCTGTTGGTTCTCGTTGCTTGCCTCTTCCAGATTGCCGCTTTCAGGTCGGTGTCCCTGCCTTCTCGATCCAGGAGCACCCATTGTTTGGTCGTCTCATTGTCATGCCACTCCAGGATCCTCTGTAACGTAGCTGCTTGGTGATATTTTCTGAAGTCGGGGAGTGCTAAGCCCCCCCTGTGTCTAGGCCTGCAGAGAATGTCGTGGCGTATCCTGGACCTCTCCCCCCTCCATACATATTTGATGACCGCAGATTTTAGGGACGAAAAGAATTTGGCCGGTAGGGCTATCGGTATAGTCTGGAACAGGTATAGGATCCTTGGCAGGATATTCATTTTAAGGACCGCTATCCTGCCGTGCCACGAGATGTATGGGTGGGACCATTTCTGTAAGTCGTTTTCGATGCTCGACAGGAGTTTCGTAAAATTGCGCGGGTATATGTCCTGGTCGTCCGCGGTGACCCAGATGCCCAAGTATCGCATCTCCACTGTGCACCACCGGAATGGGAATTGTGAACTGAGAGCCGAGTATTCCGCCTTGGGAGTGGTGACGTTGAGCGTTTCACATTTCGCCAGATTGAGTTTGAACCCCGATATTCGGCCGAACCTGTCCATCTCCGAGAGTACACACGGCAGTGTGATTCGAGGTTGTGAGATAAAGAACAAAAGGTCGTCCGCGTAGGCAGCCACCTTATGTTCCGTGCCCTGCCAGGTGTAGCCGTGGATGTCTGGACAGTCCCGGATCGCCTGCAGGAGTGGTTCTAATGCGAGTGCAAACAGGAGCGGCGACAGGGGGCAGCCCTGTCTGGTCCCATTTGCGATACCAAAGCTGGCCGTCAGCGCTCCATTGACCCTAACTGCCGCTCTCGGCTTACTGTATAAAGCCTTGATCCACGTCATAGTCCTCTGACCAAAGCCCAAATATTGTAGTGTATGGAACATGTAGTCCCAGTTGACCCGGTCAAATGCCTTCTCGGCGTCCGTAGATAGCAGAAGGAGCTGTTTCTGATGTTTCCGTGCATGGTGTTGAATGGAAAATAGTCGTAGCGTGCTGTCTCGTGCTTCCCGGCCTGGGATGAACCCCGTTTGGTCCGCGTGGACCAGGCTCGGTAGTGTCTTTTGGAGTCTGGTCGCCAGTACTTTCGTCAGGAGTTTGGTGTCTACATTCAGTAGGGAAATCGGACGATAGCTGCCGCATTGTTCCGGATCTTTGCCGGGTTTAAGCAGGACTGTGATTGTCGCCGTCAGGGATTCCGTACCGAAGCTGCTTCTGTCTGCGACTCTGTTGATCGCCTTCATTAGCCAGGGCAAGAGTATCTCGGCGAAGTGTTTATAGTATCCCGTGGAGAATCCATCCGGGCCAGGAGCTCGTCCAGCTTTCGTGTTCTTCAGTGCTGCAGCCAGGTCTTCTGTAGTAATTGGTTCGTCTAGTGCGGTCACTGCTTCAGGGTTCAGCCGTTTTCGTACGTTGCTCTCCAAGTATGCTCTGGCGAGTGTCGATGATTCTTGTCTGCGCGTCGGGCTCTCCGAGGTGCGGAGGTTATAGAGAGCATTGTAGTACTCCCGAAATTCATTAGCTATTTCTTCCGGGTACGGGGATGTGCTGCCGTTTGCTAGTCGTAGCTTTCTCACCTGGGTGCGGGGTGTGTCTCCTTTCAAAAGGTGTGCGAGGAGCTTTCCACCTTTATTCGCGTGGGTATAGAAGAATGATTTAGATCTCTGAAGTGATCGGTGGTATCTCTGTGTGAGTAGGGTCAGTAGATGTTGCCTGGCTTCTGTTAGTGCATCGTAGGTCGCGGATAGCTGGGAGTGTTTATGTTGCATTTCTAGGCGTGTGATGGATTTGTACGCTTCAGCCATCGCGTTGGTCAGGTCTTTCCGTTTTCGCGTTGCGATACTGATTAGAGTGCCTCGAATCACGCTCTTATGAGCTTCCCACACCGTTACCGGGGACATCTCGTCCGTCCCGTTTTCGGTGAAATAAGATTCCAAGGCCCGTGAGACTTCCCCTCTCACTCCGGCGTCTTGGAGTAGGGATTCGTTCAGACGCCACGTCCAAGTTGCTGGCTTAAATAGTGGGGATTCCAGTTCCACCAGGACCGGACCATGGTCTGACCATGAGGCCGGTTCTATGTTGGCCGACCGTAGACGAGAGAGTCCGTCTTGTTTGACGAACACGTAGTCTATTCGGGAATATCGGTTGTGTATCACCGAATAGTGTGTATAGTCTTTGACGGAGGGGTGGGTCGCTCTCCAGCAGTCTACTAATGTCAATTTGTCCAAAGATTTGCGGATGGTCCTGATGCGGGCCTGGGATAGGCAACTGTGGCCAGTAGAGGAGTCCATGAGAGGGTCTAGGGGAGCATTAAAATCTCCGCCCACTATCAGCGCCCCTTCTGAGAAATCGTGGAGCTTGTCCAGTGTCCCACGTAGGAATTGCGATTGTTTCGAGTTGGGTGCATATATGGTTGCGAGGGTGTATAGCCTGTCGGCTATTGTGCCTTTCAGAAAGAGGTAGCGACCGTTTCCGTCGGCCATTCTATCTAACTCCTGAAAGCCCAGATTTGCAGCTAGGAGAATCGCTACCCCCGCTCGGCGAGCCTCTGGGTGGTTGTTACAATAGCTCACCGGGTAGTGGGGGCTCCTAAGTTTGGGGGCCGCGTTCTCCTTGAAGTGGGTTTCCTGCAACATTGCTATCGAAATGTGTTTTTGTCGCAGGGATCGTAAAAGGTGGGAGCGGCGTTCCGGTATATTTAGCCCTCTGCAGTTGATGGTCATGACGGACAGGGGTGCACGGCTGTATGCCATAGCGCTTTCGTGGCCCCTTGTTCGGTACGCGAATGGAGTGTTCGGGCGAGACGGGCAGTCGGGAAAGCAGTGGCAGTTAGCAATGTCAGGAGTGTGACTATGAGGCGTACCGTCTTATGTGTCTAGTTTAGTCCTGAGTATAGTCAGGGGGACAGGGGTCCCTCGGGTCTCGGTGTGAGGTCGACTCTCGTGGGAGTGTCTCTGCTAGCTATCTTTGCTTGGCTAGGACGTGTGCAGTCGCCACCAGGGATATTGTGGGTGGAAGTAAGTATGTGCGGGTGTGTATGGGGGGGGGGGGTGTGAGGGATGTGTGCAATGGGTTGTAGTGGAGAGGGGGGGGAAGATAAGGGAAAGATTAGGGTGGGATAAGTTAAAATAAGGGCGAGTCAGGTGTGCTCGCCCTCAGGGGAGCATCCCCAGCGGGGATGAAGGTACCCCGCTATCTCCTGTAAAAGGAGAGTCACTAGCGCCGCAGCAGGAGTGGCCAGGCGTCCCTCCGATGGCCAGATCGGTGGGTGGGAGACCTGGTGCTCCTCTGGGGGTTTTGCGCCAGTGGTAGTGTAGAGCAGTGGTTGGATTTCCGTCCAGGAATTGTGTGATCTGGGTGTTATAGATAAGTCTGGTTCCAGTTCTATACGCTCCGTCCAGTACCCTGCCCTAGTGTGTAGTCGTGGGTAAGGTCACCTTAGAGGGGATCAAACAACGTCATAGCATTTCAAACATCATGAGCATATGCAGTTATAATAGCAGCAATAACAACAGCAATAATAACAACCGGTAGCATCCCTTTCCCGCCCCAACCGTAGAAGCTACCCTACAGGCAGTTATTCCAGTTCCCCACCCCCTGGGTCGACCCCTGTGGCCTTTGTCCCTGCAACCCGCCCAGTGTTGTGCGCCAGTGGTGAGTGTATTCTATTGTCTATATGGGAGCTAAGGGTGTGGGTTAGCTGTGGTTAGCTAGCGTTTTATCCTAGTCCCAAGATATATGCGAGTCTCGCTAGGGGTCGTACATGAGCGGGTTCCAGGTGTCCGTCCCGTGAAATCTACTGCACTTAGGTCACTCCCTGCAGCATCTATAGTATTAATCAGGTTGTCTGTGCCCCATTGATTTTAAACCAGTGTTAATTGCCCCGGTGTCCAGTTCTGTACCCAGTCTGACATCCCCATTCAGAGAGTAGGAGGTGTAAAATAACAACATTAGATATGACGGGCAAATAAACATATAAAGGGATATATTAGCGAAACATGTATATGATAATATGGTAGTTGTGGGTACTTAGCAGTTGCGGATAGTCTCTGGATCCAGCTGCTGAAAATGTCCCATAGAACTGTCAAAGCAACAGTGTTCAATGTTGTTTCATGCGTAGCAGCGTCCCATGTGTCAACGGTGGAGAGGAGGGTAACAGTGATGACATCTGGACAGGGACCAGGCAGTCCATGAACCCCTATTCCCCCTTCCCCTCCCACCCCAACATGGTTGAACCCTTGGGCCCTTGTATACACTTTTGGATGAGGGTTTGGGTGTCCGGGGCCGCAGAGGGGAATGAAAAACGAGGTCATCGGTGCAGCATGTGAGATGGGGTCAGAGCTGGGCAAGTCCGTAGGTCCATGGAGATGGGGTTTCCAGTACCCAGCCGGGGGCACCAGCAGCGTTCTCGTGGCGGGTTTCGGGCAAGTCAGAATATTTGGCAACGGTAGTCCAGTGTCGAGTTACAGTTCCGTGTAGACATCAGTGAGATGTGCAGTTCTGGGTTAGTGGGCCGTGAGACATTACGGGGTAGGGGTAGTTCCAGGGTGCGTGGGGTGGAAGCTATCCGATGGGGCAACGTTATCGCTGGTTGTCATTAGTCTTGTCCCCCTCTTTCTTCCCGGCGGTGGTGGGGTGGTTCCAGTGGGGACCGACCCCTGCGTCGACGTGACGCTCGTGGTGGTCTCGGGCCCGCCTCCAGCGGACCCAACACCCAGTCCGGTACAGTCACA